>NC_071497.1:14171912-14771912 GCF_028500815.1 Rissa tridactyla
GAAGAGAAGAAGAAGGGGAAGAAGAAGGGGAAGAAGAAGGGGAAGAAGAAGGGGAAGAAGGGGAAGGGGAAGAAGGGAAGAAGGGAAGAAGGGGAAGAAGGGGAAGGGGGAAGGGGAAGCAGCACAACAACCACCACCACAATAACCACAACAACAGCAGCAGCAACAACAACAACAGCCACATCATCATCTTAATTATAATAAAAGAAAATACCTACTTTTAAAGAAAATGAAAGTATAACGCAGAGTCTCCTGAGAACTGCATGGACAGTGACCATTGAATAAAACATAACCAATAAGATCAGGACCACCCAGCTGGTTCAATTTCAGAATAAATGGCTCTTTGCAGCAGGACCAACAACAGCACCAGAATTATAAAATGAAATTTAGGCTTTTATAAGAGGAAAACCAAGTCCAGGCATTACCCCCTTCCCCCCCCGGCACCCACCCTGCTTATACTTCAATGATGAGCACACTGTGCAGTCCTCTGAAGAACAGCTAGATCTCTCATACAGTAGTCATTCTAAAAAGAAGCACCATTTCTGAGGTGATTAGGTCTGTCAGAGTGAGAAGAATAAGATCATGGAAAGTTTTAATAAATATTCTTAAGTGTTCTAAACATATCTTTATACTTCAGGAGCAAATCTTATGTCATACCCATGAAACACTAAGCTACACTTGCATGAAATCTAGGGAATTTGTGTTCTGCGGTAGGAAACTGCAGGAAATCAAGTAAAAATACTGTGGAAAACAAAATGCAGTTCGTTTCAGTTAGAGTTATCTAACTGTGATAACTGTGATGCACCTGTGAGCAAAATTGTGAGCCCTCTACCTAGTTGCAAAACAATTATAACAACCTGACTATTTGTATTTTTCAGACATCATAATGGGGTTTATGTTTGTTTGTTTTAAACCTTCTTGGAAAAAATTCAAATTCTTAAAATTTACTAAATGTTTTCTCCAAGTTATTTTCCATACTTTTATTGGCATTCTGTGCATTAAAAGGCATTACTTCTGCATACCTTTTCCACCCATATTTCCGAATTTTGTTAGCCTGTAAATTTTCCAAAAATGAAAAAAAACAGAAGAGTACAGTAACATAAGGAAACTCTGCAATGAGAAAGAATGTAGTCACTATAATTATTTCAATCACAGTGCGATGTCAGAAATAATATAAAAAGAAGGAGAAAATGGAAAAGAAAACAAAATTTTGGAATCTTCAGATTCAGCAGAAAAACAGAATTTATTTTTTTTAACAGAAGAAACCTTTTTATTACAATTTTCATTTTTTAATAAGATTATTTTTTACCAGAAAATTTTTTCCATTCAAATTTCCAAGCCAGGTCTACTTGTTATCTAGAATAACATTCACTACAGATGATGTGCCACTGGTACACGCAAGGTATCCTAGTGATTGCTTCATGGCATAGGAGCTGATATTGATGTCCTTCTGTGGGGAAAGCCCCATAATAGTCAGCTGCAGGTTTCTATCCACAAAGGGAGTATGCATAATGACTCTTATTATCCAGGACACACTCATAAGGACTATTCAGAGGTAAGAAAAAAACTCTAGACCCAAAACTAAGGTAAAAAATGACAGTGGGAGTAGATGCAGACTGAAAAATGTTCCAGTGCACTTGGAATAACTGAGTTCTGCCTCCAAAAGTGCAGGCAGAACCCCCATAACTTGGGATGAATACCTAAAGGGAGGAGAAAATAACATATCTGTAGATACTATAACTGGAGTATTTTCTGCTGAGACAGTCAATGTTGTTTGTGTTCACTTCTACACGTAAGAATTTTAACAATTTACACAGCCATCTTACTGATACGGTGTGAGGTAGGTCAACAGCCAGGATAACAACTGGCCAACAAGGTGCTGTAAGGATTTCTCACCCCCAACATGAGAGTACTTCCCAGATGGGCTCCCTATTGCTGAAGCACCCTTGCACTTCAAGCAGAAAGGCTGAGTGCCTTCTTTATATTTTATGCTGTGCCAGAAGGAAAGCGGCTTACACTTGGGCAAGTAACAATGTACAAATGCTGTTAATAAAAATCACGTTAAAACCAAATTCAAAACACTGCATTGGGATTTGTTCAGACATTCAAGGGAATGTTCAGACATCATGGAGTGCCAACCTTTAGCTGAGATTTTACTATAATCTCTTCTCCAGGTTTTGCTGGTGTTTCTACCCACCTTTTCCAGCAGTGTTGTGCACACTGCTAAAAGGCAGCGGTTATCTGAAGAGGACAGTGAGGATAGATGGCTCTGTAAAGCTCCAAGGAACCCACTAAGGCTCATCCTTTCACCCACTTCAATGCTTCTCCCCCTGTAAGCTCCCAGGCATTTTCATTCCTGCTGTATTGTCTGCATCTTTTCAATACTCCCCCTACTCTATTCAAGTGATAGAATTTCTTTCCCTGACAACTTAATTTTTAACACACTGGGGGAGCACAGTCTGAAAATCTAAAGGCACTTAAACAGATTCAGAAAGTTTTCTAAGCAGCTGACAGGTGTTTTTTCACCTAAAGAAAAGAGAAGTGTGTGGGAACACTGCTTAAGAAAAAAAAAATATTTTTTTCTTTCAGACTCCTTGTCTCAGAATGTAAAATATTCATGAATTCTGCAGCTAGCATACACTACATTAGATACAATCAAAATCTTTAACACAGGGTGGATAATCATTGAAAAAGTGTCTTCTTGCTGTACAGTGACCCTCAGCAAGTCCATGAAATCTGACAATTGCAATTCACAGTCTCATACTGCAATATCCTCCCCGCCTGGACTTGAGGGAGTCAGGTCCTTGTTCTAATAATATGTCTAAAAGTGGTTATGTCAGTCTCAGCACAGCCCACGTGTCAGTAACATAAATTCCCAAAGTTCCAAGTCGTATTTTAGTCATATTTCTGGCCTGCTGTCGAGCAAGCACATTTTCTATAACAATTCAAATAATACACTAAGAAACCCCCTGAGAGAAATTAAAATACACAACTCATTTCCTGGCAGAATGGATTCTGCAGGATCAAGACCACCGAGTAATTTTTCCTGCAAATTCCCATCCTGCAGTTTGTTTGAACTGGACAGACTTTAAATTTGCAGCGAAGGATGTCCCCAGAGAGGTCGCCATGCAGGGGAGCTCACACAGGCAGGCTTTGTGAGAAATGTGCAGGGTGTTCACCAGAAGATGCGATAAGCAGTGGTAGCCAACAGGAAAGCAAGCCGTGAGGAGGCAAAAGGGAGAGGAGGCTACCTAATTTTGTCTTAAGTCTCAGCAAACAAGTAAATATGTCAGCTGGCTCCCTGCTTTTAGCAGACAAAACACTGCTTTCTATGAGATTGAATTAGGTTAGAGTATAAATGGAATAGAAAAGCCGAGCACAAATGGCACACGAACTTTACAAGATAAAAAATAATTCTGCAGGAAACAGTTGTTGATGGAACAAGACACTGGCATCAAGTTTTTAAAGTTTTTGGTATGGCTTGTTTGGCCTTTTATTTAATATATAGTGCATGTAGTTAAGCTTAGTAACTGAAGGGCAATTTTGTCCATTCTCACAGAAAGTGAAACTCACCTCTGTGCAGGGAGGCAACAGAAGGCTTCTGAACCCTTCAAGCATCTTCAGCTTCTTAGGTCAATGACTTGACTGGCACCTAAGAGAGATCTGGCCTCATGCCATTGCTTTGACCAAGTGTTGACTTTACCAACATGTGGTGGTCTGGATCATTATCTGTACACACACACACTGCCAAGTAAGCCTATTAAAATAACTGTTAATCCAGAAATTATTTTGTCCAATCCTGGTTTAAAATGAACCACACTCTGTCTACCTTTTTGCAAGAGGAAGCTATAGATATTTAAGGATAATGTTGGAAATATGCATTTACATCAGCTTTGAATTCCAGGGGATCACATAATGCATTCTAATTTTTTTTTTTAAAGACAGATCATAAACCAATCTAAATTGTCATTGTTCCGCTGGCAGAGGATATGTCTTCCAACACGCAGATTTATTTGGCTAGTCACCTAATTTAAATGGATTTATCTTGCACATGCATAAATCATGTAATAACCAGTCTTCAATCACTAGTAACGTGGAGTCCACAAGAAAGTGATTTGTAAGCCTCTTGAACATCGATATCATCTCTGAATTATTTTGTTTACATTTTCCAATGCTTACCATGGCATATGCTCTATCCTAACAAGTACTACCTGCCCGTGGCCCATGAGTCTTAACAATTAATTGCACTGTAACTGAATGAACTGGAGTACTATGACTACAACCCAGACTCAATCAGCAGGAATATTGATGCACTGGGGGAAAATCCATGAGCTGGCATCACTTTGTGTTCGAGTCACGTCAGTGCAATATACCTTGCGCCCAAACCCTTCTGCAGTAACGCAAATGGCTGTTGGCCTTGAAGGAAAATTCCAAATTACATAAAATGCTTTTTCTTCTCAGAAACACAAGCTGACATAAGCATAGTTATCTTGCTCTTAGCCCTCTAGCAGGGCTTTTTGTAGAAAGTAAAATAAAATAGTGGGCCTAAGCCTTCATGTCGAAAGAGCTCAGTGACATGGCCCTGTGGAGTCTGGAAAAAAGCCACAGGATGAAAGCCCAGGCTGACACTTCAGTTTGTATTATCCAGCTGGAGGATAACCCTGATCTAGGCAGAAGGCAAAGCTTTGAATCTTGAAATTTAACCACAGCCCTCTGGTGCAAGCATGGCTTAATCATGTCCTTTTCCACAGCAACAATGTACATTTTATAAAGTTGATTAAGGTAGAAGAAGCCTGCATATATTTTTATCTTCATTTGAGACATTTAAAAGGACATAGTCTCCAGTGCTTAGCAATTCTTGAGTTCCCACTGCAGCCCTTCCCTCAGCTGGAGCCCTGGCTGAGATTGTTTATATGGCTTTTCAGCTCTTCCTGAATACCTGTTTTCACAAAATGCTTAAGAACTGGAGACATCTACTGCTCTGTTGATCCATGGGTTCAAACGTTATTTGGATACAGGAAGGAAGCAGAAATTGGGAGAAACAGTACTCAGTGTAACATCTCACAGAAACCAAGAAATGAGGCCAAACCCAAAACCTCACCAAAATAAACTGCTACGCTATACAGATGTAAGAGAAAAAAACGAAAGTCCAACTTCTCATTGCAGAAATTTTTGTAATATTTTCAGACATCCAAGGTTGTGACATAAGTGGAGAGCAGAAAAGAACTGTAGTGAAGAGGCAGACAGATGGGAAATGACTTTGTAATAGTCAGGGCATTAGGAAACAGAAAATACAGAAGTACTGAAGGAAATGATTTTACTTAAATTAAATAGAACTACGTAATTCATCCTCACAGCAGATGAGTGTATGTATTTGAGTACATCCTATGTACTTCAAAGAAGTGTTAATTCAACATACTAGTTGTTTATACAAAACAAGAGAATAATGAAACAGCTTAACAGGTTTTCATTCCTATACTGTAAACAGGGCACTAACTGTAGGAATAGAAAACCCTACTAAAGTCTGCCTGCAGTTGTATCTGTAGAAGTCAGGAAACCAGGGCACAGTGATGGAGCTGAAGCAGGAATTTGCACTTCCTCTGGAATAGATTTACGCTAAAGACATGAGAGGTGAACAAAAACCAGCAACAAAGGAAGCAGCTTAAAAGCGCTACAGCTGCCTTGCAGAGCAGATCTAGCGCAGAGATTGTACGATTTTGCCACACTTTGAATAAGACCAGGAATAGATTTGGGATAACTCCTTTAAGAAGGGAATGAAGCTTCCTGAGGTCACAGCAATGCAACAATGGCCTTATTGGCAGCTGACCCGTACAAAGAGGTTGTGAAACAAGTAGTCCTACACAGCAAATCCAGTCAAGTCGTGTCACTAGGGAAATTTTCAACTTTATGAGTGTTGTTGAGATCTTAGATGAAGGAGCTGACATGATTTACGATTATCTTAAATTATTCTAAGTGTATAGAATATAATATAATCATCTATATTATTAGACACTTGAAAAGTTCTGCTCCCGGTGGGACTTCAGCAAGATGTCGTCAGCCAGTGATTACTCTAAAAACAAGAGTTGTAAGCAAGACTGCTCAACGCTGTCAAAATTAATGCAGATTTAGAAGAAGTTGCACATTATCTCCAGACATGTTCCACTAATGTTGAATATATACCACATTTCCTACATAGGGATGTGTCTATAATCCTGTCCCACACATGGGAAGGAACATAGGCATGTTTTAAGTCTTCAGTAATATTACCCTGGAAAAATATCTAGGGGAATCTTCTCTTCTAACCATTTTGATGCTGTATTGGTTGCCAAAGGAAAATAAAAGAACTTTCTTTATTAAGAATTTCACCACCCTTATTTCATTCCTTCAATTCCTCCTTTCTCTGAAAGGCATAAAAGTACACACACATACCACTTGGAATAATGTCTTAGTATTAAAATGTCTTAGTACTAACATGGACATAAAACACTGTTTCAGTAGCTCCAACCTACTTTAAATCATAATTTGAGGGATATCCCAGATCTGCGATAATGAGTCTGCAGCGGAAGGAAAAAGAGGAAAAAGAAAGTCTTTCACTGTGACAAACTGTTACAGTTTTAACTTCATCATGGGTTTCCTGTACAAAACAGCTAGTACCCCAAGCACCAGATGACAATTTAATTGATGTTAAGTATGCACAAAGTAATTAAAAAAAATGTTAGGACTTTTCAGACTGTAAAACCTTTCAGCTAAGCTCAATTTAAACTGAAAATAAACACTAATACTGATCCAGCTGAGGGAATTTATTGTCTGAAACATCCTAAAATTTGTTTTGAATTACCCTGCATACATTATATACACTGAAATTATCATGTGAAAATTATTCTATGTTGATGGGAGACTGTCAGTTAATTAACTCTTCTGGGTACAAAAGATTCCTCTGTGAGGCCTTTTTCTGTATAAATAGCAAAATACTTTTGTTTAGCCTCAAGTAAAAATTCTTGAGCAGCATATTAAGGCAGGAGGGTAGCAATAAAATCTTCAAATAGGTGTTATTTGTGAAAATAACATATTGTTAATTTTTTTAATTACTAAAAGTAGGAAGTTGTGAAAAGGTGATTTTGGGGCATTTTAAGATGGTTAATAAACCAAATGGATTGGTGCACCTCATTCACTCTCACCTTTGAAAATATTTATTTTCTCTCTTCTCCTCTCTTTAGCAGTACAGTAAGGTCAGAGGAAAATCTTCTGGGAGCTCAACTGAGATGAACTAACATTTACTTCTGGCAGTTGGGTGGTCTCGCTAAATGGTCTAGCCAAGGACACCTTGGTTGTAAACCACCCATACGTGTAAAACAATGTGACCAAGTATTCCGCTTGCTCTAATCAGAAGTGCACATTCACTCACAAACCCTGGAAGTCTCTAACTTGGTACAATTTATGAAAAATTTCAAGGTTTTTGCAGTAAAACCATTACTACAGTCTTCTCTCTGTCAGGGCAATTGAATCTTCATTCTTCTGGTGCCTCAGGCTTACATCCCTGTGTGTCGTGAGGAACACTCATTTTGAATGAAAAATATGATCTCATTATAAACGTCAACAGAAAACAGACAGAAATGCTGTATATATGGATAAATCAAGTTCTGTACACATACAGTACTCAGGATTACAGAGGTTTTGAATTTCAGAATTTAATCCTTAAAAAAGAAATAAATAGAAGATGTAGTTGGAGATTTTGCTGAAATCTCCAACATTGGGACAAAATGGTAGGAATCCAATGAGACAATGCAGAAGAAAAGCTCTAGCAAATGGGTACTTTGTCACTACTCCTGGGGCTCAGGTACCTTGATAAATCCAGCAAATTTAACTATTGGTGAAATGCAGTGCCATCAGTGGTCTTCTATCAGGGATATATTAATCTCCAAGCATAGACTGAAAAATACCTAATTTCTGTCCATTTTTGAGACACTATAGCAAACATAGGTAAATATTATGTTAAAAGCAAGAAAGGCATCCTTGCCTGGAGAAAAAATTTCCCTATGGTAGGCATTCGTTCCATTTCCCAGTATATTTTTCTATCTCTACGGGCTTCCTCCTTCAGCCCATCTAAGAAAGGGTTAAAACTTCAGGCTATAAGTGAACAGTCAGCTTTCATATAGAGATGTTTCACTGTGAATGGCACAGCAATATATAAGCATCATTTTTTTCATGGTGGGCAGGTACTGCTCAGCCTTTATAGAGACATTTTTTTAATATGGAACATAAATTAAATTAAATATTTATGCCAGAGCTGCCAAAAGAAAGACAAATAGAGCTGGCAAACAATTCTCTTAATAAAGTTCAATCACTGTAATGCACACTGTTGTCAAAGGGTAAGTGCAAGTTAATTTTTCCTTTAAAAGTTTTGCTCTCTTTTTCCTGACAGTCATGTCAGAAAGAACTGGTAATTTGAAAGGAGATTTATTCAGAGGGTAATCCTGTGCTCAGCTGAAGTGAATACATATCCTTTTCCTTTTGGCAACAACAGCAGCTGGTGAGGTCCTGTGCCTATTTATTTATTTTTACTACCTGGTTTGGGGGAAGGTTGTTTCAGTAATATGTATTTTAACGCACAAACAGATTCACAAACACAAATGAAAAGAGAGAAAGATTCCTTAGGTCAGTATCTTTTTTACCTTTTTTATTTTTTTAAACTATTCAAGCAGAGGTCCAAAGGAAATGGGCAAAAATCTAAGCATAGCCAGCCACAGTACCACGATATCCTGCTGATCCTACCCAGGTACAAAGCATTGCTGGATGATCAGCAGGCAGAACACAAAAGGTGTTGTGTGTCTCTGAAACACTGCTTTCCAAATATGTGGAAATATGCTAAGAATTCTTAAAACCTGGCTTTTAGCACAGCTGATGAGTGTATTCTGTCTTGTGCACTGCCAGCTACCCTTCCTGTCAACACCATTTTAATATCTTGGATAACATCTGGGGATACCAAAGCTAAGTGCAATAAGAGGAAAACTGAGGTAGGCTTTGGAGAAGGAAACTCCTGAAATGATACTGCAGTGCTGAATTCCCTGGAAATAAAATAAAGAAAAAATGCCCAAATACCTGAAATCCTTGCTCAGTGGCAAATTCCTGAGAAGTAGCTCACTGTAGTGACACAGAACATAATTCTAATGAGACTCGATATATCATGTCCTCCCAAGCCTTAACAACTCAATTTAATGACTTTTTCGGAATCTTTTCTCAATGAAGTCACATGGCGTGTAAGTAAGAACAGCTTGCATGGTTAAGATCAGAAAACTGGACTAGTCTAAACTAGAAAATGGATAATTACAAACTTACTGAAAAGCTCTCTGCTGTTTGTTTCCTGGATAACACTGAGTTACCCCTTCCTTGTGCCTCAATTTCACCATTTTTAAAGATGCTTTGTTTGATAAAGTCCACCGAAAAATACTATTTGAAGAACTAGTAGTCCACACTCACTTCTGGAGTTCTTCGGACTCCAGCAACAATATTGAAAGAGATGTCATAAGATCTGAATCATATTCCTGCCTCACTTTTAAATCCCCCAGTGCCTTTTAGTCCACTCTATGCCTCATCTCTATTGCAATATCTCTCCTAGCACGTGTCCGCACAGTGTGATTTGAGCTGTCATTTAGTACAATGAGCTCTGAGCTGAGAATATAGGGAATAAAAGTTGATATATCAAACCAATGAAGCCAGTCCCCAGCTGGTCTGAGTTATCATCACTGAATTCCTTCTGCTGGAAATCACTGGAGTCCACCTTTGCAACTTGCTGTATTGTCTGATTCACCATAATACAATGGCATGTCAGTTATACTTTACACTAAACAATATTTTCTACTGATGGAAATCTTGGATTCTATCTCTCAAATATCACCTGGCTTTTCTAAAACAGTCAATTTTTTTAAATAACTATACATGTATATTGCAACATGAATTGTTGTCTATGATTTTTGATAGAATATAAAATACGATTTTCAAAGGTTAATCTAAAGTTTGCAGAATAGGATATATTCACCTTTACCAAAAAGCAAGAGGCATTTTCCAGTGGGCTACATCCCACTTTTAACCTTTTTTCTCAACAAGGGAAAAAGCGAGAAACCTGTGAAGTCTCCTGAAGAACAATTAAAAAAGCACAAGGAACAGACACCTTGGGCCAGAAATTAGAAAAAACATGCATGTAAGTGGAATGAAGACCACACAAATATTGTTGCCTACCTGTCTACTTGTCTTTTTGGATGGACGTTGTACAATCTGCCACTCATGAAAACCTACCATTTCTTACTGGAAAAAACACCCTTTAGGCAGATCTAAAGAGTTGAGGCTCTGCACTGTGCTACTGGTAACTCATTCACTTCCTAAGCCTGCCAAAAAAAAAGGTTTTGGGTCAATTACTTGCTTGTGTTCACCACTTACAGCTCACCTAGAAATTAAACCACATATTTCACAGGTGTCATGAAAACCCAAGATACCATATCCCTCCTAATAAGACTTCTATACACATATTTTGAAATTCCTGTAATCTATGTACTTTACTTTCCATGCTCAGCAATACCTAGATATGAGGAAGGCCATGGTGGAGTCAGTGCAGTGTTAGAACAGGGTGGGCACATGAAAGTAATATTGTGAGCGTGTATCTGCACATAGATATAGCACACTGCCTCAGAACCCATCTGCTAATGATTCAATAAGTTTCAATGCTCACCTCATTTGATATCACAGGTCAATAAATGAAACTATTATTCACCTTTGATGATGAACACCTTCCCTGGCAGCACTCATAAAGCTTGAAGAAATTGGAAATATCATTTAGAAATTCAGTATAAAATGAAATAGTGTTGGGGTTTTTTTTCTTCTGACTATTGATTTCTCCACCAGTGCAGTGAGTTTCCTTATCTAATCTGATGCATGACTCATACAACATAGCAGCAACAATACAACTAGTTTGCAACTTCATCTTTTTTTACCTCCTTTTAATAATATATATAAAACAAACATTAAAATTGCCTTATTTTTTGATCTATACATCTTCAGATACATTGTGCCTTGAGATAGAACAGAATCCACTTTTCATCAGACATGTGGCAATTTTGAAAAACAGGCTAAAACAGACAGATGTGAATACCAGCTTTGTGAAACAAGTATTGAAAGTCCCAGAACTTATTGTTCCTCCTGGACTGATGTGAATATAGTTTTGTGGTTCTCTGTAGCAAACATACTTACCCAAGTCATACTGAACTGAGTAGTCACTGGTCTGAAGGCTCAGTTCTAAGTAAGTACTTTGCAAGTGTCTGGTTAGACAAGTATCCAGCTGCACAGCCACTTACAGATTGAGATAAAACGGGGCTGTGAAGCTGGTTGCTTGACTGCCCAACCCTGACAGTAGTTTCTGCCATGACCTTGTCCCTCCAGTACTGGGACATAATGTAGTCAATGAACCTTCTGCACATTCAGGGAACGTGACCATCCCTTTTCTGCGAAAAATAATGCACAGGCCTGGGAATTAACCAAAATGACTCCCAGGAGATGATCTTAAACGAGGTTTACTCATAGTGTCCTGAGAGGAGCTGGATGTCAGATCAACAGCTTGCACTGCTGTAAGGGTGCTGCCCCCTCACCTGGAAAGGGGAGAGGTTTCTGTATATCCCGTGCACGCTGACCTATGTCACGTCCATTGACCTGTAACCACTAGCCTGTCTTTTAAGGAAAGAAAAGTGTTCAAGACTGTTGTTGTATGCAGTGCCTTGCCTCTCCTCTAGCAAATTGACATCACTCTTATAGAAAAGAGCGACAGGGAATAAAAAGGTCTTTAGAAATACATTCTGATAACAGAGGATGCAAGGCCTGAGAATGGAGGTGAGCTTTTCAGACACCTGGAAAAGTGGGAAAGATTTGGTCCACTACAGAAGTAAGATAACAATGAGGTGGAAGCAATGCTCTTTCTTTGATTTTCTTTCTGCTGAACAAGTTTATTACTCTATAACCACCGTGCTTGTTCTAGAAAGGCTGTCACAAGCCTGTGAAAAGATTTCCATTCCAAACCAGATATTTAAGACCAGTAAGGTAAGATGGGTAATCAGGGCTGCTACACAGAGTCTTAAAATAAGAGTGGGTAAACTGCATACCTCTACCCCAAAACCATGAAAAGTCTCCAGTCAGGAAGAGAAGGGAGTACTTGGAAAGAGGAAGCAGAGGATAAAAGTGCAGCTTGTCCTGAACTTGACAGAGATGCTTTGGATTTGCAGTGGTAGCAGAATTTGACCCAGAATATCTTAAACACCAGTTATACATCAATATGTGATGTATAATATATGTGATGATCAATATATGAAACATCGATGTAAGAAACTTTTTTTTTTTATATTAACATGTGATTTAATGATCGATGCTTGAAAGAAATATTCAGGCCTGTTAGAAGGCAGTTTGAGTGACTGAAAACTGAAGGTGTATAAATGGCTTACCAAGGATTTTTCATATTGCCATACATTAAACTAGAAGGTAACAAGACAGCTTTGAAGGATATGTAAAAAATCTCTTTAGGTGCATTCCAGAGAACGGACAAAAGAGAGCTGACAGAATGAAAAAGGAGAGAGAAAAGAGATGATGTATCAGTAGTAGAGTTTATTTGTTTGCGTTTGGGTCTTTTGGTAGGTTGTTTGGTTTTTTCTTCAAAAAACACATTAATTTATTTTACTATTAAACTGATAATCCAGTTTAAATGCTAATGTCTGAATACGTAACTAGTCATGCAAGATATAATTCACTATAATTACAACAACAATCATACATTAAGCAAAGCATCAGCCCTTAAATCAGCAAATCGGTTTTTAATAAAACATGGCCATGGTACAAAATGGGAGGGAAGTGATTTCTTTAATAGCCAAGATCCAAAGAATTTGTTATCAGATCAGTATTTGATGACTATCAGAACATGAAAGTGCTTTCATAGTCACATTTCATCAATAGTGGTGGTAGGCACTCAAACTAGAAAAGTGTCTATTCTTCATATCAGCGTTATTAATAAACAATACAAATGCATATAAGTGCCAGCAGAAAAATCCATGTTTACTTTATGAGGTAATCTCTCGTAATTTTTGAACATGTTACCCCTTTCCTTACTTACCCGAAGTAAGACACATTACTTGGGCTTGTTGATCTCTGTATTCATTCTCAATAATTTAACATTTATATAAAAATAAAAGTTATATATATTATTATATATCTTAAGAACTAATTTATTCATAAAATTGTATATATTCTTTGCTACTCTTTAAATAAGTCACGTGTCTCTTCTTCAATTTCTGCAACGCTGATAGTACCATGACAATGACCATGACTTGACCCTGACAGCTGTCATACCAGACTCCTCACTCACATATATCAGTATCTAAACCATATTTTGCTGACCACTGCAAAAAAAGAATGTCAATTTATCAAATATTATGGTAAATAAAAATAAATTAAAAGCCTAACTATGATCTTGTTCTTAATTCCATAACAAAAGATTGTCTGGGAGCTAGTGTTCCCAGGTCAAATGAATTTTGAAATTTACAGTTTTGGCCTTACAAGTATTGCAGTTCTCATCTCCAATTCATATTGTTCCATACTCACCTTCAGTGGGAGTGTAGACATTTCATTGCTGACAGCCTGAGGCCTCTCTGAACAATTGACTTTTAACCTCAGCGCTGGTGAAAGCATAAGGTGAGGTTGTCACCAGAAACCTGACCCAGTGGGTGAGGCAGAATAAAGAAAAGCCTCTTCATTTGGCTGAACTATATGTTCTGTTGTTAGATATAATCTTATCAGGTATAATTAAGAGCCAGGAGGACATAAACAGTTTATATGACATTTCATATAATTCTGATTATTCGCTAGCAATTAATAAAGAACTTAATGTGGTTGGTATTGAAAGACAATAACTCTAAAGTTGCATGAAAGAGACAAATTCAACATTAAGTCTATGTAAAAATTACCAGATCAATCATATCCTAACAGAGAAGCGGCAACCCTTTGTTTGTCATTTTTAGGAATGGCTACGAGTTATGTTTTGCAGTCTTTAGTCATTACCACAAACACACTCCTACAAAAAAAAACTGGCTAGGTGTAAAAAGCTCTTTTTGCTGAAGACTACAGGCATTTAGTAGAGTTATAATTTTGCTCGAAATTTTATTTGAAATGGATGTTAAGATGCATCTTTCTCATTTGTTTAAATACCCAAGGATCCCTAATCAACATTTCACATGATCCAAAAGCCCATTTACAGTCCTAATACGCAAGACAGAATGTTGGAAATTCATCCCAGAAATCTGATGCTTGGCTCATTTTGATGTCGTTCAGATCCTCTCATGTCCAAAACTGGAGCTTAGTTCTAATAAGCACAAATATCATCATGTGAGAAACTGAAGTTTAACTGCTTTATCAGGCAGCAGTTTCACTGAATACAAGAGCTATATGATTAGGAGTTCATAATCAGACTCTAAGCCACTGCTACTGAACAGCTGCTAAGCTATTTATACAAAATTAGTTTGCAGTTCATAGTGGACAAGTGTTGATAAGACAAAAAATCTCTACTAGAACTGGCACTAACTGGCATGCTTGTTGGCAATCTGAGAAGCCTCTGGTCCCACGGAGGGACAGCTATTTGAGAAATGCCCCACAATCATGCAGTATAGAGTGAGTAAATCACGACATCCAGAACTTTCCTATTTTTAAGCTAAAAAGAACTATGAAAGAAGAAAATCTTTTGAAGAACCGTGATTATCAAGAGGAGAGTACAGATGCCTTGACAATGGTGGGCTGAAGTTTGCATTTATCCGGTTTCTGTCAAAAACCAAGCTATAAATGTAAAAATTATATGGCTGCTTTGTTTTTCATTTCTCAACTAAAAATATGTGCTTTTCCTGGAATTCAATAAACAACAGCATTTTTAATCTGCATGTACAGACTGCAACAGTGCAACAGAGACTAAAACTGATGAATATGAAGTAAACAAAAGAGGCTGGTTAGGAGGCATGCACACACCAGATAAGGAATTAATGATCTCAGGAAATATAACGGCATTGTTCCCATTAAGATTTTGATATGTTGTTTATTGGCCCTCACTCTAAATGTAATGCCCTTGCTTTTGGATCAAGGGGTTATTCAAATGTCATTTGTTAATGAAGTAGCACACTGTACTGTGCCTAGCTGTCCAGAACAGTACCTGGACAGGCAGTGCAAGCTCAGTAGTCCTGTATCCAAATTTACTAATCTTCCTTACAAAAGATCAATCTGCACTTAGGTCTTTCATGGTCATTTTGATCTCCAACCAAACCTATGGACGTTAATCTAATTTCTGATGTTCAAAATTAGCTAGGTGTTGTTTAATGCTAAACTTTCTGTCTTACTGGAGTGGAAAGTTACCAATTTTACACTGTGAAAATATATGGCAAATGTAATTTCCTTTCCAAATATAAGAACATTAGAACTTTCATTAGGAAGTAGTGTAAAATGTATAACTAATATCAACCTTAGTGCTACATACTAAACTTCTACCAGTATAGAGTAAAAAGTGAGATTTAACCACATGACAGAAATAAACAAACGGGACATTTTGCTACTAACACTATGCTTTAAAATGATTAATATAATGTCAACATGATAGCTCAGTTGACTGCTTGGTAAGAAGCTGTGTTGGTAATCAATAATTCAGAATTACAAGAATTACAGAAGAATTACAAAGAGGAATTACAAGAGGAATTCCAAATTTTGTGATTATGGAGAGTAAAGGCAGTGAAGCAACTAGGTCATAAAAGGTTTCATACTCATAACTGCTTTTCACAGCTGTGTTCTGTCTCTCCCTAAGCTGAATCACCGTTAAAAACCATTATTATTGTCACTGATTCACCTCATTTCCCAACATCCCAGCCTTTACTACTTAGTCTTACGGAGTATGTGTGTCCCACCAAAAAATCACAGCTAGGGACCTCTTAATTTCCAAAGCCCACCCCAAAAGGTACTGAACCTAATCCAGATTTTTTGCAGCTAGGGTGAATGATATGCCTGGATTATGACAAAACAGGGCAGGGAAAGAGAATTTATTACAACACTTAAATGCCCATTTGTACTAATACACCGACAATAAGCACTTTCCTTTACAGAATTGCATGAGCAGCACAACAATTATGTATAGTACAGCCAAGCAACTGCTCAGAAGTTGCAAGAATTGAATTTAGCCTCAACTCCATGTAAATATGTATTAAAATAATTACCAGAATGAAGCTGAAATTAATCAAAAAAAACGAGCATGGTGAAGATGGGGAAACACAGAAGGATTAACAGCATCAACAATATTCACAGCCAAATATTATCAGGCAGGAACAGAAAAGATCAAAGAACACTTTAAAAAAGGCTTTAAAAATACCCCACCCCAAACACACACACAACAACAATGAAAGCCCCATAGAATGTAAGAAAGGCAGTGAAAATACAGTTAGAAAGGAAAAGAGAATACAATGCAAGAGTTAGGGGAGGAAAACAGCCAGAAAAAAACAATATAATTTTCATAGGAGATAAGGACCAAAGAAAAAGAGAGAAAAAAGTATTATATGGAGGGATCAAAACATTTTCAAAGCTCTTTAAGTCCTTCAGTAGATAGAGGTCCTCAGGACTGAAGGCTTGATCTATGATTCGGGACAATAGGAGGAAAGAAAAGTAGGTATACTGATGAAAGGTATAGTTAATTACACACTGAAGAATAGCTTCTGTGCTACGCAGGATTGCTAAATCCAGGCTGATACCAGCTGTAGGTACTGTGTAGGAGGAACAATTGGAAAGATAAAATAAGGTTATTTTCTCAAGCACTCTTGAGTGTGATGGATCTTTTTTCTTTGCAGACTTTTGCCTACAACGCTTATAAATGAAGCCCTCACTTTCACGCTGCCACTGGCATAATGCTCAGGGTTTCACTCCATTATCAAAAGGCACGAACACCACCAGCTTAAATACTATTGCCCTCCTCCCGTGGTGTTGGCTGTAGCATCCCTTTCAAAGCAACAAGGAAGACTGTGCTACATTCCAAATTACTCCAAAAACATCAGCTAATTGTGCTTCCAACATGCCCATGACATAGGAATTGCAACCCATATCTTTAGTTATTTGCAGTGTTCATATTTACTCCCATAGCAGAAGGAATAATATCAAGATTTATCTTTATAATTGAGTAGCAGATTTCTTACTTTTAGAGACCATTTGACTGAGGAGTTCAAAAGGCATATCCAGAGACTAACGTAATAAACTTAAGAATAAAATTGCTTTCTATGTTGCTATATAAATAAGCTTAAGAAATTTAGCTCATTTCTTTGCTGTTTCCTTCAGCAGCAATGAATCTCTCCCTCTACTGCCCCAAATATCCACAACAAATCTGTATTCATCTGGAATACAAGAAACCCTAGGTTACTCAACATGCCATTCTGTTTTCCTTTAGATATGATGTCTCACAGAAAATCATATAAAACTAGCAGAACATCACAATATTGGAAAAAAATTAGGATAAATGTATCATTTTATTGTATGTGAACTAATTTAAGAATGACAAACCAGATCATTTTCTTATAAATTAGAGAAAACTGTTACGCATGAGCAATGCTTAATTGCTTCCCCCCCTGTTATTTCCAAGAACAGGTATTTAGTGTTGCAGCTTGAAATCTATCCAGGTATTGCAATTGCAGCTCCTGAGAGTCAGAGTCCTTCCAAAGAAACTTATGAACTGCATTTGTCTGAATAGATAGACCTTAACTGACAATAAACACAGACAGTGTTTCACAAGGTGTTCTGCACGACCCAGAAAATACATCTTTTCACAAGTTTTTTTTTTCCTGTCTTTCTGGGGACTCTTTACAGTACTAAAGTATGGAACTTTTTTCCTTATCCTTCCTCCAGATTTTATGCTGTAACTCAACAAGTTTTTTTCCCTAAATATTCAAAGCCTGTAAAAGAGGTAGGTGATAAAATCCCGAAAATGGAAAAGGAATTAGGGGCTTAATTAAGTGCTCCATTCTCCTTTCAGCATTTTGTACCATTTCACAGCATATGATTTCTCATTAACATTCAAATACAAGATATACAAGACTATATCTCACGCATGAAGAAAATGTTTCAACTCTCTGACTAGAAAGGAATTTCAGGCATTCAGAGGTGGCACTGCAATTGAAATTGTGTAGCTTCAAACACCATGTATCAAGAAAGCAAAATTTAGAGATGAGAATATAAATCATGATGCAGACTCCAGGGAAACTGTTTTTAATAGTTGCATTATGAAAGCAAACTATTGTCACTAAGGGGCTGGTAGAAAGCAATAGTCAGGAGGTGAAATCAAACACTGAAGAAGAGTGCAGTGACAGTATGGGAGTTCCAGGAATAATCTGAAGGAAAGGAGAGGTAAATTAGAAGGGCAAATGTGGGTAACAAAGAGTACTTCTCATTTATCTACACAAACATGTAGAAAAATAGCAGTGTAGCATGAGTTCTCCAAGGTTTTGTTTCTAGCAAACTTCAGCAGGTTCTAAAGAGCTCTGTCACTGCTAACAAGATGATAATACTCCATTTAGCCCTGATGTCCCATTCAGATGGGCCAGGACCAGCAGGAGGAAGGGGCCAAAGGACCCTCATACAGCTGTGGCAGAAGCACAGTGCAGCCCTGTCCCCATCAGAGCGAGCCCTGGCAGCGATGCCGGTGGGGCTGGGGACAGCTCTGGGGACAAGGCCGAGCAGGGTCAGAGATGCTGGAGATAAGGGGAAGATGTTTCTCCATAAGGACAGCAGGGACAGGTCCCAGGATGTATTGCTGTGTCCTTCCCTGGAAGGCTTCTAGCCCCTACAAGATAAAGCCCCGAGCCCTGGTCTGACCCCATGGCTGAGCCTCCTCAGGGCACGGGGTGGGACTGGAGACCTCACAAGGTCCTGAGTAATTCAGTGGCACTGGGTAGCGGGATGTATACTAGCCACTCTGTGCTTCATAAGGAGACTTCTAAGGGACTCTCAGTTACTTATTTAGTAGTAGACATTTCCAGCAAGCCTGTCAGTTTCCAGAAGCAAAAGAGAATCGTGTTTGCTGTAGTACCAATTGTACAGTATAACTAACAGACCTCTCTGTCAGCAGCCAGCTTTTGTTGCAAATGCAGCAAAGGACCGGAACATCATTTTCTCTATCCCTCCCTTAGGACCCCTCAGTGGGTCTGTGCTGTGGATGTGAAGGGTGTCACTTGGTACCCATAACAGCAAGGAGTGTCTCGGAGCACTTCAGAGAAGATAGTGAGATGTAGGGGGCTGGGACTCTGAAGGTCTGCATGCTGTTTCAACCTCTGTCTTTGATGAGGTGCAGTTTACCTAGTTGCAAAAGGAAAATGGTGATCCTGGGGGAGAAAAGACGCTCTCTGAAGACTGAAGTGTGCTTCATACAAGCTCTTTATTTGCTTCTGTCATTTGCTTCTTGTAACATCCTTGCAAGAAGAGGCTTGATTTTTTTTGTGTGGCACATGTACATGGAAGAATGTAGACGGCTTGCCTATGAAGTTGACAAGGCAATGACCCAGGCTAGATTTTAATTGCTGTAGACGTGGCTCCATAAAATTGACAATAAACACTAGCAAACAACAAACAGCCACAGCATCCAGCCCTTAATAAAGCTCCATTAATAAAAGTCACACATCATAAAATGTCAGGGAAAAGTAAGGAAATATTTCCAACAGTTCAAGACAGGGAATAGGAGCTTTTGCTCCAGGTCACCCTGGCTATAAAAGGATGTTGCTATACGAGGCATCATTTCAGCTGTCATCACAGGGGCTTGTACATCACTGCTTTTGATACAATTCAGTCAAAATGTTCTGAGAATTTATGTGCATTATTATTAAAGAATGCAAGTTCAGCAGCAGTGGGTGTGACACAGGGCTTTTATTAATCAAATATAAGACAAATGATTTACTAAAACAGAATGTTTTGATTCATTAACTTCTTCCAGAAAGCAGTGAAAGACAATGACACAGGAAAGTATTTGTTTTACGTATTAAAATAACAGAGATGCACAGAAACCTTGCTCACACCTCTGTTCTGAAGGCTTAAAATATTTGAATCTAGAAATCCTGGAATCAAGGATTTTAAAAGGCTAATCTTAACAAGCAGTTTTACTCTTCCCCTAATGCCCTGATTCCAATAACTCCTTTTATTCCTTACCCAATTCTTAGTCATTCTTTACCTATTCCTTAGTTTTCCATTTCCTACCTTTCAAACCTCATCCAAAAGAAGCAATGGCACTTGTCCTCCTCACTTCACATGACTAATGTATTATTAGTTCTTTCTGTTCATGTTGTGCACCTTCAACCCTAACTCAAGGAGAAGAACTTCATGAAAAACTTGGAGTTCAGATCTCCGGACAGGAGGTATCAATACAACGTTTGGACACATTCTGAGTAAAATTTCTCCTAGTTATGCTACATCAGTGCCTGGAACACAGGGAGTCAGGAATACACAGGTTCTGGACTAAAATATTTTTTACTTGGATCTTTGCCAGAAGAGCAGTGCAGAATATGAAATCAGTCTGACAATTAAGGAATAAAACAGTTTATCTGGCTACTTACGAAGTTCTCTATAGCTGGAACTCCATATACTGATTTTTTTTCTTGCACTGGTAATTTTACCATGCTCAGATCGTATGTGACAAGATGAGCAAGCAGAACTAGAGTCTTTCCTTAGAGCAAGGCAGCACAATGTACTGGTCTTTCCTGTACTTACAAATCTGATCGAGGACAGGAGTGCATTGGGAAGGTCTCACTCACAAGTTTACAGGGTTTCACGACACTCTTCTGGTTATTTCTGCTGGCGGAAGATACACACAAATATATAAGAAAAAATGCCAGCTGTACCAAACTAAGGGAACTGTAGTAAAATGAGACTGTACTTAACTGAGATTATTGAATTGCAGTGACTATGAACTCTAACCTCTTTCCTTGATTTAAAAATGTGAACCAGAAAAAGTCATAAAGAAGCAGGCAGAAAAAAACCCTATCTTTAGGTAATTCTTTATAAACATGACTGGACAGCAAGTGATAGGAGAGCAGAGGGAGAGGATAGGAGAGCAGAGGGAGAGGAAAGAGGGTTATGAAATGGCAGGTGCACTAGAAGCCAGAACTTCAGGGCCTGCTGTCTTTCACCTGCAGTCGCACCAAAACCTCAGACACCTCAGATACCTAGTATTCAAGATCCTGGAAAAAAAGCAGATAGAGCCCAGCAAGGCATTTGTGCTGTGCCAGAATAATTCTTTCCAAAACAAAAGTTGATTGATGGAACAGGACAGGGAACTAGCAATCAGTCATTCAACAATTCTTTGTGGCCATGGTACAAATTTGAAAAATCAGCAATTAAGGTGAAAATTACCAGCTGAAAATGTTGTTGGATGTACTTCGGGAGGAAGAACATCTGAAGCTGGGAATAACCTTTCTCTCAGCAGTCAATAAGGAGAACAAATGCTTTAGAATCGTCATGATCTGGACTCGCCAGCCATAGCTCAACCTGCATTGTTAGCGTTTGTCTCTTTGTAACTGTACCAACAACTAGTATTCAGTAACATTGTGGGGTCAAAAGTTTTGGAGTTTTAGATTTTGAAAGTGTTTCAGAGGAGTGAATGAAATAATTTCATCACTGAGATCAAATTCAGCAAATGGTTTAGGTCAGAGAAAGGGAACATGAGATTTTGGGGGGAGGAGGGGAAACCTCAAACATCACAAATACAGTGTCATACTTAAAAAAACAAAAGTAAATAAAACTAAACTAAACCTTTGGGTTCAGGCATAATTTATCACAACATTTCTACTTTTGGGGGTGAATTCTGTTTTAATTAATTCTTTCCTCTTTTTTTCTTATTCTTTTTTTTTATTAATTTTATTGGTGGCCTAGGAACACAGATAACATTACATTTTGGGCTAAATCAAAAGTTCCTGGATGATTTGAAATAAATTTTTGGTGAAAATAGATTTCTGACCCACAAAAAACCAAAACAAAACAAAACAAAAAAAGCAAACAAGGACAACCTTCTGCTTAATTCTCATCCAAGACATATATTTGACAGGGTTGGTTATTTTTCAGTTTGGTTACCAAAGAAGAAAAACTCCACTAGTTGTACTGCACTCCACATCCCACCTCTAATCTGTTTTGAGTTTGCTCTGGCACAGACCCACTTTATTGATGTTCACTATTTGTTGAAATGAGGGCTAATACTCTAAAAGAAGGTTTCAGGATTATGAGGTGGTAATTATTGTGCCCTACTGCATCTCCTCTGGCTTGGCAAAGAAGAACCTCAAAGCATCCTATGAGTACTCCAATGTGGCCTTAAACTGATCATTAAAACCTAAGTGGTACTTAAAGCCCCAGAAACAGGGGTAACCACTACCTCTGATACTGGAAGACATGCATTAGATCTGTACCCACAGTGTGGAAAGCTGAGATTCATTTTACTGTGACTGTTTGGTTTTAGCATTTCAAATGAAACCTTTTGTTCTATCTTTTGTGGTTTGTGTTTGCTAGTTTAAAATCTGCCTTTCTAACAGTTTGCTTACCCCTGGGGTATTCAATAGGCTACGTCTTTACAAGGTAGGAGAAAGCTCCCAAGAAACAAATTCCCTACATACGGCACCTATTTAGACAGTGTTTCTAATTTCTCTACTCAGAATGGACAAGTGTTTTTGATCCAGTTCTTACTTTTTGCCAAAACCGATTTTATTCATTTCTATTCCTCAAGAAAATAAACTTTTCCCATAAATTTCAGATTAACTGTTTTTTGGGTTGGGTTGCTGGGGCTTTTTCCTGTTGCTGTTTATAGAATCAATTTTTATAGGTGGCTATCATGGCAAGTTTTTGATGGCACGATATCTGGAAAGTTTTTGTATTGATAACACCTTCTAAAAGACTTTTATTGGCTATTTCATTGAGGCAGTTGAGGTTGATAATAAAGTTTATTGGTGGTATTATGTTGGTGGAAATGCTGGAAGCCTGGGTGAAGTTTCTATTGTTTCTTGTATGGTTTATAGCATTGATGATTAGATGTCACTAAAATGTCATGATCGGCATGAATTTATTTTATTGTAACAGCCTCTTATACTAGACTCATTTTCACAACTAGTAGCCTTCACCTTATTTTTGTTCCAACACTATTTTTGCTTTCTCTAATGTCCCACAGCTACTTTTAGGCAGTGGTCTGGGTGTATTATGGAGACTTCAGCTTCCTTGCTGATATTTGATCAGGATAGTTTCCTCTTTTGTCTCTCAGTTTTCAAAGAGGCTTTTGATGTGCTCTCTGACAATGAGACTTCTGAATTTAGCAATGCATAGATCATAGTTAAATTCTAAATATAAAATTGTTAGGAACTATTTACTATAAGAGCTTTGTATCAAACGAGTCATCTAAATCGAAGTGCTTTTTCAACTCCTGACAAATTAAGAAGCTCATCTATTTTGTTTTTTATTATGTCAAGACGTTAGAAAAAGAACACTAGTCACAGAATATCCGTTGTATTCAGTCATAGCTATCAAGTAACTCCACGGATGTTATGAGGAATTTGGTTTTGTTGCCCAAGCAGGCAAGTTTAGATGCCTTATTCAAAACAACTATGATTTGGGGGGACACATTCTCTAATATTTAATTTTAAAACACCTTTGGAAAAAGGGGGAGATAGGAAAGATGAGGAGCAGTTTTTTGCTCCATGTGACTTTTGCTGCTGAGATGGGAGGAATACTCTAAAAACACAGCACGTTATCTGTGACTGGAAAGCCCCACAAGGCTGGCTTGCACTCCTTAAATGATGCAAAGAATATTTATGACTTTTTCATTTCAAGAATACATTTTAAGAATGGAAAGAAATCAGGCCAAGACTTATCTAGATGATTAACTTTCCGCCACAGGGAACACTTTCAGGAAGCATTTGTCGTGGTAAGTTTAAAACTTGCTCATCAGCAATCTCGTTCTATATTATACTACGCCAAGACAAGTTACAATACAACATAACTGCAAATATCAGCACCTTCCCTTTTGTCAGAATAAGCAAACTCAAAGGATAGGAGTTGTTGTTTTTTTTTTTTCCTCCAGAGGACCCAGGAGACTGAATGGCACTTAATATAAAAACTCACTAGAGTGTTGTCTGAGAATGGAGCTCCCCAAGTACTAGACCAGAATGGAAATTGTCTTTGAGGACACTCTGTTAGGTAGCAAAGACGTTTAGGGTAATAAGTGTCTGGTAGTACCTTGGCTTCTTGGACAAGGTTGGTTAAGAATATGAAGTTTCCTTCTCCTGGCTGTGCATTTGCAGTCCCCCACAACTCTGCAGCTGTGCCAGAGCAACAATTTCTGGTACTGAATTGTAAATCAGATCGCAGAAGCGATCTATGCTGAAAATAAGCCTCCAGAAAGGGCGTATTATCACTAGAGGTGATAATCGCACCATTCAAAACTCTCATTTCTGGTTGAAGAATGACACCAAGACCTCTGTCTTCAGTGAACGATAATACAATAATCTTGAGTTAAAGCCAACGAAATCACACAGATAATCAGTCCTTAGCTGAAAATAATTTCAGTATCTTCGATTGCTTTACCTAAAACCATTCCTTTCTCTACCAAACATGGGCTTGCAGGGACAAATATATTTTTTACTGTTTCTGTAAAATTATTTTTTAATGTGATTTCTGATTTTTGAGAGGAAATTTCCAACTAAAATGGCACCCTAGCCTATATTTCAGTGAAATATGTTTTTTTTTAAAAAAAACATAGGTTCTGGATTTTTCACCCATCTGCCAACTTCCTTCTTTCCCCTCTTCCCACTCTGTAACCCCATAAAACATCTTCAGCATGGAAGAGCTTGAGGACAATGACAAAGACTAATTTTATGATTCTGTCTTGTCAAAAAAAGGTAAAAAAGAAATACATAATCTTTTACAGTACATGCAGTCAAAAAAAAAAAAAGATATATTCTTTTAGAATTGAGGGTTCCCAAGCTTAATATATTTTTTCCTAGGGTCAAGGTTTTCCAAATTCATACTTATAATAGTGAGGAACATGGAAAGAAAACAATACACAGAACGCCTCTATGTATCATTTTTTTTATGTCACCTGTCTGCAAAACATTTAATAATAATAACAATAATAAAATAAAAGCAAGGAGAAAAGAGCACTAAAATTCAAACTTACTCTTGTGATTTAAAAAACCCACCACTAAACATTAAAACCTGTTCTACTTCAAACACTGCAAAACTGTGAAACAATTTCTACTTTCAAGTTTCTGCATGGGACTTATTTTTTCCATTTCTCAATCAACACTTTAATGTAAACGGTGGTAAGTAAATTCAGGGAATAGCACTGGACATTATCCAGATCAGATATGACCTCTGACAACAGTGTATGCGTCATGCAAATATTGTACATGATTGGGGTTTTTTTTCTTTACTACAATTCTGGGGGAGTTTGTGCTATATTCAATTGGTCATCCAAAGCCTTAATTCCATACCTACAATTAACTTAAAAGTCTAATTTTTTGTAAGGTGCCCCAATTGGCTAAGATTGTGTTAGCTGAACCATGACCACCTAAACCTAACTATAAAACTTAGAAGCTGAGCTGCAGTCTCCTGATGTATTTGATTAAAAGACAGTATCACATTTACTAAATTATTTGGTGATGGAAAGGGTGAGACTATATGCATGCGTGTGAAAGGAAAGAGGACTGTAAAATAGCTATTATTTTTTTTTTATTTAATATGTCTATATGTTTCCAACAGCATTTTACCATGGGAAGATTTTCCTCTCACATTGTCTCCAATTCTGTGATACGGAAAACACATATTTCCTTTTTTTAATATTCATTAAAAACGCATTTGTGCTCCAAGCAACAGTAATGAAAAAGAGAAAGAACCAAAGGGAAGACTAGTTTGCAATGTCCCTTTCTGCTCTTTGCCTGCAGAAAGGGAACATCATACAACGGTGCACAATGCAATAAACTATTTAGCAAATAAACACTGCCCTCTGTTGGGAACAAAAAAAAAAAGGTCCGCTACAGCTTTCTGCAAGTTTTTTGAGTGGGTTAGCAAAATATTACCCATAGGATGCCGATACGAGGAAATAAATGGTCTATAAGTGTAAAACTCATGGCATCACCTGGCTCCAAATTTGTCTTTAAGACAACAGCACAATATTACTGTTACAGGTAATATTAGAGGGCCAAAAATACAAATGAGGTAGCATTTTCTTTCATTAACGAGGTGTGTTCTGACAGAAGATTACACTGCAGGTCCAGAAACATAACTCTGCTGTTTCTGGCCACAGCAAATGCTTTGGGAATTCTTTCAGAATATTAACCTTTTCTGAGCACAAACTCCCTGCAAGACAGAGCATTTCATCCTGTCAGACAGACAATATTTTTCTGCCTTCCCTTCTGTCCCTCCATCCCCACCCACCCAAAAGAAGAAATTTCTATACTGGTCTATACTGCAGTATTTTGGGTGCAGCAAGAGCTGTGATGCACCATTCTGATCAGAGGAGGGAAAGCATAAGGCAGCAAGAGATAACAAGAGCCAGCACACTAACTCCTCAGTTCTCCAGAGGCTATAGTACCCAGCAGCCTTCAGAGAATGCCAATTCAGTGCTAAAGTACTAATCTTCCTGTCTTCGAATCCAGATTCATTATGTACTGTACAATTTTGCCACCCGTGTGTTTGGACAAGACACAGCCTTACAGACTCAAGTTGAATCCAGCAAACACATTTCCTAACACCCTGTAGCACATACTTTGGCCTCCAGAAGACAAGCCATGGCTTTGCTGTCTCCTTCATCCTTGTCTTCAAGACATCTGAAATAATAGGGGCAATAGGTCGGAAGAGTTTCCACAGGTCCTGAGACGTCTCAGACAGAAGGTCATTTATGAACACCATATGGCACCCCCTCCTGTTCATCAGGCAATGCCAATCAGTAGGAGGCTGAGAGCATATTTAGAAATAACTTTTATACCACCTTTTACTGCCACTGAACTGTTATAAAACTTGTTAACAACATCAGCAATGTCTGACCATCTTCTTCATGAGTGTATCTACGTGAATCTTATGTCACATTTCAGGGTTATGAAACAGTATAGGGTTAACTAAGAAAGTTGGCGAAGAGGACGGACATAAGCAGATTAACGTGTTAGCTACTATGCTTCAGACTTCATGTTACAGCACTTGTGAGCCCACATTGGGAGCCCTGTGTCCAGTTTTATGTCCTCAGGAACCAGAAAGACGCTGCTGTACTGGAATGAGTCTGGCAGAGGGTCCCTGGGACAGTCAGGGCTGGGACCATACAACAAAAAAGGAGGGACTGAAAAGCTTATTTGGCCTGAGTAAGGAAGTTGTTGAGGGATCTAAATATTATCTTTGACTACCTGATGCAAGGTGGGTTACAGAGAAGATGGGACATACTCTTTTGGTAGGTGCAGAGCAGAAGGATAAGGGGCAACAGCCGCAAGTTGTAGTCCAAGAAATTAAGTCCAAGCAGTTACAACGAACTTACTCTTCACCAAGAGGGTAGACAAAGACTGGAGTTATCCACAGAGCCTGTGGGATCTCCAACCTTGGAGACATTAAAAAACTGAATGAACAAAGAGCTCAGCAACCTTCAAAACTGGGCATGCATTTGAGCTGGGGTAGAAAAGGGGAGAGGCCAATATGACCCCAGGTGTTCCCTTCAGACTTAACCAGTCCACGATTGTGAATCACAATTGATATTCCCGAAAAAAAGCCCCAAGTGAGAAAAGGTCTTATTGGAATTGCACAGTTGAAAAAGAACATGTTTACAGCATATAGGTATTTCCACAGGAAGATGGTATTCCTGATAAACTACAGCTTCCTTGATCTCCTAGGTTAAATAAAATGGACTCCTTTTTTCATTTACATGCTTTTACCATTCTTGAGACAGGAATTTGTAGTCACGAAATGCAATATTCATTGTCAGCATCCTGCAGAACATGATTACTGTTGTCTTTTAATAGATTTGACTAACTCATTTCAGATGCAAACCCAGTGTTTCAGACAGTTTCCAACTAACACCATTTCAATGTGTTTGCTGCTAATACCACAAAAAGTATATTTCCATAAGAAGTAGGTATAAAGTAAGGACTTGTAAATTCTCCACATTACCAAAAGATCTCTTAAAATCTTGCTTCTTTCCAAGCATGGATTTCCTCTTACAAGCCAATAAGTATTGGCAACATTCAGTTTAGCAGCACACTGCAGGACTATATGCATCATCTTGTGCTTTCCGAGACAGAAGTCTGTGAACAACCCATACAGCCCATAAACACTGAATCTGTACAAAGCACAGGTAAAATGTCCCAGACATATCAAACACAAAGAAGCGCGTGCTGTAGGGTGGATCTGCAAACAGACAGTATTTGCTTCCTGAGACACCCGGAAGTTAAAAAGCACCAGACTAAATTCTCTCTGCTGTGGAAACCACATATTTGAATTTTCTCTGGTAGAGCTTTTTATGGCATAAATACAGTAAAAAAACCCTGGCGCTACTAGCCAAAATTTTAATATTATGTTCACTCAGATGTTTTCTGGATCTTTATGACCCAGACCTGCATATAATGATGGTTATCTTTTTTTTTTCATCCACAAAGGGTAAAATTCTGCATTGTTCATCACCGGAGTCATTCTCATATAGGAGTTAGTAAGGAGCTCCCAAATTAAATTGATGAATTATATAGTTAGGCTTCAGGAGAAGAATCTCTAGATCACCTGGCCTGTTGCAATAGAAATAGAATCCATCAGACTGTACCATTTCCTGCTCAATTTGAATTAATTGTAGTTTTCTAATTTGTGTCTGAAAGGGGAAGAAATTAGAAATTATAGGTCCACTGCAATCAGTAACAAAACTCCTCCTCTCTTTTTTTATGTCCAGTTTTGTATCTCTATTAATTAAGTTGAGGTATTATTTTCTTTCCTCATGGATCATCAAAGCTGGTTCTTTTAACAAAAGACCTCTCAGTGTCAAGAGTCTGGAGCTAATCTAGTGGAGGATTTCTTTATTATCTCTTTTGGAACTATTCTTCCAGTTCAAGTTAAAGCGGAATAGAAAGACCATGACATCGCATTTTGTAGCTCTTCATATTCTCTTAATCTCCTCTGCAAGGGACGCTGTTGATCAGTAGAGCTGCAGAAGCTGTGAAACACCATTGCTAAAGCAAGCTCGTGTGTGTGTGTGTATGTTGTTATGTGTCTTTCTTTCCATTAGTGGGTAAACTGAGTGCAGGTTTCCGTATTTTAAGTGTCTTTATTGCACAAAAATCTAGAAGGAGCAGAGAATGGTCAAGAACAAAAGGATACAAGCCTGTGTATTTACATAGGAATATCTAAAAGTATATTTGAACATCCTCTGCACTTCTGTTAAGAGGTCAATAAATCCTTTATCATGTGCCTCTAATCTGGGGAGAGAATGACTTCAGAAATTGTATGGCATCTTTCAAATGATCCCAAATTACCAAAGATTCAACAAAATAGCAAAATAGTTGTTTTGTATTTTTTAGCATGGATGTAAAACTGTTCCTCATGAAGGTTTATAAAGTGTTTCAGGAGATTCTGTGAGCTTGCTATCAACATTTATCAGCTCTAACGACTTCACCCTGTTTTTACTACTTTTCAAAGCGAGATAGGCAAAAAGAGGGCAACTTCACATGGAGAGATTTTGAGTTCCTGTTGCCATGGTAACCACGTTAGGAAGCTTTTCTGAATGTTTTGGCCATTTTTCTATCCCTGCCTTTGCTTAATAGATCTCTAGTGGTCAGACCTTTAATTCACCTGGCAAAAGCTTTTTGCCTTTTTAATAAAGCCCTGCTAAACAGAGACTAAAATCATAGAATCACAGAATGGTTTCGGTTGAAGGGACCTTAAAGGTCATCTAGTTCCAGCCCCCTGCCCTGGGCAGGGACACCTCCCACCAGACCAGGCTGTGCAAAGCCCCATCCGGCCTGGCCTTGAACGCCTCCAGGGATGGGGCATCCACAGCTTCTCTAGGCAATATGTTCCAGTGCCTCACCACCCTCACAGTAAAGAAGTTTTTCCTAATACCTATCTAAATCTACCCTCTTTCAGTTTAAAACTGTTACCCCTCATCCTGTCAGTATACTCCCTGATGAAGAGCTCCTCCCCATCGTTCTTGTAGGCCCCCTTTAAAATCAAATACTATATGTGCTTATTTTTTAGACTTCAAAATACTTCCTTGAACAGAGGGAGACGTGCTTTGTGTAAGGAAGCGTTTCATGGTAACTTTCTTCCCCATCTTGGAGAGGAGCAACAGTGTCCCGACAGGCTTTAATCCTTACCCGTTTTTTGCAGTTATCCTCCATTTTCATAGTTGTTCCATGTAAGTGGAAAGCTACCCATGATGGCTTATATGCAAGGCAGTACAAGAAAGATTTGGACAAGGGGCAGAACAGGAATAGCAGCACAGTCACAGGCCAGCGCTTGGGAAGAGCTCAGGGATGAGAGTCAGGTGCTGTAAATCCCCTGGGCACAGTGCCCACAGGTAATCCTGACAAAGCCACTTCACTTTCTATCTCAGTTTCTGCCTGGGTCAGCGAGAGGTGAGAGCTGCCCTGAGCATGCACAGTGACCCGTGACACACCTTTTCACTTTCAGCAATTGCAGCCTTCCCTTGGGAGTGTATGTATATCTTTAACATGAAGCCCTCTAAAACCAAGGACTTCCGAACTGTGACAGTTCATAATCCATTCAGAGATCTTTAACACTCAGAATAAAAACCTAAAAACAACTCCAAAGTTAAATTTTAACTTGCTTAAGCGTGCACGTTTGAAACACCTCAGGCTTCAGGAATGTTTGTTTCCATGAAGGGAGTGGAGCTATACCAACAGCTGTTCTGTAACTTCTCTGTGCCTCATTTCCTCATCTTTAAAACAGATCATGAGTCTTCTGCATCTCTGCCAAGTGTGTTAAGATGTCTGGGTAGACAACGTCAGAGGTAAGCCAGCAAGACAAGCTTTCTGAGGAGGAGGACTGTGTTTTATTTAACAAATTGAAGTGGTTTGAAAAACACAGATATACTATTAAGCACATAAGCCTATAGAATTACTTTACCTTACAGAATTACTATTGTTTTGTTTTGTATACACATCACTTTTGCTCTTTGCCTTTTAAAACAAAATTCTCATTCTTGAAATATTCTTGAAACATAAAAGAGCATGTATATGCCATCATTGTTATAGTATTTCGAATGTATCTTCATTTTTCTATCCATTTCAGTTTTACAAACAACCATGTATTGCAAAGGAAACAAAAATCTCCAATGCCTAATAAAAGTCCTAACTATAAACATCCCAAAAAAATAATTTTCATAAAAGAGCCATTTAAAAATCCCAGGATTTTGAAAGCATAGGGGAGAAAATGAGCTTCTGCTTATAGCTCCAGTATTGCAGTACAGGTAAGTGCCACAGTTAACTGAGCACAAATTCTTAACTGATTTGCTATAGCTCTGGTAAATTTAGTAGACTGTAATGGTTACTGTCATGATAAAAGGAGAATAAGGTAGCTGTGCTTCTGCTGAAAAGGTAATTTCAACCCTGCAAAGATTTCTTGATCATACTGCTTGTCAGTGCACCAGGAGCTCTAGACAGACATCACCTTTTAATTTTAAATATACATGAATAAATAAAAAAACACTGATCGATATAAATGCCTTTATACTATTTTCTAGTGTTCTTTGCTAATATAGCAGGTGTCTTATTTTCTTCTTAAACTGCAGCAGAGATCCCAGAAACCTCTCTATAAGGACTTGTCAGTCTGTTTTGGGAGAACCGAAGCTATTAGGAGCCATCAGCAAATACAGTAGTGCTCAGCCTGCACCGCATAGGATTACCTTTCCTGCTATTGCAAGCCCCTCACTACATTCCAATTCAGCATTACTTAGAAACAATTTTAGATCTTGTCTGTACATTTGCACACCATAAACAGTCCCAGCAATCTCAAAAAGATCAGAACTGCCATTCTGTGTATCATATGTGTCTTTAAAGAAATAGGAGCCGGGCCGCTTCCTTACAGTGACAGGGAAGACTGGTCCTGAGTGCAGTAAAGAAAAACAATTTACTCCCATATGACATACACACAGAAAATAAGTCACAAGGAAGAAAAGATGGGGACATCCGTAACCCAGTTCTAATTTCTGGCCAGGTCAAACCACAAGTCTAATCACTTTCCTCCCATGAACATATTCCTAAAACTCTCAAAGATTCCTGGTGACTGCAGTGTTGTGCTTTCCCCCCCCCACCCCTCCCTAGATGGAAATGACATTTCTGAGTGCACAGATGTTGAAACCATGTTTCTGCAACAGAGCAAACTTGGATTTGCAGCTCCCACTGCAACTACATGACACAACACGCTGATCCACTATAAACTTACTCCACCATTAAATTAATTCAAATATAGGTGGCTTAACTATGTAGCAGCTGGCTTTATAAGTGAAGCATCATCTGTCTATGCCAGTCTAATTTAATCTGATAAACTGTCCTCCTATACTAAGCAAGAAGTCAGGGTAAACTCTGTATTGGATGTTGATCAGCACTGGCAACATAAGGTGATGCTTCTCAATTCTTGTATAGTTCAATTCTAAGGCCAGTTCTGTTCAATATTTTTATCAACAATTGGGGTGCAGGAGTTGAACACATCATTAGCAAATTTGCTGATGATACCTAACTGGGAGGTGCTGTTGAATCACTTGAGGGACAAGCAACCTTGCCTCTCTAGCACTGGGCAATCATCTGTGGCATGAAATTTAACAAGACAAATGCTGGATTCTGCACCTGGGACTGAGTAACGCCAAGCACAAATATAAATTGGGAGAGGAGTGGCTGGAGATCAGCCCTGCAGGAAGGGATCAGGGGCTGCTGGTTGGCAGTGGGGTCAGTATGAGCCAGCGGTGTGCCCTGGCAGCCAAGAGGGCAAACCCCATCCTGGGGTGCATCAAACACAACACAGCCAGCCAGTCAAGAGAGGTGATTGTCCTGCTGTATTCAGCGTTGGTGCGGCCTCATCCTGACTGCTGTGTGCAGTTCTGGGCACCACAACTTAAGAAGGACATGAAAGTGCTCAAATGCGTCCACAGAAAGGCAACAAAGCTGGTGAAAGACCTGGAAGGCACATCCTGTGAGGAGTGGCTGAGGACTCTGGGTTTGTCTAGTTTGGAGAAAGGGAGGCTGAGGGGCGACCTCATTGCTCTCTACAGCTGCCCGAGGAGGGGAAGGGAGAAAAAGGTACTGAGCTCCTCTCCCTGGTATCTAGTGACAGGAAACGTGGGAATGGCTCAAAGATGCATCAGGGGGGGTTCAGACTGGACGTTAGGAAGCATTTCTTTACCAAGAGAGTGGTCCAACACTGGAACAGGCTTCCTAGAGAGGTGGTTGTTGCCCCCTGCCTGTCAGTGTTTACAAGGCATTTTGACAATGCCACTGATAATGTGTTTTAACTTTTCGCCAGCCTCGAATTGGTCAAGCAGTTGACTGGATGATCGTTGTAAGCACCTTCCAACTTGAATATTCTTTCCTTTCTCTTTCCTCTCTCTTTTCTTTTCTTTCTCTTTTCTTTTCTTTTTTCTTTTCTTTTCTTTTCTTTTCTTTTCTTTTCTTTTCTTTTCTTTTCTTTTCTTTTCTTTTCTTTTCTTTTCTTTTCTTTTCTTTTCTTTTCTTTTCTTTTTCTTTTCTTTTCCTTTCTTTTCCTTTTCTTTTCTTTTCTTTTCCTTTTCTTTTCTTTTCTTTTCTTTTCTTTTCTTTTCTTTTCTTTTCTTTTCTTTTCTTTTCTTTTCTTTTCTTTTCTTTTCTTTTCTTTTCTTTTCTTTTCTTTTCTTTTCTCCTCTTTTCTCCTCTTTTCTCCTCTTTTCTTTTCTTTTCTCCTCTTTTCTTTTCTCCTCTCTTCTCCTCTCTTCTCCTCTCTTCTCATCTCTTTTCTTTTCTTCTCCTCTCTTCTCCTCTCTTCTCTTGCCTTGTCTTGCCTTGCCTTGCCTTTTCTACTCTACTCCACTCCACTCCACTCTACTCTATTCCCTACACCTATCATAACCTTTCTTAAAGGTGAAACGTGAGTGCAGAATGTGTTTGCCTTACGTTGCATATAATAGAAGATGTATCCTAGTAACAAACACAGCTTGGTAAGTCTGATTGCAGATCAGCTGTCTTAGTATTCAGTGTTCTTTCCAAATCTATTTTTTTTGCATTCCTGTATCTAGAAACTTTGATGTGTCTACTTGACAAACTTTATAGTGCAGATGTCACACTGGGAAAGTTACATTAAACACCTGCACCTATGACCCTAAGACATTCTCAGCCATCAAGGAAGTTACACGACCTACATCTGAAGTTTCAGTGCTCCCATTCTGTTAACAGGGAAACTTCTTTTTCTTGTGTCTTCTTAGAAAATGATATGTAGGTACCTTGATGGCTTTTTAAGACCAACCAGAAACTATTCAAGTTGGACAAAAGCATCTATTGAATTTTGTTAATAATTAATACAAGAAAACCTCCTTATTTTTTCATGCTATCAATATCATGCTAGAGAAGAATCTGTACAAAATTGTAAATGCAACAGAGACAGTTCTGCTACATCACAGAATCATATCCTAGTGCACAAACTTAGATATTTTTAAAAAAGAATGTATTCACTGGCTTCTTTCTACATTTTCACCTGTAATGTTAAAGTAGTGAGACAAACTATTCATTCTAAAGGTTTCCTATTATGATTAGTCCCTGTGCAAAGGTATAGCATGTAGCACAGTACAGCCAGAACCTATCTGCATCTTAACTGATAAAAAGTGAAGTCAGAAGAAGGACTGGAACCCTGCTTTTCACACTTCAGAGTAATAAGCAAAACATCATCCCGTTCATATGCAGAATTTTGTGATGTTGCTCTGAGATATGACAGTCCTTGAAACTAACATTACAGTGATGAACTTTGACTAGAAAAATGCAGACTCAGATATTGTAAAAAAACCACCTTTATAAAAGGAAAATATTTTGCCTGCTAGCTTTATACATAATCTACTCAGCCATTGGGTTCTAACAGTGTTTGCATGTAAGTGTCATTTATTACAGAAAGGTATTCCTGCTACTGGATGGCATTTCCATTACAGTATGGTATCATCCATTAACTACAGTTTACAAGACTATTCCCATCTGTCTGTGTTATCTTCTTGTGTATCCTTAAGGTATACCAAAAATTTCATGACTATCCATTCATTAACATGTGTTCTGGTAACAGGGCTTAACTGCAGAAGTTACAGTTTTGGTGCTTTCTGCTTCCTTTGCTTTAAAGAAAACTATCACGCTTCCTGTTCTCTTGTAGTTGGGCTTTATCTTGCATTAATTTTTACTCTGATGGATATTTTTCTCTTGCCTACAGGCTGGAAAATAACTTTCTTACTCATTCTGCATGACCTTGCTGCAGAACTTCATTACCAAATTACTAAATTGATTACTAAATACTCTTGGCTACCTCCATAAGAATGTGGAGGAAAGACCTTGAACAAACTTATTATTTATAGGCATGAATCTTATAAACACAGTTCAAAAGAAAGGCGCTCACAGAAGGAATATATTTATGAATGTCAAACATTTTCCCAAACAGCTGCCCTACTTTACACACAGAAGTACTAAAAATGTTTTCACAGATTATGAAATTCCTGTTACAGCAGTTGTCAAGGACTTTACTACACCGAGGACAAACTATACAGCAGTATGTGAGGGTTGCCTCAGATCATATATGAGATTAGGGAAAGACTCGTACTGTCAGCAATGTACCCTGTAAATATCTTGCTGATATTTAATGAGCATTTTTGTGCCATATTTTCAAAAGTGGTTGAAGATGCAGATAGGCATGGTGTGGGATTTTCAGTAGCTGAAAACCTGTCTGTCTTTGAAATCAAGGGGATGATGTTCCCATGCTCTGCTGGAAACCTTACTAGATATCTCCTAGCCTTTGCTAATGCTATGGTGCATTTAAATTCTGGCCCTCTGACCATTGAAGATAAGCCATTATTCTCAGTTGTTGATTTTCCAGTTCTGATTAAATTGGTTAGATGGCTTTTCATAGAAATGCCTAATCCACTTCAAAATGTATATTCTTACTTTCTCTATTAGGGTATTGGTAAGATGGGACTTCATTATGGCAGCCCTGAATGCTTTGAGATTTTCTGTAAGTATCCTATTTAACAGCTGTTGCTATTTCTGTCTTTTTTTGAAGACTGGATTACCACTCTGCAAATAACATGATTGTCTTTGAAAGCCATTACTGGCCTGAGCCACGAAGTACAAAGTGGAAGCATCTCTCTTCTGTAGGCTTGTCTAAAATTGCTCGTGTTGACATTTCTCCATACTTCAGAACAGTTGCAGATGTCAGTCACACTTCTGGACTGATAGCCTCAGGGTTGGACACAAGTACTGGTATATCACCCAAGTGGTTTTAGGAGGTGCTTTGTTCACCATAAAGATGTGATGTATGCTCCATCAACATCATCTGTCTATTCCCATTCAACCTCCATGGTGTCTCTCTCAACCAGTTTTTTTAAGATACCTTCATTCAAGACCAATGACTTTAAAATGCATACTTTGGCATCCTCAGTTTCATCCATAGGTGATGCACATACATACCTTGCAACATTTCCAAATGCAAGGAAGCATTTAACACCTTTCCTAGCTGATTTTGAGGAATTCTATTCATCTCTGTTTCTTACCTCCTGTACTGATGTGACGATTTCTGTACTTCTGACAGGGTTTTAAAAAAAAACTTTCTCTCTTCTCACTTTTTCCATATGTATTTAGATATGCTCTATCAATTTTTTCTTACTCATTTGCATCATTCTTCTGTATCTTCTATAATGCTTTTCTGGGGTATTTGTTTGTTTTCTAATTTCTGCTTTGCTCTCACTATTGAACCTGAGAGACATGTTAGCCAGAACTGACTTTGACACAATGATTCGTCTGAATACAGAGAGACAGCTATTGTTAATGATGCTCTCAAATGTAACACAGAAGACTTTTATTCCTATGTAGGTCCACTAGTGGCCTGCTTCCTGCCTTGCTGTAGTGGTGTCATTTGGCTGCAGCTCCTTATCTAAGCAAGACAGAACGTAAAAAACTGTATTCGCACAAGCTTGGCCACTGCAAGGAGAAGAGGTAAAGTGGCAGGATGGCTGTGAAGAGTTCAGTAAAAGTGTATGTGAGTGGACACAGTAATTACAGGAGAGACTAGCCGAGCACACTGTTCATCTGCAGTCTGACAAGTAAAGGGAAATTAAGCAGCAAGCATTTAAAATTTCAAGCAAACAGGAATTGTTTCTGATACAAGTGAATTCCGTATGTATTGACTTTATCCATTGCATGAAACATTATTTCAGTGTCTCATACTCATGTTTGGTTTTTGATGTGTGTTTTGATATGAAAGCCTGAATTCCCCCTAAATTATAAACATTACAGATAAAGATGTTTATTTGAAAACTGATGTAAAAAAATTTAAAAGACCCTAAGATATTACAGAAGCACTGATTACATGCAAGAGCTGTGTATTAAAGAGCCCATGGATATCATAAAAAACTCAGTTTTATTTTCTTACTAAGACACGTCTTTCTGCACTAATATCATTAAAATTAGTAGGTCTGATCAAAGGATAACAGAGTAATAATGTAGCCTTACAGTATTAAGAAAGTGAATAGACTATAATAAGCCTAGACCAAACCAAAGGAAACCAGCTTTTTGAAGTGTCCCTCTCATGTCACAGCTGCTGTAGAAAAGATAGCTTGAGAATTAACCGAAAGTGCTATATAAAACATGAGTGAAGTAGAAAGGATAAATCCATTTAAGTAACTTTTGAACTTTATTGATCTTTCATAAGCTCAATGGTCTGAGCATCCTAACAAACAGGAAAGCCAACAAGTTTCTTCTGCTTGCACCAATATCTGTGTGTTGGCAGGGGAACCACCTTGCAGGACGCCACAAGAGTGGCGACGTGTGAAAAGCATCAGGACAGTGACAAAGAACACCTGGGGAGAGCCAGACCAAAAAATAAACAATCCACCCATGTTTATCTGTACTAAAATACAGACATCTTCACAATCACCAAGGCTTGCCCATAGACACACAAGATCCATCACCAGCTCAGTGCTTCAAACTTGAGGGTAACTGGAGTCTAAACTGTGAAATTCAACCAGCTGCTAAGACCATATGCAAACAGACCTGTGGTATCAGCCTCGTAACAGTCTTCTTCAATATTGCACAGGGTTGAAGAAGACATAAAAATCCACTTAGCTTTGAGTAGAAAAGAGCTAAATGCTCTGAAAATCAAATAATATTCCCTTCACCTCTAGTGTATAACAGAGGTTTCTTTAAAGTGAAACTGTCAGATAATGCCCAGGCTTGGCTCAATAAAGAGTTTGCAAAACATAATGTTAAAAGCAATCTGTTCTTAACTGCTATTTAATCATTAGAAATCTACTCCACATTTCTGCAAACAACAGCAGTATGCTTGTCTGTGAGAATCAGACAGTGAAAATGGCTGTAACTGATGAATGTAATTTCATTTTTTGGGGGGTGGGTAAATGGATGTGTTGCTGGGTTTATGCCTCACATATGCGAGAATAATGTATATCATACCTGAGGCAGAAGGCAGAAGAGTCCTGGAGCTGCAGTTTTATTTCCACTTACCTACCTCTAATGCAAGCCAGCAGCCAGCTTTTTAACAGTTTCAGGTGTGATACCCGAGTATTACTCTGTGATGGGAAGCTCTTCTATTCCCATTTTTCGAAAACTCTGTGTTACCTTTATAACACTGACATTGGCAGACCCTAAGGTGAATCTGGATCTAGTGTTATTAAAAAGAAACGTTGAAAATGTGTCACTTCTTTTTTTTCAAGAAATGCCCTATTGGGATTTATTGAAATTAATATATATTACTGAAGCTATTCAGTCCTCACCAAGGTTGGTCATCAGTTATCTTCCACAGCTTTAAGAATGGTTTAAATTTGACTAAAGCGAAGCACTGATTTTTTAAATTATATATATACATTATGGTTGGTTGCATCCCCATTGAAAGACGAATAAAAGCTGAGCAACAACAGTGGAAGGAGAAAATTCTCCACTTAACCATATTAGTATTAAAGCACTGAGCCTAGCAGTGTACTTAGCTCTTCCAAACAATCAAAGAACAATAATTGCCTTAAAATCAACTGCTGCAGCTGATGGGCAGAAGCATGGTTTACGGACAGAGTCATGGTCCCATCATGAGAAGCATGCAGGAAGATCAGATTGGCTGTAGATACCTGACGGACCTCAAGGGAGCCACATGTGACAGTAACAGCGACAGTAGCTGGAATTCTTTGCAATTCAGTACCGAACTTTTATTTGAAAAGACTCATCTATAGTTTTCTTCCTACACTCCTATTTATTTCTTTTGCTGACTCTGTAATGGTAGTTAATTAATAAATACAGAGGCTAAAAATGTTAATTTCAACTATGATTAGGAATAGAAACAAGGAAAGTTATGCTTACCAAGTGAAAATCAACTAAGTTTTTATGTTAATTCTTATTTTCCATCTTCTAAGGAAACATTAGCAACAAAGCAAAGCAAATAACAAAATTTAAATTATTTTAAAAATACTTGCAAATGTGCCTTCAAAGGGAGATAAATTATGTTGCCATTAAACTTTCAGAGCTCTTCCCAGAAGGACTAGATCTGTAGTTCTCTTAGCTGGAGTTTTTCCAAGTCTTCATGGGATTACAGCATTAAATGCTGAGGAAAAAAATATATTTGGGAGAAATGCAATACATCAAAATGAATTTATAGGAAATACTAAAAGGAACAGAGAAAGTACAAAAATGATTATTTATGATTTCCACTCATGTATCTGAAATGAATACTTATCAACAAAAGTCTTCATTTGGAACTAAATAAAAGTTTAATAAATGTGCATATTTGTATTTTTGAAGATGCATTCGTGCAGCAAACCTGTATAAACTGATAAAATAAGTCTTGGGGTTTTGTGCACTCTGAAAATAAGGGAAAAACAAGTGTTTATTCCAATTAATTGTTGAAGCCTGGTTCAGCGCTGATTATTTCTGTCACACAGTGGGAAATCATGAAAACTGAAGAAGTATTAGTTACAAAAGTGCTAGAAAAGGAAAATGAAGAGAGGCATAAAATTTAAAGAGTTGTCATTTACTTGTGAAGCAAACTTCAGAAATGCCTTAAAGAAACTCAGTTTCCTCTCTAAGATTTCACTTCAGACTTTTACGTGAAAAGAATATAAGAAACTTAAATGAAATATATCTTTATAAATTTACACGGTGCTTTAAGCGCTTGTATATATCACTCACATCTATGTTGGTCTATTCTATAAGTACAGCTGGAAAAGTTATATAAGCCTATATACAAGAAACTAATATCCACTCACACTCCTACAGTAGACAGTAATCCCTGAATCACTGAAACCATAGCAAAATGGCTCAAGTGACAAGAAGGAGACCTTCTGTATCCTGTAAATATCACGGAGAGTTCAGGAGAACTAACAGAATCAAGGCTACAGGATGGAAGAAGTACAAAAACCATTTGCATGTGCTTTGCAGTAGAAACAATAGAATTTAATAAAGATGAACATATGAAGGTTCAATTTAAGTTGAATAGTTGTGCAAAAATGACCCTCAAAAACTCTGTAATGTAATAAAGAATTAATGTAGACTCTCATTGCCATTTAAAAAAACATATCCAATACCGAGGACATGCTCTCTACAGAATTGCTTGCACAATTCATAACACCTATACAAGCTGACATTTTTCTTTTCAGTTTTTTTTCATGTAGAACATTATCTCCATTCCACAGGTGAGATGTCAAGATACAGAGATATTAAAGATAAAAAATAACATGGGTAGCTCTAAAGAAAATTAGAAAGAAAATTTTAGAGAAAAAATCTCTAAAGAAAAAAAAAGAAATTAGTACAGCATAACAACTTTGAACAAGTATGTAATTGAAAAACAGGTAACTTGTATAACTTGATTTCAAATCAGAAAAATAAAGTACATACATGAATAAATAACTGAAATTTCCCATTAATTGTGGAGGGAAAAAGGTATCTAGGAGAAGAAGCAGCTGACTACCTATGTTGGAATCTCATGTATGTCATTCTCTGCCCCTTGACTTTTGAGTCCAGTTTGAGTAAGTTTCTACTGGGGATTTGACTTTATTTAAAAAAAATAAAAAATAAAAAATTCTGGAAAGAAAGGCATCATATGGTGGTTGGAAGTAAGCTCATATCTGAGAAAAGAATATCACTCTTCCGTGTCAGCATCCTCCTGCTGGGTGTCACCTTTTAGAGGAGGGTTAGATTTCTGCCAGGAAGTTTTTCCTCTGCAAATATTAAACCTAGGGAGATCAGACCATATTAAAAATTTGACTAGACAGCAGACTCTAGCCACTCTTTCTAGAAGGAACTAAGAATCAGATTCATTCAGGTTGAGGGAATGCTTTCAAGAATGATGAAAAGATGTTTTTTCAAAAGATTAGTTGATTTAAGAAATGGTCTATTCCTAGCTCAGAGATGCAGAATTCAACCAATAAAAGCAGCACAGAAAAACTACTAAGTATGTTGTTTTGCTGTTTTTTACTTTTTTTGTACTTCACAGCAAATGGTTTACATCTAGACTTTCAGACAAGTGCCTGCCTTATATTAGCATCTGAATAGTGGTTGTTAAACTACCAGGGAGAAAAACATATGAATGATGCTGTTTCTAGGAGTCAAAAATTTCCAGGCAAATTCCTGTTTTGCCAAGAAAGTTAGTTCAAAATCTCAATCTTTTACTGCATTATTTTTAGGTAAATTGTTATTACTAAGTCGCTCCAACAAGTTCATATCCCACTAAAGCGAAGTTTGTGGACAACGTGCTCATAGTCAATGATGATGGACTACAATTGTATTTAGTTTTGGATAAACAGGTAAGAAATAATCTGTACGCTGTAAGAGAATTATTGTTTCCAGAGCTTTGAGAAAATACACATGTGTTACTGGTTGGCTGGATGAGAGCAGAGCAGCAGATGTCTTCTACCTTAACTTCAGCAAGGCTTTTGACACTGTCTCTCATAACGTCCTCCTTAGCAAACTGAGGAAGTGTGGACTAGACGAGGGGACAGTGAGGTGGATTGAGAGCTGGCTGTGTGACAGGACTCAGAGGGCTGTGATTAATGGAGCAGGGTTGAGTTGGAGGCCTGTAACCAGTGGTGTCCCCCAGGAGTCAATACTTGGACCAGTATTGTTTAACATATTCATCAACGACCTGGATGATGGGACAGACTGTATGCTCAGCAAGTTTGCTGATGATAACAAATGGGTGGGGTGGCCGACACTCCAGAGGGCCGTGCTGCCACCCAGCGTGACCTAGACAGGCTGGAGAGCTGGGCAGAGAAGAACCTAATGAGGTTCAACAAGGACAAGTGTAGGGTCCTGCACCGGGGGAGGAAGAATGTCAGGCACCAGTATAGGTTAGGGGTGGACCTGCTGGAACGCAGCTCTGAAGAAAAGGATCTGGGGGTCTTGGTAGACAGTAAATTATCCATGAGCCAGCAGTGTGCCCTTGTCGCCAAGAAGGCCAATGGCATCCTGGTCTGCATAGGGAAGAGTGTGGCCAGCAGGTCAAGGGAGGTCATCCTCCCCCTCTACTCTGCACTGGTGAGGCCACAACTGGAGTACTGTGTCCAGTTCTGGGCTCCCCAGTTCAAGAGGGACAGGGAACTACTGGAGAGAGTCCAGTGAAGGGCAACAAAGATGATTGAGGAACTGGAGCATCTCCCTTACGAGGAAAGGCTGAGAGAGCTGGGACTCTTTAGCCTGGAGAAGAGAAGGCTGAGGGGAGACCTGATTAATGTTTACAAGTATCTAAAGGGTGGGTTTAAGGAGGACGGAGCCAGGCTCTTTTCAATGGTTCCCAGCGACAGGACAAGGGGCAATGGACACAAGCTAGAACATAGGAAGTTCCGATCAAATATGAGGAAAAACTTCTTTACGGTGGGGGTGGCAGAGCACTGGAACAGGCTGCCCAGGGAGGTTGTGGAGTCCCCTTCTCTGGAGACTTTCAAGACCCACCTGGATGCAGCCCTGAGTGATGTGCTCTAGGCAGTCCTGCTTTAGCAGGGGAGTTGGACTAGATGATCTCTTGAAGTCCCTTCCAACTCTGAAGATTGTGATTCTGTTATTCTGTGTTTCTGTGATTTCAGCAGGGTTTGTCGTGCCTGTTACCTTGCACTCATTTATTTGTTCTCTGCAGCAAACAAAGTAGAAACATGGGAGAACCTTGCACGTTCAGCTTCTTTTTTTCCTCTTTTCATAGTTTTTTTTTTTTTGACTGTTCCTATGCCCTAGGATACTGTTTCTCTCTGTCACACCCCAGAGGAAATTTTCAAGTTTTTGAGTGGTTCTGTAAAGGCAGAATGTGCAGCTTTGCTCCAGCACTGCTCTCTTCAATTTGTAAGACTATAGGAATTATCATTCCTAATGTTTCTTTTGGAGAGTACTCAGATTACTGCTTCTCTTCAGGAAATATTAAATTATATCAACTGGATCCCACAGCAGCCCCCAACCTAAGCCTCTTTCAGGATTACTGTGCAGTTGTCTCTTTTTAGGTACCTGGTGCAGGATGTGCTGTGCTTGGACTACATTTACTGTTTTAGTTTTAAAAGAATAGGAGGCCAGAAAGAGACCTGAAGAAGAGACAGGCTGATTCAAAGAACAGAGAAATACGTGAATAAAACATGTTTGCCTACAAAACCAATATGACTCCCCAGGCAAGGTCAAAAATTTCCTTGTTGGTTAGTGATGACATAAATCTGGGTAAGATATTTAACTATTTAAAGCCACTCTTCCATCCACAAAACACACATGGCTACATAGAAAGCACTCCCTGCACTTATGAACTACACCTTTGATGACCAACATTGAAAGAGCAACGTTCTCCTGTATAGACCAGCTCAGCAAACAGGGCCCTTATGTGCTTGCCTTCATGGCCCTGTTGCTTTTGTATTTTTTGTATTCAAAGGGATCCCCTTTATTTCTACCAGAGGTACTATCACAGCCTACTTTATCAGAGAGATTTTCTCAGTTTCACAATCAAAAAGGTAAAGGAAAGGTTCAGCTTAGTAAACACAGAAGACTATAAACATTCCAGTGGCAGCACTCCTGCTGAAACTTCTTGTGGCAGTGGATATACAGGAAATATTCAGAATTTGCTAGAGCTCTAGTAGGAAGGCTTTTATTCCAGCAAAAAGGAATGCAGCCAGGAGCTGCCTGCTGGCTACACACTCTGGGATGCTCTGTTGTGGGCCATGGCTCCCCTTCCCCTTGTACTTCTCATGAGCTGTCACACGCCAGCCCTCCCCTGAAAGTTCCTCTGCTTGATGTCTAGCAAAAGTGGAATTATATTGCCTTTCATCTGGGCACTAGAGGCTGTTGGATAGGGTTTTTAAGTGCCTGGGACACCTCACTCTGTATATCACAGGCATGGAAGCAGGGCTCTTGCAAATGAATATGAGACGTGTACAGGAATAAATAAATAAATAAATAAGTCTGATGGATTTATGTATTTTCTGTCTTGTCTCCTGTGTAGGCATTTCAGTTTAGTCTGTGACTTCTTCTTTTTAGCTGTCAGAGTAGATATTGTGACATGTCAGGAAAAAGAAATCCAATGACTTTTATTTTCTGTTTCTTCCGAGCCAGGTTGGAGCATTAAGGTAGTGTTGTCATGTTCCTCTGAAGCAAGAACACAGCCAGCTATGAGCAGGATGCTGAGAGAATGGTGGAACATCAGTGTGAAATTCCGGTCACTTGTGCAGTCAATTGGAAAGAATATGAATCATGAGCAATTCGATTATACCTTACTAAAGCCTGCTACCTTTGTAATGCTCATTGCTGGTCAGTAAAGAAGAGAACACCCCAATGTTTATATCAATATAAACATGTAAATGTGAATTTTTTTAACACAGTTGCCTCTGTTGTGAAAATGCATTCTTGTCACTTTATGTGTAAACTGCACAAATATCAGATGGGCTCAGAGTCTTCAGCAAAAAACTTAGGAACATGTTGTACAGTTTTCTGTAAGTGTGAACTCATCTTGCAGAAAAATACAAAAAAGAAAATGCCTCTGATTTCACATGGCAGAAGTGGCCTGGTTTGAGAGAACAGAAAAAAAGGCATAAAAGAGAAAGTGTAGGATTATTTTCATGTTTTCTTCTGAAAATCCATATGCTTTCCAAACTTTCCAATAATAAAAAAAGCATTTGAGTAAAGCATTCTAACATACAGACACTTGGGAAATGCGAAATTATCCTTAGCTAGTTAATGCCTTTTTCTGTGTAACTCTGGTTCAAATTTGTTCATTTCCCATGCCTTTTTAAAAGAAATCCATACAAAATAGATCACTGCAACTCTAAGTCAGAACAACTTTAACTGTGATTTAGGAGTTGCTATTCCTATATCTCCAAGATTAGCCTGGACATAATTTCTACCCTGGACATTTGAACCAGTGACAGCATTTTTTTCATCAATACCTGAATGAACACCAGACAGCAGTAAAGCTTATCCAGCAGTCTCATACACATACAAATGAATTAGTTAATGCTGATATTAAAGCAAATCTCACATGAAAGCCCCTCAAAGATTAAAAAAAAAGCAACCCCCCTCCTCCAGAAAACCACAATTTCTTCAAACTCTTTTTTTTGTTTGTTTGTTTAATAGGCACCTCGCAGTCTAATCAGACAGCATCTCTTATGACCAGTGCTCTCCTTCCCACTCTTTGGTTCTACCATGATTACACAGTGCAAAATCCCATGGGCTGCTACAGCTGCTCAAATACAGTAGGACCTAAGTGAATCATAAGAGATATAATCCAGGTAGACAGCGAGGCTTTCAAGGGATAGTGCAGGACTCTTTGTAAGTAAGAGCACCTTCTTATTTAAAAAAATTTATTTTCTACTTGGGGTTGCAGGAGAGATTCAGTAGAGCTGTTCTGCAAATCTCTAGAAGACCTCCACAGGTTCAGGTGCCCTTATGGCCTGATAAGGACACCCTTATCACAGTTTCCATCATCCACCCAATGAGGCATGATGCAAAGTCAAGCCAGCAGCTGCCAGAGAAGTAGGCAAATTCCCAGTGGATTTGAGGAGATGTAGTTTCCTACAGAATCTTGACAAGATTCCACCAGACGCTCCTCAAAACTAAGCCACCTTATAACATTGCAAATATCTTGAAAATTATAATTGAAGGAAACATTTTTAGGTTGTAATTTTTCCTTTCTTTTAAATATAACAGATTTTTTTAGCTAAATATATGAAAGTGTGAACATTATAATTTTTTTCACCAAAAGTCCATTTCAAGGCTAAGAAAACATTACCCAACTAAGCTGTCTCTAAATTACTTGGACTTCCTTGAATATTTGCTCAAGAGCAGTTTCTTGTGGTTTGAGTTTTAATGACTTACTCCATGTGAAATGCAAACAACCAGACAACTGGCACGTCCCTCAAACCGTGATGAGGTTAGTTGTTTTGCTAGTTGCAAAAGTTTTACTTCAGAACCCTCAGGAAGCATCCAGACTGTTAGTGAGAGTTTATTTCAGAGTCGGATGAAAATCCCAAACTGACCCTGAGCTGCCTCCAGCACATATGCAGATTAATTCTCAGAAATAATTCCTCTTGATAGGAGGTCATTTTAGCTATGTTACATTATGTAGACATTTGTGTTCCAACTGACTTGGGAGAAGGGCAAAGTTTTGCCTCTGCATAGATCAGCTTTTTGATTTTTTTTTCTTTTTCCCTATCAAATTCTTACAAAAAGAAGAGGATTAGAAGAAAAGGTTAAGGTTGCTGACAAGTGTTGATTGTTTGGAAGGGTGGTTTCAGCTGTCTTGCCCTAAAACCTCCATGCATTTTATCCACAGAAGTATTTCGTCACAGCTGTCAAGCTTCCCCTACCTTCCCAAGTAAACAGTCAGAATGATTTGCAGAAACTAGCTGTAACTCCTCACTCAGTGATGCAATATGTGAGGAAACGTTCTTGAAAAACAGGAGATTAAACTGATGGCTCGCTTGAACTGAAAACTGGAGGGTCAGATCCATCCCTGGTGTAGCTCTGCTCGTAGCAGATGAGCTTGGCCTGCTGTTGTTCAGCATACTTATTATCGACCTGGGAGCGTGGGCTAAGGGTTAAAGGCGCAGTGCAAGCGCCTGCTGACAGCCCTGAGCTCAGTCAAAACAAGGAGAGGACTGTACTCACCAGTTATGTTCATGGGAACTTCCTAAATCAGCAGATTTGAAGAAGAGCAGAATTTGGCCTACTATGCAAACGGACATGCAGTAGGAAACGTGTAACTGGATATACACATAATTGAACATAGAGAAGGACATGGTGGGAAAATAAATGTTCTGTGTATTTGATATACGAAATCGTAGGTTCTGTATCTGGAGGGGATGTGCAGAGGAAGGGTCCTGTATCTAGGCAGAGCAGTATGAAGCCCGCAATGGAGTACCCAGTCCTACTCTTTTGCCTGTGCAGAACAAGTTAGCTTTCCCAGCTCCTCCTCTGCTTCTGTCCTAAAAAACGTAGTCTGTTTTCATAACAGGAAATCAAAAATCATCTGCTACATTTTTAAAAGAAGCTGTCCAGCTTTTTAAGTTTAAAAAAAAAAAAGCCTCATCTCTTGAGAGCTGCTCCTCTGTAACTTCTAAAGATTTTTATCCAGTGTGCCTGCAAGCAAATCCATGGTATCTCCTTTCCTGCACCTTCCTAATGCTCTCTCTCTCTCTTGGATGCATTCTGCCCATTTCAAAGCAACTACCCAGTTCCTCCATGACACAACCCACCTTTCTCTGTCTGAATCTTCCCTGGCTAAAGTGCAGCTCATTCATCTGCCTGATGCTTTGGGTCCATCCCCTGCCCTGCTGAAGAACTGAGGACAACCCCCACACCGAACTCCTGTACAGTCTCCAAAGCTACAGCTGGGGGTGAAAGAATTAAATATAACAAAGAGCACTGGTTTAAAGAAAGGAGGAGCATTTGAACTAATGGCTCGTATCCCTACTTCCAGATATCACTATTTCCAGAGCTGCTTGATCCACAGCAGGACCTCCCCAGTGCACTTTGCCAACTAGAAAGAAAACTAGAAGCAACGTTAAATATCAGTCAGAAAATGACACGGAAATGCTGTAGTTCTCTACAATCAATGCTCCTTTTGAATATCATGTTCATCTTCGTTAGAGCATTTCATATTTATAAAAAAGTTGCTGGTCACTCGAAGCCAACCAAGCTTCAGTTTAATTTGGTTTGGGTTTAGATGAATACTAAAACATCTGTCTGAGGCATGTGCTTATCTCTGACACTGGCTGGTAAATGCAAGAAAAAAAGTGAATTTCAAAATGTTCATCAGATCTCAGTGGTTCATGTAGATTGACTTTTCTCTGAATGCAATGTCACCTATTTGTATAAATAGTAATGTATGACACATTATTTCTCTCCTGCTTTTCACCCCTCTCGTTAGGATACCAAATATAATATCCTATGGCCTCCCCACTAAGTCAGGGACATTTTCAAACTGAACTTTTTTCCCCCCTTTAGCAAGAAGAATGTCTGAGAACACACTGTCCATTGCCAAATCAGAGCAGTGAGGTGATGCTGCGTGTCCGATTTCCTTTTCTTGCCTTCTTTTTGGTCCAATTTGCTGCTAGTGCTTGCTCGGTGAACTACTAAATTGAATACCGAGTTCTACCACTCCACAATCAGCAAACCTCATTAGTTTGGGTTTTAAAAACATGAATAGAACCTTTGTACTGTGATATTTCAGAAGTCAAATATCCTCAATATAATGGCAGACAACCGTGGCCACAATACTAATCCACATAGTTTAAAACAAACCTCACTATTCTTCAGGTTGGGCTACAGATGATTTATAAGATTTTATGCTGGTTGAGGACCTAATGGAGCAAATCTCACTTGCATGAAATAGAAGAGACAACTGCTGCCTGAGTAGCATTCTCCTCACCTTTACCTGAAATCCCCAGGAAACACTTTGGTGTTTCTTCAAAAACAAATCAGGGCATAAGAACTGAGTAAAAGTAAGGAAAAGACATTCTTCACTTTCTGTGTTTCAGTGTCATCATAGGCTCATAGAATCATAGAATATATTAAGTTGGAATGGGCACATAGTCCATAGCACCAAGTCCAACTCCCTGCTCCTTGCAGGACTACCTAAAACTAAACCGTACGACTAAGAGCATCATCCAGAAGCTCCTTGAACTCTGTCAAGCTTGGTGATATGACCACTTCCTTAGGGAGCCTGTTCCAGTGACCAACCACCCTCTCAGTGAAGAACCTTTTCCTAATGTACAATCTGACCTTCTGACAAGCTGATGCAGCTTCATTCCACTCCCTTGTGTCCTATCACTGGTCAATAGAGAGAGGAAATCAGCACCTCCCCCTCCTCTGCCCACCTTGAGGAAGTTCTAGACTGTGATGGGGTCCCCTCTCAGCCTTCTCTTCTCCAGGCTGAACAAACCAAGTGACTTCAGCCGCTCCTCCTAAGTCTTGCCCTCGAGACCTTTCATCACCTTGGTCACCCTCCTCTGGACACACTCTTAATAGTTTCATGTCCTTCTTATATTGAGGCGACCAAAAACACACACAGGACTTGAGATGGGGCCACATCAGTGTAGCGCTGAGTGGGACAATCACCTCCCTTGCCTGGCTGGCTCTGCTGTGCTTGATGCACCCCAGGACACGGTTGGCCCTTTTGGCTGCTAGGGCACACAGGACATACCTTCACCTCTTTCACCAGCTCTGTTGCCCTGGTCTGGATGCATTCAAGCACCTTCATGTACCTTTTAAATTGTGGTGCCCAGAACTGCACACAGCAGTCAGGATGAGGCCGCACCAACGCTGAATACAGCAGGACAATCACCTCTCTTGACCGGCTGGCTGTGTTGTGTTTGATGCACCCCAGGATGGGGTTTGCCCTGTTGGCTGCCAGGGCACACCGCTGGCTCATACTGACCCCACTGCCAACCAGCAGCCCCTGATCCCTTCCTGCAGGGCTGATCTTCATCCACTCCTCTCCCAATTTATATTTGTGCTTGGCATTACTCAGTCCCAGGTGCAGAATCCAGCACTTGGACTTGTTAAATTTCATGTCCCTGATGATTGCCTAATGCTCCAGACTATCTAGGTCCCTCAGCAAGGCCCTTTATGACTCAAGAGAGAGTCAACAGCATCTCCCAGTTTGGTATCATCAGCAAATTTGCTAATGGTACATTCAACTCCTGCATCCAGATCACTGATAAAAATCTTGAACAGAACTGGCCCTAGGAGTGAGTGCCGAGGAATCCTGCTGGTGACTGGTCACCACCCAGATGTAGCCCCATTCACTATAATCCTTTGAGCCCTGCCATCCAGACAGTTCTTCACCCAGCACACCATGTATCTGCTTATCTCACAGCTGGACAACTTGTCCAGAAGGATGCTGTGAGGGATTAAATTACTAAAATCCAAAAAAAACACAACCACCACCTTCCTCTCACCCACGAAGCAGGTGACCTTATCATAGGAGGTTATCAAAATAGTTACACAGGACTGTCCCTTTGTGAACCTTTGTTGACTGTGCTTGATGATTGAATTGTTTTTTAAATGCCTTTCAACAGTACTCAGTAAGACCTTCTCCATAATTTTTCCAGGAACTGAGGTTAGACTAACAGGTCTGTAGTCACCCATTATATTAAGTACTTTTCTAGCTGTGTGCTGAACATTTTGTCCAGAAGAATACTGGGAGAGACAGTACCAAAAGCTTTGCTAAAATCCTCAAAAAACACAACTACTTGCTTCCCTTGGTCAACTAGATGGGTGACCTTCTCATAAAAGGAAAATAAGTTAGTTAAGCAGGACTTTCCCCTCATGAACCTATGCTGGTTATGGCCAATGATTGCATTGTCTCTCAAGTATTTTTCAATAACTCCCAAGATATCCTTCTTCATAATTTTACCAGGCACTGAAATGAGAGTGACAGCCCTGTAATTACTAGGCTCTGCCTTCTTGCCCTTCTTGAAAAATGGGACATTTTGCAGCTTCCAGACTCCCAAGACCATTGTAAAAGAATGGAGAGAGGTCCCATGAGGACATCAGCCTGCTGTTTCAGTACCCTGGGATGAATCCCATCTATGGGCCCCATAGATTTATGTGCACCCATCTGGAGCAGCAAGTCTAACAAGTTCTGGGTCAGCTGGGAGTTTATCATCCCCCCAGTCATGGTCCTCCAACATAGGGCTCCACAAGTCCCAGGCCAATCATTGGTGTTGAAGACAGAGGTGAAGAAGGCATTAAACATACCTGCTTTGTCTACATCCGGATTTGTGAAGCAACTGACCTCATCAAGTAATGGACCAATGTTACCTCTGATCCTCCTTTTGTTGTTAACATATTTTTAACAGCCTTTTTTGTTGTCCTTCACAGTGCTGGCCAGCAGTGATGATCCTACCTGAAATCGCACCTCACAGAAACCAACATAAATGGTGCAGTGTGTTGCCAGGACAAGACCTGCATCTGCGAAGGGTAGGGAATCCCATGACTGCTGCAGGAGCAGCGCTGCAAAGGAGAGAGGAACAGCCCAGAGCAGGGATTTTCCACAACCTCTTGAGAGATGGTCCCCAGATTCAACCTCACAACTACAAATTAGACATTTAAAACTCTCTGAAGACTCTGGAATACCCAGATATTTCTGGGTACAGGAAACAATTTAATTCCCATGATTTTATGATTTTCGAGCAGCAGTATTTAATGAATAACATAGAAATGCTACATTTACTTATAGCGAGGAACAGCCTAGGCTGATCAATAATTATTGCTCCTTAAATGGAGCTTAAGAAGTTTTCTCTAAAATTAACTGCCTTCAGTGTCCCACACCAAGTATTACAGTGCTGCAATTTATGATACAATTCCCACAGCTCAAATCTGCTGAGAAAAAAAGAAGCAAAGAGCGCAAGTGTGAGTTATATAACTGTTTCTTTTCCAGAAATTGAAATATTCATTTTTTTATAACTAAATGACAAACAGAAATGCATGAAATAGTGAAAAACTATGAGAAAAAATAAAACCACGAAGAAATAAATTTATTTTTAACTTTAAGTTTCTCTGTATTTTCGTACCTATTTTGCAAATTTGTATGAGGCATGCATCACTGAAATGAAAGTTTTACATTTAATGAATACCATTATATAGATAAAAAATAATTTAATACATTAAGGCTGCGATAATGAAGGGGAAAGCTTCACACAAGATTCCAGATTTACCTAAAGTAACTCCATTACTTTAGCTATAATTACTATTAAATTGATTTTTAGCCACAGCATAATTGATATCCACAAAAAAAAAGAGGGCATTTTTCCATTAACCCACTTTAGGAATAATTTGTACTTATCTCTCAGATACATTTGTGTTTATATTGCATAATTGCCAAAGGTTCTTAATTTCATCCTCAACTTCACATGGCAATTTAAATAAGAACAGCTATATGTAAGAAATAATCTGTTCTGGTTTAAGTTGGTATAGGCAAAATAGGTGACTTTTTAAAAAAAAAAAAAAAAATGCTACTTAAGTATCAACCACCCTCCCTGAAACTGGCCTGTGACACCACTCACAAACAAACCAACAGGATTCTTATGAAATCTGGGATCTGTACAATCCCTGTTGACACAGGTGGTAAACCGAACCGGATTGCAGAGGGCATCAGAGCGCTGCCAAGTCGTGGCATCCTACCACCATCAGCTGTGGTGGTCCTGACTCCAATGGCCACCACGTTCCTCCATCTGCAGTAACCCCATGACTGATATTCTGCTTGTTTAGAGTCCGCTATGTACCTTGCAGGCTTAATTGTCCCCTCTTCACCTTCACCTGGCCCCAACCTGAGCCACTGCCAGTCTCTATCTTCAGAAATACTCAGAACTCCTGTGTGAATATGGACAGGATTTGTAAAAGTATTGCATTATTTGCACAGTTTCACTTTCTCTCAGTCTTACGCAGCTCTGGGGTTTTCTGCCAGGTCATGTTTTGCTTGCTCTGCTGCAGTTAGCATAATAGCAGTTTAAAAGCATAAGGTTGGCGAATTTTCTATAATGTACACTGGCTAATTTGACAGAAGTATGATTGTGTGTCTGCTCCTCATTGAGATATATTTGCATGGCCAGCTATTACTGTGTGAAGATGACTTCAGAATTCTTGTGAAATCATGGCTTAGATCTCAAAATCTTGGGTTAGCAAATGTTGTGAATACTAGGGAGAGCGTGGCATACTCATTCTCCTCCTGGGAAATGTTTTGGCCAAACCAGAAGGACTTTGAATAAATTTTTTTAGCAAAATCAAAAGCAGATCAATATGACATAGAAGAATACGAAGACTAGAAGAATAATAGAAGAGTAGAACAAGAAGAATAGAAAAGTAACAGCAAAAATTGTACCTTGATTCTTCTAAAAACAGGGACTCAAATTCTCAATAGGGGAAAAATATTTTTAAACAAAAGAGATCTAAAGGAAATTCTCAATATCTTCTCCTGAAATAATATGACATTCAAGGAAATATAATTCCCATTGTTTGCTTAATTGTTCAGAAGTTATGGCCTTAACATAACAAGGTGAGATACAAGAAAGCACAGAGTGATATCCAACAGAACAGTACCTGGCTGCAGGGAAAGCTCTTATGACGTTTGATACAGTGAAAGCAGGTGAAGGGGAATGGAATTATTGGAGGAATATGTCTTGAGTTCTGTGCTGTATAAGGTATTTTTTGCTAAAAGTGAGCAGAGAGAAAATAAAAGGAAATTAAGTCACCCAGTCTCCAGGATGATTGCGATTATCTTGCCTTTTTAATGGGTATTTCTTCAAGAAGATGAAACTTCAAGTCTAAGCAGACTTCTGAATAAATATTAGTCATGAGGACACACAAATATAGCAGGAAGGAAGAGCAAAGATCTGCAGTCTCCTGTCTGGAAGTACTTGAAATGATGACAGCTCTGTCAGAGGCATCATATTTTCTAGGATAAGGCAGCAGATGATTAAGAAGATGTTTGAAAGGAAGACAACCTCATGTAGTTCTCTCTCTGCTGCAATAGCAAATAATCATTTAATTCTTCAATTTATTGCTGAGAGCCTGCAGCCATTCTCTGTCCTGAACAATACACAGATTTTTCAGTTTTTCATATCTCTGCATCAAGTCCCTTTCACAAGCACCCATCTCCCCTGTAGTCACTCACTGTGTCAAAATGACCACCGAGCTGCGTTGCCTTCAATGCCGCATGCACGTGTGATGAGCACAGACCTTAGTTTCATATGGGAAATGGCCCCAACACACAACACAAAGATCAGCAAGTGACTACAGAAAGCAATCTACAACTTTGCTTTTCTGCCAGTCCCTGAGAGACATTACAGATACCATCAGCTCAGCTACAATACTGCCCATTTTAATAACACATCACATTTTTCACTCTCACCTAATGCCACTGGCAGAAGAAACATCTCTGTTCTTGACTATGTATTCTGTGCAGTCTAAATGGGGAGCCACTGATGCGAGCACTGCTTCCCATCAGTGAAACTAGTGCATTTGAAAAACCCGCATCAAAAAAACTGTGCACTTTTTCTTAAAGGTGCTGTTAAATGCAAACCTAATCCAACTAAATTTGGGCATGTAATGCAAAGAAAGTGTGAAGCGCTGCTGTTTTTTTTTAAATTAAAAAACCCTGACATCTACTGTTACAACAATTCCTTTCTCACATGCATTGCAACTACAATTCAACTCTACTAACTAAAGACCTCACAATTTAAGAGATCACAGTAATAGAGAGCTTAGAAAGGTGTAAAAATTACTCAAGGGATAATGTAATTTGTAAACTTTTGGCATGTGGTTTAGCATAAGATCTCTGTGCCTGAAGAAATAATATTGGATTATAATAATGTCTTTGAGAACTTCAAGACTGTATTTGAAGGCAAATTTAAAGGGAGAGCCATTAGCAGTCATCAGGTTTTAATTGTAGAAAAAAAGCCTTCAGCAAAGTTAAACTTAATCAAAAATAAAACGTGGTATTTAAACTTTGTCTTACAGAAATTTTGTTTCTGACTGTAACTGAAGACCTAGACTCTCTCCATTCACATAATCATGTGTGAGATTAATATTTCAGACAACAAGATAGATCTTTCCATTAAAAAAAAAAAAGTCTACAGAAAACAGCAATGGTCAGATATGGCAATTTGAATGTGATTCAATTACTGGAGAAGTGGAAAAGAAGACAAGTATGTCAGGCTGAGGGTTGCACAGTAGAAGTCACCTGACATCCTCACACTGTTGATCCCACCGCCAGGCTTGTGGCATCTTGGCAACAGCTCATGAAGTGGCCTTATGCAAGAAGCCTGACATGGTTCCCTCCCCTCTGCAGGGGATATTCAGGCCATGCCAGGCCCTTCAAGCACCCAAGTTTTTACTTGTACCTCAAACAGGAGGAGGAAACTCTGTTAATAACTCTTCTTTTCCATTCTGCCAAGCTACAATAAAAAAGTCTTCTGGGAACTACATCATTCAAAAGGATCCTTATCCTTCCTGACTTTACCAGTAACCTCTCTACTTTTATTTATGCACCTTCTTTCATTTGCGTGTGTGTAACTCATCTCAGTTGCACATGAGGATTAAAAAAAATTATGGTTGGACTCAACGATCTTACAGGTCTTTTCCAACCTAAATGATTCTATGATTCTATGATAAGGATCTAGATACCTTCATGGTTGTGTCAAAGCCAAAAATTGGCATGTTTCAGATGGATGCACTTTGCTTGAGCCCAGTATCAAGAAAGAAACTCCATTCTTCAGGGATCTTACCATCTCTCATGTTCCATCTGCTCACAAGCAAAGGTCTATTAAAGCAGAGACTGCATTTTCCATATTTTGCACACAGACCCTCCCCTTAGCACTTAATAACAAACACAAATTATTTTTTTTAAATTATCCCTTTGATTGATCATAAACATTTTTTCATGTCAGTCTCTCAAGGAAAACATCAGTATGCACTGCTGGTGAAGTCATAGCTGGCCTTACTGGCTTCAGATTCAGTGGTACAAGACTGTTTTACACCAGCTGGAAACAGATCCTCACCATCCCAAGGACAGAAGTCACCTTGCAGCTCCTAGAAGTCAGCTCTAATGAGATGTGAAGGTATGGATTAAAAAAAAAGAATTTCCAAAAAACCCAAAAGGATTACCTGAGACATTAATTTCAAAATAAGTTCAATGACTTCACAGTAACTACACAATCTGAAAAACGGAGGGATTAATGTCTACGTAAACAATTCTGCCAGTATTCATTGACCTCAAAATCAAGCTCCTACAATCAAATTCTCTGTCAAGAATTTGATAGACAATCCCAAATCCTCCGGAAAATATTACTGATATCTTCAGAGTTCTTACCCAGAACCCCCTCATCTTGGGCTTCTGCTTTAAGGGCAAGAATGTTAGTGCCTTCAAGAAAATAAAACTATTAATCTTAAGGAAAAGAAATTAAATTTTATCACCTTTTTGTGAATGTTTGGGGGTGTTTTCCTAACATTATTATAAGCAGTACTTGAAAAATGCCTGAAAGCTTTTAAAATTCTTGTATGTGACAGCTTTCTTGCTAGACACATTGCTTGCCATTGTTTGTTCCTTGTTAATTACTTCCCTACCAAGATCTTAAGACCCCAAATACTTATATTCTCAGCATTTTACTTTGTGCCATGAGAGTTTCATTAAATAAACCCAGCTGAGTGCAGCCTTTCAGCCTGATATGACTACAGAGAAAAACTAAAAGAAAACTCAAAGACCTAAGAAAATCTTTCTAGCATTCAGGTAGAAAAGGCATAGGTCATCAGATAAGGGAATTAGTTTGTTCTTTTTATTTTACAGTTGAAATAACTCTGCTTCAGCTGGCAAAAAGATGACCTTATACAAGCCTGTCCTTCTTCCTCCTCATCTTTTCAAGAAAGAAATCACACAGCCACCATTACAGGCAGTGTAATTATCCACAATACACTTGCATTTTCAAAGATCGCACTCCTGCCCGGGTGCTGTTGTTTCCACTGAATTTATATCATATGTAGAGAGACAGATTGATAAGCTGAAAAATAAATAAGAACATAAATGTAATCATAAGAGGCAAATAAATAATACCATAAATGTAAACATAACGGACATGTCCCACTAGCTCCTATGTCATATGTTTGGGAAATAGTTTTTCTATCTTGTTGCACAGTAGTTAGATCACTTTCAGTAACGACTTCTGGAAATAAAAGGCAAACAAAATATGCACGTTCAAAGCTTTTAGAATTGTGAAGAATATTGATCTGACCTAATTCACAGCATGACAGGATCCTGTCAATGGGATACGAAGAGGGCAGGAGGGTTCTTTTGACTTTGAGGCCTTAAGATCTTCCTGACTGTTCTCAATCATAAAAAACCTCACTAAATTTGGTCATTATATGACCATTTTTGATACTTCTGCTTCCCAGACTGCAACATCATGTTATGGATATAGAGATCCTACTCAAAGTCAGAATTCATGATTTACGAATCTGTAATTTAATTGTAGGCTGGCTGATAAGACATTGCAGTAGGAGATAGTCAACTATTCTAGAGCATAAACAGTATTGATTCAGGGGGAACAAAGGTGGGAGAAAAAAAAATTAAAAATAGAGGGTCTAGAATCTGCACTATCAAAAGCAACAGGATAATTTGCCAATAACTAGAGTAAAATCTGGGTAGTTTTGAGATTATGGGGACAGTGCAACTTGGGAATTTCCACAGAGGAAATCATCGCACCAAGCCATAAAATATTTCAAATTTCAGTCTCAGTCCCTCTTACAATCACACATTCATCAGGTAATTTTACTGTCTCTTGATCCACCTACTCCATCCAGACTTCCATTTCATTATTATGGAGGTGCTTATCTTCCGCTACTCCTGGCTGAGATGCTCACCAGCCCAGGTTTATTTTTTCCTGTTTCTATGAGTTTCTACAGTTAATAGAAAATGATCCTGACTGAAGGGCACATATAACTCAGTTAATTGCTTCACACTACAGTATGTTGCCATTTAGAACCAGTCTGTTTCTTTTCATTGTAACAGCATGGAAGTAAATAAGCAATTTTCATACATATTACAAAAAATAAGCATGTCAGAGCTTAATTCATATTCTTGTGATTAGTAGTCCAGAGTGCCTGGATAAAATACACCTTCCCTTATAAACACCATTCCATTAGTCCACTCATTTAGGTGTGAAATATATCTGGAATGTGGCTTACTTGACATCTGGGGGAAAAAAATAACTAAATAGAATAAGGAAAATGTTGAAATAGTCTGCTTGGATCGAAATAACAGGTAAAAGGGACCCAAAACATTGTCTGTATTCATTATTTTAGGTGGCATCAGTCTTAAAAGACCTATGAGCACATCATATTACTCCAAAAAAGTATATTTTCTATGCCTTGTTTATTAATGGACAGAAAAGCCAGGCTGAAAAATGAAATTGATTTTATTCACTTAGAACTTTATACTCCGTTGCACAACCACTACCTAGCAAATACTTCATTAAGAGAGATAATTACTTTAATGAAGATTAACTATAATTTAAAATTCACATTCATCTTTATCTACCTATTGCAGGTCTGAATTAAAACTGAAAGGGAGGTTCTTCAGTGAGATGTTCCCTTCCAATCAAAGTCCCAATCTGGTTGCCTTTGGTTTCTTTCTTTCTTCCTCCTTTTTTATACCTTATCCATTGATGCCTTTCACATTGTCCTCAAACTAAGAATTTCTACTGTTCAGTTAATACAGTTCTTCTGATGCTCACTGACACATGCAGAGTATTTGGTAATCAAAATCAGAAGAGTCAAAAGAGCAGCAGTGCTGCACAAGTTGTCTGTGCATCCAGATGTTTAGAAAAAAGCCCTTCAGTTCATTGCTAAGGCAGATCTGCTAATAGGAACATACGTGGTCTTCCCTATTGCCAGTTTTTTCCACATAGCAGAAACTGCTGAATAAAACATATATTAAGAAGAAATGAAATTCAGGTACTACTCACAAGTACAGAGTAAAACCAACTAGAGAGATGTTTTAATCACATTCAAATAAGCATTAGGCACAGGTACTACAGTGAAATATAAAAGAAATATAAATATGTTAAGGCAGGAAAATGTGTATTTAAGATATGCAGGCACCTTTAGAGCAGTATTCATAAAATTAAGATTGATGGCTTCATTGAATACAATCCCAAATCAAATTAAACAGATATTGAAAAAAACCTCTGTTATATTTTGTCATTATTTTTACTACTTGTCTTTCTATATACTAGTAGTGCAGTTATTGAAGGAATTTAACTTTTTTCTTTTTATTCACTACAATCATTCTGACTTCTTAGCATGCACCAGAAAGTCCTTTCCTCCAGTAAATCAATGCAAAAATGCCTTCCCCCACATGACCACCAGTACCCAGGCGAGTGAAGCTGTTCACTTTCCAAAGGAGTTAGGACAACTGCCTGATGCTCAGGGGAGACAAGGACTCCTATTATTGCATTCCTGAGTGAAATACAAAATTTTATTCTGATACAACAGATGTGACATTGGTGCAACAACATTATTTTGGAATATAGTCATGAGTAAGGAAGGCTTCGTTACTGAAGGTATTTAGCTAAGACCAACTAATAACAGAAATTTGGGAGAAACGCATCACATAGCAATTGTGAACTCATATTGATAATCTGTGGCAAAATCCCCACAATTATTTTTCTTTTTTTTTTAAGCTTCCAGACTGGTATCTGAGACATCAGATCATCTTTCTATTTAATTTCCACATTTTTTTGCACACCAGTACGTGAATCTCAATCTGAATTTAAGCTTAAAAACTGCCTAGTCAGTCAGTACAGGATGCTGCTACATACACATTGCCAAGCACCTAATTTCTTCTTTGAACCTACTGTATTTTACAAATGGCAGGTTCACAACAGCATTGTGTCAGGTTTTGCTTTCACTGATCCACAAAGAAAAAAATTATGGAAGATCTGGAGGGTACTTAGCAAACTGTATGCTTACTGAAAATTTTTGGAATCATTATAGTTAAGGTATCTGATTAAGAAAAGAGTTGATGAAATTTGACGGCTTACCTTTGAGACTGGCACTTTGCCCAGTAGAAACTAGACAGGGAAAAATGAATTACATTTTTATTTGAATCAATAATGAAGAAGCAAAAGACTCTCTCCATTGTATTGCTTATCCTCCAGAACAGAAATATGCTTTATACCAATTGTCTCCATTACTTCTTCCCCTCTTCTTATGCCTTTCAGGTATCCATCTTTTTTTTTTTTTTGTTTCTATCACATGATGTCTTCTAAGCTTTTTTAGTAATCAATAACTTACATCCAAATTAAAAGCTTCAGAAATCATGTATATTGATATTACGGAACACTTCCTGAAATTAAGCTCCCCCTTTAAAGGATATTTGCACTTCTTTTCTTTATGTGGCCTTCCTTAAGGCTTATGCTGATGGAACTGCAGCTAGTGAGATTCCCAGAAGTCAAGAAATTTGGCTTCTCACCCTGATGAGGCCGTTGTCAAACTGTGATTACTCAACAAAAGGTGCTTTAGAGAGGAACAGAGACAGAGGGACATGGCACCACCCTTCTTTTATCAGCACCCACCATGGTGCTGCTTTTTCTGCTGCATGAGGAGTCAAATGCTCTACAGCTGTGCAGAAGGTCTCATGCACACAAACAGGCAATTTCACAAGGCAGTTTCTCCAAAGACCAGTTTCCCCAAATGCAAAATGGAGATAATAATACATAACTACCCTTAAAAAAAACACAATGAAACATTGTAATGACAGATGCAGCAAGTGCAATGTAATTATCACTATTAATTAGGCTGTTACAAACCATGAATACACATTCTTTTTACCTAAACCTTTATTTCCTCAATTATGTTTTGTTCTTTTGTAATGCATTTGCTACCACTAAATGTAAGATTTAGCAGTTAATATTAATAGTGATTAATAGCTTGCATTTATGTGGGTTGAATAAGTTATTTCTACTCTTACAATTCTTGGGAATACATCTTTCTACTCTTTCCAGACATGCGGCTTCTGCAAGGTGAGCCAGCACTATGAATAACTTATTTCCAAACTCTTCACACTATAAGAATGCTAATTCCTTTCTCTGCAGAACAGATTCTTTTAATAGGCAGAACAACTTCAATATAAACCCTTTAATTGCCTGCAAAATGCTGATTATCTTCCCATGTCACCTCATGCAGAATGCAAAGATGGCAAGAAAACCATCAACATCAGACAATATTGAGCATTAAAAAACAAAGAACCATAAGCTGTCATTAAAATTTACTTGTCATGTTCCCATGTGAAGTCAAATTGTGTATTCAAGAACTAGCAAAGAAACATATTTGGGCCCATCATCATATGAAAATATCTTCATTAGTTTGTTTTATTTTTTATCCAGCCACTCCAAAATCTATAAAACAGCTGTCAAAAAAAGGAAGTAATTATTTGTTTTTCCAGAAAGACACAAAACACAGTCCCTGAACCTACACCAATCTCTTCTGACAACTTCTTGGTCTTTGGAAGTTGTTAGCTGAAACAGCACTAAACCAGCTTGTCAACCCTTCCTCTCACAACTACCTCTCGTAAGAATGCAGTACCTATTACTACTAACAAGAAACTACAGCTTCCAAAATGTTAGCTACAGGCAGATATTCAGCTTTGAAATCTCTGCCAGTTGCCTGCAAGGTCTAATAACTATGGTCTGTGATCAGTAAACGGGAAAAAGCAAACAAAAAAACCCTAACCAATACTGCAACTCTTCACAGGCTAAACCTGGAAGATCAATATTTAGACTGTCTTTTAACATCTTCTCTGCGTTTTAGTACACCTTCTCATGCATGCTTTTAGCTACTTTAAATCCCACCTGTTTACTTTCTGCAGGTATTATGTGTTACCCTTTAACAAAATGGTAGGTGTGAAAGCGTAGAAAAGGGAGAAAAGACAGATTTGAATATTGACGTTGGGGAATCAGCACACATTTTTGCTTAAATATAAAAGCTCTAACGCACAATGCATTGGACAGAGTCGCACCCCCATAAGCAGTTCCACAGGGAGTCTGCAAAGGTGTCACTCGAGCCGATTCCTCACGTGCATTTGCACCGGCACCAACCCCATGAGCGTCAGCACGGGGCACCTCGGCTGGATTGGGGTCCATCCCCTGGCTTGGCTCTGCCTCCTCATCCCCCCGAGCACTCGCCTCCCACAACCGATGGATTGCCACATGGAACACTGCAGCGTTTCTTGTCTCATCACCGAGGGAAACTTCCCTCCCTTACCGAGAGTCCTTCTGGCTCCGGCATTCCTGCATCCAGCCAGTGCAAACCCTTCTGCCGTTGGACCTTCTTGCTTTCCATGCCAGACCATTCCTTGGTCCCAAATTACCAACGCTGAGCAGCTACAATCTGAATTTCCCCTTGACCAGGTATTACATATTCCAGGAAACAAATCATGACAGGTTGAATTACATTGCAAACATTTCATCATGTATTTGAGAAGTGCAGGTCAAGACAGGGGAGTAGAAGAAAAGGAGGCAGAACACAAATATTATGGGTTCTTTCCTTCAAGTGGTACAAGCAGCAGTTTTATGTTTGGAAGGAATGGAGGAGTAAGTTTGATCACAGGGTCACAATGTTTCCTATTGCTCCTTAGAGAACTTCAGTATACAGTTATTGAGCTCATTTAGTCACTTCCTTACTCCATTTTTGTTGCATCAAGACACTGCCTGTACTTTTTATCTTCCTTTAAAAAGGAATCTAAGTGTCTCCAGGAGCACTACTGTCTCTCTCTAACCTGATCACATCATTCAAAAGATATGCTAAACTTTGCATGGTTATATTAGAGACTGGTATTTTTCCAGTTATTATCTAAACATTCATTATTTTGCACAAAATTGATGTCAACATTCATTAGGTGGGAATAATTAGTGATATCTTCCCTTTCCGACATATTGCTTTGGGAATCCAGGTTAAGCAGGCCATACTATGTCCAATACTATGTTGATCATAAATGCAGCTAAAAATAGAAAAAGGTTGACAAAGGATCTTTCTGTCCCACAGTTAGAGGGAAAATGCATAAATAAAGAAGAAATTGTAAATAAATTATACGACTGTATGTTTACAGCATACACAAAAATAATTTTTATTCAGGGTATAAAACACAGCCACCCCTTCTTTTAAGGAATGGATTGACATACTTAGAATGCAAGACAAAGTCAGTATGAACAAAAGTGCAGCACACAAGAACACAAAGGAGATCCAACAAGGATCCCACAAGTAGTTGCTTGCAATAAAGAAAACAACTTAGGTTTCTTTGTTTTGCTTTTACCTGCAGCTCTAATTACTGATTATGTTGCTGGTATGTAATCAAGATGGAAATACAGAGAGATAAAGTCAAACCAACAGTTAGTTCCAGTCACATGAGGTTTACTGCATCTCAGCTACCTGCAGAAACCTGCAGTACACACAGATGGGTTTGGAGGTTCATGCCCAGGGCTGCTCTATACCTACACATCTAATAATTTAGCAAGCTAACTACCGCAATACATTTATTCTTAAATGGCAGCACCAGCACATTTAGTCTTCTAAAGCAACAGATCTGCTTTTTTTAATTCTCATATTCATAAACAAAGTATTCTTTCTAATATAAGAGCAAGCCTGAGTTTTGCCTTGATAAATCTCTCGTGAAAGCTCAAAGGACCATTTTTAGGCCAGATTTGAAAACAAAATACAGTCTGTGTCAGAAACCAAAGTGCCATTTTTAGTGGCATAATGAAGCAATATTTCAAGAGGCAACAAGTGGACAGGGGATAAACAAGTTCCGGACCGAGTAGGAATTTTTAAATATACAGGCAGAGCTTTCCGATGAACTGTCATACAGGGCACTCTACCTATGCCATGAAAAGAAACTAGGATGCTCCTCATGTTATCTAAATACCCTAGGTGATGACAAACTCACCCCTCCACACACAAAAATAAAAATATTAGCTAGTGAAAAAATAAAGTGCAGCAAATAACAGTTTCCATACAGAGTATGGTTGTTATTTATGGTAGAAAAATATTACTTTCATTGAAAATATTAACTTCAATTTTTTAAGAATCAGACTTTTTCATTTGGTTAATGCAAACATAGTTCTTTTTGACTAAGTTTTGTTTCCTTTGCCTTTATATTAACTACGCATGTCAAAATAATATGTCTGCCAAAATGAGACATTTTTGGAATTACTGGTCCGAAATAATGTGAAATTATTACAGGAGACTGAAAATATACCCGTATAACTTTTTGATACAGATTGGGATTTTTAAGGAAGCTTAAGTTATGTTCCCATATCTAATTCTTCCATGATCTTTTGCAAACACAACTGGAAAACAAATGCAAAGCTACAGGTAAACTATAACTCTACTGTGCTTTTCTTTTGGAGGAAAACAGATATGGAACAAGAGCGATATCTGATATCCCCATGAATTTCTAATGGACGAAGAGAAGAACTTCCAAATACATGTCAGTAGTGTCTCATCTTAAGGGTACAGAATTTCCACCACTTCATAATTTACAGTAAATAAAATCATAGAATCATAGAATGGTTTAGGTTGGAAGAGACCTTAAAGATCATCCAGTTCCAACCCTCCTGCCATCTCCAGGGACACCTCCCACTAGACTGTGTTACTCATTGCAACCTGACCTGGAAAGTTTCTGGGGATGGGGCATCTACCACCTCTCTGGGCAACCTGTTCCAGTGTCTCACCACCCTCATCATGAAAAATTTCTTCCTGATATCTAATCTAAATCTACCCTCTTCCAGTTTGAAGCTATGACCCCTCATCCTATCACTACGTGCCCTTGTAAAAAGTCCTTCTCCAGCTTTCCTGTAGGCCCCTTCAGATACTGGAAGGCTACTATAAGGTGTCCCCAGAGCCTCCAATTCTTCAGGCTGAACAAACCCAACTCTCTCAGCCTGTCCTTATAGGAGAGGTGCTTCAGCTCGCTGATCATCCTGATGGCCCTTCTCTGGACCCGTTCCAACAGGTCCATGTCCTTCTTGTGCTGAGGACTCCAAAGCTGGATGGAGTACTCCAGGTGGGGTCTCACAAGAGTCAAGTAGGGGGGGAGAATCACCTCCCTCAACCTGCTTTTCTTGATGCAGCTAAGGATACGGTTGACCTTCTGGGCTGCAAGCGCACATTTGTGGTTCACGTTGAGCTTCTTATCAAATACATTTCTTTCTTTCTAGCAAGTTAAAAGTCATTTGAAGAGATACAATTAGAATAGCTGACTTTATTAAATAATTGCTTTTTTAAAAATAACTCCCAACCTTCCTCTATCAAAAATAGAATTTATGTTAAAATAACGCATAAAATGAAAATTGTAAGCATCCCCAGCATAAAGCAATCTCTTGCAATGAAGAACTCATTCTAGCACTCAAACTACTCTTTTTTTTTGTAGCTCAACAATAAAATAAATACAAGAAATATTACTTTTCAAGGCTAAAATGTTGATCTTATAAAGGTGAGAGCCATAAAGTATAATTTACTGAAGACAAGGCTCTTGTACTGAGAGACTGACATCCAGATTCCCAAAAACATTGATATTCTTTTCTGATAAGAAAATAACCACAGTATATTACTCAGTGAACTCAGCAACTAATGGAGAACCCAGCAATGAGAATCCTAAAGACTTACCCAGAATAATTAAGATTTTAAAGTCTGTATATGAATTTTTAAGGATCTGAGCTCAGATTCAGTTTTGGCTTTATCTTCCAGTCTTAAGGTCAATCACCCTTCACTTATCTACACCAGTAGGAGATATTCACCACAAGACTCATTACAAATGAATTTTCCCTGGTGTTTTTATGCAGAACAGAAAGGCATAGCGAAAGACGAGAAAAACGTCAAGTTGCAAGTGTTGTGGCTCCTCATTAACATGGAGAAGTCTATTCTGGATGTGCCTCTCTGTTGCTCTCAACCCCCTAGTAAGTTACTCACATTTCTTCCATTCTTTATTAAAGTATACATCCCCTCTAAATCAGCTTCAGACCATTTTTCCTAGAAAAATAAATGTAATATATACATATATATTTTTTATATAATCATGTAAAACAGCTGCAATCAAGTTTTACTGTGACTACGCAATCCCCATGGAGCTAGAGCAAAGATGACCCACACCATGCCTCATCAGCTTTAGTTTAAATAGTTTATGCAATGGATGCTGAACATAAAAGGATAGGTACAAGTTCCAGTTAAATCAATTTTAAAATTTTACAGAAAAGTGTATCATTGAAAGTTCTGTTTACTCTATAACTGAATATGCAAATTGGGGGTGTAAAAGGCACGTGAATTGTTGAAATCTAATTTTATATCCACAATTTTAATATTTACAGGTGTGTTAGGGATAATAGAGGATGGTCTGAGTGAGACAAGACGGAAAATTACTAGTTGAACCAAACCCAGTACACACGTCGAGAAAAAGGACCTCAGTACTGTTGCTGCAAAAACTATGTGTGTATCCATGAGAACCTGACCTTCGAAGAAGAAGATAACAAGAAGGGAGTACAACAATGTAGTCACGTATCAGACAGCCGCTGTTAGCAAAGCGGGATCATGAGTCTGGTGAGGCTCACTGCATGCACTGGCCACGCGTGCGGCGACTCTGGCCTGTACTTTTCCACTCAATCCGGTGCGGGATATAAGGGGGCTGCCTCGGGCCGGAGAGGGGGAGAGAGACATGAGTGCACTTTGAAGATACAGGGGACACCCTGAACAAGCACTGTGCCTGCCTTCCCTCTGCCGTACCGATGTAGCTCCTCATTACCCTGCTGCTCAGCAGTAATACTACGGTCTATGGGGTGGTAAGACTCTATGAAGTAACTTTTGGGACATTTGGGAACTACTTAGCAAGGCTTCGCAATAAAGCTGAATTCACTGCTTTTTTTCTCTGTAGCAACGCTTCACAATAAAGCAGAGTTAACCCTTTTTTTTTTTCCTTTGTGTGGGCTCTGGTTTGTATGTTGGAATCTTTTTAAAAAAGAACCGGTTACAACAGGATTTATTTAAGACAATCCAGTCGTTTGCTTTCAATAGCATTTTACAGTTAAGATTGCAAAATTCTGCCCAACCTTGAACCAATAGAGTTAGGATACAGGCTTGCTGCACAGGTTTTGCATTTCCTATAAAATTAAATGTAATCATAGAATTTTTTAGTTTGGAAAAGACCTGTAAGATCATCAAGTCCAACTGTTAGCCTAGCACTGACAATTTTATCTCAGGCTAACTATTTAAAGGTATCATTAATTGAGGACTACCATTTTCCTGGTTATGCCTTTCAATATGATGTTTGTTATAGGTCTGACTTGCTGATTTGCGCTAAGGTGGAAAGCATTCTTTTTTAGGTGACGCTGCAAATCGAGTGAACACACCAAAGATGGCTAGAAATAAGAAGCTGATTCATCTGTCAGGAAGAGGACACTGCTTTAATAACAGAATGAATAAATGATATCCACAAACTTTATAAAAGTATTTATCAGAGGCGAGGTTCAACACAGCCTTGTAAATAACAAGCTTTATTGCCTTGTATTTCTCAGCATGTTGCCATATTAGAAGGTAGTCAAACAGGAGTCAAAGACCAAGATGTTTCCATCTTTTACGAGGACTACCTATCAATGTCTTACAGGGAGTAATAAATATATTTATAAACATGCTGGAGCTATATAATTTACAACATATTTAGAGCACAGAGAAGTTAAGAGGTAACAGCCACCTCTGCAAATGTGTCATATTCTATTTTGAAACAGCATATGGCTGAGGTACTTTGAAGAAAACATTAATAATGAAAAACCTAACGTCCAAAAAATCAGTGTACTTGGAGAAGTGTCTGATTTTCTCAAACTCTGTTAAAAAATTACGAGTTACCATATTACAGTAAGTGTTGTCTATTTGCAAACATATTAATAAATCTAGCTCTGATGAACTAAGTTTTTAATGACAATTACTGCAGTAAGGTTTTAACAGCTAGCAAAGACAACAGCCAGTCCAACATGCAATGTTATTGTAACCTTGTTGACAGCAATAAAGAATATGATAATAGATTTAACAAAGCCAAAATTTCATCAGAAGTCCTATTGCTACTAATTTCCAGTACTACCTTAGAGAAACAACCTATTTTTCTACAAAACAGCTCTATTTTATCTCTGAACCTTTATTGATACTGCAAGGGCACCAGAATGTTTATGTTATAAACTGCTCCAAAATCTTTGGATGACAACGTATATATGGACTTACCCATAATACCCTATATATGTGTCAGCTTTATTTATCAGTCAGATTACTGCAAGAATATCAGCCTGGTGCCTGACCTTTCAAGTCTTTGTAAAAGGTCATTCATATATAAATTTGTATATGAATCCAGAATTGAACCATCACTAGACCAAATATTTTTGTCTCAGTTTGGATTCCCCTTCATTTACTACAGCACAGCACAATTGCAATGGAAGGCATTGAAAATCAACTGTTGCCTCTGTGTAACTATCAGTCCCTGAACACGCTGGTCTAAATAGAGCACATGAATATGTTATGAATTATACCACCAAAAGTCATGAGGTTTACACACTGCAGTCATAGCCCTGAAGTTGTGAGCTATCTTGGGGGACTTCAAAGCACACAATACCAAAAATAGTATGTGAACATAATAAAATACAGAGAGCGAAGAAGTACAACTTCCTCACATTTTCTCTCTTCAGTTCCTGGTTCTTCCAAAAAAACCCACCACATTTCAATCTTTCTGTATTTCTTTCTTTTTTCTTTGAATTGTCCGATTATTCTATATCTAATGCATCTAAATTATTCTGTATCTCACAATGCACAACAAAAATCTGTCTGTGACAGCACAGACAGAATTATACACTTGTGCGTACCTAGGCATGGCCATGTATGCGCTGTGTTAACACTTTGCCGTTTAAATGCTGTATCGGAGTTTCAGGTAGAAACTGCTATGAGTTCCAGCTGCCTTAATGTATTAAAAAATAAGCATGTCCAATTGTAATGTGGTTTTCTCCATCACTCTCATGATTCCTGCAAGTCGGCTAGATCATTCTGCTGAAGAAAGTTCTCTTAAACCCACCATGGCAAGGGCAGATGATTAATAAACACCAACCAGATATTTTTAAAGTGTGATTTCAGCCAAAATGGTCAGGATAGTGCTGGGGAGGAAATAAGGAAATATGAACAAGTCGCACCGGTGAACACAAGTGATTTGTTAGCTTGCTTCCAAGCAATGACACATTGGATCATGAAAATGAGACATCAAAATAAACATCTCTCCTTCCCTGGAAATCTGTCTGAGAAGGAGTCAGGCGTTTCCTTTTCTTGCTACTTTAAAACTCTTACTACTAGAAAAGTTATTAAAAAGGAGGACAAAAAAATTATCCTTTTGGGTAAGCTGGGTCAAATGCAGTAGATAGTTATGTATTGTAAGGAACTAATATTTTATTCTCCTCCAAAATAGTTATAGGTCTATCCAAGCTAATGTGGTGGACCATTATGAAAAATTAGGTAAAAACATCAGCAGAGAAACAATAATAGTTATGGTTATAATTATCTTTGACTACAGCAGTTTTGAGAAGTCAGAGCTGACAAAATTTACACTTTCTTTTTTCTGTTACCAACTGGAAAAAACAGCTAGAGGTGGAAAATGTGAAAATAAGAATAGGAAACATGAAAGAAAACTGTAATCTATTGCATTCCAAACCAGAAAAGAAGAATGGGAGAAAAACTATTGAAATATAATATCTGCTTTAATTAAAATGTCCATTCCAAAAGAAAAAACTTCTTTAATTCTGAATTAGGAAAAAAATTACCAAGGAAAAAAAACCAAAAAAATAAAAAATTAAAAACAAAACCAAAACCCAAAACAAAACAAAAACCAAACAAACTAAAAAACAAACAAACAAACAAGAAAAACGAGAAAAAATTTTGAAAGGAAAAAAGAAGAGAACCCTCTGCTGAAGACAGGGCTTGAGCCTAAGCTTTTAGATGCAGTGTTCATAAAGGAAGTGACTCCTTTCCCAGATGTTCCTTCTAAGATGTGTTAAAATACTATGATGATCTAAAGAATATGTAACTTAGGAAATACCTGAATGATCTCTGAGCACGTACTTGAACAAAGCACCTTGATAGGCGTACTATATACCTCCTATTAGGGGCATTGATAGTCTTTCCTGGACAGGTAACTTTAATTCAAGTTCTGCTGGTGAAAGAATCAAAACAACAAAAAGGAGATGTTCATGAAGCTGGCATGCAATGGATTCCCTCACTGCAAGATGTTTTGAATAGTAATTCTTCTATTAGTTTAAAAAAAATGAGCAAATTAATGGAAAGAAGTCCCCAGCATGCTCCTAAGCATAAAACGTGATTTCTAGCTTAGTAGTGACAATACCTGAATATTCTCAGTAGCTGGAGGAAAGCATCTGTATGTTCTTACTGTGCTCTTATAGTTTTAAAAGTTTGATGCATTGTGCAAGAGCATATTCCCAATTTAATGCAAGCAGCTTGTTCTTACACATTGAATTAAAAATGTTCATAGTGGCCAGTGCCTTACTGGGGCAAAAGAGCATGAGGTTGAAGTCTGGTCACAGTTCTGCTAAATGATTTACTTTTGCTTTTAGTTTCAATTACCTACTTTCCTAATATACTTACCCAAAATATTAAAATGACCTCCATACCACCCTGTTCACTTAGGAGTGGAAAAAAGAAACAGAAAATTACATGGAATTGACCATTACAGAAATTACTTGCAAGGCATTTTCATTTGATAGCTGTATTTTCCATCATATTATCATTCTTTTTTGTTGACAAGTTTCCTAGATTTTAATCTTGGATTGCAATGTTACTCTATCAGAAAAGGCTTATATTTTCCCAGCAGGTACAGTGGCAGAATGCAGAATCATTTAGGCGGGCAACAGTTGTATTGAAAAATGTACCTTTGCTAGAAAAGGCATTTAGTTTGGTAGTCTGCTTGGCCATAAATCATCGTGTATGTGCTCAGGGCTCCCAGACAACAGATTGAAATCTCTTTGCTTCTTTTATTACAATGGTAACATTTGCATTGCTGTTGTTAAGTTGAATCAGCATTTCTAGGACAATCCCGTATTTTCAGTTAAGGGACTTACAACTCTGGTATTAATATTCAAACTGGACTGAAGTCCAACTTACAAATGTGCTGGTTAAGAACATTATTTTCAACAGTTTTGCATGTCTATTATTATGCTAGCTAGTCACAAAAAGTCCAGTCTAGCTCATATTCAAGAATACTTTGCTTTATTCATATGTTATATATATTTCCAGCCAGTACCAACTTCCCAGAAGTATATTTCAAACCTTAAAGTAGAGGAACACTGCAACAAAGAAGTCTTTTCCGCCTTTTTTTTTTTTTTTTCCCCAAAAGAAAGAAGAAACTGAATTGTGCTGGTTGGCACTGTTTGATATAAGCTGCAGAGTTGTTAATAGCTTGTAGATACAGTCTTCTAGAATCATTATTGCACAAACATTTTATTTCAGCAGGACAAGAAAAACAGAGAGCTTAAACTGTTCAGGAAACTGGAAGACACAGAGAAGAGATATAGACGTACTCTCTAGTCCTTATCAGTGTGTTATACTAACTTGCAACAACTCCATAATCAGCACCATTTTTCTAAACTGTATTTATTTGGAATCAATTCTAATTAAGATTTTCTCTTTAAGAGGCTTTATTTCTCCTTTATTAACATAACAAACAGGTGTGTTTTGACAGCCATGATTAACTTTTCATTGAAAAGAAACAAGGTAAAAAGATCATGCGTGTGAGGGTGTGTGTGTATAAACATAGGTGTATGCAAGTTATTAAATACATCTAAACAAACACCATTCTTACACAGGTACAACCACTGGGACACCCATAAGAAACATGTTATATCTCGAACTTGGTGAATATGACGGTTTTGAAAATCACTCTTAGCTTATGATCAAATACCATGTAGTAAATCAAATATTCAAAGCACGTTTTGACCTTCTGTATACTTTCCTACTTTAAAAGTCTAGAAAGACGTAATTTCATTTGCATTATCAGATTCAAACATTAAAGCCCCAAGCTAATAACATCATTTCCTCACAGGAAAACACCAGTTCCATTAACCAAACAAACTGGAATCTGTTCCTACTATTTATTTTTATTATTTTTATTTATGAACATCTCAGGCAGTTACAGGCTTTAGTACATACCTTTAAAGAACTTCTCTAATGCCTGTATTGTTTTTCCCTCTCTAAAAAAAGTGCTCTCGTCCTGCGTCATCCCTTTCCCAGATGTCAGACAAATAAACCTATTTGTGGCCTACATTGACTAAAATGAGTGGCAACCTCCTGGATTTCACCCAAGGCTGCAAAGTTTTCAAAGGGAAATATGAGAGACAAAAGAATTCAGATTTTTAAAATGTTAGATTTTAGAAAGATTCAAGCGAAACAACACATACTGTTTCAGCAAATGTGCAAGCATAATTCCAGAACAGAAATGAAAATTCACATTTAAGGTGTATTTCAATTTATCTGAATACATGGTGAATATGTTAAAAACTTTTTCACCTCACAAAAAGCAGAATGAAAAAAATTCAGCCCAGACTGAATGAAAATGTTTCATGAAGAGTAGTATGGAAACAACCTGTGTTTGATCTTTACAAATTAATTAGTGGGTAACTTCTTTTTGCACTATAAATGGAGTTTGGCAGCGACATAAAACCTTCATGGGCTCACCTATAGGAAGCCAACAAATTAAAGAACGTCCAAACTCTGTAGAGTACAAAGGGCTAATAATTTTTTTCTGCTACTTCTCAGTCTGAGGAATCCAGCACTACTCTGTCAAACAATGAAAAGCAAAAAAATAGAGGTTACTCTGCATTGTTATTCAGAGGTATGCACAATAAACAGTATATGAAAAAGAAACTGAGCACAAAAGATCAGTCTGGAAAATTGAGATAGAGAGGTATTCAAAGAATTTGCTCTATGTAAGAAAACAGAATGAAAGAAGTGATATTTAAGATGACAGTCCTTGAAAATCTAAACTTCAGCTAAGACAGGCATTACGAGAATTAGTAGAAACTAGAGACTGTGTTGGCATTTGACAAATTTCCAGGGAAACCGTGGCCTAAAAAATTCAATTCAAGGGCAGCAGATAATGCAATCTTCCTGGGAGGAATCCTGAAGATTACCCCAAATAAGCAATATTTTTTCTGCTTTCCATTGTACAGATGAAAAACAATATTCTATATCATATATTTAGAAAAGGTACTTCAATGTGTTTTCCAAAAGAAGGGGATCCCTATCATTAACTAATCTGTGGATCTTCGCATTGTAAGTGACACCCAATTACAATCACACCGTCAAATATCTTTGCCTGAAGACCTTCATGTTCACATCCAAGGACTTCCTCAGCATAAACAAAAGAGAGTTCAAAAATTAAATCTTAACACATGTCTACAAACAGAAATACCACTGAGGTTTATCTTTGCTGATTGGTCCCATTAGCTTTTCCAGTTAGACCCACTTCTGCACAATGTATACCATACCATACCTTAGAGTGCTGAATAGGGAAGAAATGAGTGAGGAGACCAATGCTAACAGGGAAAATACAGGACAAACAAAACTGAAAGACCCTCAGAAAATCAGAAAACAGTGTGTGCAAAGGCAGTTCTCCACCAAAACTTGGCATTAATATTTTCAGTGCTTTTTGTATATTACTGCAGGCAACTGGATTCAAACAGGAATTTTGTTGTTCTTGCAATCCACACCAGATTTACAGAACCCAGAATCTCAGCATTATACAAGCACATTATTTCTTTTATAATCTTATTATATCACATATATTTGTCGTCTTTACATATAAGACTCATTTGTACCATCTTGTTTTTTTCCTAAATGTCTATGCCCTGTTATTGCTTCAGGATTTTGAGAATGCATTTCCTTCTGAGGCTGAACTTCTACCACGGAAGCTGGTGCAAATCTTACCATTCGCTTCAAGGAGCACAAATTGAAATTAATTTAAAGAATGGCTCAGGTGGCTGACACACCTTGTGCTTTCCAACAGACATTCAATGTACCTCCAGGAGTAAGTCCCAGAGGTAAAGTCCTTAAAAGCTACTTAAGCATATAACTTCCCCTGAACTCAATCTTAGGACCTGCTCATGAGCGGATTTAAGCTTTTAAACTGCCAGTAGCTCTTATTTAATTTGTAGGGGGATAGTGATGGGTCATGGGAAGAGTTTAAATAATTAGAGGCAATTGCAAGAGGAACCGTATATGAATATTTAAGGCTATAAATTGATATTTAAAAAAATAAAGTATATTCTTTGAAAATAATTTTAAGGATGTCATCTGTTTGAAACCAATGTAACTAAATCACATGAATAAAGGGAGACTGAAGCTTGCACAATTCCTGAATTAATCTTGCAAGAATGACTGTTCTCTTTGAAAAATTAAGCTTCATTTCATTCCTGAAGTATCAAAGCCCTGCTAAATTATACTGGCAGGCAATTTGAAGAGGAAAAAAGTAAATAATTTGTCACTAGTTATTTTTGGCTATCTTCATCAACACATTAAAGACAGGCCTGTTTTCACATAAATTTATAGTAACAAGTTGTCTGCTTCCTAACAGAAGCACTAACAAGAAAAACCGAGGATATTATCAGTATATCACAGCCACACAAGAGTAGAGCACACCAAATATGAAATAGGATGCAACAACTGCAAAGTCTGAAGGAGGCCAGTGGGAAAAAAAAATATGACAGATCTTGGAATAGCTTCCAGAGTCAAAAGCATGGATCAGCTATCTCTGACCAGCCAAGTCTGACACTCACCTAGACAATCTGAGAGCCTTGCCAGGCCTATCACTTGCTGGTTTTCAAGCATTGCTCTTTCTGAGCTTTTTTTTGAGGGAGATAAAATTGGTGAAGTATGCAAAAATAAACTATATTTCAGACAACAGGCTTCTGGTTTATTAATTATAACAACGTTGTAGACTACTTAGCCATATTTTTAAAGGCATTTCAGTTCTAAACTCTGCTGAAAGTCACCTCCTTGAAAAGTCTTAAAAATCAATGGGAACAAGATCTTCAGCCACCTTTATGGAAGCCGTTCCTCCTTTTATTCACAAGCATTTCCAGACTACTTTTGTTATTCCTGTATTTCTCTTTACTTTCCAATTTACTTCCACTGCCTCTGTTATGATTAAGATCCTGCTGTCTTAGTCCAGAGTCTTCATGAATAAACTGTACACACACATTCTTAAATGATCACTGTTATCTATGAACACGTATTAAGTATCTGAAAAGCCACGGACTCACATGGCAAATACCTGCACTTGCTCTCCCCAGTGGGCTCCACTCCTAGGTTTGATCCAGGATATACTTGCAAATGTATGCGTTGGTATCTTAAACCAGAAGGTAGTTGCTTACAAGGTGATGAGACAGCAGCTATCAGAACAGTTAACTCTGGCCAATAAGGTATTTTTTTTTCCCAACAGATTAACAAATGATTCTTAGATCACAATAGCACTAAATAATTAAAAAGCACAGAATAAAGAGAAAGCCCATCGAAGCTACTGTGGCATCCTTGCTTGTCCACTTAACACTTTGTTTTTGCATAACAGTTGTCTACTTATCTTTCATGGTGCAGCTCATTGTATTTTTAAAAGATGGTTTCTCTGGGAGCTAATTGAGCTTCATCTGTGTGAGTGAGCCGGTGGTCTGACACCGACATCCTGCAGAAGGCCATTTCTTCAATTGCTTGAAAAGACTAAGGAGTCAGACATGATAAACTGCAGCCTGGAATACCTGGCAGCAAGCCTATTAGTGCTGCAATGCCAAAGATGCACAAATAAATTACTTGTGCAACATATACTCACTTCATTTCTGTCATGAGACTTGCTGTCGTGAGACAAAAGTTGAAGCTTTAATTTTTCCCCCCATCACAGCTTGTCAGAGCTTTTGAAAGTTAAATATATTATTCATTCTAGCTGAGACATAATTACTAGCATTCTTATTCTGCTTTATGAAGTAAGCTACCTTTTCATTCTTTCTGTAATTTCCTCAGGACAAGACCTCAGCCTCTCATAAGACACGCTTCATCTCAGCAACTCTTACACTTCATGTGCAAGATTGCGAAGGGAGGAAAAAAACTGTTCTATTTCCTTCTATAAGGCAATCTATCTGATTTGATTTCTGCCCCTGGATATGCTGATCTTGAGTGACAGGGATGAGATTGACCTCTCATCCAAAAATGCCACAAAATGGCTGAGGCAAGAGGTAATGAAACATAAAACCTTTTATGTTGAAGCTACAAACAAATCCAGCTAGGCTGATATTGGCCAGGAGTGAATATATCGGGAGGTCTATTCAAAAAAGCCACATAATTTTGTTGGAAAAAAATTTTCTCAGTGGCAATTGACACCCTACTGGTGTATTCAAACTATGCATATTCAAAAGGAGAGATAAACCCAAACTGCATTTCAATGCCAGTATGGTGGTTTCGCTAAAGAAACGCTAAGGCATTTCCAAGACACTCTGAGTGTCATTTATGCTCTAAGGTCAGCCCTCACCCATGCCTAAAATGTTAGTTGTAAAGTCCACATGTGTTAAGGATCAGCTTTGGCTTTCTGAGGATAAGGGGACCTTAAGAGTATTAAATACTGACTGCGCTGGTCTGGAAGACATCACTATTTTGTACAGTGTTTAAATACAGAATCAGTTTCTACTGAAGTAGTTTGTATGCCTTATATATTTGTTCAAGTGCGGCCAAAGAAAGTTGTAAGAGCCTTCAAAGTTTTATGTAAAACAACAGCTAATCTCATAACATAAGAAGAAGTTTAGTTACATAGGAAGTATTTACAGTTTTAATTTGCAAGCTTTAAAACTTTTATCTCTAAACTTGTTAGTCCAGCATTTCACAGAGGTATTCCAAGATAATTTACAAAGCTGAAGTAAAGAAGCTCACAAAACGATGACATAATCCACCCGAAATATGTACACCTGGAAGTGGAATGGATGGAGAAATTTAGCTTGATGCGTGAATGTAACTTTATTCACCCATTGTTTTTTCTAAAGAGAGAAAGAATGAGTAGAACTTAAGAATTCCTTTTCCATGGAGAAGTTTGGAGGGGAAATACTTGAAAACCTTACAGACATGTTCAAATGAGTTGTGTAACATCACTAGGTCTACGACATCTTCTTTGTGGATCCATTTCCAGATTTATGACTGACCTTCCTAATCCTTATGATCTTAAACAACTCACATCTGAGCTTCCCATCCCAAATGTGATCATTATCTGGATTCAGTGACTGGCCGGAAATTTCTGCTATTCTTCAACCAGGTTAGCATGCTATGAACTTTTTAATGTCAGACTAACCCACCAACATCATTTCATTGTTGTGGGCTGAATAGCATTAGAGAGAAGCGTAAAGCTTGCTATATACATTAATACAAAATCAAACGCTGTGCCAGCTCTGGAATACAAATTAGAACACGTACTGAGTTAAATTCACTCAGAGTAAAATCTCATTGACGTCAATAAACTTATGCCAAGGTAAAACAGCAAGATCAGGACCTAGATGCTCTTATTTTTCCAAATTACTTATGCAAAAAAGAAAAGAAACTGTAGTAGGTCTGAAGTGACAACCTATGCACTGGAACATATGGGTCCAGTATGAATAAGTGTTCAAGCTCATTTACAGCTAATGAAAATGCAAGAATTCACACAGCATAATTAGCTGTCAGGTTATTTGCTCACCTGTGAGGAAGTAAGTCTGACAAGAGGAAAAGCAGCTGTCTCACTGACAGCTGGAGTCACATCACAGCGAGAGACGCGATTTGTCTCTGGGGCATCTATTTCACACTCATATCAGAGGAAAGGAAGCCTCAGACTCATGTACAGAGTATACAAGAGGTCCTGCCAGTCTCTGTTAGTAGCACATTCAGCTGTCACGCTTCCATTAGTGCAGGAGGCTTTCAGGGTTAAGGATGCAGTGGGAGTGTCATGGTTTAACCCCAGCCGGCAATTAAGCACCACAGAGCACCACTTGCTCACTCCCCAGTGGGACTGGGGAGAGAATCAGAAGAGGCAAAGTGAGAAAAACGTGGGTTGAGACAAAGGCAGTTTAATAGGCAAAGCACAATCCACAGGCTCAAGCAAAGCATAACAAGGAATTAACTCACTGCTTCCCATTGGCAGGCAGGTGTTCAGCCATCTCCAGGAAAGCAGGGCTCCATCACACCTAGTGGTTACTTGGGAAGACAAATGTCATTGCTCTGAACGTCCCCCCTTCCTTCTTTCCCCAGCTTTATATGCTGATTATGATGTAATATGACATGGAATATCCCTTTGGTCAGTTGGGGTCAGCTGTCCCAGCTGTGTCCCATCCCAACTTCGTGTGCACCCCCAGCCTGCTCGCTGGTGGGGCGGTGTGAGGAGCAGAAAAGGCCTTGACTCTGTGTAAGCACTGCTCAGCAGTAACGGAAACATCCCTGTGTTATCAAGGCTGTTTTCAGCACAAATACAAAACCCACCAAGTGCACTCAGGCCCTTAAGCAAAAACAATCCCGTGAATATGTCTGCCCTAAGGAAATAATTTGATACTCAGATTTTATTGCACATCTAAAAAAGCAGAGCCTTTTCTTGTGGTGGTGATTTCCCAGGAAATTTGCCTGTATTTAAGGCCTAACTCAAGGTAAATCTTCTGTAATATTCTAGAAAATTCAGAGAGCAGAACCTGGAAGAGCTCCAGGTCAGTATTGCTATGTAAAACAAGTAGATGATATAAGCCACCTGGGTATTTTTGTTGAACACAATAGGATCACATCTGAATACGTTTCTAAATGCTTCAGTGCAGACGACTAGGAAAAGGGAGTTGCTGTTAAATTCCAGAGTCTGCCACTAGCTTAGTCTGGGTACAGCAGTTGCTGTGTATGCCTCAATTTCTCCATCTATTAAAAAAAGAAGGGATAGCACTCACTTATTTCAAATGGGAATGCCGGTCATGACTAAGATCTATGTGGTTTGAACTACTCTGGCTTGAGTGAGGGCCAAGTCAACGTCCCAAGCCAAAACTTCCTGCTTTGTATACCTAAGCTGCATAGTTCACCCTAATGCATATGACTCACCTTTTGCTAGCACTGCAGCTATGGGGTGAATTGAGTGATATGTAAGTTATTTTCTTCAGAAACAGAAGAATACAAGCAGGGTGGTACCAGATGAAGGTCCCAAAATCTTTGTGCCTTGCATGTTACAGTTCAGGAGGACATAAAAGTAAACTCTGCTGTCCTGCCTCCAGCAGCTATGCACAACAGGGATGTACAAATCTGTCCAATAGTGAAGTTAAGTCCATATTTTTGTTAGAAAAGGACAATTTTATAAGCCCAGTCATGAGTGTTCCCACACCAATTAATTCTATACAAACAGAACTGTATATTCTCATTACCTCTGCAAACAGGTACTTTTTATGTAAAGATCTCCAAGTCTGCTGTTCCACAAGCTAGTAATCAGCTGCATGAAAGCATGCCTTCTGTGTTTTAAAAATCTTTGCTTACAAAAGTCTCAATGAATTTTTCAGAAATGATGACTTCAGATAAATGGGAAACAAGGACATCAATCCTGGAGAACTGAATTCTACCTCATGGGATATCCTTTTTTCCTGTCTTTCCTTAAGAAGCTTCAAACAATGCACAGTCTCAACACATTTTTATACCTCTAGTTTGTACCGTCTCATTTCCTTCTCATCATTGTTTGCTATTCAAAAAAATTTTTTTTAAATCTTTTTTCGTTTTTATTAGCTACACAGACAGTTGACCAGTCGAAGTTACACAGAGCCACATCTCTTTCTCTTCTTTCCAGTGTAAGGCAGAGAGAGTATCTTGCCCTTGGGGTGCGGTCAACCATGAAGAAGGGGTCAAAACAACAAGAATAAGCATTAAAATAAAGAATATTAAAACCAGACAGTGCTGCATATGTTGCTACCCCTTACATTACTGAGGTCTGACTTAACAAGGTCACAACCATTTTCAACTGTGGACCTCCAGACCCCAAACAACCATAGTATTGCTTTCATGCAACCCGTGATGCAACTTTGTGTGCATTTATATAAGAGAATATCTGAAAATAGAGACCTGTGTCTGAAAGGGAATTATGGTAGAAATGAGTAAAGACCTTGAAGGTGCTCAGTTTTATCTACACCAGTATAAATTAATAAAACCACAAAGACAAGAGATTCTCAGAGAATAGAACTTTTTAAGAAATGGCTTGTGCCATGATCTCTCTTTTCCACAGGTAAAACTGTGTGCTGGTTTTGGCTGAGATAGAGTTACATTCCTTCACAGTAGCTTGCATGAGGCTCTGTTTTGGATTTGTTCTGAAAATAGTGTTGATACCATACTGATATTTTAGTTATTGCTGAGCAGTGCTTACACAGAGTCGCAGCCTTTTCTGCTCCTCAGACCACCCCAGCAGTGAGCAGGCTGTGGGTGCACACGAAGTTGGGATGGGACACAGCTGGCACAGCAGACCTCAACTGACCAAAGGGATATTCCATGTCACATGATGTCATGCTCAGCAACAAAACTGGGGAGGAGGTTGGTGGGGCGGACATTGCGCAGGGACTGGCTAGGCATCAGTTGGTGGGTAATGAGCAACTGGTTTTGTTTGCATCACTTGTCTTGGGTTTTATTTTCCTCTCTATTTGTTTCGCTTTTTTTTTTCCTTTTTCCTTACTATTTTTTTAGTAGTAGTAGTAGTATTTCTTTTTAATTATTAAACTGTTGTTATCTCAACCCACGAGTTTATTTCTCACTTTTACCCTTCCAATTCTTCCCCCATCCCAGCAGGGCCAGGGGGGAAACGAGTGTGCAGCTGTGTGGTGCTTACTTGCCAGTCAGGGTTAAACGACAAGAATCTGTGACAAGCAAATCCATATATTCTCTTGGAAAGACTTTTCTCTACACAGGTCAAATAACTCTTCACACCATTTAAAACATATTTTCCTATTTACAATAAACTGTTGTTTGCGCAACCTGATCCAGTGGAAGGTATCTCTGCTCATGGCTAGATGATCTTTAAGGTCCCTTCCAACCCAAACCATTCTATGATTCTATAATTCTGTACTCAGCTTATGGAACGGTTCCAATAAAACTAATAGTCCTCTTGGAACAGCCTACAGTTCATTTAAAAACTCAGACTCAAGTGAGAAGTGGACATTAAAACTAGTTGAAAAAAGAAGGAAACTGTTGAACATTTATAGCATCCATAAAACTAACCCTTGTATTCTAGCTAGGTACTTTATAGTTTTCCAATTTACTTTTTAATTGAATTTTTTAACATATGTTTATAAAATATAACACTATCTTACAAAACAGTATTACTTTAGGTCTCTGCAACTGATTCATACTTGTATTTATTATTTGCATAGTAAGTATGCATCAGTAGGCTTTTGGTCTGCATAAAACATAGATTGCCGTACCTCCAGCCATTTATCCAATGGAACAGATTCATTTTATGTTTAATCAGATGCAGTCAACAATGGCCACTGTTCAAGGGCAGACAAATGTTTGCAGCTATCCAGATAGCAACATCTGAAATATTGCGCATTCTTCAAAACGTGTTTGTGGAGAAAAGTGAACGGTCGTAAAACTCCAGGTAGGAATGTGGGTAACTCTTTTTGAAGCAACTATTTCATCCACCTGTGTTTATTGGTGTCTCTGCTTTTTGCTTACAATAACTCACATAATTTACATAACCATGGCAGTCTTGCTCAAAGCCACTTACCAAACAGAATATAGAGGGTATTGGTTCACAAAAATCGTTTAATGTTACACATATATTTTATCACTTTCACAAATTAACTTGCAAATATAAACTGGTATAGATTCGTCTTGTCATTTTCCCTGCTCCAGCCTCACAAAGAGATAACCCCAAGTGTTTGATCAGATAGCTGGTTAATTATGGGAATTTAAGTTTTGTGGTGAGATATTTTTTTATGTCAAAGATTGTCGTGATTCTTTGATGCTAGAATGGGCCTCTGGAACTTTATAGGCTAGGGACAAAAGCAATTAATTGTGTCACTTTTCCAAATTGGCCTTGTAGAGCAGAAGAAATTGATGATCCTAAAATACAAGCTCTTTGAACGTATTAGGTCTTCACATTGATCTTCTGGAGACAGCATTTTAACCAAGTATTGTGGCTTGCACACTACATCAAGTAAAACTTGCCAGTGTAAAACACAAATGAAACATTTGAATCCTGGTAATTTTCTGGATGCTTATTTAAACTAAAGGGGAAAAAAATCCTCAATAATAAGCCTCATTTGCCTGGACAGTTCTGTCATTCTGCCCTTTAAAACCCCAGTAAGCAGCCATCTGGCCCTAAAATCCATGTTGTTTTGACTTTAAACTTGCCTTAATTTTCTAAATACATCTGCCTCACTGTTGCTGAAGTTATCTATAGTGACAGATCAAGTCACACCTTTTTTTTTTTATTATTTTCTGTCCAGAAAAGGCTTAACAGTGTAAATCTGATGATGAGAAGCGTTTCAAAGTAGGGTGCAAATCCCATTAAGTGTCAAACACTAACATATTTTCTCATGATTGCCAGGAGCTCAAAAGTCAAATCTCTTCAGATGAAGATGTGATTTTCCCACCAATACCCATTCCCTCAACCTCCTCCCTCAAAATCATGTGAACAGCTTCAAAAAAAAAGCAAGTTGAGTAGAAGTTAATGCTGCTGCATTTTTATTAGTTGTGTGAAGAAAAGGTGAATATTTCACTTAAAATCTCTTAAAAAATAATCTAAATATTCATTAGGAATTCCATTTTTTTCTGACCTGCTATCCAGTGCTACAATAAAATGAAGAAATTATCATATCCAATCAGGAAAATAATCTAACTAAGATAACATGACATCTTAGAGAATTTATCACCAAAACTTGTTAACCATTTAATAGGCAAGCCAAAAATGTTAGAGTTATGCCCTTATTCAAAGTAGATTAAAACACTCACTTCTTTTCTTTAGACTTCCTTCTTCTCCCTTTTCTGTAATAGGACTACAAATACCAAATGTAGAAAGAAAGTCATTTATCAATCAGGTGACATAACATAATGCACCAACTTGCCACATATTTACTAGATTGCTGAATATCTTTTGATGATGTAATGTGTATCAGTGAAATTCAGCCGAATTCAGCAATAGTACCAAAACTGTGATTCTACCTATCACGATATTAAACATATATGCCAATAATAAGGATTGTTTCTTGAAATATAATGGTTCTATTGCCATAAGCTTCTTTCCAGTTTTTTTTTACTTTAACTAGCTACATGTTTGAGAGCAACAAATAATTTTATTTCTGTTGCAAAGTTCCTTATGCTTTTTTTCTAGGTATGGTAAAGTAAAAGCCAAAAATTGAGTTTTAGGAAGGAATTTGGTTTCAAAGAAAATGCTAAATTTAAAACTTCGTTGTGATTTCTTTGCAGATTTTTGATGACAATGTAAGTTCATAGTCTAAAATTTAAAAAATAAATAAACTGCAAGAAAGTAAATAAACATGCACAATACTCTTCTCCTAGCTGTCTAGGCACATTTTGCAGGGCAGTAAATAAACCAATGTCAGCAAAATAGTAATTAAAGTGTTACTTGTATTTATAGCAAACTGCTTCCTGCAAAAAGAAAAGGAAAAGGAAAAAAAAAAAAAACACAAAAAAAACCCAAACCAAAAATCTACTATTAATTAATTTTTAATACCTGGTTTGCAGGTTTTCAAAGTATCCAGACACTTCAAAAGATGTAAAATGGTACATGGCAGGATTTTAACTGTATTGGAGAGGAGACACCCAGATGCTTATGGTAACCTGTGCCTAAATACCACTACAAATGGACTCTGCATGTCTATTAGGAGAGGAAAAACACGTGACACTAAACCGAGAGACAGATGTTAAGTTTGACTGAAATTAGTGAGAATATTCTTTAGTAGGAAACTTTTCAGCAATTATCACTCAAACCATCATTAGCATTCCCTTCTTTGTGTTTTAATACCCAAATATAATTTCCAGCACAGTTCCCCAGTCAGCCCCTGCTTCATTTCAGCTTCTGGGGTCACTATCCCTCCACCAACCCAGGGGCATTGGACACCCTCCACAAGCAGCCTCCAGGAAAGGGACGGGGACAAAGCATCTGCAGAGAGGACAAGCACAACCACGACAACACCACTGTGGAAGAGAAAGGACTGAAGGTGATTTGGTGCCATTTCTTTGGAAAAGAGTATAACATTTAACTCAGCCTACTGACACCTCCCCTGACCATGCATTTACGACAGGAGACGATTGCTAAGGGAGGACACTGACATCAGGATAAAGCCTGCAGTGAAAGGAGGGTCACCATAAGCATCTCCACTGTCTCTGTTCAGGACCTGTTGGGTAGGCAGACACAAAAGGAAGAGCAATTGGGAGGGCTGAGAGAGCTCTGAAAAAATTAGTGGAAATTATACAGGTTAGAGGTATGGAACAAACAGGGGTAAACAAAGCTTAACCACCACAGAAGAATTTGCCAGCAGTCAATGGAAAAGATGTGCAGCATGGAAGAATGACTACTTTGACGCAGCATACAGGCGAGAGGTAGCAGACAGGGTTGAGATAGATACTGAGCAGCGCAGCACAAGGACAGTGGAGGCACTGGAGAAGGAACCAGAAGATTCAGGCCCACCTTAGTCACCACAGGAGGCACAAACCAAGGCTGCAGCCAGTAACAGGGCACGCGAGAGGCAGCAAGGAAAGCCTTGCAGCACTCCACTGGAGAAGGGTGAGAGAGAAAACAGCATTAATTTTATTAATCATGAAAAACAAGCGGTGAGAGAAGGAAAGTGTAAAACCTGGGAACAGGAACGAGGGAGACCACAGGTCCTTGCTGTAGGCACTCAGAAAGCAGGGAGTCATTGATCACATCAGGACTACCACTGAGATCAAATGAGGCAAATTGCAAGTTTCAAGTAGGCAAACAAAGCTCTGGAGATACCCATTTCTTACTCTGGGGTCACAAGAAGAATTGGGTGATTGAAAGGGTCAATTCCAGCACTAAATTCATGTAAGAACAACAGAGTGGAGTGGTGTGATAGATCAGTGCTTTACACAGCTTCGCTTACATTGTTTCTATTGGTACTTTGAATAAACTGGTGTAAAGTCCAATTAATGGGTCAGACCAACTGTTCTTCTCTGAACGGAGCAATTGTATCCTCTCTGTGTCTGTGAAGTCAAAGCCATTTCCAGAGACTGCGTTCCCATGGCACTGTTAACACCACTGAAAATTACTTTGTGCAGTCAATATAATAGGTGATATTGCATGGCTCAGCAGGTAATTTTTATCATTATTGTTTCTTTTAGATCCAGCATGATGAGTTAAGAGCAGGCAAAAAAGAAAAAGTAATGGCAAAAAAAGCAATCCTTGGAAATAAAAATACTAGTAAACGGCAAATAGCCATTAATGCCTTTTGTTCTGAACTGATAGAAAAAGGTACCTATGGGTAATCTTACTCCTGCAAGCAGACCTTGGTATAATATAGCCCACTCTGTGCTTCATATTATATTAATTACTTGTATTATATAAATTAGGTGGACTATGGAACTGGTAATAATGTAGGAAGCACCGGAGTGGCTAAAAGTATTAGCAAATTGTTTTACTACTCTCAGCTAAAGAGAATCACCTGATTCACCCCACTAGCCTGAATCACCCCACTTTTTTGGTTCTGTTTTTGTTTTCTTGATGGACAGTCCACCCGGTCCTTTTACATTCTCTCCAGGAGATGAGAAAGTGCAGATCAAGCGTAAATGAACTTGCGACGAACCATTCCCATTTTACTTAGGAATGTCTCTTCTGCCCACCGAATGTCACTTCCAAATGTGTCCTTCTTTCTCTATTTGGGCTTGAAAAACGGTTGAAAGGCAAAACATACCTCCCCCAGCCCAGCTCTTCATTTACCTACCACTTGTGAAAGGTGAGCCTGCTCTATGCTCAGGTGATAGTTCTAGTTAAGTAAGGGTTGGACTGCTGTAATGATTATAAATGTAAGGATAAAAATAAAAAAAAATGTCCACACTTTAAAAGGCAGAACATCCCTAACTTTAAAAGGGCGAGACAGAAGGATATGAAACAATGTGAAAGTCACTTCATTACATGCCTACAGTTTTCTTGCCATTTTCATTATTATTTCAGATGAATTCATAATAATAAATGGTAGCAGATCAATGTGGAGCACAGTAAAATTTGAGTATACAAAAATTTCGGTATTCCACTATTAACTGAACAGAGTTTACAAAGATCATGATGCACCCCACTTGGAAAAAAAAGAGTCACACCATGGTAAATTATGGGTGAAAAAATTATTGGAATTTGATGTAGTGAAACCAGATGTAATACCACCACTACATAGATTAGTTTTGTTCTGTTGCCCACCTTTTTTTTTTTTTTTCAATCCTAGCCTATAGCATGCTTTTTTAGCTCATCACAGTTACAGCCAGCAAGATGCCAAAGGGCAAAAAGGAATCGGCAGGAACGAGAACCAACTTCTGCATGCCATATTACATAATTAATTTTTACACAGATTTCATTGCTGATTTCAGTTTGGAGTTTCAGTTAGAGGTCTGGCATTGCTTGATAGCACAATAAGGACCTCTGTATTTAAATATTTATTACTCCATTTCTGATTGTGAGATGCTATCATTACGTATGATGAGATTATGTGATGGAGCAGAACTCTATGGGCCATGCTGTCACTGGAATACTGCCAATGACAGCACCCAGCAATACACACAATGACATGCTATGGCACCTTGTATGAAACAAAGCAAAACCAGCAAAGGATTATTATTTAAAAAAAAAAATAATCTTTCTCCCCTTTTTCAGTGGAGAGAGCCAGCACCGTTAGAAACACTGACTATATTTATAACAGAAACTACAAAATGCCTAAGAAAGCAGCAGCTATACTACCAAAACAAGTAATTGATTGCTTACCTTTTAATTGAGACTAAAATCACCCCCACAAACTGCTACTTTTTAGTTCAAATCTCACTATATTTTTATTGCTTTTTACAATATAGAGGTTGTGTTGATCAGGATAATTACTGTTCCTGCTGAAATCGACTGAGTTAACAGGCTTCTGAGTCACATATAAGAAGGGACAGCTCTTTTAATTGTTTCACAGACCCATTAACCATTCTCAATAATGCTGTTCTGCCTAAATTTCAGCAGGGGTAACAAGGACCTGTTTTCCCAATTTAATTCAATTTCTTCTGCTAATAATTGTTTCTCCCTCCCAACGTGTCATGCACCATTGGTTTGAGGTGCAGGTTCTGCACTTCACCCAGCCTGGATGACTTCTTTCCCTCTTGCTCCCTGCACTACAGGTTGAGCTCGTGTTTGCCCAGATGTCCACTTGAGCCCAGAAGAGCCACTGAGCAGCATGGCAGCACGGTGGCTGGGTACCCCTGCCTGGTAAGGAAATATGTTCTGAAAAATTCCCAGGCTTTATAGTGACCGGCAATTTTTGTGCCACAGGAATACAGGATGGCGTCAGGTCCTCCAGCCTCTTTTCCCACATTTCACCCACCGTGCAGAAAATCTGATGTCCACACCAGTGCTCAGGAAATACTTGCTGCTCTATTGCTTGAACTTTACAGTGTTCCTGTCAAAGGAAAAAAGAATTAAATATATATACAGGAAATATGTGACTATATTTGAATAGAGACAGAAAGTTTTGCATCTGCTAATGTTAAGGTGCACCTAACATCATGTGGAAATCAGTCAAGCTTCAAAAATTCCATTTAAAATCTTGCTTAAGTCTTTTGCCCACCAGAATGGCTTGTTCCATCAAGTTGTAGTGGAAATTTCATGAAACACAGTTTAAAAATTAGATTAAAATTTCTATGTGATATTGAGATTAGTTGAGCCAGATACATCATTCAAAACAATCCATCTACCCTTAATTTCTATCAATGTGCAGAAGGCAAGCCAGGTGTTTCCTTTTTAACATAAATTTACAAGCAGAGTGATATGACTGGAAAAATATCACCACATATAGCAAGACTCACCACTGTGCCTGTGAAATCCACCACAGCAGATACCTGAATGCTGCAAAGTTTAAGGTGTTCTGCCAACAGTCAGTTCTGTTCCCATGTGCTGTCAGGCAGGCAGGAGTTGACTCTCTTAACCTTTAAAAAATCTCTGCTAACATTGAAGAAAAAGACAAGTGAAACCTTATTCTTTTACATTACCGTGTTCTTAGGAAATACTCAAATGGATTTGTGAAGAAACTCACTCTTACTCTGTTAATGACCTTAAGCTGACTGGGATTTTGGTAGTGCAAGGTAGAGCTACAGCTTTAGAAAAAGTGGGGAGGAGGAGATCAGCTTTGACTCCTGAAAAGGTTTTATAAACCTTAAAAGAGTTCTACAAAGTTGCATGGCCATTTTTACAGAGAAATTTACATAAACTGAGGATGTGTTCCGATTTTCTACTGGAACTACAATGCTAGTTTTACATCTGAAAGATTCAACTGATATCAAACTGCTGACAAATAAGCAAAAAACAAGCACAAAGGTTGATATCAGATATACTGAATCTTGTTGGGGGAAAAAACAGCAGTCCTACAGTACATATGCAAACCCTTATCACTGAATCAAACCCACATATTCAGTACTAACTACGGCTTTCTTTGCTAGAGCAAGCATTCTCAAATGTTTGCAGGCAACTTAAAAACCTCTGGTGATACGTGGACACCGAACACACCAGGAAGGCAAAGAAATTCCTATCTTCAGGCTCCAATGATAACTAAGCACAAAATTTTCCAGGCCTTCTTGTCCCATGCTCGCAGTACCAGAGAAGTACTGTCCGTGTTAAAAAAGCCTGATAGAAACTCAATATGCAGAAATTCAACATGAGTTTATCAGACTTTTATTTCTGTTCTTTGGTGTTCCAGAGAGAAAGAATCTATTTCTTTTGGTTTCCAATCAGAATAGCTGGATGTGGACTACTCCTGTTGATTACATGAATCTTGGAACAGTCTTTCCGCCAAAATGCTGTGTCGCCATTCTTACGGCATAGGGTAATGAGAAAGACTAGTCTAATTATCTTGAGAAATTTGGGGCCAGACAAAAAGACAATTGTGAGGTAGTTTTGGTGTGAGGTATAGCACAATTTCAATTCAGGCATCTAGATACTTCTACAATGCCAATAATAATGGGATAAAATATGCATAATCTGTGTGTGTGTGTTACCCCTTAACAAGTTCTCACCCCAAAACCAAAGTAAAGTTGCCCCGAGGGGTTCTTTCTGGAAACCAAGGTTATTTTGCATTTATTTCCAAAGGCATTTTGACTCACATTTTAGAATATTTCGTGCCGTTTCTTTCTGACCCTGACAAATGTTTCTTTCATTGTTGAAAATAATTCAAGTTAACAAAGAAGCCAATGTATGGAGCTTTTGCAAATGCATGTATCTATGTAAAGTTGGGTTTAATCACTTATTGATTCATCCAGGTTCCTCTACACTGCCAGCCAAAGCATTTTTAATACTGAAAAGAAAAGAAAAATACCAAAGCTATGGTCCTAATGCCAAAGTCATTTGCAGTGATCAACTACCATTCATACGGTTTTGATGAAAAATGACTTATAAATGGTGATTTCATCAAGAAGATAAAGTACTTGTAGTTACATTTTGACACAGAGAAAAAATTGCAATGTGATTGTGGTTTCCATAATGCTTACCCAAGTTTCTGAAGCAGACATTTAGATTCCTCTTTTGCACATTTTTCTCCACATACTAGCAACATCACATTTAGAAATACGTTCTCTATATCTCCTTTGCTATCAAAGAAAACATTTCTGCCAAGCCAAACACTGGAACCACCCATAATGTGGCTTGTTCTTGTTTACTAGTGCCGTGGTTTAGCCTCAGATGGCAACAAAGAACCACGTGTCGCTCGCTCGTGCCTTCCAAACACAGGAAGAATCGTAAGAAAAGGCAAGACTCTTGGGTTGAGACAAAGGCAGTTTAACAGAACAGCAAAGGGAACAGGCAAACAACAACAACAACACGGATAGGGGAATATACAAACGCGATTACGGAACCGCCGCTCCCCCCGCCGCTCGCCGCTCGCCGGCCGGACCCGGGCCGCCCCAGCCCGCTTTTAAGCAGCAACTTCCTGCCCCCTCCCCCGGCAGCTCAGGGTGGGCGTGGCTCACATGGCATGGAATACCAGGAAAAGTTAACCCTATCCCCACCGGAACCAGGACATTATCCACCCCTTATTCCATACCATCTATGCCATGCCCAGCAGGTTCCAATGAATTGCCACCACTTTCCCCTGTTATATATATATATATATACACACACATATAATACCCTTAGTTTATGGGTCATCCCTCCAAAGTGTCCGTTGAGTTCTTTTAATCCACGGCTTTGGGCTCCATCTGTTAGAACAGTCTCTCAGGGCAGGTGAGATGCTGGGTGGTGCTGGTCTGTTGCATGCTGTATTTTTCGGAGCTTGTGACTGGTGCACCTGGTGTGGCTCATGCACGCAGTCTGTAGGCTGAAGATGTAGATCTTGAGGAAACTGCTATAACAGCACACAATCTGATTCATTGGCTATTCTCGCCCAAAATCAGATCTCCATGAGGTACACATCGGACTTCCCCATCCTTCCGCATCACCCACCAAGTGCACCCAGGTCCTTGGGCAAAAGCAATCCCACGGATGGGTTTGCCTTTGCCTGAGGCAGGACTAACCCAGACTGTCTTCCCTAGCATATTCTTCATGTGCACTACGGGGACTTTATCCCCTTCTACAGTACGTGGAAGTTTTGATTGGGCAGGGCCAGCCCGATTGTTAGATCCCCTGGTGTTAACTAGCCAGGTAGCTTTTGCTAAATGCGTATCCCAGTGTTTGAAAGTCCCACCACCCATTGCTCTCAGTGTAGTTTTTAACAGTCCATTGTATCGTTCTATCTTCCCAGAGGCTGGGGCGTGATAGGGGATGTGATACACCCACTCGATACCATGCTCTTTGGCCCAGGTGTCTATGAGGCTGTTTCGGAAATGAGTCCCATTGTCCGACTCAATTCTCTCTGGGGTACCATGTCGCCACAGGACTTGCTTTTCAAGGCCCAGGATAGTGTTCCGGGCAGTGGCATGGGGCACAGGGTATGTTTCCAGCCATCCAGTGGTTGCTTCCACCATTGTGAGCACATAGCGCTTGCCTTGACGGGTTTGTGGCAGCGTGATATAATCAATCTGCCAGGCCTCCCCATATTTGTATTTCAGCCATCGCCCTCCATACCAAAGAGGCTTCAAACGCTTGGCTTGTTTGATCGCAGCGCATGTCTCACATTCATGGATGACCTGTGCAATAGTGTCCATGGTCAAGTCCACCCCTCGGTCACGAGCCCATCTATATGTCGCATCTCTCCCTTGATGGCCTGAGGAGTCATGGGCCCACCGAGCTATGAATAGTTCACCCTTATGTTGCCAGTCCAGATCCACCTGAGCCACTTCAATCCTAGCGGCCCGATCCACCTGCTGGTTGTTCTGATGTTCCTCCGTGGCCCGATTCTTTGGTACGTGGGCATCTACATGGCGTACTTTCACAACCAGATTCTCTATCCGGGCAGCAATATCTTGCCATAGGTCAGCAGCCCAGATGGGTTTGCCTCTGCGCTGCCAGTTGCCCTGCTTCCACTGCTGTAACCATCCCCACAGAGCATTTGCCACCATCCATGAGTCAGTGTAGAGATAAAGTACTGGCCATTTTTCTCGCTCAGCAATGTCCAAAGCCAGCTGAATAGCCTTCACCTCTGCAAACTGGCTCGATTCACCCTGTCCCTCACTGGCTTCTGCAACCCGTCGTGTAGGACTCCACACAGCAGCCTTCCACTTTCGATGCTTTCCCACAATACGGCAGGACCCATCAGTGAACAGGGCATATTTCTTCTCATTTTCTGGCAGTTTATTATATGGTGGGGCCTCTTCTGCACGCGTCACCTCCTCCTCTGGTGACATTCCGAAATCCTTGCCTTCTGGCCAGTCCATGATCACTTCCAGAATTCCCGGGCGACTGGGGTTTCCCATTCGAGTTCGCTGCGTGATCAGTGCAATCCACTTACTCCATGTAGCATCGGTTGCATGATGTGTGGTGGGGACCCTTTCTTTGAACATCCAACCCAGCACCGGCAGTCGAGGTGCTAAGAGGAGCTGTGCTTCTGTACCAACCACTTCCGAAGCAGCTCGAACCCCTTCATATGCTGCCAATATCTCTTTTTCTGTTGGAGTGTAGCGGGCTTCGGATCCTCTGTATCCACGACTCCAAAACCCTAGGGGTCGACCTCGAGTCTCCCCTGGTGCTTTCTGCCAGAGGCTCCAGGTAGGGCCGTTCTCCCCGGCTGCGGTGTAGAGCACATTTTTAACATCTTGTCCTGCCCGGACTGGCCCCAGGGCCACTGCATGGACTATTTCCTGTTTGATTTGTTCAAAAGCTTGTCGTTGCTCAGGACCCCATTTAAAATCATTCTTCTTCCGGGTTACTTGATACAGAGGGCTTACAATTTGACTGTAATCTGGGATATGCATTCTCCAAAAACCCACAATACCTAAGAAAGCCTGTGTTTCCTTTTTACTAGTTGGTGGAGACATAGCTGCTATTTTGTTGATCACATCCATTGGAATCTGACGGCGTCCATCTTGCCATTTTATTCCTAAAAACTGGATCTCCTGCGCAGGTCCCTTGACCTTACTTCGCTTTATAGCAAAACCAGCGTTCAGAAGGATTTGGACTATTTTACTCCCTTTCTCAAAAACTTCTTCTGCTGTGTTTCCCCATACAATGATGTCATCAATGTACTGCAGATGTTCTGGAGCTTCACCCTGTTCCAGTGCAGTCTGGATCAGTCCATGGCAAATGGTGGGGCTGTGTTTCCACCCCTGGGGCAGTCGATTCCAGGTGTATTGGATGCCCCTCCAAGTGAAAGCAAACTGTGGCCTGCACTCTGCTGCCAAAGGGATTGAGAAAAATGCATTCGCTATATCAATCGTGGCATACCACTTGGCTGCCTTGGACTCCAGTTCGTACTGGAGTTCTAGCATGTCCGGCACAGCAGCACTCAGCGGTGGCGTGACTTCATTCAGACCACGATAGTCTACAGTTAGCCTCCACTCTCCATTAGATTTTCGCACCGGCCATATGGGACTGTTAAAGGGTGAGCGAGTCTTGCTGATCACTCCTTGAACCTCTAGTTGACGAATCAGCTCATGGATGGGAATCAGAGAGTCTCGGTTAGTGCGATACTGCCGCCGATGCACCGTTGTGGTAGCAATCGGCACCTGTTGTTCTTTGACCCTCAACAACCCCACAACAGAAGAATCCTCTGAGAGACCAGGCAAGGCAGACAACTGTTTAACTTCCTCTGTCTCCAAAGCAGCTATGCCAAAGGCCCAGCGGTACCCTTTTGGGTCCTTAAAATACCCTCTCCTGAGGTAATCTATACCAAGGATGCATGGAGCCTCTGGGCCAGTCACAATGGGATGCTTTTGCCACTCATTCCCAGTTAGGCTCACTTCTGCCTCCAGTACAGTCAACTCTTGGGATCCCCCTGTCACCCCAGAAATACAAATGGGTTCTGCCCCTCTATAGCTTGATGGTATTAAAGTACACTGCGCACCCGTGTCCACTAGAGCCTTATACTCCTGTGGGTCTGATGTGCCAGGCCATCGAATCCACACCGTCCAATAAACCCGGTTATCCCTTTCCTCCACCTGGCCGGAGGCAGGGCCCCCCTAATACTGGTCATAGTATCCATTACTCACTTCTTGCATAAATGACTTGGAAGTTCCTTCAAGAGGATCAGAAGCAAGATCAAGCCTTCTGCTTTGTCTGGGGAACGGCCCACTGGAAACTGGGGCGGCACTTTTCCTGGAGGGATCCCCTTTTGTGGTTGTCCTTCCTTGCAACTCCTGTACCCGTGTCCGCAGGATCGAAGTAGGTTGTCCGTCCCACTTCCTCATGTCCTCTCCGTGGTCCCGCAGGTAGAACCACAGGGTGCCTCGTGGTGTGTACCCTCTGTACTCTCTCTCTTGAGTGGGGAAATGCCTGCTTCTAATAGCTGAGATGCTGGCCCGTGCAGGTGGGGAGTAGGACATATTCTCTTCAAGTTGCTGGACCTTCCGCGACAGTTTCTCCACAGCTGAGACAAGGGGGGAAGAGAGACTTTCTTCATATCGCCGGAGCCGGCCAGCTACCTCATCCACCGTTGGTCCCTCTTCACCTTTCCATTCCATTACTGCCAGGGAGTTGGCATATGACGATGGTGCGCTCCGTACAAACTTCCGCCACATGGGCCTTGTGCATCGCACCTCATCAGGGTCTGTGGGTAAGTCTGCATTGTCCAAGTCATAATAAATCATCTCCCGCACGGCTAATTCTCTCAGGTACTGGATACCTCTTTCCATGGTAGTCCACTTGCTTGGCTGACATACAACATCCTCGCTGAAGGGGTACCTCTCCCTCACGCCTAACAGGAGTCGTTTCCAGAGGCTGAGGGCTTGGGTCTTTTTCCCGATCGCCTTGTCAATGCCGCCTTCCCTAGACAGGGATCCCAGCTGCCTGGCCTCCCTACCCTCTAATTCCAGGCTACTGGCCCCATTATCCCAGCACCGGAGCAGCCAGGTGACAATGTGCTCGCCTGAAAGTCGGCTAAAATCTTTTCGCATATCCCGCAGCTCACTCAAGGATAGGGATCGAGTAATTATCTCTGGTTCTGCCTCTTCCTCCTGCTCTCGTGATGGCCCTGGTTCATCATCATCTCTTACTAAGCGAACTGATTTCTTTGTGTACTTCTTCTTCTGTATGGGGGCAACTGATACTGGCATGGGTTGGTTCCCTGGTTCAGTGGCAGTGGCTACCACGGGGGTTGCAGTAGCCGCAGTGTCTGTCGCAAGGATTGCAGTAGCCGCAGTGTCTGTCGCAAGGATTGCAGTAGCCGCAGTGTCTGTCGCAAGGATTGCAGTAGCCGCAGGGGCCGCCGCAGGGGCTGCAGCAGCCGCAGGGGCCGCCGCAGGGGCCGCCGCAGGGGCTGCAGCAGCCGCAGGGGCCGCCGCAGGGGCCGCCGCAGGGGCTGCAGCAGCCGCAGGGGCCGCCGCAGGGGCCGCCGCAGGGGCTGCAGCAGGGGCTGCAGCAGGGGCTGCAGCAGCCGCAGGGGCCGCCGCAGGTCTGGTTTCCATCTCTTCCCCTTGAGGGTGCTGCATAATTCTGAGCAGTGCCTGGTAGATACTGGCCAGGGCCCAGCACAGCGCGGTGAGTTGTGCCTCTCTAGAATAGCCACAGCATTTTCCCTTCAAATATTCTACCACTTTATCAGGGTCCTGTAATTGTTCAGGGGTGAAGTCCCAGACCATTGGAGGTGAGTAGTTCTCTAGGTACCTGCCCATGCTCTCCCACATGCCATGCCACCCCTGACTATCCAGCCTCGGAGCAGATCTCCGGGTGGTAGTCTTAAATAGTCGCTTAACCCAAAACAAGACCTGGAACGTATTCAGGAGACATAGCACTACGAACACGCTAGTTTGAGTATCCCAAGGATATTCAAAATTCTCAAAAGCTGTCATACCTGACCCGAAGGAGAAAAGGGAGGCAAAAGGGCTGGGGAAATTATTAACAAATTCTGAGAGACGGTGTCCAATGTACGGACAGGACAGCAAAACCGCATAAACACCCCAAAATAGCCGTCTGAACAGTGATGTTATCATATCATAAACAGATATCGCACAGGACAGCAGAATGATAATCCTCATCCCTGTTCCAGACATGGTAAACAGCATCGCAGGGAGTACATAAGCCATATAGGAATTTATGTAACACAGCCATGAGAACAAACCAAGCAACATGATGACCAGTGACTACTTACCTAATAAAATAAATGCATACAAAAAAAAACCAAAACCGTTTTTTCCACGTTCTAGTTGGATTCTGTCGTTATCTCAACCCTTCGAGCCCCACGTTGGGCGCCAAAAGGACTGCCGTGGTTTAGCCTCAGATGGCAACAAAGAACCACGTGTCGCTCGCTCGTGCCTTCCAAACACAGGAAGAATCGTAAGAAAAGGCAAGACTCTTGGGTTGAGACAAAGGCAGTTTAACAGAACAGCAAAGGGAACAGGCAAACAACAACAACAACACGGATAGGGGAATATACAAACGCGATTACGGAACCGCCGCTCCCCCCGCCGCTCGCCGCTCGCCGGCCGGACCCGGGCCGCCCCAGCCCGCTTTTAAGCAGCAACTTCCTGCCCCCTCCCCCGGCAGCTCAGGGTGGGCGTGGCTCACATGGCATGGAATACCAGGAAAAGTTAACCCTATCCCCACCGGAACCAGGACAACTAGCTAAAAAAACCCAATTGATAAAGTCACGGACAGGCACACGTGTTTAAATGTTGAGGAAAGAGGTAAATTGGGCTGACTTGTACATCAGAGACTAAGTTCTTAGCAATTCAGCGATCAAAGTTGCACTAATTTGCCTGAGAAGGGAGCCTGCTCTGTGATTTCCTGAAACATTAAGGAGTTAAAGGATTAATCCTCCCTGATGCTGTAGTACACAGACAGAGATGTATGAATGCAGCACACTACAGGATTAGACTCTCAGCTTCTCAGTCAGCCTGTAGAGAAAGGTTGTGGGTGTGAAGGAAAAGAAAATAAAGTTGTTTATCTTGAACTGAATGTGCTTCAAACATAAAGAATTACTATCGCTTGCAGTATATTTGAAACCTCTAACAATACACAACTTTTTCCCCATTTAATAACCTCGCTGAAAAAAAAATCTGTCTACTTGCTAACCCCTGTTAGTTATCAACTTATTGCATAAGTATACGTGATCCTATGAGACATGATGAAGGTAAATGAGGTGGACAGAGAAAAGGGAGAGAGATACCAAGGAGACGAATGATGTGACAGCTCTGTGCAACACGCTAGAGCACAGCGGTTTTTTTGAAAACTTTTATTACTGTAGACAAAGTCAGTTCAAACACTGAATATTTTGTGGAATGGGTCAGTCTGCACCCAAACAAGCAAAAATTATTCAGAAATTACCTTCACTCGGCAACGACTCTAAAGAAAGTAGGCATGGCAACAAAAACTTGACATTTCATTGATCTTCATAGTGTTTTTAAGAAGTTGTCAAGGAACAGCACCAGGATGAAACTGGAACTCATTGCAATTATATTTCTCACTTTATTTCCATCCATGGTGACTTAGGAGAAGAGAATGATTTCTTTCCAAGAATACACCACAGGGTTAAGGAAATTTGATATAAAGTCCCAGTTTCATGACAGGCTCTCTGTGTGAGCTTTAAGCCATTAAATCTCTTCAGTTTATTCCTTAATTAGTAGGATGATTAGTACTTCCATTGTTTACACTATTTAAATACCACAAAGAGATTTGAATCTGTGCAAGGCTATCACTTTGTTTAGTGTAACCATGGCACAAACAGGCCTTCTCTGTCAGCTAGCCTGTATACGGGCAAAGAAGCCTCAGGAACAGGGTTAGGATGAGCACACTAAAATGAGCATTGTTTTTTCTTACACATACATGCCTACTTTTTTGCTAACTTTGAAGAACACAGAAAGATCAGGCTTGCATTAAAAAGAGTGTGAGAAAGAGAGAAGGAGAGTGGAATAATAAGAAGAGTAAAATATTTGCTAACTAACTGCATTAAATATCAGGTGGTGAGATTTCATTCACTAAAAATAAACAAATAAACCAAAGAAAATTTTGCTGGTGTAGTAGCTGGACCTCAGAACATAGGCTTCTGCTGCCTGCCTCCAAAAAGCAACGGGTAGTTCATAAATGTGCCAGTGTTGACAGTAATCTAACGGACACCATCTGGCATAGGTGTCACAGCCCAGCCTTGCAGAGGCTGGATTGTAAATCTTAAAGCTGTGATGTACCTTAGGGAGCCATTACTGTTCTGTCATGAAAGAAATAAAGCAAAAACCATTGTCAGATGAAATTGCTTCAGATGCTGTTTTGTCTTCTCCAAGTCTGGGGAAAGAAAGATTCTCCCTTTCTCTGAGGGACTTTTGCTTGTAAACAACAGTCTTTTTAACAGCACTGCAACACAGTTGTGGGAGCTGCATGCTCCCTTTTTTATAGCTGGCAGCGGGGGTGAAAAGATGCAAGTTATTTTCAGTGTGAACTGGACTGAGCGAGTCCATGCACAGATGTGCTCAATGCGTTGGTGTACATGAAGGCACAAGATCATATCCTGCAGAAGGCGGCATTGGATGTAATTTCCATGCCTCTGAAGCAATTAAACCTGATGCATTTAGAAAAGGGAGCACTAGTCCACTGGTTTAGCTTTTCTACTCCTTTTCAGGGCACGTAATTATTTATTATGAAGTTAGTGATACCTGGTAGAATTTTTACCATTTCAAATATAGTAACAATACTTAGAAAGATGATTAGGCCAAAGGCTCATGACACATAGCAACTGCCTTTCTGGCCCATCGTCTAACACCATAAACTATAAAGAAATTAAACTTTGGTCCTTCACAGGACTCCCTTCCCCCAGTCCCATCTTCCCAGTCTTTAAAAGACAACCATCTTCCCAATAGGTATGTTTTGAAGTCCGTCACTTTCTGACAGCGGGGCATCTGGAGCCAAAGCTGCATAAAGGCAGGTTCTAATATGGTGTCCAGAAGTCCACTTCAGAGAAATTGGGCTTTAGAGACATTTCATATGCACAGACTTCAACTGAAGTTGCAAACTTTTAACACTTCTGAAAAAAGCCTAAACTGTAACATAACTGCTCAAGAAAATTATGACTAACAGTACGTCTCAGTGTATCTGCTGAAACTGTTGCTATTTAAGCACAGAATAGAGTTTCAGGTGCATCACAGGCTCTCATTGGTTAATAGCCAATATGAGGAAAGACTGTAATATTTCAGATTATTTGAAGAATATGTTCATGGCTTGAACGCTTGCACAAAAACTCAGGAAAACACATCTTCTGTTCTGAAGAGATGGGCTCTCGGCTGCTTTAAGCAGCAATGGAACCTGCACTAGAGGAAAAGACCTTGCACGTAAGTTGGTTTTCCAGCTTCCTAAAGACTTCCTTGGGCAAATTATCATCTTGCCCTGAGCATCTTTTCTGCATCTGTGAAATGCATCAGTCTTCCTTGCTGTCACTATTTGTCTGCTCTCTGCCTTAAGACTGTAAGCTTTTCAGGGCACGGTTTACCCTTTTCTGTGTATTTATACCCCAAGAAGACTCCAGTCATTCCATCCTGCCTCCTCTATCACATTGCTGTTGGAACAAGTGTTGTTCTTTTGATAAATAACACATTATGTCTTTCTGCAGGTCTTCATGACAGCAGAGAAAGGTTCAAGGACATAGCAAAGCAGTCCCTGAGCAGTGGTCGCTCCCCAAAATGATAAACGCAGGTAGGATGTAAGAATGCCAGTGTGGTAGAGAGACCATTGCAGGTTATTACAAGAGTTTGTGAAACACCCAACAGTATACTACAGGCTAAAGTCCATTGTGAACTAACAATCCATCCAAATTATACAGATCCAAAGCAGAATTTAAATGAAAACAAATAGTTCACCTTCATTGCATTAAGCGCCAGCAACTATGATGTTCTGCTTAGAGCGCTGTATCTCCACACTTTACCCTAAGCTGCACACATTAGGCTACCCACTTGTCAGTGGCTTGTTACCTGAATACTGTAGGAAAGTAAGTGTTTCATAATCAGAGGTTTTCTGGGTTCTTGTGGAGTGACTAAACTACATTGTATACATAAATATAGTAGCAATCTATTATCTACTTATGGATAAATAACATTCATTTACAGCACACAGACTTTAATTCAGGCAGATGTACAAACAACATACTGTTTGTACCGATCATATTTGTTTCTTCCTCTTTTTGCCCCCCAGCTCCACATTACAAAATTGACACCATTTCTGTGAAAGCCAAAAATCCCCCAAACCTACCATTTACATTAGAAGAGGTGGAGGCTGAGGTCTGGCTTGTATCAGAGCAATACTAGAGAAGCTAGAAGGAATCTGCGATGGGAAAGGTCAGTTCTGGCAAGTTTTATACTGACCATAGTCCACAACAAATATTACTAGCTAGGTTCAACCTCTGAGCAACGTACTACAGTACTTCCATGGTGCCTTAAGCACTCTGGATCCTTTAATTTTTATTCAAATATTCTGGCTTCATGTTAACAGTCCAACTCTGGCAATTTCTGGGTTTCCTTAATGGTGTTACTTATCCAGAAATTACTAGGCTTCTCCTGGAGCTGTCACTTAGAATCACAGAATCATAGAATAGTTTGGGTTGGAAGGGACCTTTAAAGGTCATGTAGTCCAGCTCCCCTGCAATGAATGTTTCCAGGGATGGGGCATCTACCACCTCTCTGGGCAGCCTGTTCCAGTGCCTCCCCACCCTCATCATAAAAAATTTCATCTTTACGTCTAGCCTGAATCTATCCTCTTTTGGTTTAAAACCATTACCCCTTGTCCTATAGCTACAGGCCCTGCTGAAAAGTTTGTTCACATCTTTCTTATAAGCCCCCATTAAGTACTAAAGGCCACAATAAGTAAGAAGGCCACAGAGCCTCCAGTTCTCCAGGCTGAACAACCCCAACTCTCTCAGCCTGTCTTCATAGCAGAGATGCTCCAGCCCCCTGATCATTTTTGTCGCTCTCCTCTGGACTCACACCAATTGGTCCATGTCTTTCTTGTACTGAGGCCTTCAGAGCTGCATGCAGCGCTCCAGGTGGGGTCTCAGCAGCGTGGAGCAGAGGGGGAGAATCACCTCCCTCATCCTGCTGGGGCCAAGGATGGGGCCAAGTATGTGTTTGGCGTTCTGGGCTGCAAGCGCACATTGCTGGCTCGTGTCCAACTTTTCATCCACCAGTACCTCCAAGTCCTTCTTGGCAAGGCTGCTCTCAGTCCCTGCATCCCCCAGCCTGTGTTTATACTGGGGTTTCCCCGACCCTGCACTTGGCCTTGCTGAACCTCATGAGGTTCACACGAACCCACTTCTTGAGCTTTTCCTTGTCCCTCTGGATGGCATCCCATCAACTTCAGGCAAATGATTTCTCCAGAGTTGCTGAAATTTTTCTCTCTACCAGAAATTCAAACCAGGAGAATTCCCTAAATTTCAGAGGACTCCTGCCACTACTTTGGTTTATGTCACCTGGTGTCATATTCAGATGCAGCTCATTCAAACCAGAGGACAGCACTAGGACTCAGTCCCAATTGCACTTGCAGGACAGGAACACTTAACCTCAGTTTGCCCAGCGTTCAACACCTTGAGACCCTGTTCTTGGATGGCTCCTAGTCATTAATGTAACAAAGATGACCACCATAAGTTAGGAATGATTACCAGAGCTAACACAACTATTATGCAGAGATATACAAGAAAATGACCCATATTAAAAATGAAGAATAGATCAGAGCATTGTTAGGAAACAACAACAAATCCTTCCTGCTACAAACCATCTGTTGCTAACATGTTCACTGCTGTACTGATAGTGACAAATTGTACAGCTGCTTATTGGGATTTAGGCAAATTTTCACTTCTCTCTGCTTTGACAAGAGTGTAATGCCTGTACGCTGATGAGAGCTGAAGCTTGAGGTGGTAAATGGGGAAACATGCTTCAGCACAAAGCTATGGGATGCAGAGTTACTTCCTCAAGAGGATTCCTCCTCCAGAAATTTGACAGCTTTCACACCAACACAATCAATGCAGACATGGAAAACTTAACATGGAATAGATAGAGAAAATGACATCTTTCAGAAATGGAGCAATTACAGAAATCATACAATAAGGGTAGGAGATAAAACAGGGAACAGCAAGTAAATGCAAAAACATTTCAGCACCTGATTCAATGTCACATATAGGGAAGTAGTAATGCCTTTAGTAGTGGCAATTCATTCAGGGGTCTGGGAGCTTGCTTTACCATGAAAGGTCTCTTCTCCCAAGTAAAAAGTAATAGGACAATAGGAAATGATCTCAAGTTGTGCCAGGGGAGGTTTAGGTTGGATATTAGGAAAAAATTCTTCACTGAAAGGGTTATGAAACATTGGAACAGGCTGCCTAGGGAAGTGTTTGAATCACCATCCCTGAAGGTATTTAAAAGACAGATAGACATGGTTTAGTGGTGGTTTTGGCAGTGTTAGGTTACTGGTTGCACTCGGTGACCTTAAAGGTCCCTTCCAACCTAGACAATTCTGTGATTCTACCATAACCCCTGCTGTTTCAGTGCTAAACATCAGTAGCCACAATATGAGATAGAAAAGCAGCTCTTCCACAGCACATACAAGTTACATCACATAACAGTCACAAGGCCAAGTGGCACAAGCCCCAAGCTGCCTTTTTATCAAAGCTACATGTCGGGGAAGAAACCAAGTGAGTGAGAAAAGAACTAACTATGTTAACACAAATAGCTGCAAATGACCAAACCTTTACAAAGGCAATGGGACCACCAACAAATGGACTTCTTTCAGACTTAAAAATTTTCTGAAACTGAAGGTGATAGTATGTCTTTTGTGAGGGAAAGAACCATATGACTCCCATTAGAGAAGCTACAAACTCCAGGAAGAAATTTAGTCCTTGCTCCAAGTAGCAATAAGAGCTTTTGAATATACATCAGGCTGGGAGCCAAAGACACACAAATTCAAATCCTTTCATCATCCTTAGTACATCACTTAACTTGCCTGCTTCTTTCTCTTCAGCTATTCTGGACACAGTTATTTACTCCTCTCCTTCAATGTCATTCTTATTCGTAACCTGAAATATTATTGAGTTGTATTTATGTATTGCACACATAATCACATTTAAGATCACTAATAAACTCATACGTTAGAAAAATATCAGTTCATTAGTTAAGAACATAAGGTTGAAACTTCATATATCAATGTGTGTTGACTATCAAAACACTGCAACAAGTCCATATTTCTTTTGATGTAAAAGGTCAACATAAACAAATCCTTCCCTGCAGGGCCTGAGATAGATTTGCATGTTAGAGATAGTATATTCTTAGCATTCTGTAGTAAATTAAACTGTAGCTGTGAAACTGTTTATACTAGTTTATAGTAAATTAGAGCAGCCCACAAGATGGGAATATTCCATACTTCTTTTTAAATTGGCCCCAACAAACACAAAAAACAATGCAAGAATAAAAGTATTCTACACTGTGATGCCAAATCTGACTGGATGAATAATCCAGACTGAAAATCACATTACTAAGAATTACAAGTACTATGTGTACCTGGAGTTTTAGAAATGTGGAAGGTCTGCTGACATTTTTAAGAAATATTGTGTAATCCCACAATGAAAGATGTGCAACAATAAACAGGTATAGAAGGAAAGAATCAAGGCTGTGGAATCATCCTACTACATTTCTGAACTTCTGAATGCATAACCAGGCAACCTTGGCATTTTCTTAATATACTTTTTCATCAGAGATGCACAGTATATGACCTAAAATAGGGTCACAACAGCAGTTTCTGCTGCCAAGCATTAGCATAGAGTATGCTTTCCAGTTCATTTTTCTCTCTTAATAGTCCTATCTAGCCATGATTGGTATCATTTCCACTGCAACCTCTTTTTGCAGTACGATTGCTTCACTGGGAACTTGATGTGTTATTTTGATGAGGAAAAGAAATGCTTTATTACATAAGAAAGATGGTTCATTTGAAAAGATAATATAGGCATCGCTTTCATCAGGCTGGAGAAGACAAAGGTCCCTGTAATATCCAAAATGCCCATATTTTTTTTCCATACAGACATAGTATGGATTAGACATCACAACTTGTTTATATGGTGCAAAATGGAAACTATGTTTTTATGATTCCTAGGAGGTACTGGACAGACCTGTTTTCCCGTGTTTGGGGTTGAGGGATGTGGAATTCGGTTAACGAAGTGAAGTCTCTGTGCTCAAGGAGCAATTAAGACTGGCTTTGCAACCCAGGGGAGTGTAGACTTGTCTCGCTATCACAGGATACATAAATAGCAGGGTGATCTTGGGGAGCCAGGACAGCCTTGCTTTTCGTCAGCAGAGACAGTAAAATCAAGATAACAGAGACTTTGTGTAGTTCTTTGTTTCCATGAGAGGCTACCATGCCTGATAATTGACCTTTGCCTCATTACCTGTGAAATGTATATTAAAGCTGACACCCCTGTATATGCTGATGAAGATTTTAGACATCAGGCTAAACATATATGACTATAGCACTCATCTCTCCACCCAAGTCACCTAGGGGAGGAAAACCTCGTAATTTTGGGGATAAAAGGATGAAGAAAATGACTTTTAAATTGGGAGAGAAGAACCTTGATACCTGACGGACCAGTTGATGGGCTGTATTCTCTTCCTCTACCCCAGGCAGGGACGCCTTTCTGGGGAACACTGCACCTTTCACCCTCTGGTGAATGTTATCCTGGGTTGTTGTACTATCGTTATTTTTTACTTTATATTGACTTTAATTAATTAGTGCTATTGTAGTTAGTGAATTTATCAATAGCAATCTCGAATCTGCCACTGTCGCTTTCAATAAAATAACTAATTTTGATTATTTGTGAATCTGATTCAGTGAAAGTCCTTTGATGGGACTCTGATAGTAAATCAGTGAAAGTCCTAGGACTCTGACAGGCAATTATCGAAACTACAGTCCTTTTAACACAACGGGGGTTGTTTCCTTGTTTCCCTGATGAGCTGATTCCAAGTGGCACAGCGCCATCACATACAAATTACCTAGAGTATTATCCAAATTGGATACAGGTGTTTGGTAAACTTTCTATTTGGAAGTTGTAAACATCACACCTTGTGACTATTAAAATATAAAAACACATCTGCCATATAATTACGAAGTCTGTTTTAACCAATATGACTCCGGAGCACATGGAGTCTTCACTTACCAGGGAGGGACAACTGCTTCACAGAGTGGATTACAGCAACACTGAACTATGCTGTGGAATTCAGGAAAAAAATGGTTCATAAATAATTCCAAATATCAATTTTCATTAGGTGAAATATAAGGATTCACCAAAAGCACACCTGTAATTTCATATCTAATCTGGAATCCACCATACATGATAATTGAGGAATGAGAAACAGTCATAATATTGTTCAGAATAATTTCATAATATCTAACTTTTGTTTCTTTATATCAAGCTGTTAAAATGCCCTTAAATCGTATCTTCGTATTTTTCTTGTTCACAGACATTATGACTAGATATTTGCATTAAAAAGCTATGGCTGACTTATCCATGCAATTGCATCAATTGAGAAGCTATGGACTTCAGTAAAACTCAAACACAGCAAAAGCTACTTTTATGTATATTTGCTTCATAATTTCCTTTTTGCAGCTCAGCCAGATTGTTTTGTTAATCAACACTGCCAACATATGCTAAACTCCCAGAGAGTTAACTGTTGATTTAATGGATAGAGAAAGGTTATTTTAATCAGACGATGGATGACAATACACCACAGAAAGTGTACTGTAGTCAAAGGGATCAGTTTTTAGCAAAGCACTGGAACGTAGTATAACCAAGTCATAACTCCCATCAGACACTGCAGAACCTTAGGCAGACTCAGATTCTTAATGAGCTGATTGGAAATTAAAAATTAACTCCAATGTAACAATGTTTTGTTCTGATTGTTTAAAAAATGTCAAGTCTTGACAACACCAAATTTTACACTGAATAAAGCAAGAAATCTATGGGAAATTGATGGCCAGTATTAACAGCAAATTAGACTAGGAATAATAATTTCATTTTCCTTTTGATTTTTTTTTGGGGTACAGAAATAGAATATGATGAAACTACTTCTATATGAGTATCTATCTCATTGGTTTTCAGTCAACTGCGGTGTTCTCCTCCACCTTCCACCACACAGGTATCTTCACCTCATTTCCTCATATCCCCTGAAATCACAGCCACCTTCCCCTGCCGGAGTGACCTACCAGCACTGCTAAAGAAATTAATCCAGTTTCTGAAATTATTATTTAAAGATGCTCTGGTATGGCATTTAGCCACGTTATGTTGCTTCATTAGGTCATTATCAAAATTTCCATCAAATCCTTTTGCTCCAGGATTTTCTGACAATACCCATTTCCAAGACCAATCTAAATGTCGAAAAGAAAAGAAAAGAAAAGAAAAGAAAAGAAAAGAAAAGAAAAGAAAAGAAAAGAAAAGAAAAGAAAAGAAAAGAAAAGAAAAGAAAAGAAAAGAAAAGAAAAGAAAAGAAAAACACAAGCAGATAATGGGGGAGAAGGATAAGCTATGGACAATAGAGCAAAGTGATTAACAGGATTAGAGATTCATAATACTGTGTGGTTTTACTGTGCAGAAGAAAAATATCATAATTACATTAGCAGGAAATTAAATATATTCTAGAATCTTTCAGGAGTGCAATATTCAAATGCTAAGAACAGGTAATAGTGATTAGCTTAAAGCACTCTCAGTACAGAGTAAGAAGAAAGATCCAGAGGCTTCAAAAGATGTGATGTACCCTTCATCAGAACAAGCTGATACCTCTACAGAGTAACTGAGATTGCCACACAACAACAGGCAGCCACAAAATCCCAGGAACCCTCTGAAAACACAGCTGTGTAGGACTGTGCCAACCGCACAGTTAATAAGCATTTACAATTTCAGAAGAATATCATCCCTATTGTTACCCTTATTTCACCATCCTTCTCAAGTGCCATGCGGTAAGAACTACTACCATGCTTGCTAGCTTCATGCTTGTACCAAACCGCTTACAGGCATAAGACCTTAGAAAACCCTATGCTACCTCCCACCAGGGTTTCCAGGAATAGGCACAACTTGACAAAAAATATGCAGTTCTTAATGTTAAAAAAAGTGGGGGGGGGGAAGTAATTTAAAAAAAAAAAAAAAAAGTACTGTAGAACAGGTAGGGTTCATCCTGCAGATGGTTTTACCCCTCTTTAAGCCTCGGGTGCCATCCATTGCTGGAGACAGGACAGCGAGCTCACGGGAAAATGAAGAGATCCTGTTTGTCAGGAGTGACGTTCCCTTTCACTTGTACCCCTGGGTATTGGTGACATTATCAAATTACCTGGGCTGTGTGCCTCTATCTCATGTCAATAAAACATCCCAACTGAATTACAGATTCACAATGCACAGCTGGGTGAACAGAATTCTAAACGTAGCAGGTACATACTTATTACTTAATTGTTAAGCCTTTCAGCAACTGATGCCTAAATAACACTCAAGTAACTGGCAAACTTAATCAAAATTCAATTTTTATTTGAAGGGGTTTAGACCTTTTCCTTGATTCTTCCCTCTTTTTGCTTCAATGATTAAGTTATTTTCATATTGATTTTATTCCTCATTAAGCCCGCACCCTCATCTCCTATGTGACATACTGAAACTGTAACAATGGCAAACTTTGTTTCTTCAGCAAATATTACCTTGTTTTCCAACAAAACAGAAAATCTATGGCTCCAGTTCCACACTTTGCTGTGAGGTCCATACACTACCAGCAAAGCAGAACAAAAAATGGGTGCAACCCCAAGTAGGTACTTGTATGTTTAGAGACTCCTCCCTTGTGTCAAGACATCAGACCTGTCTTTAAATTACCTCAGCTATGGGGAGCACCCAAGCAGCAGTAGCCTGGGCTTTAAGAGGGGTGAAATCCTCCTCCTCCACAGGGAGGCTATCATTTTCTTTCTGAAGTAGGTAGTGTGGTAACCCTCACACTACGCTCATTTCACGTGTAAGCATCACAGCTTTACTTCTGGTACCTGAGATTTTGGGATCCTACGGGAATAGCAGTCCAGTCTGACTACACAGCTCACTTCTCATAGCCTTTTGCTGTGGGTACCTTTGTTGGGGTGTTGGAAACCAATGACAAAGAAAAGCTATTAAAAAGGTGTCACTCCTTTCTCTACCCACACTGCTGTCTTTAATGTTAATAGCCTGCACCCTGGAGTAACAGAAGTGACATCATCCTCACTTCCCTTCCAAGGGCAACACACACCTGACTCCAAGGGCATTGAAAGCTTTGCATCTTTCCTTTTTTCAGGTGGTAAAATCTCATCCTGAGTGAACACACTCACCTGTTAGCAGGTATATGCTCTGTCTGAGAAGAACTACTGGGCTGAAACGTGCTGCTTCTGGAGAGCTGAGACACCTCTAGATCATAGGGAAGTGAGGTGCACCCAGATAGGCTGTTGGTAAGAGTACACCAGTGTGACTGCCTAGGCCCCTACGTGACAGACACTTGTCTAACACACCTCTAAATCACGATAATGGTAATCCCTCTACGCACCACTTCTTTGAGGGGTTTGTGATGGGAGCCCAATCACACAGGGCTTAAAGGTAGCTATAAAGAAGGCCAAAAGGCTTTATTACGCAAAGAACATATGTATTATTCTAGTGCAAACTAGGAAAAATTATTTTTAAAAAGCAAAACTCTGAGCAATCTAATCAGACAAGGCAGAAACAAAGTATTGGTTTATAAACAACTCCAGGCACGTTCTTGCTCCAAGCATTGCTCCCAGACTGCCCAGTGGCACACGGTCCGTTGCAGCAGGCACTGCACCTTCCCCAGTTACTCCTAAGGACATTCTCCTTCCCTCACCCCTCAAGCCCCGGCTGAATGCTGTTTCCTCCCTGCAGGTGCTTTGCAGAAGCAAAAGGCTTCTATCTCCTCCCTGGAAATTCACCTGCCTTGCCTCTCAATGAATCAATCTCCAAGCCGATCGCAACAGCTTTTCTCCTGAGTTCGCCCAATATAAACAATCTCCCTTCCTCTGAAGAGCCTTAACTGAGATGCTCTTTTTGCAAGGGTACACAACATGTTGCAGAGGATAAGCAAATGAAAGAGAAACTGAAATATCCCAGACGTACCCACGTGACACAGAGACAACTGCATCATCTGCCTGGGATGGGTAGTGCCCAGCAGCTCCCAGCAGAGTAACGTGGCAGATGTAAGTGCTCTGTACCCTCAGCAAGTTTGCAGACAACACCAAGTTGAGTGGTGGGGTTTACACATCTGAGGGACAGGATGCCATCCACAGGGACCTGGACAAGCTCAAGAAGTGGACCTGTGTGAACATCATGAGTCATGAGGTTCAACAAGGCCAAGTGCAGGGTCCTGCACTTGGGTTGGGGCAACCCCTGATATAGACACGGGCTGGGGGATGAAAAGGCTGAGAACAGCCCTGCCAAGAAGGGTTTGGGGGTACCAGTGGATAAAAAGTTGGACATGAGCTGGCAACGTACATTCCCAGGCCAGAAAGCTAACCGCATCCTTGGACACATCAAAAGAAGTGTGGCCAGTAGCTCGAGGGAGGTGATTCTCCCCCACTAATCCACCCTGCTGAGACCCCACCTGGAGTACTGGGTCCAGAGGAGGACCACAGAAATGATCAGAGGGCTGGAACACCTCTACTGTGAGGACAAGCTGAGAGAGTTGAGATTGTTCAGTCTGGAGAAGAGAAGACTCCAGAGAGACCTTATGCCGGCCTTTCAGCACTTAAAGGGGGCTTATAAGAAAGATGGGGACAGACTTTTTAGTAGGGCCTGTAACTATAGGACAAGGGGTAATGGTTTTAAATTAAAAGAGGGTAGATTCAGAATAGCTATGAGGAAGAAATTTTTTATGATGAGGATGGTGAGGCACTGGAAAAGATTGCCCAGAGAGATGGTAGATGCCTCATCCCTGGAAACATTCAAGGTCAGGTTGGAATCACTAGAAGGTTCAGCATTTCCCTCCTGAGTGTCATTTCAGTGTCATCTTGTTAAACACTGCTCTGGGAGAGAGGATAATAAATGGAAAAAATATTTTTTTGAAAAGAGGCCAGGCCAAAGTTCTTTAGTCCACGTATCTTTTCAAGGAAAAAAACAACAAAGAAACAGTTTTTGTACCATGTTTCATGGGCCATATCCATATGCCCTCTAGGTTCAGCAGAGTTCATATGTTTCTGCCATGATCTTATTGCTATCCTTCCCTTTTTGTTTTAGGACACTCTAGCTCATCCAGTTTCATGTCTCCAAGCTTTGTTTTATCATCCCTTTTCATTCAGATGAATCAACAAACACAGTGCTGTGTGGCCTTTCCCTTGGGGTCTCAGCTGCCTTCATCTTGGGGACCAATGGCCAAATGCGGGCAAGGCTATGCAGCGCAGAGGAGAGGTAACACTGCAGAGAAAAGCCAATTTAGTTCTTGCACATGCAGCGTCCCTTTTTTTCTTTTTTCTCTCCGCTGCATTTGCTGCTTCTGACTGAAACAATAGGGAACATCTGTACAGCTCAGACACACGGGAGACATTGACCATCTTGTTCTTGCTTTCCAAGGTAACAAAATAAGCACTGGCCCTAATGAAAAACTACTTCTCTAGATCTTACTAGACTCAAGAGTAATCTTTCCACTGACCTGGACAGATTTTGAGTCAGAGCTTTTAATGCCCGGTGCAGGATGCAATGGACCTACAAAGCAGTCTGACTACAGACATGCAGCTGCTTAGAGCAATTGCAGAATCTAGAGCAAGGGAGTAGTCATATTTTTCAAATACAGCAGTATCTAGAGTGAAAGGAGGGAACACAACAGAATTACAGTTAGATAGAGCTTTTTTTGTTTCTAAATGAGCTTCATTGATTTTTCAAATCTTATGCTCTGCCCCTCGCAATTTTTTTGACCTCTCTGTCCTTTATCCATTAAATGGTCCCTTCTGATACTGTGGCATTGATTTACAGTTGATAATTATCTTGTTTTAACGGCTTTAAGGTATTTCTTGTTTTAGTGTTTGTCATTAACAGGGTCTTTCAGTACAATATGCCTTTGGCTGAAAAGGAGTTTATTACCCCATAAAAATGTCCTCAGCTAAATAATAAATAAATTCAACCCCCATTATTTTATTATTCTCTTTGGGTTTTTTTTAAAAATTTGGGGTGAATATTTATGTTTCAGAAATAAGAGAGGCTGCTGTCATAAAACCTTTAGATGTCCCTGTAGATACAATATAGTCATTTATAAGATGCGTTCGGCCACAGTGACCCGCTAGTGACCCAGTTCTACTAAAGATTAAAGCCAAGATTGACAAGTGAGTTTGCATTCTGAGGAGGAAGTAAGGTCCCTTTTGTACATTCTTGTCAAGGCTATCTAAAATGTCAGAAGAACAAACCTAATGTTCATCCGCAAAGAAAGGAAGATACATACAGATGTGTGTATATGTGTGTGTTTGGGTCTCCATGTTTGTGTGTATGGGAAGGAAATTGTTTAAACATTACAAACAGCTCGATACTATTATTTTTCCTCATACAAAATCACTACTAAAGTCAATCCAAATTTGTATTGTAAAATGGCACAGTTTGGGCTAAAATGAATGCCAATGAAAGAAATAATCTGAGCCACATAATCAGCTCATTCTACACTCCATCCTGCCTGTATGTTCAGGACTTTATACTAACTTGGGTGAGCTGCAGGTACGATCAAATTGGCTACTGCAGGACTGACGGCCATCTTCTGCAAGGATCTGCAAAAAAACAATTCTCACAGTCATGCCATAAAAGCAAGAATTTCACTCTTCTCTATCTAATTTCCATATCCTTTGGCTTTTTTAACCACAAAATGGTGCCACACCTGTGGCACACACACCAGGAGCCCCCAGGCTCTTGGTAGTCATTGTGGACCCAGACCACCAGATCAAGCATAACAACAATCAATCAATCACTACACAAAGGGGTACAGGTTATGTGCTCTGATTAATGCAACTGCTGTAGTGCATAGGCTACTTAATGGATCAGCTTTTTCCAAGTACAGTTGTCCACACAGGCTGTGGGCATCTGGGGAAATTTCTGAGACAGAATTGAGAGACGTCTGCATCAAACCAAATCTTGTTCAGCTGCTAACTCCTCCACTGAAAAGTCACTTCAATCTTTTCTCCTGTTAAGTATTATGATTAATTCCCCAAGCCCGGTGTCAATGATACCATCATTTTGAAATGCCTTTCTTCTGAAGTTAGGATTTTCTCTCTAGGCACAAAAATACACTCAAACCAAAGCTGAACTCCCATATTAACAGTCATTGCCTAGTGTATTGCACTACCTTATGCTTGCAGAGCCAAGCCAAATATGACTTGCCTTTTTCCAGAAAAAAACAAAGCACAGCCTTGACAGCAATAAAATGGCAGTCACATTTTTAATCAAACTTTCATAACATTTTTCTGTTGCCCTTGTGCAATTTTCCTAGCAGAAAAGTGTACTGGCTGGATTATTTGCTGAAATGTTATGTTTCAAATAAAGATTGCTGAGGCAAAGTTAAAATCAGCTGTTGACGAAGAAAGTAGCTATTTACAAAGTAAATAGCTGATTTTAACAGTTCCCACTAAACACCAAAAAAAGTGTCTATGACAAGCTCCCTAGATTAGGGGTGCTCTTAGTAAATCAAATGCGTTTCAGTTGAGAACAGTCGCCTTCTCCACAGGTACCTAGGAAAAATAATTCGTAAGGCAGTCTCTGGAGTATTTACACAAAAAAATCAGCATAAATATGGACAATCAGATGTTTCCTCTGGGCTTATCAGAAAAAAAGCTGTAGTAGATGAAGTATTTGCAGGAATTATTTTATAAGCAATAAGTAAATTAAATAAAATCATGACTGCCTGTGGACAATTCACAAACAGGAAAATGTAATAGAATTAATAAATAACTTTTTTTTTCACGGTTCATTTACTTAACAGTTGTTCCAGCCCACTACAGGAAACACTGTATTATAAAAAAAATTAAAAAATTTAAAAAGACTTAAAAAAAGTCTAGCTTCAGTAGTCCCAGCCTATGTGACTCAAGAGAGACTTTGTTTCATAAAGCTCAGTCAAGATGTCATCCAGTGTACATAGTTTAGATCCTACCTTCTGATAGATTTACAGAATTCCCTTACTGGTTGTAACTGATAACCCCACAAACTTGCTCACTTCGACAGCTAGATCAAAATACTTGTCTGTACTGCCTCCTTCTTTTAAAATTCATTCAACTATCATATTATTTAAAAGCAAAAGAATTTTTACAAATAAAGAGAGCAAAACCCATCAAATCGATTTCTTTCCCATTCAAAAAATATTACATATTCTTGAGTTCCAAGACTGTATTTTTATAAAAGAAAAGCAAAAGATTGGCTGTTTTCAAATTGTTACTACTGTCAACATACATACATGTCAACTGTATAATCTGACGCATACGGCAAAAACATTTCAGCAACATATGTGCTCAGCCGGGCTTGTGCCTGACTTTGGAAAAATTTCCATCAACACTTGGGTCAAAGTTACAGTTAAATAATTGGCCCTATAAAGGCATGTTTCCTTCAAAATTGCTTCTGTCAACATAGGATGGGAGAAGGTGTGACACAACATGTAGTCCTTGTTCATTGCAAATTTCCCTACAGCCCAGACTGGGAAAATTAAGGATAGATTTAAAGAATATTGACAAGCCAACCAGCCCCTAAAGTAAGGTAGAGATGTTGTATGTTTAATATAACTGTTTCAAAAAACAGTGTGCAAGGAAATGAAACCAAGTGCGAGTTGTTTACACAGAGAAGAGGGGGCAGCAGTGTTTCACGACGTGCAGGACACTTTCCACTGCAAAGAAAAGCCTCTCAGATACTGCATTGCCCAATGGGAAACGATAGAGCAGCATAAAGGGGCATGTCACAGAAAGCTTCATCATGATACACTTTTCAGTACAACAGTATGTCAAGGCAAATAAATCTTTCCTTACTATGAGGAAGTAAATTCTTACACAAAGCTCTAGAATTGAGTATAAAGTATTCAGGTTTTAGGACAGGAAGCCATATGTGCATCATTTAGTGACATAGTCCAGTTCACATGCGTGATTTGATCCTACATCCCCTGAAGCCAGTAAAATTCTCATATGCAGCCTTTTCTCTCTTGTTTCCCAGCAATCCTACCAGTCTTGAACTTTACAAGAATGCACAGACAAGTAGGACGTGGATCTAAAATACAGCAAAGATTATTCTGTAAAGTTGTTGAAATCCCTGCATATAAAAATGCATTACACCAAAGGCTGTCCAAGCTCACTATGGAATTCCAGGTGTACTTTGGGACAGTTTTGGTGAGATATGATATCTACTTTATACTAATATGTTGATATCTGCTCACTATCTTCTCAGGCATTTCCCATCTGAAATATGACCATCTTCCCACTGGCCATCCGCTTGTTTTTCAATACACTTTATTCCCAGACTCAGTTATAAAGTATGTTTAAACTGGATAAAACTCCATTTTCTGTTTTAATTACCATTTTCTAATTTTAAGTAGTATGTTAGCTTTCATTCTCATCCCCTTCCGTTAACAGTTTTGAAAAGTTTCCCTTTAATAGCTGAACAATAATTGTATTAGCAGAACACACTGTGCAAGGCTTTTTTTTCTAGGAAATGCAAATTGAATATACTAGCTAAATCTTCCTAGCAGAATGTACTGACATTTCAAATTATATTATAGGATTGTAGAGACAAAACCTTGTAAGAAGCTTTGCAATGGCTACAAGATTTAGAGTGAAGCTGTTTTATTTGTTTTATTTGGCCTGTATTAATACTCTGTACTCATATGTACACTTTATGCATATAAGTTCTCACACCCCTTTCAAAGATTACCTCTGCTGTACTCCTTTTTCTGTAGCTCATCTTTCCCATAACAAAATTATTCTCCTATTGCCTTCATTTCATCTGAGAAGGAGGATGACTAAAGCATTGCACTGGAACTCAGAAAATGCATTTTAAGTTGTGTGTTTCCCCAGTTGCCTTGCACCTTTGGATAAGTTACCGCCTTCATGTACCATTCACCTACATGTATAAAATGACAGAAGTCTACCTCTTCTCCCTCTTTTTTTTTTTCCTTAATCTTTTGAGATATTATGCTTCTTGGTCCCGTTCTGCATCTTGTCATTTGTACTCAACTTTTGTGGCAAGGTTTTGGTGGTGGCAAGGGGACTGCTGAGATGGCCTCTGAGAGAAGTGACCAGCAGCTGTCCACATGTCAGATGGAGCCAATGCCAGCCAGCTCCAAGACGGACCCACTGCTGGCCAAATCTGAGACGATCAGCAACACCAGTAGTGCCTCTGTAATAACATATTTAAGAAAGAGTAAAAACTGCTGCGCAACAGCAGCTGGGAGAGAGAAGTGAAAATATGTGAGAGAAACAGCCCTGCAGACATCGAGATCAGTGAAGAAAGAGAGGAGGGAAGTGGTGCTCCAGGTGCTGGAGCAGAGATTCCTCTGCAGCCCATGGTGAAGATCATGGTGAGGCAGGCTCTCCCCTTGCAGCCCATAGCAAATATACACCTGCAGCCCATGGAAGACCCCATACTGCATTAGGCAGAAATACCTCAAAGGAAAATGCCGATGGAGAGGATCCCACACCAGAGCAGGCTCCTGGGAGATCCTGTGGACCTGTGGGGAGAGGAGCCCATGCTGGAGCAGGTCTTCTGGCAGGAACTGTGGCCCCATGGGAGACGCATGCTGTTCTGTTCCTGAAACAGTCTGCAGTCTGAGCAGTCTGTTCCTGAAAGACTACAACCCGTGGAAAAGACCAACACTGGAACAGTTTGTGAAGAACTGAAGCCCATGGGAAGGACCCTCGCTGGAGAAGTTCCTGACAGTCTTTCTCCTGTGAGAGGGATCCTGGAGCAGGGGAAGAGCATGAAGAGGAAGAATTGGCAGAGATGTGAACAGCATGATGAACTGACTGTGATCCCCACTCCTCATCCCCCTGCACCACTCAGGGTGAGGAGAAAGATAAGTTGTGAGTGAAGTTGAGCCTGCGAAGAAGGAAGAAGGGTAGGGGGAAATTGTTTTAAGATTTTTCTTATTCCTCATTATCTTACTCCATTTAATTGGCAATCAATTAAACTGATTTCCCCAATTCGAGTCTGTTTTCCCCATGATGGTAATTGGTAAGTGATCTCCCTGTAGTTATCTCAACTCAGGATTTTTTTCATTGTATTTTCTCCTCTTGTCCTGCTGAGGAGTGGGAGTGAGAAAGCAGCTGGGTGGGCACTTGGCGGCCAGAAAAGGTTAACCCACCACATTATTATGCAATGCTTAGAAGCTCCCAGAGTAATTATAATGTTAGAAAAAATATACAATAGTAAGAGTGTTTTAAACCTATAATCTCAAAATCTGCATCTTTTATTACTTTGCAAACCAATTTATAAATAAGGCTTCAGCCCATCTCCAAATGTTCATCTTCAGATGTCCTCATCAGCCTCAGATTAGCATCTTCAAAAAGAAATTGCTCACTGGAAAAGTAAAGTGGTACTCAACTACATAAGTAGGAATTTTGTATGCTTAGCAGTTGACACCCTAAATTCCCAAAGTATGTCCAAGCACTTGATTAAATTTGAGTGCCTGCTTAAGTGCTATGTTGAATTAGGGACAGCATACAGTTTTGTAAGAAGGCTTTGTTTCCCATTTAAGTTGCTGGCACATAGATGGATATACCTATTCTAATATCAACACTTTGGAAAGGTTGGGAAAGAAACACTGCTTGTCTCACCAAGAGTGTGCTCACCAGATAAAAGGGACGAGGATGGAATTGTCAGAGCTTAAGACAAGGAGTTAGTAGAGTAGCAGGCAGTTCTTGAATAATTTTTTACTGTGAGAATAAAGCAACCTTTAACCTGCACCTGAGTTCCCCAATACATAATAACAGTTATTTTCTAGCCTATATGAATGTTGTGAAGTACATTGCTCAAATTACTCTGGTGGAGCATAATCCTATTGCCATCCACCAGTTTTGATTCAAAGACATATACATCTAGTTTAATGATGTTCAAAGTATACCAGAAAATGTCAGAAAATTACGCAGGCACAGTCCAGGTGATATTTTGATTTTAAAAAAGTTATTAAAAATAGTGAAAAAATTACTTTAAAATCAGATTATTATTTTTTTATTTTGCATCCCATTATGGATCTGCAATAGTACAGGTACATGTCACAGAAGACACAAGAACTATGAAGCGTACCATTGCAACACGATGACCCCATGTTTAGAGAAGATGACAAGCTTAACAGCTCCTTACGTTAAAATGTTATCAAAATGCTCCTTATCTTACAATTTGCCCTAGGTCAATAGAGCCCTGGCCTGCATGCACCAGCTTTCAGGAAAGGAAACTAGAGATTTGCATGTTCTCCTGGGTCATGGGTAATGTCCCTTCCTTTCTGCTTGCTATTAGAGAAACACAATTGCAGTAATCTCAGTAATCTACAACAGTATGCGCTACTTGTTTTGTAGTACAGTAACAAATCGTCTAGTTTGGATTTGTTTGAAGATCCTTTCACAGGTTCCTCCACCCTAACCCACTCACATTCTTTCAAAGCTAAATGGCATTTAAAGAACACGAAGCTGCACAGTATCTATACTCGTCCAACACAACTGTGGTTGGCTGTTTTATGTAAAATCTAGACAAAGAAGGAACAAAAACTGAGAAATATTGCTACAGTGATGACAGAAAAACAGAGTTCAGGAGCAAAGAAGTGGTGTCTAAGTCTACTGTTTAAATGTGGGTTAATTTTGCCTGAACTGCTTGCTTATCTTAACATAAATAAAAAAAAAAATTAAAAGGCAACCTTCGCCCAAAAGAAATATGAACTGGAATTTATTGGCATGGCAAAATCAAAGCTGTGATCTCATCCATCTCCATGAACAAAATTACGATGTGAAGTTTCTCTTTCGTTCACTGTGTCTAGCTGACGATGACAAAGAGTGAAAAGAAGCTGTGCTTTTCCTGCAAAGATTCAGAATTCAAGCACCAGGAGAATAGAAGAGCAATTACTAACTGTATTTTTAACCCCCCAGGGAAACTTGATTACTTACTAGTCAAAGAAATAGTTTCCCCCCAAATCAGCCAATATTTTAAAGGCAGAAATTTGAAAAGCTTCTAGATTGTTAACGTGATATGGTGGCGGTTTTCAACAGGTCATTTAAAAAAAACCAACACAAAAGTCACAAAATACATCACACTGAGTCCAGGGAAGTTATGTTCAAAGTTCTAGGTTTTGGTATAGGAAGGAGGCATTTTGATTTTCCAAAATCCAGATTGTCACTGTTGAACACAGCCAAAGATAAAAAATAAACCGTGTTGCCAGTTTATTTGCAGTCAAGTCAAAAGCACAGAGACTCTGTTTAAAAAGAAAAAAAAAAAAGGACAAAAATTTTTTTCTTTGCTGACACTCCTGCTAAATCACTATGGTTATAACAACAGTAAAGCAATGAAGGAGATGGGAACACAAATTGTAATGTAAGGTCCACGCTGCTGAGCCTTTTGGTTAGAGCACTGGACTGGCACACAGGAGACACTGATTTCACTTCTGGTTCTGCTACCTGAAGTGCTAAGCAACCTTGATTATATTTGTTTCCATATTTACATCATGGAGGTAGTAATATATTTATATAAAATTATAAATACATAATTTAAAAATAATTATTTAAGAATTATTTATATGTATATTTTTATATATGTATATATTTATATTTATATTTATATTTATATTTATATTTATATTTATATTTATATATTATAAATATAAGAATTATATCTAAGAAATATATAAATATTATCTAAAAGTATTTTATGCAACAACCGCCTTATGTTTCCTTTGGGTACCATAGACAGGTATTAAAAAGCTTTATATTTGTATAGTCATGGCAGAAAAATCTGCCCTTCAAATATTTACTTTAGACAAACCTTCCACTGAGATCACCAAGCTATGCTTACTTGCAGTGTAGTTCAATTTTACTGGATTTTGATTACTCCTTCCAATACAAAATTGTACCTGGGGTGCTTAGCCTCTTTCTTCTAGACTTCAGTGCATTTAAATGCTACATTATGGTCAAGAATTAACAGAGTTGCTTGCAATGACTTCTTTTGGATTATTTCTGTGGGCTTGAAAAAAAAGTTGGAAATTCTGCATTTAAATTAGCTTAGTAAAATTAGAGCAAAGAAACACGTTTAAAAAGTCGTACCTTTTTACAACATATTCCAGTTTGGCATCATGTGCGTACATCACTTCTGTATTTTCATAAGTATGATCATAGATCACGTGTCCACAAAATAAATTCCGCCATGAGCTCTGACAGCTTATGCCACAACAGAGTTGCTGAGTGAGCATTTTGCATCAGTTTCTCAGGCTGTGCGCCGTACTCATTGCATATGCTAGGGCGACTTCGATGCCCTGACGTGTTTTCCAGCAACACGTCGGCGTGTCAGTGGAGGCACCACAGAGCGCCTGTGGAAACACTGACAGACTCTTACATATAGCAGATGCCCCTATCATGCAATCTCATTCATTATGTTGTCTGCACTCGTCATGATGGTTTCTGAGCACCTAATGTGATCAAGAGAATATAACAAATATACTTGAGACATTTTCTGAAAGGGCCCGTAAGGACCTCCAGAGAACATGGACGGTTTCTGAAAAAGCCAACAGGAAATTTCTTATGAAGTAAACTTTTTGTCCTTGCTTGACATCCGCACCTTCTGCATAAAATACTCTTCTTTAGACTGAAGGAAACTGTACTTCAGGTAATGAAGTACATTGCTAAAGGGGCAAGGGGAGACCTGTAATGGGATTCCGTTCAGCTGGAAAGTGTATATATATATGAAAGGTGAGCTCATACCTCAAAGCCATACATTGAATGTAACTGTACTAAATGAATGGTTTCCTATCAAAAATGATACATTTTTTTTTGAGATTTATCTTAGATTCTAAATCCAGCTTTGTTGAGTGCCTATGTGATAACATAATGTTGTTTTCTGCATAGATCATCCAGAATTTAGTTGTGTGATATCAATTATTTATCCCTTTTTCTTTTGAGTTTATCAAAGCCAAAAGTCATAATCCATTCTTTACTTGAAGATGTGAGATATAGTCATCATTCATAGAATATGCTGCTTTTACAAATGTCCAGACTTCTTTTATTATTATTTATGCTTAAAAGTCATACTATGAATCACCATCCAAGTTACATATCAGCAAAAATGTAATTTGTGGATACCACAAATTGAAAATGGTAAGGAAGTATTTATGTGGGGGAATCATATTTATGTTTTAATAGTCCTGTACAATTGAATATAAAAATACATCCCAAGTATCTAGTTCTTTTTTAATCTTTGACTGTCAAAAACAATGAGGTGTAGTTACTCTCTCATTTTTAACTCCCATTCTCTTAATCTGCTATGCTGCTAGAAGGATGGACAATACAAGACTGGTTTCTAAAGCAAAGTAGATGATCTGTGTTGATTATTTTTTTTTGTTCAATAAACCTGAAGTCTTTTTTCCTCATCAGAAATCTCTACAAATGGCTAATGATCTTTTTTTTTTGTTCACCTGCATTTATTATCTCATTTATGCTGTGAAAAATTCCTGCAATTCATTCTTGGAATGGGACTCATTGAAACCAAGGAATCAGTGACTGCACTGCTGTGCTGAGCATTTCACATCCAAACTGGTCATGGAAAGATATGTCTCACCTCCCTCTGTGGAGTGCCTCTGATGAGGAATTCCCTAGTATAGCCTTTATAGTTGCCTTAGAGATTCGAGGCAGGGACTTTCACATAAAATCATCTTTTCTCACTCATTTTGGTTTTAGCACTTCTCTCTTTTCCATTCAGTACATTATTCGTGTGTTGATCATTTGGGGCATTTTGCCCCTTTTATAAAAAGCACCATTTAGGGATTTTACACAGCATGCCAGACAATGCTTTAAGTTAATTATTTTATAAACTAATAACTACAAGTTTATCTTCAGAAATTTGAATAATGACAGAAAATGCCTGAATGCAGATGTTCAGCACTCCCTGAAAAATAAGCCTGTTCTAGATGTGTCAGATTAGGTATCCAAAAAGTTAAAGGACTTTCCTGTTGCAGAAATTTACCTGTTATGTATCGAAATTGAAGGGCATTTGTCCTTTATCCACCTTGCCAAACCATATAGTGTCCGAAGAAGCCAACATTGCAAGAATTAAGCAGCATTTTACCACGGTCAGAGGATCTTACTGCACTGATTGTCTTTTGCATATTACACATTTTTTCTTGCACAGCAGACAATCATCAGGAACTAGATGTATTTTCAGGTAGCTCTTCAGCTTGTAACAGGGGACCTTCTCTTTTAGCCACTACTACATGGGGGTCAAAGATGAAGTTTAGCCATCTCATCTCTTTCTTCAGAAGCAAGAGCTGAGAACTAAGCACCACATCATAATCAGCAGGTTCAAAAGGGGAACAATTTGAATGAGACACATTTATTTTGCTTTATCATTCTTTCTACCTTGTCATTTCTTCAGCTTATAATTTTTTCAAACCTATTTGGTCCTTGAGTGTTTGCTTCTGCAGCTACCAATGATGAAAGATTTCACTTTTCAACAAGCATAAAACAACGTTTCTGTTAACACCATTTGGTAAAAGAAAAGCTTAAGTATGTTTTCTCAGATAGCTATTTCTTATCAAATCAAGGCAAGGTTGAGAGGGAAGTGCAGGATCTTTCTAATCACTTGTTGTTAATGGTTCTGCTGAGATTATGTTTCTGTAGAACAACTGTGAATTAACAGTGGGTTTTCCCACCTCTTTTCTGTTATTCTGCTCTCACTGTGTATTCTCCCCATAATGTCACCTATTCATCCCTCCATTTATATCTCCCTTTTCCCTGTTTATTCTCCAAACTTGATATGTATGAGTGGCTTGGCAAAGAAACTTGACTGGAACAATGTTATCTGCACTGTAAAACTGGACAATGTATTTGAGATCAAATGTAAATTCTTACCAACTGTTACAAAGCTCAAAAACGTCAAGAATCATTTGTAAAACTGCATCAGTAGAAGACAAGAAAACCTAAGAAAATATTTTTCATGGCTTTAGTACTTGAAGGTCTTAGATTGACAGTGTCTTCCACTATCTGCAATTTTTTCTAAATACATTTGTTTTTTTTTTTCCAACTGGACCACAACACAAAGCCACCATTTCTATCTTTTCAGTATCTTTCCTTCTGGTGTCTGCATCAGCCACACACCAGACACACTTCTGGTGTCTGCATTCTTCAGCTCCTCAGGTATCTTGAGCTCATTCTATCATTCTCGTTGGCTTTTACCAATAGTGTTTGTAAATTGTACTTATATTGCAGATTTATGTGCATCTGATAGTCTGACTAACACAGAAATCTCTCAGTCATCTGTTTTACAAGGCTTACGAACTTGACACAAGAACTGAGTAAAAATATAGAAGACAGAGCATTCCCCTTCATTGCCTTTCCTAAAAATACAACAGTCTCTTTCAGGTTCACCATAAATGTGCCTTTGCCATTCACCTAAATTCACCTACAACATATTTTGTGTTCTTACCAACCTCTGAGTTTTTCACACAGACATTGAATAAAAACATGAAAATGTGGTTTTGGTCCTAATTAAGAACCCAGTTCTCCTTTTGCCTCCGAATGTCTCCCAGCACTAATACCTGTGTCACTCGTTAATATGCCCTTCCAAAAGCTTGCTACAACATATCTGCGCATGCTGCCTCAAGGCAAATTTACTTCACCGTTACTGGAATTTGCTATAATTTCACAAAGTTCTACTCTGGACCACTTGTCCAAGTGAAACTTAAGCATGAAAACTGAAATGGCTGAGGCGTTTATATACATCTCATTTCTGCATTTTCCTGCAAAACTTTACAAATCCAGAGAGTGTCTGAGAACCAGTACCCAAGGCTTTAAGTCTGTTCTGCACCTTAAACCTAGAGGATAAAATAAACAAAGAACATGTGCTGAGCAGTAAAATGCACGCTGCCATCAAGTAGGGAACTCTGATAATTGGTCTTCAGTTCCAAATTTCATGCATGGCAAACTTCGTGGTCATATACATTAAAAGATACAGTCCTGAGCAGAAAAACAACTTTCTGAGAGTCTGTATTTCTTTCATGGCATTCATCTCCATTGTTTACCTGACTGGCCAGTATGACACGTATACTAGGATTGAACAGTTGGTGTATTAAGGAAAAAAATTCACCCTGGGATTTTGAGCAATGTCATAGCTTAAACCAGAAGGAACTCTGGTGCTTCATAATATGTCAACAACCTTAAGAGCTTAACAAAGAATGCAAGAAGTCATTAGCTATGTATGTGGGCAGCTGAGAGTCATTAGGGCTGTGTTCAAAGGATCACAGAATAATTTAGAAGGGGCCTCTGGAAGCGATGTAGTTCAACTCTGGACTTAAAGCAGGGATGATTTTGAAGTGAGATCAGATGCTCAGACCCCTGTCCAGCTGGGCACTGTGAATCCAATTTCCCTGTGAATCTCCAATACCCCAGACTACTCAATATTCATTAACACAAATGGAGAAGAGAAGAATCTGAATAGCTGCTAAATGGGTTTGGACTACAAAAAAAAAAAAAGTAGAGATCTCACAGGTACACTTTTTGAAGACAGAAGAAACACAATCATCCATGAATGTTGTGAAGCTGCTGCTAGCTTGCTAACGCAGCTGCAAGTAGTGACAGAGCATTTTAAGTAGCAAACTAGATATAATAACGATTGGAATTTTCTCTTCATTTCCATTCACTTATTTTTGTGGACTCCACAAAATCTAAGATAGACAACCCATTTAAAACTACAAAAATGTATTTTCTTTCTGCTTAATCTGGCTTGTTCAAATGCTCTGAATCCTAACTAATTCTATTCCTTTGAGATGGCAAGCCTAAAAATAAGTCTAACAGATTCTCTTTAAACAACCGACCCTTCCATGTGTGTCCCCCAGGTTATATCATATGAATTGGGAGTTAAAACTGCATGTCAAGCTGTTTTAATTAATGTAGAAAAGTTGTTTTAATGTGTGTCCCAAAGGGTTACAAGACAATTTTCTGCAAGAGAATTAAAAAAAAAAAAAAGTTGTTTCTCTATGACCATCCGTTAGTGTTCTGAGACCTAGTGAATCTATGGGGTATGCACCAAGCCCTAACAACAGTTCGGAAAAGACCTACTTCAATGGGGTTGACAAGACACGCATCTTGAAGAATGCTTATTCCCAGTAAGACAAAGGGTATAATGGGCAATGTTAAAATTACAGTTATTATTGCAATAACTCGTAGGAATAAATTGTAGATATTATTAAGTCATTTAATAGGCTGCCCTAACTTCTTACTAATATGGATTTTCCTTAGCTAAATATAAACTACATATTGCATTTCTAGTTCGTCTTTTTGTTTTATCTTCAACTTAATTAACCTTTTATCTTAACATCTTGTCTGAAGACACAGTTAACTCAGAAAAACCAAAGACTCTATTCTTACAAGAATGGTGATGACTGTGCTGGTAAAACAGACCAGTCGACATAACTGTCAACATAAGAATAGTTCCAAACCCTTCCAGGGATTCAAAAGTAACTAGTTTTTTATCACCCTGTCTTATGGGCTCCTTGGAACCTGAGGACACAAAGACCTGAGAGAAAGTAACCCCTCCTATTGGCTTATGCCAGCTGGGAAAGCTTTCTGGCATTGACCAAAGCAGTGAAAAACATTTTTAAACTTGGACTATAACAGATGGGCATCAGGATCTAAAACAACAAATGTGAGACTGAAGGCTGAGTTACCTCACACTTTATTTCTCTTTTGATTGTACATAGCATATTTCACTTGTGCAGATCAAAGACGTTAATGGAATGACTAGGGGTTCTGATCATGCATTTTTCACTCAATTAATTCCAAGTTCTCCCAAGTATTGCTAAGAATGTAAAAGTCTTGCCATTCTGAGTATGGTGCCAAACAGTTTAATAAACCTTATTCCACAAAGTTGCCTAACCTTGGACTTTCAGAGAAGCTGCATCAAATAAACAAAAAAGTTTGGAGCAACTTATGAGCAGAAAACTCATTTGCTTTATCAATTCTTACCCACAGTTCCCGATCTTCAGGATAATTTGGGAGTCATTGTATCAGCCTCACATGTATCGTCCTCCTTTATCATATGAATGGGAGACATATTTCTTGCTGTCAAATTTAATCAATGAATCTAAAAGAAAGCAAAGAACCTTATTTACTTACAAAGACACCACAGAAAAAGCACTTTCTTTGTTATGCGTACAGAGAATAATTGGGTATTTCAGTGTTGCATATCCGTGTTTAAACTGACTATATATCTTCATCTATCTAACACATCTGACTGAAATGTTTGTTTAAAAAATGAATTTGAGTCAAAAGCCAATAGAAATGGATATTGTATTATTAACAATCTAAACCAAAACATAATCTTTTCCAATATGAAACAATGGACAAACCCACACACCATAATCATGTTTGGTAAACAGACAAGAAAATACATGTAAAACCTTAAGACTAGAGAAAAAAAAAAAGAAGAATAGAGGGACAATGTCAGGGAAGCTGCTAAACACAGATGATCTCACTAAAGTTTCAGGGATATCGAGAGGGAAAAGAATGTTTAATTTTAATGTCTCCAAAGGTTGACTTTGCCTGTAACATTTATAAAATATTGAAAGAGAAGAAAGAAAGTGATGCGGATATGAATTCTGTGGCTGGTTTTAGTTGCCTTTGAAAGCAGCCACCATAAATCTTGGATGAAGCCAAATAAGGCTGATGATTTTGATCTTCAATTCATTCTTCCCTGTCCTTCAAAACGTAAATGATCCTGATGGAATTAGAGCTAAGCAGAATGACTTTCTTTTGTGATCTGCATATCCAATGATGTACACATTTACATCAGCAGAGTTAAGCCCGTTTCCCCCTCCCATTTTGAAGAACCTGTTTGTGTTTATGTGTGTGCGCACACACATGCATGCGTGTGCCGGTGTGTGTGTCCACTCTCATGCTTGAACAGCCACTTGAAATTTCAGGAAAAGTTGATAATTAAGATCTAATAGGAAAGGGAAAGCAAAAGAAAAATTTATCAGTACATTCACTTCTCTTTTCTGTATCAGTCACACTGAAAACTAACAGATGAAGTGAATCAAAGAGGGAAAATATAAGGACACAAAACCAAAAGCTTTTAGTCAAAAACCAAAATTGACACTTACTCATAATATTCTTCACAGATCTCCCACATAGCTTTCAAATACTAACTAAAACAAGTACTTGGGACTGGAAATTAAAATTACTGCTTCTTCTAAGTGAAAAATTTCCCACCCGGTAGGGTTTCAACATAAGCACACAGTTTCTAGCAGAGATATATTGTTCCTTTTCAGAGGCTCAGCATTGATATCACAAGACTCATACATAAGATGTCATACCTTAACACTGAGGGACTGTAGTAAACGAAATATTGTGGATATATAACTTCACCTCCACTGCACAAGCCAAACCCTGTTGCATGACAATATACATTTCCATCTATCATGTCTTCATTAACGTGCCAGAGTAAATAAAACCAGTGGCTGGGAGCCACCTGATCTGATAAGATGCAACCCCAGAGCTTTTCTGCATGTGAAAACAGAAAAACTAGATTATGCTGGTTCCTAAATTGTGCATTTCACAACTGTCTTAACTCATAAAAAATGTTCTATAAATCATACTTACATTAGTATGTTATAACCTGTGGCAGATAACCGCAAGGATCTGGAAGGGAGCAACAAGAAGGAGAAAAGTAAAAGGAAAGTCCTAGGTATGGATGGCACAATCACTCATGGTATTTAGGAGCAATTACTTCAGAAACTTTTCAAGTGGCAGGTCTCAGGCAAGGAATACTTAGACTTCTTCTGCTACCTTGAAAGGAAAGAAAAATAGCAAATGTTGCAGCCAGAAGTCAAGCAGAGGAGTTCAGTCTGGACAATTTACTTTTTTCCCCACAACAGCCTTGCAGAGTCTTTTAGTCCACTAGACAAGCAATTGAGGAAACTCTTTTGGGGTGGTTCTTGGTTACTTCTTGATGGACGTTGTCACATCACACAACTAATCACATCACACACAACCATCCTACAACTGGCTAGACCTGAGAAAAGGCTGACTGATGAACAACAGGTAACAGACACTGCAGAGGAGCTGCATGTAATGCTGAGCAACTGTGAACAAGAAGACAAAACACTGAATCAATCTGTTAGTTGATTACCTACTTTGACAGGAAAGAAGATTAAATTTACTGGAGAATTTTCAAAGCAATGTTTTCCCAACAGAAAATAGTATACTATATAGCAGTTATTTTGTCATTGAAATATGTTGATTGCATCAAGATCAAAGGAAAATGCCCAAATTAATTCAAGACAGAGCACATTGCAGCTTATTTCTTTTGAAATTTACATTATCTGTTTTATTCTGGTGTTCTAGTTTAATTTATCTGATTAAACAGCATCAGCAATGTTTTCTATTAAAGTGACAATATAGAGAAAACAAAAATATATAAAAATAGATATTTCTTGAAATCACATCTATTCCACTCTTTTTGTAATTTCTGTTCTGTTTCCTCATTTTTCTTGGCTTTTAGATCCAGTTGATAATGATAATGATTTTTTAAATGCTAGAATTTCCTGCAGGGGGGAAACTCCATTTCAATACCAGTTTTAGTGAAGAAAGATTTTTGAAAATTGATTCACTCAATACCTCTATGATTATTCTTTAATAATTAATATTGTCCACAAGGGTCTCTAACTGCTCAGTATTCAAAAGTCAAGATGAGTTCATTTTTTTTGGCCAGAAACATTCCTCTAATAAAACATGAAGGAGGTTTTTTTGCGAAATAGTACAGCATTTTTCACAGGTTTTCCTCATATTTGTGTCAATGCTGTGTTTATTGTAATTACTTTTATTCAGTTATCTTAATAAAAATGATTAATTAAAACTTTAAAAAGTATTCTGCTTCATGAGAAGCAACTTTTTAAAACTAAGTATAAAAGTCTCCTATATTTTTTTCTATTCTACTTCAAAACAATTTTTGGATAATCTTTTTTTCTGGGGGGAGGTGATCCTTCATGTAGCCTCTACACTCCCAGGAATGGAAGCCAACTGTGTCAGCTCTCCTAGCCCATTTGAAGTCAGTGCAGCCACAGTGTTTTACTCCAATCAGCAATCCACCTTCTGAGTTTAATATAAATTACATCCAGCTAGATTGAGTCATCTGACCCAAGGTAGTCCAACACAGAACTCAGAATTCTGCGCTCTGAACCCTGACTTTCCTGACATGATTCAGGGAACAGGCTAAATCTTAGCACAGTGCCCTCAGGGAAGGTAATCGTGAGAACCTGAATGTTTGCCCTGACCAGTCTGGAACATGTCACTCTGCAGTAAATATGGCAGTAATATTGGCTATATTTTAAGCATTAATGGGCAGCCACACAGTGGCTTGAACTTTCTCAAGCTGCAGAAACTGATTCATCTGGGACATACAGTGCCAGTGACTTACTGTTCAGTTGTCGCAGGAAACATTATAAATACTTCCAGTAAAATAGCCATTAAAAAGAGACATAATTTGCAAGCTGGTATCTTTACAGGATTTGCAACTTTTTTTCTTAAAGCCATCAGCTTCATATCCCTTGTCCCTTTTCTTCCATTCCATGGCCTGCGATAAAAGAAGAAAACTAAACCAGAGCAAAACACCACAGGAACAAAGTAAGAGTACACAACATCTCTGTATGTTCCTGTCCCTGGCAGGACAGGATTACTAGCCAGTTTCACCAAAGCAGACTACATATCCCAAACTTAAAAATTCCTAAAATTCCCCCCTCCTCAGAAGAGCTGCATTACCCCAGTTGATTTGTTCTACAGGAGCTCCTGGAAGAGGGACCGGCATCCCCTAAGGAAGTGGGATCCAGTCATCATGGGCTGTTTCTGTATTTCTATACTTCACTGTCACAGCAATAAAGGTCAGAAAAATAGTGTTAAAAAAATCCTAGAGCATACACATTTTGTTCCTTCTGTTTGTGTCCCTATAGGTTTCTGTTGCATGAGAAGATACGTTTGAAATCATGCCAGACAATCTAGCAATGTATAGCCCTATGTCCAGACATCGCACTACATCCAGTAAATATAAGAACTTTCCGTCTTCTATCTCTTCTTGAATTTTTTTCCAGTAATTGTGTGTTCCAGTCTCTGTAAGCTTCAGTGACAAGCGATTGATCTGATTCAAGGTGCTTAATTTCAGGCCAGAATGAGTCATCTGTCTCCCCCCCATCCTACTCCTTTTATTTTTTATTTTTAAGCCTTGCTGGAAAGAAAAAGAAAATGCTTTAATTCTTCTCTGATCTTTAAATGAAATGTTCAGAGATCTCTGGCAAACAATAAGTCATAAAGCCAGCAGAGTAATTCAAACAGTAATCTATGGGCATATATATCATCCTGCAATGGTACATTAATCATTACCCTTAAAGACAGCACAAGAATGATGAAGTTTTTCCAATTGTGTCTATTGTAACTCAGCTATATTCAAGTGTTTTTAATCTGTGCTATTACACCAAAAGGGAATAACTGTATTTTAATCTAGAAATCTTTTCTATCCCCTTCCCAAGTATGATTGGAAAAGAATCATAAGCAACGGAGAGGTGATTTCTGAATCCAGCATGCATGTGAAGGCACAAACACTGGCATGCACAAAGAAAAGTTATGAAAGGATATAAAATTAGCATTGCTTCTAAAGGAGAAATTCATTCAGGTCACTGAAGATAAAACTTTCTATAAAAAAGAAAGAGGGCAGGAGGGAAGGATGTGTTTTTAGGCCAGCTGCAATCCTGAAATTTATTGCAACTTGTGTCACTAGACCGCAATTGTTTCAATATACTTCAGTATGTAAAGGTCAGAGAAAGAGGTGAAACTTTAACTGTTTGGTAGGGAGGCATATTAAAAAAACACGGATAGTAGCTGGACTGATAAAACACCTCTCATATTCACAGGTGCCCAAAATTGTTTCAAAGATTAGAATATTGTATTAATGCAAACAAATGTAAAACCTGATTTAAAAGCCTTCTCATATTCATGACAACTTCTATACTGCTTTGAAAGCAGGATTCATCTTAAGAAAAAAAGGTTTTCCCCAACTTCCTTCATAGAAGTTTGCTGTAGAAAAGAGAACCTATATTAAGGTTTCAATAGAAGGACACCATGTCTAACTGGAGTTACCTCTAGAGATTTCATGTTATTTTTGTAGCGTGTTATTAGTTGCAGTTATGGGCCAGCCCAAGTCTACTAGACACACAGTTATACAGTTTTCTAGTCTAAAGAAAGGCAAAAACATAATCACTCTAATAATGTGATGAAGGAACCAGAGATGTTGTTTGTAGTCTGTTTTTTTCAATGGAGCCCGTCTAGTTTGGGCAGCCTGTTCCAATGCTTGACAACCCTTTCCGTGAAGAAATCTTACCTAATACCCAATCTAAACCTCCCCTGGTGCAACCTGAGGCTGTTTCCTCTTGTCCTATTGCTTGTTACTTGGGAGAAGAGACCAACCCCGACCTCACTACAACTTGCACTACTAAACATTTATATTTCACTTTCCACAAGTATTAGACTGTGTTCCTTCTCAAATTATACTATTCTTGGAAACTGACCTTCTATTTTGTACCTAACAAACATCAAGTTCATGGAAATTATACAACTACCACAGATTTCCTTCTCTTCTAACATCTTGAGACCTGAAAGGTGGTTGTAGCATGATGGATGTTAGGTTAACAGTCAGACTCAATGATCTTAAAGGCCTTTTGCAACCTAAATGATTCTGTGATTCTATTCTATCTGTCTTGTGACTCAGACCAACATTATTTGACAGACAAATACAGCCTTCATTATAAGCATTTATACTCAGAAATTTTTTAAAAATTATCAAATAAGTGTCTTATGCCATCTAATCTGATACCAACCCTTAGGTCCTCAGGTTATGTTTTTTATAAAAGCTTATAAATTGTCACGACTCTGCTATGCCAATGTTTGATCTTTTTCCTCATTTTTATTTTCCTCCCCTTTTTTGGTTAATGAAATTATGGATGCTTTTACTAAAAATTAAAATTTATTCTGTTGTTTTAATTGCAATGTGGTCAAGATGTAGAGTAGAATTAAAAATACAGCTTACTAGAACACACCATGCAATTATATGCAGTGCTCATTATAGAGGCAAGAACCATTGATCTTTAAACATACCCTTTCAGGTGTACAGCTAGCCAGGGATGGGAGGTAACATTAATTACCTGCACATCAGCTCAAACGAACAAGCTGTCAAGAGGGTAAGTACAGCCTATTCTCAAGCGATGTGAGCAATAGTATTTTATGGGTCAAGAAGTCCTTTCTGAAATCAAGCTTGTTGAATCAATATTATTTTTGGTGCTACGACAGCGACAATGACAATAAACTAGTAATGTAGGTCATTCTGAAAATAGACACTTTCTGAAAATAAACACATTTTTCCATACGTAAAATTACCTACAGAAGAAAGATAATCAAGATATGGCATAGACTGAGGAAGCAAAAGGAAAGAAAGATGATTAGAACAGGAAAGTGAACTTCAGGCAGGGGAAGCCAGTCTCTCACTGTTTATTTGCATCTATCCTTTGCTTCATCAGAGAACTCTTGAAACTCTCATAAGCCATTTCTTTATCTACTTGTGCATCCTAAAATAAAGATGGCCAATGCTTTTTGCATACTGATTAAACTAGGACAGCCAGCTCATCAGTTTCTCCAGACTGAAACGCTGTCTGTTAAAACAGTGAAAACAGAAGACACGAAATTCTTTTCAAAAGTGCAGCCAGCGCAGCCTTGCACCAGTTTCCTCCTCAGACTCTCCCCAAGAGACTGCCTGGCCCTTTCCATGGGCGAAATTGGAGCCGAAGCCTGAACTGGGGAGAACAGGAGCATGACTTTAACTCCATTCTGCAGGACTGACACTCCAGGAGACAACAGATCAGACAAGTAATAGCACCCCTACAGCTGTGTGAACCTGCACAATGCTCTTTCTCAACCCCATGAACAGGCAGCTGCCCACACTGATGGTAACCATGGCCAAGCACCATGGGGAATCATTTATTACAGATGCAGTTCCATGAAGGCCTCGCTTCTGTAAGTGGATCTGAAGACCGTCAAGTCTTCACCTAACCTGATTTGTTTGGATAACTCAGTTGCCATCTGATGGCTACAACACTTGAACCATCTCCTGCTGAATCTGGATCTTATTTCCAGCAAATTATGTCAGTTGCTGTTTTGCACCTTCCTTCTATCAACTTTTTCCAGTCCCCAGAAATATTCAAGCACTGCTGAGGCCACTGGAGAGTGCTTCCCTGTTGAGTCAGAAAAAAAATAGTCCTTTTCATAACCTCTTTTCAGAGCAAAGGCTCTTACAACCGAGAATCACATCTATAAGCTTCCTTCACACTCTCTTCAACCTAAAGCCGTCTTCCCTCTGATGAGACAGCCTGTGCTCCATATGGTACACTAGATTAGGTCTAGTTATTCTGGTGGTACAGGGACAGAATACTAAAAAGCCTGAAAATGCTTGCAATCTGGAGGCGTTTAAAGGTATTTGCAGCAAAATCAGTAACTATAGAAAATTCATGGGGCTTTGGATTTTGTCACAAGCACTGACCTCCTACAAAGCCTTGATCCTTCAGAAGGTAAGAATATCTTCTGAGCTGCCTCTGGCTTTGTCTTGATAGAACAATTCACAGTTTTCTCTTGAAACTGGCAGAAATTTATTTACACAGAGGAAACAGTAGGTTTCACTGCTTTGTTGTTTGTAGTACAAAGCCAGCATTTTCAGGATAATTCAGGTAGATTGATCTTCAGAGGACACTCACAGCCATCTACTTAGAAGAAAAACACTCAACCTGGCATCATCTCAGTGGAAAAGTCCCAGAGCTATGAAGTCGCTGGAGTTGGATAAAATATATTCAAGGCTGGGTTTTTCTTTTACTGGCATGCAATTGATTTTTCGTGATCCAGAAATATGTTCTATAAAAGTTCAATTTAAGAAAAACATTTTAGGGTTTTCTCTCTTTTTAACAAAACAAACAAACAAACTAAAACAAAACACACAACAAAAACCAGCTAGCTCAGAAATGTTTCAATTTCATGAACTCTTATTCTTCAAGTCATGATAGTAAATGAAGGGAAAGTGAAAGCAGGGAAAAAAAAAAAAACAAAAAAACCCCAAAAAAACCCAAAAACCACAGGATATTTTTTCTTTTCTTTTGCCACTGCAACCATGAAAATATTTGCAAAAACATTTAATGACTTTAGTTTCATAACATTTCTCCTCAGAAATAATTTCTCCTCCTCATAATTTACCAGGCATTTTCAAATGGTAATTTCTGGTCATTTTCTATCTTCAAGTAATCTAAAGTTTTATTCACTATGATCTTCTCACTTGAATAATCACTCCTGCTAGAGCAAAGCAAATGTAAAAATGTACCCAAGCTAAGATACCAGAGTAGAAATCCAAAATTATGCTAGTGCATGTTGCTACACTTGACAGTGTAAGACAGGCAAACTGAACTTATAGGCTTAGTGACACAAGTAGTCACTCAAAGCATCCTTATTTTTTCACGTGTAACAAAGACGTATTACACAGTTGGTAACAAATATATTCTAGCTCTCAGGTAATTCCTCTATTCTTTGTATTTTTGCAAAGGATATTCAAAATTTTCTCTCTTAAGTCTTCTTTTCCTGATTTGTTACAATGGAATTTCAGAAATTTCTCTTCCAGTCTCCTACGCCTAATTAAACTAGATTATGAATATTTGCTAAAATTTTGTATATCAGATCTGCTTCACTGAAGCTCATGGAAGTAACCCAGTTTTTGGCAACATCCACCACACTTGCAAGAGCCACAAACTTCTTAGTTGTCGCACACACAAATTCTTTTGATGAATGGGAGAGTAACACAAAATGGGAGAGTAACACAAAAGTGAAAAATAGGCCAAGAGCACAAAGCCGAAAAGTGGGAAAAACACCACCCAAATTGGGGTCATGTCATTTATCTTCCTATTTGACTTCAGCATATGTTTTCATATAAAAGAAAAAGAATTAGATAGAACATTGTTATGATGTCCCACCTGGAGTCATTTCATTGACAGTGTCCACAAAATTACCCTGCTTCTGCTCTTCTGCTTCATAATTTACACTCCTGCAGCAAAAGCCCGGATGGAAGACTCGCATTGCAATCAATCATCTCCCACAATTACATCTTTAATCTTTCTCCTTTACTTTTATTATTTTTTATCTCCTCTGAATCATTGGCTGACAAGACTGTAATTATTATACTTTGTGAGTGTTAGATAAAGAAATTATTTACACAGGAATATAAAAATTTTATTAATAATTCTACTGTCTCTTGAACACTTAGTCACGCAGCCAAGTTGAAACTATTCACAAAAGTTTGTCAGCTACCATTTTACCACCGGGAAGGGGTCCTCAGGAAATGAGAATTTAACCTCTACAACCTCCTTTCAAGCCCCTAATGCCCCTTTGCAGTGCAGTCTTCTACTTCATGTCATCTACCCAAAGACAGGTAGATGACAGAGAAGATGAGCCTATATTCTTCAAACATTTGCTCACTTGTGTGCTCTTAGCAGTACAAGTTGTAGGGCTAAATTCAGTTCCAGCCTCCTGTGGCTGGTAGGCAAGCTGGACAGCCATACTGAGGACCTCAGGGTCTTTCCATCTATACCCTCTGAGCAGAAGCCATTCCCTCATCTCAAGCACATGAATCCAGAGACATCTTCTGCCCAGCCCAACATATCAGCAAATCATGGCAAACTGATTTGCTTACTTAACACAACATCATGCACTGATGGAGAAGTAACCAACAGGTGTAACATCTTAAATTCACAGCCAGCAGGAGAAGGAATGGCCCTGTGAAGGATTGAGCTCAATGTCCATTAAAAGCAGCTTGAGACTAGTTTATTCAAGCAAACAGCGTAGTTCAGTGACCAGTGTGTACTGTAGGACCATGCAACTGTTCACGCAGTTCTCCCCGCTGTGGGGTGGAGGAGAGAATCAGAAGAGTAAAAGTGAGAAAACTCATGGGTTGAGATAAAGACAATTTAATAACTAAAGCAAAAGCTGCACATGCAAGCAAAGCAAAACAAGGAATTCATTCACTGCTTCCCATCGGCAGGCAGGTGCTCAGCCATCTCCAGGAAAGCAGGGCTCCATCACACATAACAGTTACTTGAAAAGACGAAAAGCCATAACTTCAAGCATCCCCCCCACTTCCTTCTTCTCCCCCACCTTTATATCCTGAGCATGACGTCATATGGTATGGAATATCCCTTTGGTCACTTGGGGGTCTGTTCTCCCAGCTGTGTCCCCTCCCAACTTCTTGTGCACCCCCAGCCTGCTCGCTGGTGGGGTGATACGAGGGGCAGGGAAGGCCTTGACTTGCTTAGCAGCAACCAAAACCATCAGTGTGTTATCAACGTCACCTGCATCTCAAATCCAAAGCATAGCACTGTATCAGCTGCTCGTAAGAAAGTTAACTCTAGCCCAACTGAAACCACAACCGCAAGCTACCCAAAATTTTACTCATCTAAATTTATTACCTGTGAAGAAAGCTATGAAGGTGCTTCTGGTAAACAGAAAAATATTTCTAATTACAGCAAAACTACTTTTTTTGAAACTTACTGATGAAGAATCTCAAAACATAACAGTTTTATCCCATTTGAACAAGAAAAGGTACGCTGTATTCCCACAAAAACATGGCTTGTCCACAAGACGGACACAAATAAAGCTGATGTCAGAACCAAAATTAATTTCAGCTTTTTGTTTCATTTTTTGAACATAACTACTTCTGTTATAGAATCTTGTATCAGAAATTCAGCATTAAAATAGGATTAATTTTTTCTGATGAAATATTTCTCAAATGGGGAAAAAACCAACAAATATTCAACAACTACTAATAAATGTAGAAAATATGTAGATTTGAAAAATTCTGAAGTAAGGTTTTGATATGGCTGAGTTGAAAAATGTCAGTTCATTTTTTGAAGCTACTTTTCATGTTTATTTCATATACAGCATATGATATGAAAATGAAGAATGCTTTTGTTCCACAGAAAAGGAAGCTTTTCATTGATTGATCAAAGAACAACATCACCACTAAACAATTGCTCAGCAACTTCAATGGTGTGAAATTTTTATATGTGATTGCTGTTTTCTGACCCAGAACATTGTTTTCAAAACTTTGGGTTTTGCACAGCTGACATATGGCAAAACATCATCCCATACCACATCATGCCAACAATCAATTTGGTTTAGTATTTTTGCTGTGACTTTGGCCAGCAGATGAAAACAAGGTAGGAAATTTATACCAGGGCAAACATAATACTGATGCCTTACTGGTGTTCTCTCACAGCACCATGGATCTATGACTAAGGAGAGGACTGCAAGAGGAACAGAGCTCTTCAAGATAAACTTTTCCGGAATAAATTAATTTTCTACAGCTTGATGTGAGAAAAGAGATTTCCATAACAAGGGTCAGATACCCAGATATTACCCATGTATTTTGAATCATTGAGTTTTGTTTCATACCCAAAGAAACACAAACAATTCGAAAGATACTAGTCTTGCTTATTTAGTAATGGTCCCTGAAGGTCATGCAACATTTTTCACAGATAATTTGCGGCACAACCACTGAATACTTTGCAAATTTCACCACTTTCACCCATAGAAGGAAATATTTTTTACCTTTTTGTAAACCTTACTAAATAGTAACCCAGAATTAAGATGATAAACTGGCAGACCCATCCCAGGCCAGTAGAGATTTTAGAGAAGCAACCTCAAGATCTGAAAGGAACATTATTTATTAAGTTTCATTGTCTGCAGCAACTGTTAACAGTGCTTCTAAAAGCAACGTAGGAAAAGGAGATGGGCTTCAGTCCTTACAGCCTCTAGCAGTATGGAAATAATAGTTTTGGGAGGCACATTTTGAGCAGTGGACAAATTCCCTGCACACATTGAGGATGATGACTGATGCTTGTGTTACATTTACAGGCCCCTTTAGCTGCATCTCCTTAGGAGCATGCCTCTTCTTTCAAGGCAGGTTTATTGACTGGACCAAACTACGCTTGGGGGTTTTCCCTGATTGCTTGCAAATTTGAGGGAGCCACTGCGGGACATGATGTTATAGTTGTATCTACTGTAGGAGCTCTGGTCCAGGCAATCCACACTCCATCTTATCCTTAGCTACGGTAGACCCCGGCTTTTCACATAGTGTAATGTAATTTGAGCAAATTTTAAACCATGATAATTACAGGTGAGGCCCAGAATAGACCATGTAAAAGCTGTTCAAAGATAGCTTTACATCTGTCCTGTCTCTTTTTAATCAAAGCTAGAGCAGAAAATCCGTATTGCTCAGTATAAGAAAGGCTATGTAGGGCCATGCTCCTTATCTTGAAAGTGTCATCAGTAGGGTGGCAAAGACGGATGCCTGTTAAGTTTCCATGAATACAAGGGAACCGGGGAGGAAGTGTTTGGAATGACAAGCACATCCAGCATTTCCTAGAGGCACAGTGCTGGCAGCAGAGACTGATTAGCTCCTATTCATAATGTATTCCATCAGGACTTAAGGGAAAGTGTGTTTTCCAAAATAATACAGCAGAGGAATAGTACCTTGGTAATCTGCCACTAGAGACAGCTCAAAATACACTGAGGTACTCTACCATTTCAGAAAACAATCTGAGCCAAAAGGCTGTAACACACCAGCATTTCTTTCTGGAGGGACGTATGACTGTTTTGACTCGAAGAGGTAAACCCTCACCTGCAAACCTTATTGTTGTCTTCCTGCTTTTTGAACGAGTCAGCTCCATTTAAAACACAAACTCTTCCTCATCTAAGGTCACCAAGAGATCAAAGAGCCCACAGGCCACGTCCAGTGCTCTGTAGCTGGAGCTACAGGTCATGTCACAGTCACAGGAGATGAGGTTGCAACAGGCCAAGACATTGTGCAGTCCTCCTCTTTTCCCCAAAGCATGATCTGAGTGACCTGTTAATGCAGAGGCTGGGTACCACAGTTTGTTATTGGCAAGCTTATTGTTCTTCAATTCTAAGAAGGGAAGATGAAAGATGAAAAAACTGCCTGGCTTCCATACTTTAATTCTTATGCTGAAACTGCCAAATGCAGCAGTGACTTCTGAAATTTGGACACAGGAGTTCATTAGGGAGCAGACTGGGAACCATTCCCTTCAGCCAAGGAGTCACAGGGCAAACGGAGTATTATTCTTGGCAAGAGACCCACCAGGGACAGAAACATACCTGTGATCCAAACGATGCAATCGCAGTCCCGCAGCAGTCGGCAGGGGTTTGACGTTAACTGCAGTGCCGTCAGGATTTCACCCAGGAGACACCGGAGCCTCTATCACAGTTCCCTCCTGCCAAGTCAGTTATATGCCCTATGCATACCAACAACTGTTTATTTCTGTTAGCAGTCCAGGGCAAAGTTGTTGTTCTTGGAATATAATCAGCATCATGGAGTGGGGAAAAGGCTCCATGCCACAAAGCCAGCGCTGAAAGGGTACACCTGTTCCATTTGGTGGGAAATGACACAATCTCACATTTCAGCTTTTAGCAAGAGCAGAGCTTTGTCAGTGCAAAAGCAGCAACACACAAAGTACCGGGAGGAAAATAAGGAAGAAAGCTCAGAGATGAATAGAATGGAGATGAGAATAGCCTCACAGTTAAACAGTTTACTTTTCAAAGGCAACACAAGGACAAATTGCTTTGTGCAAAGAGAAAATTAGTTTCCAAGGTGTGCGCTTTCTACAAAGAGTCAACTTAATTATTCAAAGCAGAGGCCCATGAATTCTCACAATTTAGTCATTCTGTTCTGACACATTCAAGCCCAGTGAGCTGCTTCTTATCACCAAGACTTTGATAATTAGCTTAGACATATCAAATAAACTTTCTGGAGAATTCAGTAGTAAGCAGGTATGACATCCTAATAGGGGTTTTATTAGGCATTTCTCTGCGTGGTAATGTATTAGCAATCACTGTGACATTTTCTGCTCTGAGGGGTTTTGGCCTTGCTCATTTTTTACACTTGCTGGGAAATAAATTTATTCACGGCAGAGATCTAATCCAATACGTGACTCTGTTTACCCTGGTTTCTAAAGCAGCAGGTCTCTCAGAATTAATGAGAAGTGACATATACATCATAGAAGAAAATGCAGTGTCTTCAGCCTGGCATGACTGAATAGCAATGATCTCTTCTGAGCCTGTAGCCAGTGGGAATTCAGTCCTAACTGCCCTGGTCCTTGCATCACAGCTGACATCAGCGCAAGACAGGGAAGAGATTTCTGCCACCTCCTTCCCAACCAGGCAAAAACTCTGAAAGACAGAAGAACCAAGTAACCAAGTAACAAATTGGGTTGTTGTTTAGCGAGCCTTTAATACAGCTCCCTGAATTCAGAAGAGCACTAAATACATCCACAGCACACACAAAAAAAAAAAAAACAGGCTCAACACTAGCAATATTGTGTGAATTTCTGTGCTTTTCTTGCTCTTCAGGATATAACCTACTACGTGGTTAATCTTTTACGGGTTACAGGGAGACTTATACTGAAGAAGCTAAAGTCTTTTTCAGATGATCCACAATCTGGAAGTGGCCTGATGCACAATTTTGGTTCAACATTTCCTAAAGTCTGTCTTTCAACTGCACCTCAAAGAGAGTGAAATCACCCCACAATTTTTATAACGTCAGCTTGCTCATTGGGATAGGATTCTCTCGAAGATGCCAAAAGAACAATACCTCGTTACCTTCTTATTTCACAAAGGAGAGATTTTCATCAAAACATAAAACCCCAGTTGACTTAGGAGAATAATAATGCCCTACAGAGCCTTACATTTGTAGGTTATCAGTGGCCTTCAGGAAGGTCTTAGGCATTTCTGTACCATGTTCATTCACTGTAGTTCATGTGAAGTGAAACAGATTCACAACTGTAGACCTGACAGACAGGTAATCTATTGCATTACCAGTTTCAGAAATATTTTATTGGCAGCAGGACTTTCAGCAGTGGCTGTAACTACACGGTATGCAGCTAAACACACTTCTACTGCACATGTAACATACAATCAATCTGCACGGGTTCAGTAGGTCTCAGACAGGATCATTTCAACTGTTGCTTTTTGGTCCTCTGCATTCAGCTGAACATTAGGACTTCTGTTTCTGGGACTCTCTGTGCTTATGTTAAGATTCTGCTAAGTTCTTTACTACAGCAAGTTTGTCCGTGCTCGAAGAACATCTTTGGCATTATTCCTCAGCAAATGGGGAAAACCAAGCCAATGCATTAGTTCACTTCTATGAAAGATTGCCAAGTCAGGGCTAAGATAGAAAGTAGGAGAGTTTGTATTGTATTTACACTGGTGAATCTAACATCTCAAGCAAGGCATTTAAATTTAAGACAAGTCAAAAGGAACAAAACACAGAGTCATAAATGCTGTGAGAGTCCTCCATAAAAGCTAAACAAACACTTTAATATCGCTTATACATAAAGCTGTATACGGCTACAGAGAACTGCATAGAATCTGAAACTTTTATCTAACCAAGCCTAGATGGAGTTCACTTTTATGTTGCATTCAGAGAGGCAAAGCAATTCATATCATCAGTAGGGATGATACTAATACAGAGCTGTAATAGGATCAAAGTGGATTTAACACTGGCTCTAACACCAATTTACCATTCAAATAACTCTACACCCACTGAAGATTTTCAGATATACTTTGCTGGGTATTTGACCGAGATTTCAGTGATAAAATAGTACCCTGGTGACCCTATCGAAGACATTATAATGGTTTTGGCATTCATTGCAATGATACCTTTTCCTAGATTTACAATAGTGATGGTATCTGAAGCCACTTTCATACTAACTTTACAGAAACTCCAGCCTGGATGCCATATCTATTCACAGGCCTGTTCTCATGAATCATAAGGATTAACTTAAATGTGTTGTATGCACCCTTCATGGTAACCTTAATTGCTCTTGTGAACAGACCCATTCTAGGACACTATGCATCACAGTACTGGCAACACCTACCATCTCATGCGCGAATCCATTTATTTCCACTTCTGCTATTTATTATGTCTTCCTCAGCTTCTTTCCTGGTTGCCCCATTTATTTGGAAGCTTTACCTTCCAGCTGAAAGGATGTATGCTGTAGCAATGTATGCTATTCAGTAGCAGCCAATACGGAATTAGCAACTGGGAGATATTTGGAAATCTCACAGTGAGAGACTGTCGGAGAAAACGGTCTTTCTCCAGTCCCTTGCAGAATGGGGACAGTTCTCATCTTGGAATCTTTGCATTGAATAAAGCCCTCAAAAAGCTTTGTCTTTTTTTCCTCCAATATTCTGGTCTAATACCAAATATGAACCATATTTAGAATATAATTCATTATTCACTAGCTACTTTTGTTAAGGCATTGTTGTACCTCCACTAAATAAGTTCTTAATGCATCCAAGCCCTCTGGAGGCTAAGTCATGGCTCTACAGACATTCTGCAACTTCAAATTCTTGGACATTGCAAGACCCATATTCATTTCTTTCTGATTTAAGCCTGATCCACACACAAAGGAATCACTAGTGCTGGCTTTGAACCTGCACAAAAATATACTTTGAAATTTGTAGTGTAAGGGCAAATCAAAGTATTCATTAAAGCACTTTGATGCTTTAAAAACAATTAACACAAGCAGAATGCCAATTTCTAATGTGTATGACTTATGGACAAGTTAATATCTTGGCACAGACTTGAAGGCTGGGACCTAGGGACCTAGTTTAATACAACATATGTAGACGAGCATTATTCAGTAATACTTTCTGACTTAGTATGTAAGATGAATACAGACCCAGTAATGAAAACACCTGCTACATTGCAATATATCATTGAGATCACTGCATTTACTTTACTATGCAAAGGCCTTTTTTCTGGCTTTTAAGACAGGAAATAACAGGTTTCTCATGTGTTCTTCAAGAAATGGGGATGAAACCTAATTTTAGTAATGAACTCAATAGAACAATAGCTGACTCAATAGAACAATTAGGCTATCAAGGCCCTGAAAGTGGCAACTGTCTGCTATGCTAACTGTTACAGCATTGTTTCCTTGGAAAATACCAGTCAGGGAATACATCTGTCTTGCTCCCACCTTTCTACCTAGTCCGGAAGTTCCCTAGGACAAGGGACGTTCTTTTGCTATGAGTAGAGCAGTTTGGGCACAATGGGCACACAACTACAAATGTAATAGCAACCATAAATAGCAGCAGTGCTGCTGTCAATCAGGTGGGTGCACAGTGCATTGTTTCCCTTTGGCAAAGACAGAAAATATTTAGGTTCTATAGACATTCTTAGGTCATATGAGGCTATCTAATCTTTTATTTTTATAGGATCTCTCTATAGACCTACCTGCTCAGTACTCCTAGGCTGCTAAGTGTGGGTTATTCTAAAATTCCAGTACAAACCGACATGGATTACTTCAGGGCACATTATGCTTACTGCTGATCCTGAATCATGCTGTGATTAGGCTTTTCTTTCTTTTATATAAGACTGGAATCTTTATATAAGAATAGAATCTCCATTGTATAATCTGAATTTCAGGCACTGAACTCACCTTGGTGCTTGGAAGAGAACTAGCTTCTAATGTTAAGTGGGCTTGCTTATTATACAGGTTCAAAAGCAGAAAGCTGAAGCTATAATGCTGTGTTTGAAAGGTGAGTAATAGAACGTCTAAAATGCTTATTTACTTGGCTGTCTCTGCTGCAGATTAGAGACATGGCTTTGTTTAGCACCAAGTCCTAAAACAAATACCAGACTTCAATGGATACCCACCCAGGTGCTCTGCACTTAAAGAGGTAAGATAATCTTTTTGTAAATAACGGTGCTTTCAAAATGAAAATCAAGTCTCACACAGGTTGTGTGGTGTGGGAACAGTCAAGTTTATACAAAAACTCAAATTTCTAGTGATTGCCACCAAATAATATTTATTAGATGACTTTTTGCCCTAAGTTGAAAATGGCAGTGGCAGTGCTTTTTGGCACAGTGTGAGGCTAATATCTGTAATTAAGAGCTTAACAAGCATTTGTAAAGTACTTAGTCTGACTGTTCTTACAAAAGTAGATGTATTGGCTTGATTATTTGTTCCTATTTATTTATTATTTTACTTATTGCCCGATTTTGAAGATTATAGAGTGCCTTTCCCTCCCATTACCATGTATGGAGTTTGAGAAATTGTTTACATGAAGCAGCAGCAAAAGTAGATAAATAAATAAAAAAATACCTGTCTGTCTTCGTTTCTTCACATGGTTGTGGGGGATTGAATTTATGGACAATAGTTCAATTCCCTTCTGTCCTGAAACCAGCAGAAGTTTCAGCATTAGCTGGGAGCTGCTCCCAGCCGCAATCCCACGTCATTTTTAATGCAGAATATTGCTTCACTGTATAGAAAGTTTGGCAGGTGTTTGCTATGAAGATTCCTGACATTGATACACCTTAGCACATCTATTTTTATATAAATACCATAAAAACTTTGTCAAGGGGCAAAAGGAGCATGCTCCTCACAAGGAATGAGGCACGGGGTATTTCTGACATTTAGCCACAGCATGTCCAGAAACCAATTCGCTAGTCCTTGTCTGTCCTCGTTAAAAATACGTAAGGAAATCTGGCTCCTTATTTCAGATGTTCAGATGCTCTGAATCTCACCTAAGGCTATTATAGACCATATGTTCATACGCTGTGTGACGTGGGACACCAACCAGCAGTTTGATCTTGTCATGGAGCTGGAAGTGCGCTTGAAAAACATCAAGTCCATGGGCAAGGCAACTTAGCCTAGGTGGGCAATAAAAACATCTGTCATTTCATCCTGCCTGTCCTCATACCTTTTCTGAAAGAGATGTTCAGTTCCTTAGCTCCTTGCTGCTATGTCCAGCAACAGTGTGTGTTAAAGCATGATATCTGTAAATACCTGCCAGTCTCCATTCCTAAAGAAAAAAGGGTCATTTGGGAGAATGTACAGTGCTTGTGGGTGCACAACAGATGGAGGCCGAGAAGCAAAGTAAATGATCATATCCATGGTGGCACTTCAATGATAAATATCTTCATTAATCTCACTCTACATGATTTTCACAAGGTAACACAGGAAGTTTGTAGCAGAGGAAGGACTGAATTTTGATTTCCCAAGTCCTGAATTATCACCCAGCCACTGAATTCTAATGATTTTTAAATGATCCTTAGATAGACTAGATTCAAACTACGGACCCAAAAGTGAGAATTTCTTCATCCTATTACCATAGGGTTATCTCATTACTGGTCTCCTGAGCCATCCACTACCTACAAAATCATTTAGGGAATAGCAAATTATCTGTGGATATTGCTGTACAATAAAAGCCTTCTCATCTGCACCTACAAAATTACATAGTAAAATCTCTGTACTGTAACCCAACAGGGAGAAGTTTCTCTTGACCAATATATTTCCTGCTGCAGATAATACAAGAATGCTTTCTCATCAGAATGTTTCTTCCTCTGTTACTGCAATATTTGTCTATGGGAATGAGATAATCTGTAAACACATTCTGGTCCAAATAAAGGCAGAAGCTTCCCTGAAATTGAAAGGGGGAAAAAAAAAAAAAGTCAAATGGAAGAGCAGAATATGACAGAATAAACAAAAACCAAGAAAGTTCTTATTTGAGCATTTGCAGTTCAAAGTAAATTACCCTGACTTATTCATAGCACAGATAGATTGTAATGTTATAAAACACTTGACTGTAATCAAAGGCCAACAGGATTAGCAGTTGTTTGTAATAATTTTATTTTACACTATGGTAGTTATGACAAGTCTAGAATGTTTTTTTATTCCAAACATAAAATGAGATCTTATTACATTCTGCTACATACTGCAAACAAAGAAAAAGAATACATTATGGATCTTGAAAAGTACTAATAAAAATGTTGGTTATTTGTAACCACAGTCTGGTTACAAAAAAAAAAAAAGAGTCTAGTTCTGGCTAATTAATGTGTACAAAACCTCTGTTAACATTGATTGGAGTTTGGCCTGAACAAAGATTCATAGAATCATGGAAATCATAGAATCATGAAAGAGACCTCAAGGATAATCTGGTCCAACATTTCTTGGCAAAAGCATGGTCTACACAAGGTGCAAAGGTGGCCCAGCACCCTGTCCAGCTGAATGTTTTAAGTGTCCAATGATGGGGAATCCACCACTTCCCTGGGGAGATTATTCCAATGGCTGACTGTTCTCATTGTGAAAAATTTTCCTCATTGTGAAAATTTTTCCTCTTGCATCCAATTGGAATCTCTCCAGGAGTAACTTGTACCCACTACTGCTTGACTTTTCCATGTAACTCCTTGTAAAAAGGGAGTGAATGGGAGCACCTGGCCAAACCGGTTTCAGAACACAACAGGTGAGATGCAGGGAGTTGTCATTCGACTCAGCTCCATCTCGCCTTGGCAGATGCTTATTGATCCTTATCCATGCAGAGATAACGTGGGGAGAGCTGTGGAAATGGCTCAGCTCTGGGTGGTCTCAACACTGCGTTACAATAAGAACTGAAACCAGAACTGAAACCCGAATGGTGCCTTTAACAAACAAAATGCCCTGAGTCACGCCCCACCGCTATTCAGTGAGTGTGAGACCAGACATCACAAAATAAACATTGCTATCTGAGGGGCCATCAAACCACCGGGGATAACCATCCCAGATAGTGTCATCCATTCAAGCACAGTCCCGAAAAAGGGTATTTAAGTCCAAAGTTTTGGGGAGCAAAATGGGGAGTCTTCCAAAGCTACAGCTGGCCTGTAGGAGATCCTGCCCCCCGTTGTCCAGGACGCTGTGCAAGGTAACTTCTCGGGACTGAGTGGCCTTACCTGAGAGAGAGGGTAAGTGATTTAATAACGTCCGTATGATGTCTAGCATGCTCTAAGATCGTGATTTGTGCACTCGTTTAAGGTATTCATATCTAGCGTGCAGGTGCTTTGTGTTGTTACTTTTCAGGATCACTTATTAGGTGGTAATAGAGTATTCTGTGAATTGTTTTGTTCTTTTTCCTTACATTGCAAAAGTGCACCCTTCCATTGTATCCGTAAGAACTTGCAATAGTGTCATATCGGACCTGTGAGTGAAGTCCAAATAAAACGTTAATTTGAACCTCTCACTAAAGTCTTTTTCTCTCCGTCACAGGGAGTCTCAATCTACTTTGTAGCCATCCTTTAAGTACTGGAACACAGTGACAAGTTCTTTTTGAAGAAAAGAGCCTTCTTTTTCTCAAGGCTCAACAAACCCAGTTCTCTCAGCCTTTCCTCAAATGCCAGGCTTCTCAGTCCTTTGATCATCTTGGTGGCCCTTCTCTGGACCCTCTTACGCCTCTCCACATCTTTTTGGCATAGCAGGGACCAAAACTGAACACAGTATTCCAGGTGTGGCCTGACAAGCGCTGAGGAGAGTGGGATAATGACTTCTTTATCTCTGCTGGTGATGCCCTTGTTGATGCAATCCAGCATTCTGCTGGCTTTCTTTGATGCAGCAGCACACTGTTCACCCATATTGAGCTTGTTGTCCACCAGGACCCCCTCTCCACAGAGATGGTCATCAGCCACATAGATCCCAGCCTATGCTGGGATCCTGGATTATATTTTCCCAGGTGCAAGACCTTACACATGACCTTGTTGAACTTCCTAAGGTTTTTGTTAGCCAGCTCTTCCAGCCTATCCAAGTCTTCCTTCAGGGTGGCTCTCTCTTTCGAAGTGTCCACTTCCCTACTCAGTTTGGTGTCATTGGCAAATTTCATCAGGGTACACCTGATCCCACCATCCAGATCATTTATGAAGATACTAAATAGAGTTGGGCCAACCCACTTGTGACAGGTTGCCAGTTTGAAAAGGAGCTATTTACCAGCACCCTCTGGGTGCAGCTTGTCAGCCAGTTCCCCACACACTGCACAGACCACTTGTCTAGACCATAACACATCAGTTTCTCTAGGAGGAGTCTGTTGGGAACTGTGTTGAAAGCCTTGGAGAAATCCAAGTAGATAATGCCTACCACTCACCTCATATCAACTGAGCAGGACTGAAGGAGAAAGAGTCAGTTTGGACATTTCAAGCATCTGAGAAGGCCTATAGTTACAGTAAATATTCACCTTTCACCAAGAAGAGACTAAGAAGTAGTTTATTCTGGTGTGATGATGTAATATCTGCTTAATGCCATATGTGCATCTTTTCTGTCAACAGGTTAACTGAGAAAATAAGTCTTGGAATTTTCAAGCATCTTCATATGTGCTTACTTGTCACTACATTTTAAAGAAATATTTAATCTCTCCCTGGGTTCAAATTACCGCTTCAAACGGTTCAAGGAACTGTTCAGGGAGGTTCAAAAGCAGTCATGATCAATCACCTTGAAAAATAGCAGAAACAAGATATTTTACACCATCCCTGCACAGATTCAGGCAGAAAGACCTCTGTCTCCATCTTAGAGATCCATGCCTTCAGTAAGGTCCTGGAACAAGCAATTTGTCTTATTAACAAGCTCAACTTATAAGACGCAGTAGAAATCACACAAATAATGGTGCCACTTTATACTGGACTCCTTTGCTCTGAGTGATGACTGAGCAGCATATGCTAGCAGTCATACGGCAAATTTAAGAGAGAATAAAGAAAAACCTAAAAGTCCTCTGGAGCTGAAACTCCTGAGGAATGCAGAGGACAAAATGAATTAAATAAGCCGTACTTTCACAAGTCAATGAACAAGTACCACTCAGGCAAACTGGAAAGTAATATAATACGACAGAACTGAAGTCTGTGAAGCTCTTGATACTCTTGCTAGTTGTGAGTTAATTTGGGTGGAAGACATTACCTCTGAAACTTTTGTAATACTGAAGAGTGTGGAGTACTGCATTCCACCTAAAAACACAGCAAGAGCAGAGATGTACTTAAAGACAGTGCACACAACATGGTGGCAAGCGGTCTACAGCAGAAAAGCCAGTCTCACAGTCCAGTGGAGCTGAATGTATCAGAGCAGGCTGGATTTAAATTGCACTTTGCAACAAAAATTACTCACAGACTCCTGGAAGGCACAGAATAGCAGCTAACGAAGAGATCCAAAATTGTAAAGCAAAGGGAGATGCCTGGTCCAAAAAGAAACTTACAAGCAAGTATTCAAGAAGTGTATTGTGAATCGGAGTCACAAACCCATGCACTTTTGTAGTATAGCAGAATAATAAAATCTGGAGGAAATACTTTCTTGTCAGTAGTATAAACATTGTAAATGCAGAAAAAGTGCGCTGTGCCTGGTGTTACTCATATGTGTAACACATGCCTAACCATCACGATCATTTGAGGATGAAAAAAGACACAAAGATATACTTGCTGCTCTTTTTATACATGATACTTTTCATGTATAATTTCTCACCTCGAAGGATACACAATGTTTAGGGAAAATCAATAATAAATATGTAGTACATTTGTGGATTGTGTTTTGATGTCCATAAATACTTTTTTTTCTCCTTCCAGATTTCTTTAGTTCAGCGTCTTTAACTGTACAGAGTTACGGAGATATGAAGATGACTATGTTTCAGAAAAATATGGAGAATGCTTGCATTATCAAAATTAATTCCAGCAGCACGCAAGTAGTATTTTGAGTTTTTCTGTTGCTGCTGTAGTTAAAGTAGTGATGGCAAACACACAGTTATCATTTAGCAGGTAAAATACTTAAAAGACACTTTAATTGGCCTAAAGGTTCTAATAGTGGACCAAAGCTGTAAGAAATATAGCCCCTCTGATGGATGAAATTTTTGACCATACCACAGGACATCTAGGAGGGAGAACCAGTTAGATAGCAAGGAACTTTTTCCACTAAAGTAAACAGTTCTGTTTACTTACCAACAACAAAAATCACAGTATGCAGCAAATCTGCTGTAGTTCACTGTGTCACCAACATTTTTGAGTGTTCAGATAAGGGATAAAGTTTAAATTCATTATATTTTGAGTTGCAGTTTTGTTGCCAAATGTAAAATACTTAACCATTAAGGCAGTTGTTATTCTCCTGCTGTTCTGGTCTGATTAATTCTTATAATATTAAACAGCAATTCATTTTATCCCTCCACATCACAAGTCCAGCTGAAGGAGATAAGTGGCTGATAAAAGATCTCTGAGAACAGTTATAAATTATTCACTTTAAAATAATAATAAAGCAGCTAAGCAGAGCTGAGTAAATCCTCCATATATTGCACGTAACTTACTTAGAAACCTTCAGCAAATTACAGTAAATAATCTTCACTGTCAACCTGCTGTTCCCCAAACTTTTGCACAGAAACTTACCTCTGAAATGCAAATGTTTAACTACTTTTTAATAGTGAGGTTTATCTCTACAAAATCTGGTCATCTGTCTTGATTATTTTCTCCATTTTTTATAGTTAACAAGTAATTGTCATTTCATGAGCTTTCTTTCTCCTTCCTTCTCCTTTTTATTTGTCACTTTGAAAATGCAAACTTCAGTAAAAATGGTGAGCACACGTCACCTGGACAGAGACCCACTATACAGACCCACTCTCGGTCATTTCCTCTTGGGACAGATATTCCACATTCAAGGGCTCAAGTATGAGGGAGGAAGATGGTACTAAGCTGGGTCTGTGGAGCGTTGTTTAAATATATGCATCAGTGAAAACCGATGTACCTTGCTTTATTTTGATGTAAATAACTGAATAACTGATGGCAGGGAATGGAAACCATTGGCATAGTATGAAATTAGACATTTTCTGGCTCTTAAATCTGAGCTGTGATTCACATGCCGTCCTGAGTTAAAAAAAAAAAAAAAAAAAAAAAAAACAAAAACCACACAACTTGGGTAATTCTGAACAGCAATGGTACCTGCATTTTCTTCTTATGCTGTGCTGAAAATATCATTCAAACTTAATAATAATACTACAAATGCTTTTTCATACTATGCATATTTGCCTCCTTGGAGTATCTTAGGCCTGTGATACCTGTGAAAAGTTCAGAAAAATGTATTAAATTATTTGGTTTTTTTTCCCTTAGGCCAGCAACTAACTGAAAGTGTTTGAAGTAATGTAATATCTTTCTCCCATTAAATTTGGTCTAAATAGTAAAAATACTGCAGCATTGTTTATTGACTTGTTGTCTAATGTACAGTAGTAGTACATCATCAGGCAGATGATGATGTAATCATACTTCTGAAATTTATTTTTTAATTATGCAAACATTATGTACGTGGCACTATCTCCTAAACCTAGAGTCTCAGATCAGAGAGCTACAAAGTTTTCTCTGATCTCTACATCACCTTCTTGTTACATGACTGTCTGAGTGAATTTATTTTTAACCCATTGGCAGCAGTAGCCTGGACAGGCTAATAGGAGAGCTCTCTGCCATGAGAACTGCTCAGATGCTCCTGGGGACAGCAGGAGCGGCAGGTAATTTGGAGAACTGTGATTCATTTGAAAGCCGCTGGTTCTTTTGGACATATGCAGTCCTCTCACCTGTTGCTGACGACTAGAAGGACCTTGTGGTCTTTATAACACGTGAAGCTTCCTTGTCAATTGCTCAGATACCATTGCAAACAGGCTGGATAGGTAGGCTGTAGGAGCAGAATATTGTTAGAAAGAAAACCTGGGAGATGAGCAGGCTACTTCACACCAAGGATCTTGGCCCTGCTACAGCTATCCTATATCCTTTCTGAGCAATAAATGTGTACTGTGTGAACCCTCCTCCTGAAAAAAAACCAAAAGATCTGATGATAAAACTTACATGGGTGAGCATATAAGTGTTTGTTGCCAAACCAAATGATAAAAGGTTGCAAGGTTATGCTAGCTAAATTGGGTCATTTAATTTATGAATTCTAAAATACCGAATTTTGTTCCAAGCCTGACAAAGCAAAGGTGAAGGAATTAGATCCTCCTTTTCACAACAATTCTAAGTTAACTCAATATACAGACAGCAAGCATCTGTGGTAACAGTAATTGGACCCCACATCTTCCACAACTGCAACCGTCTAACGACTACCAAATATCATACTCTGGAGCTTGGGTAAGGAAAGCATGTGTGCCTCATCGAGCAGCAGTCCTGTTCAGACCAGCTGCCATGCAGGCAAATGATCCCCAGGGCAGCAGGCTGTGGCAGAAGAACTGTCAGGGACACCTGAAAACAATTGCTAACATTAACGACAGTGGGACATGTCTTGTTCTGTCACCAGCTGCAACCATTGCTGTGGTCTCAGGAGCCAACTCACCCGCGATAGCAAAGAGTTTGAAGAAAGAAATGGAAGACCAAGCACAAGACTCTTTATGAATTCTTTAAGAGAACATTACTACAGTGTCATACTCAGTGACAGTTTTATCTTGGTCCCTCAGTACACAATTAACATTTGCTGAAAATATGAGAAAAACAACTGTTAATAGGGAAACACTCCATAATTAGCAATTGCTTGCAAAGGTTGTAATTTAGATTCCAAGCTGGAGCCATGCAAAATCTGTAATGGAGCAATAATCGGCCACAATTTAGCAGATTCTGTGTCAGTTTTGTGCATTAGGAAGGAAGAATTACTGCACTATTTGTCATAGATGAGCATCAAATAGAAGAAGATCACCTCCCTTTCACATCAAGCTTGGTTAAGAGACAATCAAATTTTAGCTACCAGCAGATACATGTGATCCTCAGTACAATAGTCAGTTGCCATGGGGATGGGTTGTATAGAAAAGAAATTGCTGTAAAAATGAGTTGGTGGCCAGTCTCATTACAAAGGTGTCCTGCATTTGGCACTAGGTCTAAATGTCACTGGACAAGCTGATGAGGTTTGTGTCCCTCATTGCAGCAGCATGCATGTGCTGGGCAGGGATTTTTTATTATGCTTGATTACAAGAAGTCAAAAGCCTACTGTCTGTTATAGTCAGCATGTCCAAGAGACAAGATCCCAAGCAGAGACCGAGGAGGGGACAGTCTCTATCCTGCCTCTGTTGGCCACAGAGTACATGGACCACATCAGATCTCCTGGGTTATCTGGCCTGAGACCTGCACAAGCAGAATTGAAAGATAAACTTTCAGATTTGTTATTCTCAAACAAAACAAGTTAAAACACCATCCTGATTGTGATAATTTCTGGAGTCCTATACTTTGTTGACTGACTGGCATTCCTACGCAGTGGCCGTGTAATTATTAACTTTGAGGATAATGCTCTCAGAATGAATTTTTGATGGATAATCTTGTTTGCAAAGAATGAATGGGTGATGGTTCACTGCTTTGAACAGTGATTGTAGTGGAAATTTTGAAGTTCGGTATACCTGTTTGCAAGGAAATTGATTTAAAATATCTTTTTCAAAAGAAGTACTGTAATTTCTGCATTCCTGAACTGGTGACACTTTTAAGGGGTATTACTGTCAGAAGGTTGTTTTCCATCTCCAACTTTTCCATCTTTCTCAAACTGACCACTCCAGAAACAAAGATAGGGAGTAAATTCCATCCCACCATCATAGTGAAGGAAACTGGGCTTTTAGACAGTGATCTTACAAAAGGATATCTGGGAAAACGTTCATTGTCCTTGTGTATAGTGTTGTGTGGATTGCAGAATAAACTTTTGCTCCCTGCCCTTTCCATCACTTCTGTTTTAATGCATCAATCATAATAAACACAGAAAACATTTATGAGGGTTCCTGATATATAACATTTAATATCCCACAAACATGTTATCACAAAGCAATTTATGGAGCAATGCATTATGTTCTTGAATTGCACTGACTTGCGAGTATACATGCCAGCCCTATTCTGAAAAGAGCAAGGCTATCATGAATTCTTGTACTATTGGCATTTAAACTGCAGTGATTTACTGAGGGAAGGTGTATTAGTCAGGGCACTGAGCCCACACTCCTTTCCTTTGTTGAGTTGTCTCATAGGACCTTTCAAATCCTTTATATGAACATATCAATAAGGAAGGAGTAAGGAAATTAAACATTTGTCTTGATCCTTCTTACTCTCAGGTACTCAGATGTTTCCAGAGAAGATGACAATAAAAGTCCCATGCAGTAGATATCTTGCAAAGGGATAGTAAGATAAGGGAATTCAAATGTCACAAGAGGAAAAAAAACATTAATTTTCTTTAACTGCTAAATATCCCCAGATGCTATTGAGTTAATTGGGTAGCAATGATCCTCAGTGCCATGCAGAAATGTGTTCTTTGTAAGTTTCACAGTGAAGCAATAAGACATAGAAACAAGATTAATTTTTTTCCAATGCAAATGATGAATCAGACAAAGCATGACCCTTTACAGAACATTACACCTCAATCTCTGACATGCTGTATGGTGATGTGCAGAATTCAACTTCAGGTTGTGATTTTGGAGCTAATCTTTATCTTTGTATCCATGCATAGACACAAAAGAAAATAAGGTTCTTGTCTATCTCCCAGAGATAAAGAAAATTAAGGGACTCAAGGGACACTAATTATATTAATTTTGCGCTAAGGAACAGGCTCTAAAAATATCTCTAAAAATCCACCTTCCTCCATTTCCTGCAAATACTGTCCACCAGACTAATAGTCCTTCCCAAACATTAACAGCAGGGGAAAGCTTGTGTGATGTTGGCTGCATGTAGAGAGATATTGAAAGAGTGGAAGAGTATAGTTGGATAGGAGTCACGTAAAGAGGTATAGGTAAGCAGGCAAGATATCCTAGATTAGACTTGAGTTGCTGAGCTCCCTTTATAGATCTAATATTTAAATTATTAGCTAAACTTACTGAAGTTAGACAGTGACAGGCTATGCAAATTGTAGAGGAAAATTAACTTCGCTTTGATGTTTAAACATGAAACTAACAGCAGAGCTGCAACCAGATCCCTTAGTTGTAAGGAACAAATTCCAAGTACCAGATGGGAATAAGCTTCAGAAAGCCAGGAGAATCTGTATATTCCCAGTTCACACCTGTATTTTGTGACCTGTGTCTGTCTCTATTCCTGACTGGCTAACATGGTGAAGATGTGGAATGGAGATGTGCTGAATTTGGCCTTTCGTGATAATGATTTCTGCTGATAAGCACCCTGCTTCTCTTCTCTGATTATTTCCAAAAGCAATGAACAGGTTCAAAGCCTTACATTATTGAACTTTAATTAGGAAACTAGTTTGCATACATTTTAAATGTTAATCACTGTTCAGCAAGCTGGTGAACTTTGATGGGTCACAACCTGCTCACTACTGGAATAGTTTGTAGCTTTCACTGCCTGTTGGCGTTGATGCCAGAAGCCAAACAGGGTAGGACATATTTGGACAGCACAGCATCCTCTTCAGAAATGTAGATTCATTACAGAGGTAAAGGTATTAAGCAGAGAATTTGATCTGATTCAAAAATTACTTCTTTCTGAACTGTGCCTCGATGTCTATGTTTCTTCAGGCATCATCTACTAGCTATAATTTCAGATACTAGTTTTAAAATGGTAAATTGCAGCAGATAAACTGCACAGAAATTATATTTATTATGCTTTGCTTACAATGAATAACAATGTGCTAAACTGATATTGCAACTCAAATTATGGAGTAAAAACTGAAGAAATTCAGTATCAGAATAACAACAATTCATTTGCAGCTTCAGTTGTTCTCATGTATTTTTATATTAAAAAAAAAAAATAGCATTTTGAAGGACATGTTTCTATATTTCAATGCAGCCAGGCTGATGAGGAAGGACAAACACTTGAAAAGTGCAGTTACACAAGGTGCTTGAAGATAGAAATTATTTCCTTAAAGTGTTTAATCATGCTTTCCAAAACCACTTCCTCTGGTGACCTAATCACATAAATCATAGTAAAAGGTTAAAGACAAAGTTCAATTGCTCCAAATTATATGTGATAGTTTCTCTGAAATGGATTACTTTCCATTAAAGAGTGAACTCATTCCACTAAATAACCATATTCTTTGCATGGCCTCTGGACTGAAAGCTGATACTCTGTCACACACTTGGATGGATGGACTTTTTGCCTCTTTGAAACTCTGCTACATGGGAAAATAACAAACAGTCATATAGACACTTTGTTCTAGAAAGTAATCACATAACTACTGCCTTACTCCACACAATGAAAATGTTACGTGTGACTTATGATTTATGCAGAAATTCCTTGCTGCTTTACAGCAGGGGAAACCAAAGCATAGAGGTACAGTGGGAGGGCACAGATGTCCTGGTTTGAAGTAAAGCAGAACCAATTTTCTTTTCAGTAATTTTCATTTTTAGCTAAGCCTCTTCTAACTCTCAGAAATTAGCAGCATACTGTGCAGAAAACAGTTTGTTCTCAGAGTGATGATACCTATGTTTATAGTTAATGCCAAGGAATGGTAAGCAGAGGTTCATGCTTATACTTATTGCTATGACCGCCAAGATCAGCTAACTTTGTTATTTGCTCTGTTAGAGGGTCAGAAGCAGAAAAGCATAGAGGTGTTGCACCTGCGTGGAGGAGTGGACAGGACAGGTGACCCAAAACTGACCAATGGGGTATTCTATCCCATCTGCATCAAGCTCAGTATAAAAGCTGAGGGATCAAAGGGATCAGCTTCTTTCTTCAATGGCTAGCATCTGAGGAGGACTCTGTCCGTTCGTCTGCTGTTGATCCCAATCCAAGCATTCCTGACTCACATCTGGAATCCAGCTCCTGTCCATCACTGAGTCCAGTCTGGGGCTTTCCCAGTGCCTGCCACTGATGCAATCTTCATCCTGGGAGTTGACACGGTTTTGTATATATTGTATATATTTCATTATTATTATCATTTTATTTATTATTTTATTAACTTGTTAATATTTTCATTAAAGTAGTTTAGGTTTTTTCTAAACTCAGAGATCTCTTTACCTATTCCTCTCCTGTCTTTGGAGATAGAGGCGAGGGGGGAGCATCTGCTATTTTGATAGGCCAATCTGGCCTAAACCATGACAACAGGTCTGGGAGATGTCCCACTCCTAGACCTATCCACTGCACTATCTTCTTCCTCCCATCCCCCAAAAGAGATGTTTCTATTGCAAACTTCTTACTATTATGTATTTATTTTGGTGACATCAATGTGTTTTTTGGGTTACAGTTTAGAGAGCCAAGATCACCATGCTTCCAAGGTGAAAGACAGCCACCATGTTATGTTGGCTGTCGAGGATACTAAAAAAGTGTCAGTCCAAATCCCCTGTCTTAAAGGCAAAAAATTGCCCTGACTAGGGAGTAATCAAGGAACAGAAAGATGGCATTCATTTAAAAGTTGATAATGCAATAAGAAGCAAGAGGCAACAAGGAGCCAGAGCTGGCAAAGGTGTTACGCTGTGCCTATGTTTAATGGCAGCAACAACATAAGCCTGAAGAAGCTTTTATTACGTACATCTTAGAAGATATTGTATACTAGCCAAAGGTTTTGGCAGCTCCAGAGTAGATGGTGGGCACACAAAAGGTGTCAGAAATTGTATGATGTTATGGCAGAAATACATCAGCTGGTTGGATCTTCTATAAGATCATCCCCAAGAATGGGTTAACACTCTGAATATTCAAAATACAGTCTTTAGATTTAAGGGTCAGCATTCAGTCCAAGAAAATTGGACAGGGTTCATATCTCTGATAAATGCTCTAATTTCAGATTCTCCTCTCATGAGGTAAACAGCATTTTATCAGTTCAGATAATAGTGTATGCTTTAAAAAAGGTATTCTTTAAATATATGCCTTGAGGAAGTTTAAGTACCTTAACGTATATTTTAAAAACAAACAAGGCCAGTTTAAGACACTACTGAGGCGTTTGAAGTAACATTTTTTTATAACAAACTTCCCTAAATTTCCACACCATAAATTACTACATAAAACGATCCTAGGCGAATCTTTCTGAAAACTCAGTACCAGATAGCTGCAATATATGGGGAAAAAATAGCTCACACAACCACATTATTTTAGGCCCAATCGCAGCTGAATTTTTTTGCCATCCAAACAACACAGAGGGGCTCCAGCACATGTGAAAATCAAGCCAGCACACTGGCAGGCAACCAGTTCTCTGCTGGTAGCCTGCTAATTACAAAGTAGTTTCAGCAGAATACTGTAATTCTTAACAGTTAATTAGAACTTTATAATGTAGCTCTGATAGCACTACTTGAACTTAATTATGAAAGAGGTAACAGGCTTGTCCTCACAGTAAAGAGGTAAATACATCATTACAGAGGAAATCATATTAAGAAATAAAATAAATTTAATTTAATTATCATGCAGTAAAATTAATACCAAAGGCAACAAAGGTTATACAAAATTAATACTATTTTAAAAAGACATCACATCTAGTAAGGTATTTGAACTGCCCACAGATGGAAAGACACTAGTGCTACAAAAAAAACCTGATTGGAACCAAAGAGGATTGTGTACCACCCATCCGAATTTCAGTTTTTGTGTGAATTTGCACATCTGCATGTCTACAGATAAGTGTGGGCACAGTAGGGTGTAGCAACATGAGCATGAGCAAGATGGTCACAACATGTGCAACTCTTCCACCTCTGCACCTCTGACTGTGGTCTTGCTGATTCCTCAGGGGAAACTGGATCCAGGTACGGGCCTTGCTTTGAATTCTTCAGGATGACTGTGACCACACAACATTTCCTGGAAGCCTAAGCACTTTGAGCCTAACAATAGTTATTTGGACCAGGTTTTCCTTGCTCCAAGGAAGAAACCTGGCAGTGTGAAAGGCAGCTGCATATTTAGGAAAGGAAAGCAAAAAAAACCTCAGCCCTGAAGCAGGCAGAGCAGAGATTTGAACCAGGTCTCCAAGGCAGTCTCTTAGCCTTGTATTGGCAGGTTTGAGTGCTGAAAATCAGATATTTTGTTAAAATCCCATGTATTTTAAAGATCCTAAAGATGATTTTAAAGTCTTAGGTTTTGACTAGTGGGGGGGCAAGGGGGGCAGGGAGGATGGGAAGGTAAATATGCCTGGATATGCTAATGGCTTTACCAGTCATTTTATGCTAGTAAAAGTCAGGATTTAATTCACCTTCAATGCATGCCAACCATGCCAAAGAAATGCCAATATAAACATGCCTCTGGGTAAGGTGGCACATGTGTCTTTCTCTTCTCTGTTCACTGTCTTCCAGCGTAATTACAACAAGCAAAGTTAATGAATTACAAATCTCATTTTTCTTTGATACAGATCTCCTGTTTGATCTCTTTCTGCTTCATTCTTGGCATTTTCAGTGGCATTCTCATATAGTGTTTATTAAATACACGCACATCTTTTAAAAGGTAGAACAGTTAATATCCATTGAAAGCAGTTCTGTTGTACCGGGCTGAGAAGATACTTTTGCATGTACTGTTGATTGCCTATAGACAGACCCACCTTCTAAAACACACTTTAATGCCTCCAGTGATCCACATCATTTTCCAAGAGGTTTTCCAATTATAGCAAGTACTTTTGGCATAACTTGTACATGGGCCCGTTTTGGATGTAGAGGTATTACTTTAAGTGTCAAGAGGTGTATTGAGTATAAGAAAGCACGTTGAACAGGCTGTAGCGTCACTACAAAGGTTATTTCTGGAGTTGGTTTTCCTGCAGCATTATACAAACTGTACGCATAAGCCATGTTTCCTTGGTGGTTATGCTTTATGACACCAACTTGACTTACTTGAAAGTGGGCAACATGCTATTCAAACAGATGCCTGCAAGTGTGGGTAGCCAAGAGATCATGAGCAAGTAGGTGCACTGTAACAAGTTGAAAGTAAAGTGTGCATCCATTAATGTATCAGCAGCTGAACATCCTGATCTTTATGGTCCATAATTAAAAGATGGCCTCCCAACAAGAATTTAAGCTGCAGTGCATAACCTAAAACAAAGAACCTTTTCCATGCTCATTTGAGGAAATGTTTATCCAACTTCAGCCAGGAAAAGCAAGTCGAATACAGGATCCTATTACAACATTTCTGTGCATTCTAACCAAATCAAACCACTGTGCCTTCTTTTCAGTTTATATGAGTACATTCCAGAACACCTAACTAGGTTTTGTGGCTCAGCACATGGAGAAAAAGTGGGCAAGGTTTGTTTAGACTGGATGATTTATTTTAGATCTTGGCCAATTGTTGGCATTAAAATTAAACATAGTGTCAACATTAATTAACATATGAAAAAGAACATTTACAGTCCTTCTAGCCAAGAGTCTTGGACCCAAACTAGCCAGCTGCTAGCCTCTGCAACAGAGTAAGCACACCACGGCCAGACGCACTGAAACCTCCCCTGCTAAAACCATATGACACTGTGATCATTTCAGTGAGCACTGAATTTCTCAGATGAGTTCAGGTATTTTGAGATTATGTTTGAATCTGGAATTTTGCATACCCACAGTCATTCAAGTGCAGCTGAGCAGAGTAGAGATCACGTCCCGGAGAAAGACCGTTTCCTCCCTGGTTGATGACACAGTTTTTTTCAGTGGCAGTATGAGAGTGAAGAGCCTTGGACAGAAGGTCACTCTGATCAGGCTGACAAACAGTACTGTAAAACAAGTAATAATACAGAAAGCTGTAAATAATGCATTTGATCCAACTATAGCTGCCTCTGAAAAAGGGTTACAACCCTGATTTTACCCTTCATGTCAAGTAGAAAAATTGAAAATACCAGTGCACAGTGAGCAGGCAGGCTTCCCCGTTGATGTTGTACTTCTGATCTATTTGCACAGTTTTTGCAAACAAATCTGCACTCACGCTTTTTTTGCAGACAAACATGCACTCATTATGCTCCAATATTGTTAGGCCCTGAAAACACCATGTTTAAGGTAATGCAGAAAACCCTGCCAAGAACACTGTGTCAGGCTAATGAAGTGGCATGGCTTTCAAACTGGTGTTCATTCCTATTAGTTGGCTTTGAAGGTAAGCACAGAGAGAGCAAGAGAGACTGCAACTTCCAGGGAGGGAGATTGCCAGCAGCTCACAGCAAGGATGGCTAATAGGCGAACTTTCATTTTTGAAACAGACCTTAAGCCAATGGGGCAGGCACTGGCCTTCCACCCCATGTACACTCCTGTGATTACCAGTGAGAGCCTCTTCATTGCATTCAGAGCCTCCCTTCGCAACCAAAAAGTGCTTGAGCTTCCAGAACATTCAAGGAGACAATTTGAAAATTTGGCCAAACATCCTCTTTTCCTGGGGGTTCCTCTACCCTTAATTCAAAGTGAAGCAAGCAGACAGGGACAAGCACAGGATGTACTCTGCACACTTCTCTTAAGGCGATTGTAATGTCAAGAAGGTACAAAACAAATGAAGGAATCTCAGGAAAGAGGATTCAGAAGGAGATTAATGGTAGATAGGTAGCTACCTATACTCTGTGCTTCATTATGCTGCCTGGCCTTTTTTTTTGTGATTTCAGTGTAGTTTTTTCTGTAGGTGTGGCTCAGGCAGTAGCTTAAAGATAAGGGACCTTAAAATTTCAGGATCTGCAACTGGAGCCCTTTTCAATGCAATTCCCTCTACTCCATTTATATTGAGTAAATTTCTTTGAATATTGGAGAAGTACTTCACAGCCTCACAAGATCTGCAGGAAAGACTCAAGGATTCAAAATTCACATGCACTCAGGCTGAGGCGCATATTTGTGCACCCACATATCCCAGTCATGCAAGAGGAGAACGTGATTCCTCCACCTGTACAGCTCTATTTCTGTCAGGTCCTTCGTGATAACTCTATCTCAGGTCCTTCATACTAATCCTCCAGTGTAAATACAACTTTCAGCCATTCCAGTGGCATCGTATTTATGTGGAGCAGGAGAGTTGGCTCTGAATAAGTCGTGTTCCCATCAAAAAGAAAGGAAGGGGACATTTGCCTTTTGCCTTGTTTATCAGTTTTGCCTGAAGGGGTAATTCTCCAGACCTACCAACCTCAACAGCATTGGCAGCAGAATATAATTTTTGACTGTTAGTTCATTGCTATTTTGCCACATTGGGGTTGGGGATGGACTCTAACAGGCTTCGTATTTCAGGCAGATGCCCAGAAATGGCCACTGCACACGTAAGAGCTCTTCTGCACATGTGATATTCTGCCCAAGCCTACTGCTGCTCTTTCCATTATGATATACCCACAAAAGGTCCAGGGTGCTCTGTGTTTACCGTACCAAACTGGACTCTTAAAGGGATTCACACATATGCACTGATGTCTAGTCTATCAGTCATAAATTTGCAGATTCAGTGGGTCCAGTGATGGGAATTCACGGAGCCTATTGCTTTCAAATCAGGTAGCTGTGACTGGCCTTTACACTTCATGTACAAAACTGTGATGTTCTCAAAATCTAAACCCACAAAAGCTACAAAAGTAGTATACAAAATCCGGCACAACAGGAAAAAGGAGCTCTTGGGAGAACTGTTTGTGGGAATAACTGCTTGAGGAAACATGTAGTATAACACTTCCAAGTTCTGCCAACCCCAGTTTTGTAATCTAATGAGCATTTTTGTACCACATCCTTTCCGCTGCTGTACTTGTCTTATGCTTGGCTTGCAAACCCATCGCTAGAAATTTTTTTTCTTTTTGTTCTGTCATCATAACACCTAACACAGCAAGTACAGATGTTTACTAAGCTGGCAAGACACTATTTGTTGTAACATTAAGTGGTGATTTGTTGTTAGGTCTAATACACGCTGAGCTTCAAAACAAAGTGCATCCCTATGTGTTCCTCCAGTTCTCTGCTGATTTATAGCAGCATAAAGCTGGAGTCAGCTTGAAAACACTGGACCCATTTATATTACCTCAGGAAATGAGGTTTAAGGCAATGCTTCATACTTCTCCCAGTGCTGTCTGGCTTGGCTGTTCAGTGTGTTGTGTAAGATTTTTATTCCCATATCTCTGCTGTGGTTACTTTTTTCCTTCGTTCTGTGTGTCTGTCAGTTCTACCTCTCATGCTACAATGCAACTGAGAGGATACTCACTACAATGCAGGGGAACAGGAAAAAACCGGCGTATCTTTTAAATCACCACAATAGGTCTTAATTAGGTCACTATTACTTTGAGCAAATACTCATCGTTAACTCTGATTGACTGTAATGAAGGGTAAGGCCACTCAGCACTAATTTGAAGTACTTGATAGATGGAAGGACTGAACACTACAGGCTTCATCCTACTGCAAGAGTCAAGGAGAGTTTATGTCATTAAATACAGTGGGAGCTGCACCAGATTCCAAACAACCCCTCCGAGGTCATTGAGAACTGAAAATCACTTCTTTCTCATCTCCACCTCAAACCGTAACCAACTTCAAAAAAACAAGTTTGCAATCCAGTGAAAAGAACCCTGCATAAGTGAATTTAAATCAAAGGACTGTAACAACCAAAACGTACTGGTATAAAGTCAGTCAAAACATAACCCAGGTAACACAGCTTGTTTCCACACTATCCAGAGGACTTCAACAAAATGTTTGCCTTTTGGAGATACACAGTTGCTAATATTTGAGTGGGTGCGACACTAAGTATGAAACTCATTTTTTAAATCATTACATGCTGTTTCACAAACTAATACTTTCTACACAGCTGAGGGTCATAATTTTAATACAAAAGAGGCGTCTGCTTTTCTTGTTCCAAAACGTTACATTCTATTACATTTTTGAAAGGAAAAAAGGTAAGCGATTACCCTATAGGTATACCCTAGTGTCCAAAAAAGAATGTCATGCCAACTCATTTTTCCTGGTATTATTAGGTTAGGAGATAGCTTCTAGGTGAATGACATCCGCCTATAATGATCACATTAACGCAGAACTCATTAATTAAAGATGAGGTCTGGTTTTATTCACTTCTGGTGTTAGTCGGATAACCTGTGGCATTTCTTTAACAAGAAAAAGGTATTTCTTGCCTCTTCTAATAAAAGAAGAAAAAATGTACATGACATATTCTTATATAAGCATAAATAAGAATAGGTCCACTGGTACCCAATAGAGCATAAATATTTCTAACTAAGAACAATTTGCACCACAACATAGAATAGCCTTGTATGATCACAGACTTTCTACTTGCTACATCGAAAAACTCAAGTAGTATTTTTTCTGTGTAAAACATAACTAATTTTCAACTTGTGATGCTGGAAAAGACTTCCCTTAGACTATTTTTTTAAAGGCAGGCACCAATTAGCAGATTTGCGCGAGAATTTAGACTTTCAACTCTATGAGAGAGAGGGCTTTTAAATTTTTCCCCTACTCCTCAATAAATATTAGTAACTTAAAGGTGTTTTCAGACTCCTTTTAAACTATATCAGCACACATTTTGTCCCACAGAGATCCTGACTTTAAAATCTCTGTTGGTTCTATAGATACATAATAATTATAGACAAATTCAAAGCCAATTTTATGTTTAGTTAGTTTCCCTGAAGGAAAGAAGTGCATTTGGTAGAACTGGCAGGTCAGATTCCACTGTTGTTGATGTCAATTTAGAGTAATGCAATGAAACCAATGGCATTTTTTAAAATTATAATAGCATCCATGGAATCACTGTATGGCTCAGAGAGTTTTACTGCTACTTTTTAAGCAAGATTAAGACAAATATAAAACCAGACCAAAAATATCACTTTCTGTATATTCTAATCCAATTAATAAGCTATGTGTATATAGGAAATCACACTCCACAATACAAATTCTGCAATCTGAATCCTAGAGAATTTTTGTAATTTTGGTTTGATCTCTGTGGCTTAATGTTATCTGTCATTTTAAACACAGACTTTGTAACTGTCTCATTTCTCCATGGACAAGGAGTTCATTAATAAATCTGCTCACCACCTCCTTTATTTTACAACAGCACACTGCTGCCAACCTGCCTCCTCCAGTAATATTCAGCTTAAGTATAAACAGATATAATTGGTATTGCAATGAGATGCATAAATTAAATGGATGGGTTTTTTTCCTAATACATCGGTCATTGTGTCACTAACACATCATCAGTTGGAAAAAAAACCAAACCCTTCAAACATTTGCAGAGCACTGCAAAAGATCCATTAGCAGGGTCCATTAATATAATTCCACTATTTGACAGAGTAATATCATCTATGTTAAGTGGATTATTTTATATGTATGCATATAGGTGGGAAGGCAGGTAGATAGGTAGGTATATAGATAGACAGGTAGATAAATATATATTCATCCAGCATTTCTATTTGGCAACAAATAGAAGCTGGGAATTGTCCGTATTTAACAGTTTAATGCATCTTGTAGCTACTCATGTAGAGAAATTAATCTAAATGAAAATAAATTGCTTATTATACCCATTAGAAAAAGCACCTCAGGTTATATATCTCATCTCATTCACTACTCCAAGAAAAGTGCAACATTAGTGTTCAAATCTGACAGACACTTTGGTGAGGGGATATGAGCTTTTCGCTTCAGTCCCTCACTGGTGTCCTCTGACTATTTTTTGAGTAGAACACCATTACCTTAGAGGGTTTCAGAATAAAGTGTTTTAAGAAACTGCATGCTACTTTGCAATATTCAAGACATCATTTTCTATTAGCTTTCAGTCAGGCCCATCACATCTTTCCTTTCTCTGCTGTTTCAGTTTGTTGAAAGGCTGCCACTGCTGAGGGGGAGGGTAACTATAGTTGTTCACTAGATGAGAAAATGAAGTTTTCTAACCTTGAAATTGGGATGCAGCTGAAATGGACCTGACTTTTACGTTCCCTCTTTTTTTTTTTTAAAGCAGTGGTGCTCTCCTGTCTAAAAGGACAAGTTCAATTTCCCTTCAATTCAGCCCCGTTAGCATGGCCCTGAGCAGAATTAATAAATCCACCTATAATTTATTAAAGTCTTTCACAGTTCTCCACTCACCAGCTCATATAGCATGCACTTTTAAAAAATGATTCTGTCACCTGGAACGAGAGGATACAAATAATGGACAAAACAGGATCAGAGTGACTGTGTTTAATGACTAAACTCCAAAGAAGCTTTATGGCAGGCATCACAAATACCCTCATGTTTCACCACAGCTGAAATAAAGCACTGACTCACATGTGACTGCTGATCCCCACCTTCATTAGTAACATCTTTAAATCAGAAAAGCTTTGTGAAACAAGGGGTCTGCACCTTGCTGAGTTACAGAGCATAGCTCTTGAGAGAAATCCATGCATCACCATGAACCCAAATCTCTTACAGGGGTCAGAAAAGGAGTAGAATCATAAACAATATCATGTTACTACCTAAGGCTGTATCACAAGTCTATTATAGAGAATATTCTTGGGCCACACCGTCTTCTGTGTCACTTTGGACCAGAAACAATCTTCTCCTTGGAATTAGTCACTTGTCAATACGAGGAGCAGGAGTGTGTCCTCCAGCTTATTCGGTCCTTACTCTGCTAAGAAAAAAAAAAAGAAAAAAGGTCAGGATGGAGTGAATGAAAAATTAAGACAAATACATAGTAAAATACTGTGACATATGATATTCATCCAGGATCAGGCATTTTTCCCATACATTAGCATGGGAAAGGCATGAAAGGAAGTAATGAAAGAAGGCAGAAGGCTTTTGGAGGGGTACACAAATCAGAAATTAGCAGAATTACCTTGTATTCCAGCTAATTCACAGTGATGGTAAGGTTAATTTATTGCTTTTTCAGTGGCTGTACTTCACATACTGCATCAAGGACCTGGCGACCTGTGTGGTGCACACAGTAAAAACAAAAAACAACAACAACAAAAAAAGGAAGATCTTAGATCTTGCTGCAGAGAAACAGGTGTTACACTGGTTGTTTGAAAAGGGGCAAAACCCCTGTCGATGAAGCATGCGGTGTGCTGTTCCTGTTAGAAGCATTTACTGACAGATTCAGGAGCAAGAATATAAAACCCAAAGTCATATTCAAATACACATTCTGTCTAGCTGATCTGATTTTAAATTCTGTACTATAGAAAATTGGCATAAGATAAATCATAATATAAGAAAATTATAGAGGTGCTTATTGTGTCCCTGAAACCAAAATGTGTTGAAAACACACCTCAGGGTTGAATTGGCTTGAAGTGGCTTTTGAAACAGCAGAACGTGTCCACCAGTCTTACAGCAAAAAAACAGAACATAAGTGCTAAATAGTGAACTTTTAGGTTTTCTTCTTAAATAACTGAATGAAATAACAGCTACATCATGTCATTCGTGTTTGCTTACACTACTCAGAGTGAAAGTTAAATTCAGCTTGAACTTCAGAGTCTCCCTGAAATCTCCAGTTAAAATAAATACAAGCTTCTTAAGTATAGTTAAAAATAGATGCTGTTTTGAACCTGTTCATTAAAGCTATTTATTTGCATATGTAATTGATCTCTATTTATTGTGGAAATTTCAGGAATAAATATACATATATTCCTTTTTCAAACTTTTTTTTTTCTGTTAAGAAATTACCCTTGGTTCCAAAAAAAAATTACTATTAGGATTTTTGGAGTTTTTTAGACTATTAGGATTTGGGGAGCTTCTCTGTGCGTGACTTCTTTTAATGAAAAACATTATCAAGCTTCAAGCATGCACTTCTTTTTATAGGCGAGTAATGCATGATACCGTCCAGAATCACAGAATAACTGAGGCTGGAGACACCTCTAGATATCATGTAGTCCAACTCTCCCAGCCCAGAGCAGGGTCAGATAGACCAGGTCATACAGGATTGTGTACAGTCAGGTTTTGAATATCTCCAGGGATGAAGACTCCACAACCTTTCTGGGAAACCTGCTCCAGTCTTTGACCACATTCAAAGTAAAAAACTTCTGTCTTGCACTTAAATGTATTTTTCTGTATTTCAGCCTCTATCCGTGGCCTTTTTTCTTGTCATTGAGCATCGCTGAGAAGAGCGGCTCTATCCTCTTTTCTCCTGCATCAGATATTTATACAATGGATAAGATCCCCCTGAGTCTTCACTTCTGGACAGTCCCAGCTCTCTCGATCTCCTCGTTGCAGAGATTCTTCTATCCCTGCGTCATCTTTGTGGCCCTCACGCAGGCATACTGCCACTCCAGTATGCCTAGTCTCTCTCACACTGAGGCGCCCAGAACTGGGACCAGTACTCCACGTCAGAGGGGAAGGATCATCTTTGACCTGCTGGCATCAGTCCTCCCAGTGCAGCACTGCATGTTGTTGGCCACCTTTGTCACAAGGGCACATTGCAGGCTCATAGTTAATTTGGTGTTCACCAGGACCCCACCAGGACCCAGGAAGATTTGATGCATTGTTCTTAATTTTATCCCTCCACTCCTCTCTGATAAAACCATTTTTCCCCCCCCCCCCCCGCATTGTACTTTGAAAAAATATATTGAGAGCAAAAAAAGTTAGGAGTTCTAACAGGAAGAATTTTTATGAAATAAAGGGGTTTTTATGAATGCAGGCTGATGCAATTAGCCATTTCACTGTCTCCACAGACAAGATTTTAGACTTCATTTTTTTCACCAGTTGCTGCAGGTCTCCAGGATTAACTAAATTACCTTCACCTCTGTAAATATTCTTGTGAAGCGTTGAGAGGAACAGCTTGGAGAAGGCAGGTACACACAGGCAGTATGAAGGACAAAATAAATATGTTCAAAATTTCTATAAAGTATGTGACTGGTTTTTTGCCATAAGCACATACTTTCATATTGTGACGTCACAATACACATCTTGAATTAGGGATACAAAAATAGTCAGGTACTTCTAAATTTTTAACATCTCCCGACGCTCAGTTCACAACAGGAAATTAAAGAAACCTAGGTTTATAATCCTGCAACATGGGTTTGGATTTGGCTCATCGTTCTTTTTTAGAGAAAAACTAGGGAGTTATTTTGGAATTTCATTCCAGCATCCCTAAAGTTTTGAAGAAAGAGACCCGAAAGTTGAGATATAGGGCTTTGAGTTTGACCCATGTCTTCTCTCTTTCTGCATCTGGCTCTATGCTACATCATCCCCAATAGGGCGTGCAGGTTTATAAACCTAAGTACTAATTTATATTATTCTTTGCTGCATGCTCAGCTGTGCCTATCAGCCTATTAAGAAATTAATAGGGTCTCAGTATCTGTCACTGCTAATTTTAAACAGGAACAAGGACATGCCAAGCCATAATATTGATGCATTTGAAAATATGTTAATTGTCCTTCTCATTATTCAGCCTACTTAGCTACTTTCCAATACTGCTTTCCTAAATACAAGTCAAGAGAGATATTTTAACATTTCTAAAACCACATCTAAGTTCCTTTGAAATGGCAGAGTTTTCCTGCTAATTGAAAAATAGGTTTCATGAGGACTTTTGTAGAGAAATCACCAATCAGACGTAGATGTTAATGTACATTTGGTACACACTATCGACTGCTTTTCAATCTATCTCAGTTACTAATGAAAACTATCTATCTGAACTCAGCAGAAGTGCTAACTAGCTTTCAGTACCAGCAGTTCTCAACATGGGTTCAGAACAGCTGCAAACAGTTCAGTCACACTTCTGTTGCAAAATATCTGTGGTATTTGTAAAATGGTAAGTAAGCAAGGGTGTATATTTTTGTCGCCAGCAAGCCTGAGTGATTCTACTAATGCTAATATAGGCGTGCCTGTGCAATAATGACTCTATATTCCTCTCAGACTGCAAATTGACGGTCTTACAGCACATCAATGTGTATAAAGAAGCATAATGAATATTAACTGTGATTTAATGCATCATTTTCCACTTTCTCTATGGAAACATGGAATACTGGAGGGTCCTACTCCATTTAGCTTTTGGGAGGACACTGAGCAGGGGCTAGTGGGCTCTCTTAACATTTAGATGTCAAGTTCCCCATTCTGATATTTCATCTGTGGGTGGCAATATCTTTTGGACTGCCTAAGATCTTATCTACATACCTTTAAAAAAAAAATATTTCCCTTTCAAGCGATGAAGAGAGATGACAGCCTTTCAAGTAATAAATCAGGAAACGTGTCCCTGATAGTGAATGCAAGCAAGAGAGGGGCAAATAGGGGTGTGTATGTGTGTGTGCGCTTGCAAAAGCTGATCATTTTCACCACTTGTACTCTCTTTAAAATGAGTAACAGTCACCTTATGGGCTATAATTCCTTTGTCTGTATTCCTTGCCAAGTTTCTGTACTTCACTGTTGCATATGGAGTGAAGCACTTCACTCGTAAGGGAGAGGTAGCAATATAATTATTGATATAAAACAATGATTTAATAAAGTTTTACAGTTAATGAGACAGTGTTTTAACCAGATTCGATGGCAAGGTACACTTGTTTATTTACTGCATGGAGGACAGAGTCAGACAAGCTGTCAGGGAGACCCTCCCATTGAGTCACGAGGTTCAGAAAGGACCCCCTGGATTTCTAAACTCTTTCTCAGGAACCTAGATGCAGCTGGATCCAATGCTAGTCCCAGACTTTGTCAATGCTTTATGTCTAAAGGATTATAATGTGCAGTCATTCCTTTATATGACTTAGCTAAGATTTCGAAGTTTAGTATGCTGTCAGTCACTTACCAAGGATCGTTGTGGCAAAAAGTCTTTGAATCTCAAGAGTAACCTTGAGAAGCACCCCTATTCAAGGGAAGATCCTGGCGTGCAATCCACTGCCATGAAGGAGAGCTCAAAGGGCTCTTGGACTGTTCACTATTTATGGGGGTAAGATGATTGACCTATAGCCATATTTGCGTATTGACCACAGTACCAGCATTGTGGTTAGGTGGGTGCATTGCTCAAGTTAGCCCTTGGCTATTGTGTTGTTATGCATCTCCCCAAAAACACTTTTGAGCTGGGTGCATCACAACCACATGCACCCATTACAACCATCACAGGTGGTTATTGCTTGGGCAGTGTTATGGGAGATAAAGGTCAGCCTGGGGGCTGGAGATAGCACACCATCACACTCACCGTTGTCTGACACTGGAGGAAATTATTTACCCAAGAGGTGTAGATAAACCTCACTTCTTAGCACACCAATCCATGCTCATTTTGCACATAATACTCCAGATCACAAGCTAAAAACAAAGAAGAAGAAAAAACACCATCATCTGAGGAAGAGATGGAAGAGGAGGTATGCATTCAGAATTTCAAGAGGGCGGGATTTTGCTTATGCAAATTGTTTTCGAGGAAATCAGTATCCATAACCTAGAAATTCTCAATGACTTACGCATTTAGGCTCCAATTTTCAAAGAAACCTTTGGGTCATCTGGCACTCAAATCCTACCAACTTGCACGTAAGGTGTTCAGTAAGTTCTCAACAACTCTCAGTGGTATGAGAGACAAGGGATGCTCCGCATATCTGTAAAATTAACCCTGGAGTTCAACATTATTTTTAGCAGAAAACAGAGGCAGCAAAATCCACGTGTATACATTCCACATGTATACAGTCCATGTAGAGCTATGCATCTTCATAGCATTACATGGTACTGCTCTGAAGAAAGAAATTCCAAGAAAGCAGGAGAAAAAGAGGGGACTGGCCATTTTAACTGTGGTCTTAGACTAGCAGCAATTCCAGCAGACTTTAGAATTCCAGAAGTGCTTCAGTCTGAGGCCTTGACTGCTACGGCTAATGAATTTACAGCTGCTGCACAGCAGTGCATTCAGGGGCACTCCCGAGCCCAAACAGACAGTGCTGGTGACTTAAATCTGAAAAGCTGTAGCATCTTTCTGTTGATTGCTAGTTGTTACGCCTTAGCTTGGGAAAGAAAATATGTTGGACGTTCTCATAAAGCTGACCTGAAATTTAGTTTAAATTGCGTGTTGGCTGCTGCTGAGAAGGGATGAATCATCCATACTCCATGTGGAGCTCAAACTGGATTTCTGCCTGACTGTGAAGTGAGAGCGAGCATCCAACACTGGATGAACGATAAGGCTTGTATTGGATGCTGCAAAAAGGTCTCTCATGTCCCATGCCTTTGGCCTAGATTCCTGCCCCACTGGGGGACTTTCCTCCATAAGCGGTCCTGCTGGACTTCTGAACCAACCCTAATTCAAGACCTAAAGCTAACCCCAAGATATGGGTGAAACTAAACACATACTTAATTTCCTCAAGCTAATAGAGGGGAGACAAAAGAGAAACTCTTGTGAAAGGGAATAAATTTACCATGTATGCCTTACAAATAGAAAAAATGTTGCTGGAGTTCAGCTGAGTTTGACTCCCTTTCCATCCTTTAGACAAAAAAAATAGAGTGAAAATCAGAAGTTCCCGTTTGTTAGAGATCAAAATGTATTTCACCTCATCCTCTCAATGCAGGCATGAAACAAGGTCCCTGGAATACTCGTTGGACCACCTTTCTAAAGCCGTATTACACTGACAGACACACATTTTGTGTAAAGTCTCCAGTAAAAAGTGAAAGATTTGTCTCTGTTTTCACTGTGGCCAGAGCTTCATATTCTTAATTTTGGTAGCCCCTGGGAAGTACATTTAGCCTTTTGATTGGTATGCATTTTAGTCAATTTTTAAGTGGCAATAACACATACCTGTGGCAAAGAACAAGCTGTGGCCAGTAACAGCACCGGCTTTATATTGGGTCCCCCAAAACTGCAGTCCAGGCCAGCTGTAATGCCATCAACAGCACTGAACTGTGAAAGACAAAGGGGGCCTACAAGAAAGCTGGTGAGGGACTTTTTAGGATGTCAGGTAATGGTAGGACCAGAGGGAATGGATTAAAACTAGACATGGGACAATTCAGACTGGACGTTAGGAAGAAGTTCTTCCCCATGAGGGTGGTGAGACACTGGAACAGGTTGCCCAGAGAGGTGGTGGAAGCCCCATCCCTGGAAGTTTTTAAGGCCAGGCTGGATGGGGCTTTGAGCAACCTGGTCTAGTGGGAGGTGTCCCTGCCCATGGCAGGGGGGTTGGAACTAGATGATCTTTAAGGTCCCTTCCAATGCTAACAATTCTATGAGTCTATGATAACAGAACACTGCAAACCAAAGGAGCCCCATATGGATGTGAGGACAACGAAACAGGAATCGGAAGCATTAAGGGATGGAAGACAAAAGAAAACACAGATCATATCTCATCTCTGTGCCACATGTCTTACTAATACAAAAGAAGAACTCGTGACACATCATCCCTCATTTATTTTCCCTGTACACAATGGATGCCTAATATATTTGTTCACTGATCCCCTGCAGTAATGAAGCGGTACAGGAATATACACCCATAAGACTGAATACAATGGCAGTAACACTTTGAGTCTCCTGCTCCAAATTGAAGAAATCTGTGTTATTTGCAAAAGAAAGAAAAAAAAAAGTCTATATTTGTGTTTCATAAAGTTTAAACATATGACAGGAAGCAACACTTACATCTTAACATTTTTCCCTTGCTCTGCTCCTGATTTGCTGTGACATCTTGGTCATGCCTTCCATGCACTTTTTTACCCATAGATTAAGTGAGTTTGCACGGAATACACCAAACTTTGTGAGTACCATTTTCTTGAACTCTCTGGATCAGGTGTTTAGGTCTTTTATTCCTTCCTCTCTAGTTGATATTATATGGTTACACCAGTAGCCAAGGGATAGGGTAGAGCCCCATCCCCATGCACAGTTTATTCACTCTCCAGGAGATAGAACAAAGAGGTGAAGGAACCATGGGGTAGGATTTTACAGGAAGAGCTATGTTGCTTCTAAGCTGTATGTGCCATTCTAAAATCTGCTTGTCCCACCTATAACAGCCAGAAAATGAGAGAGGAAACAAAGGCAGGAAAGTGTCATGTTTTATTTCACAGTTACTGGTGAGGATCATATGTTGCTACTTCACGTGACCCAGTTCATGGGAGCCAAAGTGATGCTCAGACAGTTCCTCATGAAAAGAAGGCTCAATGTAATAGTTGTTACAAGTCTTACTTGCTACTCTTTGTTGAGGACTTGTGAGTTAAAATGAGCACTTTACCTGTGCTGATATTAAAAGTGCCTTGTGTTTACTAGGATAGTATCTTCTGTAGGTCCCTCTCCAGGGTGCATACCACACTTTGGACATGATTTCTTCCAGGGCTGGGGCAGTTTACTATTAACCATGTACACGGGGCCCAATGGCAAATCTGAAACAGCTTTCAGATTTTATGTTTACAAAACATGCTGATATCCTCTGACTGTAGAACATCTCTCACAGTTACATGCAAAATATCTGAGTTAGTATTTAATCTCAGGTGTGATCAAATGGGGAAAAAAACATGGCTGGTTTTAGCTATAGTAAAAGGTTTTCTGGTACTGCAGTAAGCAGAGTCCTATGATGTAAAAAAAAACAAAACACACAAAACCAAACCCAAAACTTGCATAACATTTAGTGATTTAGTTTAAGTGCAAGCACATAGCCCCCAGTGGAGACAGAGAGTTTCAATTTGCAGCATGCAAAGTCCAAGCACAAGCTCAGTAATCAGGAGCAAATGAACTCCCCATACCCAAGACATGAGACATGAGCCGTTTGGGTGTAGAATCACCTGGTACACCAAATCAGAAAGAAGAAATTAGAGCAGCTTCTCACCACCAATGCTTGCATTAAAACTAGCTATACAAGAGAGAGCTCACAGCTATATTTTATTGCGCGTAATCAGCAGTCCTCACATGACCAGAGGTGTTTGTCCAAATGAGAGGAGAATATACTGTGTAAAGGTCAGGGATGAGGCAAGGGAGAGGGGAAGAGAGAGGAACATGCTCCTAACATCATTTTTGGGTGCTGCTCCAGCATTCACAACTGAGACTTGCTGTTGACAGAGACAGGGACATAGACATAATTAGAGGACGGATGATGTCCCGCATCCATAGAGCACCAGCTCTACCATGGTCCCACTGAGTGCAGTAGCATGCACAAATAAATTCTTCCACAGGCCACGCATCCAGGGGTTGACAGATACAAAAAAAACCCAACCTCTTCAGTTTCCACCAATTCTCCAGTAGCCAGGGCAGATCCCAAAGCCCTGGCAGCAGCTGCAGAGACAGAGGACACGGGCTGATGTGCAACGTCGCGCACGCTGCAGAAGGGCTGCTTGGCTCAGTTTACTGCAACCGTTGAGGGGAGTTGGGCTCCTTCCTCCCCTGCATAATGTGTTGTTGCTTTCTCACTCTGGGAGAAAAAGGTAAAAAGCTAGTGTTTTTCCACTTAAAGAGACATAGCACAGGAAGAGTTAAAAACAGAAAGCCTGAATGTTTAATCTGCCAGAAACATATGAGAAGAGCAATCAAATCTGGGATAAGTAGCTCCGAATGAGGTATGCCTGATTGCTTTAGGCCATGCTGTTTGTCAGTCTTTTAAAATTCAAGTCATTACCAGATGCTGATCTGCTATAATATTGTGATATTTTATCTGATTACACTTATCTGATTGTGCCATATCTGCTATTTGCCTTCCCATTTTTCCATGTATATTAAATGCAGGTGGTTTTATTATTCAGAGAGCTAGAAAGTGTTGACTGCTCTGAATATAAATGGGGATATTATATCATTACCTTGCTCTGAAAGCAGAGCCATTCAGTGTGTAAATCATATGCAAGGTACCTAGTGGAGACACAATAAACCATAATGTCTTGAGAGAGAAAGCAATGAGGAAGGGATAAGGAGATAAAAATTTAAGGCATTGTTAAAGAAGGATAATCTTCATAATCTTATTTAGTTCTTTCAAACCACCGTTTGTTGATAATATAACCTTTATATTCAAAACTTTTTTTAAGTTCATTAAGTATCTCTTGGTGAAGTTATTGCCACATGGAACATCGTCAATAATGGGACTGAATAAAAAGCAAGTTCACCAGCCAACCAGGCATTTTAGCTGCTTTCAAAAGGATGCAGAAGGGACCTACATATTTCTGCAAATGCACCGTGCACCCTTCCTCTCCTCACCACAAGGCTTAGTGTGGGTACAGGGCTTCAGGGTTCCCTGGAGAAATGTGCAGGAATCGCTTACAGCATATATGAAGAGCAGATCAGGGGAGCAGGGCAAAGGGACTTCATCTGAAGTCAATATGCAGATATAATAAAGTTAATCTGGGAACTCCCTTTGCTTGCAAGTAAAATTCCTTGATAATTTCACTATGATAAATTGAGAGCATGATAAATCCCACTGTGAGGATGCTTAGAAATGTTACTAAATAACAGAAAGGCCAAGAATGGAGGCATGTCTGGAGATCACTTAGCCCAACTCCCTTGCTGAGCTAAAGCGGGTTGCTCAGGACAGGGAAGAGTTGGTTTTTCGATATCTCCAGGGACAGAGACTCAGCAACCTCTCTGGAAAACCTGTTCCTGTACTCAAAAACCCACACAGTTTTCTTATTTTTAAATGGACTTTTCTGGCCTTCAGTTTGTGCTCATTGTGTCTTGTCCTGTCACTGGACACCTCTGAGGAGAGCCTGGCTCTGTCTTCTTTATTGCCACCATGAGATATTTACACACATCAATAAGGTCACTCCGGAGCCTTCTCTTCTCCAGGCTGAACAGTCCCAGCTCTCAGCCTGTCCTCATAGGAAAGATGCTCCAATCCTTTCATCATCTTTGTGGCTCTGCTCTGGACTCACTCCAATGTCTCCATGCCTCTCTGTTACTGGGGAGCCCAGGATATGTAGTCATCTCTAGAAGTTATTCCTCTCCTTTAGCTGTTTTAGTGTAATGTCTTGTGATCCTGCTCAACCTCCAACAGCTCTGATTTGTCAGATGCAGGTAAAAGTTCAACAAACAAGAAAAAGCATAAAATGCTAATGCTTCCCCATCCATCACTGGATGGTCACACTCAAAGTGTTGCGATCAATTGTTTGCTGTCCAAGTGGAGACCAGGGACAAGTGGCATTCCTCAGGGGTCAGTATTGGGACCCGTGCTGTTTAACATCTTTGTTGGTGACATGGACTGTGGGATTGAGTGCACCCTCATCAGCTTTGCTGATGACACCAAGCTGTGTGGGATGATCAACACGCTGGAGGGAAGGGATGCCATCCAGAGGGACCTGGACATGCTTGAGAGATGGGCCCATGTGAACCTCATGAAGTTCAACAAGGCCAAGTGCAAGGTCCTGCACATGGACCAGGGCAGTCCCAAATACAAATACAGGCTAGGCGAGAGTGGATTCAGAGCAGCCCTGAGAAGGACTTGGGGGTGTTGGTTGATGAGAAGTTCAACATGAGACAGCAATGTGCCCAGAAATCCCAGCCCATCGCATCCTGGGCTACATCAGAAGAAGTGTGGCCAGCAGGTCAAGGGAGGTGATTCTGCCCCTCTATTCCACTCTGGTGAGACCCCACCTGGAGTACTGCATCCAGCTCTGGGGCACCCAACATAAGAAGGGCATAGACCTGTTGGAGGGAGTCCAGAGGAGGGCCACGAAGACGATCAGAGGGCTCGAGCACCTCTGCTATGAGAACAGGCTGGGAGAGTTGGGGCTGTCCATCCTGGAGAAGAGAAGGCGCCGGGGAGACCTTATAGCAGACTTCCAGTACTTAAAGGGGGCCTACAGAAAAGATGGAAAGGGACTCTTCATCAGGTAGTGTAGTGAAAGGATGAGGGGTAATGGTTTTAAACTGAAAGACAGTAGATTTAGATTAGGTATTAGGAAGAAATTCTTTGCTGTGAGGGTGGTGAGACACTGGAACAGGTTGCCCAGAGAAGTTGTGAATGCCCCATCCCTGGAAGTGTTCAAGGCCAGGCTGGATGGGGCTTTGAGCAACCTGATCCAATGGAAATTGTCCCTGCCTATGGCAGGGCGTTTGGAACTAGATGATCTTTAAGGTCCCTTCCAACCCAAACCATTCTATGATTCTATGATCCCTGTCCCCATCAGTTCTGCTTGCAAGAGTCAGAGGGACACCAGGAATGTCAAATCCCCCAAACAGGCTACAGCACAAAGCAACCCTGCCGCACCTCCGTTTACAGGAATGATTTCAGAGAGCATGACTAGGAGTCCAGAGGGAGATCATGTTGGACAATAACTCTAAGTAAAGCAAGATAAACTTATCTAGACAGTGGTAGGAGATGGAGGGGAGCAGGGTGTGCAGAAGGCAGCTAGGGGAAACCTCTTTAATTAAAATACAGCAGACACCACCTTCTCTGAAAAAAAAAAAAATGCAAAAAGAAAAGAAAAAAAATGAGAGGAAGGATAAGGCAACACAAGCACCATGGATAAACTTCTCAGAGACCCAGAATTTCAAGAAGAAAAACAAGCAAATAAAAAACCCAAACAAGGGAGAAAGAGCCAAAAATATTGAATGTTAGCTTAAGCTTGCAAGGGAAAGCGTACAGGCAATGAAACAAAAGCAAGGATTAGCTTAAGGTGACAGAATTAAAAGTAGCTTGAAATCTGAACTGAGAAAAGCGTACATTATTGTCCTGGGACCACAACATACAATGTCAAGCTCTTAAGTGTGTCTTTCGTATAAGTGCACAGGCAGTCCGACTACACCAGAGGTAAAAGTAGCAGAAATGGTCTCCTCCCTGTAAAATGCACCTTCAGCAAACAGAAACAAAGAAAACTGTGAGAAGGAAAAAAAAGATAGACATAGACCTCAAAGTAGTGGTAAAAGTCAGATGGACAAACCACTGCCTTAAATGCCTCTCTCTTCATTGCTTTTATCTGCCCAGTTGGTTTTCATCACAGTGTAACAGCCTAGTGATATTGATATGCAAATCTGGGCACCAAGGGAATTATTGCCAAGCTGGAATATGTGCAATTATATCACAAATATCACAAATGTGTTGTTCATAAAGCCTCTGTTCCCAGAGCCACGTGACACAGGAAAATTATTGTTTTGTCTTCCTATTTCAAAAGTAAGCTTTTCACCTTCCCATTTTTGGAGAAAAGATTGAAGATGTCAGCCCAAGGTTAAAAGAACAGAAAGCAAATAAAAATAATTTAATCTTTAAAAACATATTTTTAAAGATTTTAAAGAATGTCACTTTCAAGATTTTGGAAATCTTGAGCTCAGCTTAACTCCTTTTCAAATCACATGAACCCAAAAATGAACAAGTGCCGTACTACTTTTCTAAGATAAAAAGCTGTATTACCAGTCACTATCTCATTCACATAAAGCTGATCAATGGGAAAAAAACAAACAAAAACAAAACAAACAAAAAAAAAAAAAGAAAAAAGTTATGCTGAAAGTTCCAAAACATCAAGAACTGATGGTTAAAAAGCAAGGATTTGGTTCAGCTTCTGTGTGAAAAACACTTGTTAGTAGTGTTGAATTCGGAGATTTCTAGAACTTTTTCTTTCCTTGTATTAGCAGTTCTTCAGAGAAGGGATGCTGGCTTTGCTCTACTTTCAGAAAGCGACTGGTTGCACTAGCTCAGTGTGTCCTTGGTTCTAGCACCAGACAGAGGATTTAAAGATCAAATATGATCAAAAAACTGAAGTGTTTTTTTACTGTTATTTGACTTCTAAGATTATGGGATAAAGGGAACATGGGACTAGGTGAACTGTATTTGGATGCTGGTACAGTTTTCAGAATTTTTATGAAAACTTAGATCAAAATTCAGTCAAATTTGTTTGGATAAAAGACAGACTTTTACAGAGACTGAATGGAAGAGTCAAAAGTGAAAGACAGTGGTGTAATTTTTCAAATGCACACAGATATTCAGGGAAAAGGAACTGTGTCAGGTTTGGTTTTATTTAAAGCCTCCTGCAAATTATACTAAATGTGGAGGAGCTGCAAACATCAGTTTAGGCAGAAAAAAGTCTCCTCAAGAGATTAGAAAGATAGATTGATAAAAATAACAAAATGAAACCATGTTCCCAGGAGACCCATTTAGTACAAAGCCCCTGGGGGGCAGTGCACCCAGGGTCACAGGCTTCACTGGGCTGCAAATGTGCCACCACAAAGACCTGAGAAGCCACCTCAGTCAATCTAGTCGTGGGTGGACTGGTATCAGACTTATTGGTGGGACGAAGACATTTGACTTCTGTGGGTTTCAGATCCCACTTTCAACAATTATTTCTCTTGGTGTATAAAGAGATGGGAAGACACAGCTGGACATTTCTCAAATGATTGTGACGGGCATAGAAGTTTGTTGATTCTTATTTGTGTTAGTACGTAGCTATTTGCTTTCCCCTGGAGTCAACATACTTCTTAGGCATGAATGAATGCCACGTGGTCATACATTCTGGCCAGAAGACACTGATTATGAATAAAGCTAAAGGAAAGCAAAGCAAAAGTCAAAAAATCACCTTTGCTAGGGTGCTGTGGGGGCTCGGGGCTGCTGGGGACAGGAGCACTGGGGGCCAGGACCTGGCAGCCAGGACTGTCCCACCACCCCACCAGGGAGCAGCGCAACTGGGGGATGGCAGGGACAGCCCCAGCCCTGGGCATCGGGCACCTCCCTGGGGAGGCAGGTGGGAGAGGCTGGTCCGGGACATCAGCCTGTGGGTAGGGGTCAGGATCAGGCCCGGTGAGGGGACTCAGGGTCAGACACAGCCCCAGGACTGGAGCTTGAAGTCAATTCATTTGAGAAAATGATACCGGAAGCAAAACAGCTTGCACAAGTTTTGTCTTTCTCCTGCATGTGTTTATATGCTAATTCCTGTAATACTTCTGCTAAAAATACAACTTTGTTTTGATTGTTAGTGCTTAAGGAGCATCACTACAAATAGAGACCGCAAAGTCGTTCCGTGCATCCTGCAGCGGTACAATGAAGCCCCTCAGGCACAGAGTTGCAGGGCCTGGACAGGCTCCTAATCAACGTACGCACGGGTTTTCCAGCTACGCACTGTGAATTGCCTAAATCCCGTGTCCTCCTGCCCTCAACGGGAGCGACCCAGAGCTGCCTAACGCGCAGCCTGTGCCCGCAGGCGGCTTGCGCTGGCCATCAGGGGATGAAAGCTCCCCCATCCCTGCTCCGGGGATGGTCAGGGCAGATACAACACCTCTGGCTGCAGTTCAGCATCTGTGGGTCCCAGCCATCCGCCTGCTCTTCTCCCCATTTTTGTTTTGCTGTTGTTACTTCCATTTCCACTGCTGCCATTTCTTGGTTAATGAGAAAGCTCCATCAGTTCCTTCAAGCGACACCTTCAGGCTGCTATGCAAATTTTACGAAGGCTTGGCCTGGTGACTGCATGGCCAGGAGCATCATTTTCTCAATGACCTCAGAGTTTCCACAATAGTGACTTCATGGCTCTTATCACTCAGGTCACCCTAGAAAGGAATTACATCAGGAACTTTACCCATAATTTACCAACTTGGTATGTTACGGAAATGACACGTGCAAGGAATAGACTAACAACTCCTCCATTAAAAGCTGTTATCATGTAAGACAGATGCATGTACGCGTTCTGTGAAGTACATGCGTATTAATAGATCTTTGCAGATGTTACGAAACAGTGTCAGCAGACTTTGTCCCAGCAGAAATGTCAGTTTAAGGAGTTCCTGCCCTAGATGATGGGTCTAATTTATTGTGGCATAAAATTACTTTATTACTAAAAAAATACATCCTGCTTTGCCCATGTCCTTCCATCAAAAATACATACGCAAACTTCATTCCTGCCCTTACTTAAATTTTTTACACTTACAAATGGAGAAATTAAAATGTCCACCAAGTCCCTTTTAATGCTTTGTCTATTCTTCCTTCTCACCCCACTACTACAGCTATACAGAGACTCATATTAAGCAGCTAGGAAGAAACAGAATCTGGCATGGAACATACACCGCCCACTGACTCCCTGACCAAAAGGCACAAATCCAGAAGAGAACCCTCTGTCCTAAAAAGCCTTTAGTTCAGGCACGCTCGCTGAATGGTTCCATTCAGCCTTCATGCACACTGGAAGTGCTTTTTCATGGAATGAAAACATTTGGTTGTGGAAAATGTTGACAGCCACTGATTTCATCAATACTTGCCATGATTTATCTCTGATTTTTCTTCCAAGAATTTTTTGAAGACCTCATCCATCCAGTCTCCCATATTGTTTTCCAGTTATTCCTTTCCCAAGGATGGCTTTTATTACCTCCATCTGCTGGTAGAAAAAAAAAAAAAAAAAAAAAAAAGAAAGAGAGGCTTCTTACTTATGTACATACATACCTACATGCTGCATATATATGCACACAAAGGAAATAATAGCAGGATGCTTTTACTACTCTTTATTCACGTAGAAACAGCCTATTATACATGGTAAAACCTTCACAAGCCAACAGTCTTGCTGCATTTCTAAGTCAGAAAATCTTGCAGCCCTGCAATAACAGCAGGCCTAAAATTTGGCAAAAGAAATCGCCTCTCAATTAAATTTTGCAGTATGACTAGCATACAAATTCAGGCAGTCTAATAAACTATTGAGAGCTGTTCCTCATTCTTTGCAGATGGCCACTGCAATTCGTATCCAGATATGGCAGCAGTGCATTCATTAGCAGTGTTAGCAAACTAAATATTTTCAATAACAAAAATACATCAAATGAAAAGGAAATATTGAGTCAGAGCATCATATGGTATAAAAAGGCACAACACTGTTCAAGCAATTCTTTTGTTTTTATTTAATAATCTATAAATGCGTGTTACGCTAGTCATTTGGAAATATTTGGTCTCACATGGAATAAGAGGACATGCTACAGTGGAGTGACATAATACAAAGACTCTAATGTGGAGCACACAGTTCTTCAAAAAGAAGGGTGCCAAGCTACTTAAACACTGTCCCTCAATTTTACATTCTTTACTAGTAGCAAAGTAGACCCTTCGATGATGAAGAGATTTTTAATGTTATTCATTAATTACTCACTTCATAAGCAACCTTTCTCTTAGCTTGGAACTTCACACCATCTGGGTACTGCAACATGCTTTGAACGCTTTCAAGTCAGATATCTACTGCAGAAAAACTTCCTACACTCGATTTTGAGAAAAGCTCTGTTGCCCTAAGAACTTACAACACTATATTCTTCCAAATGTGAATGCATATTGGATTTTGTTAGTTTTGTTTTAAGGACAACTTTATATTGAAACATCAAAAAATCAGATTACGAACTTCCTTGGATTTAATAACCTAGGTCACAAAACCAACCAATTCTCTGTATAAAATAATATATCCCCTCTTTCTTTTTGAAATATATATAAAGCACCTGTTCAATACTTTTTTTTCCCACAGACCAAAAAGTATGTTAACAACCTCTAGTAACTGCCAATAAAACACTTGTTGGCTGTGAACAACACAAATCCTTTCTGTTCTCATTAACTAAGGGAAAGATTGGGCTCATTAAAACGAGACTGTGCTTCACAAGCAAAGGAAGAGAGAAAGGATATGAAAAGGATAGGGTCAGGAAAAGCGTCTGGCAGGTAAGGATACTATTTGTAGTTGTTTTCCTCAATGTAAGCCCCAGGATTACCCCAAGAACTGGCTGTACTTTTAAAGACAAAAGAAATTTCTAGTTACCTGGGAAGGCATACAGCATGGTCCAAGAGAGCACTACTAGCAGAAACCTTCACAGGGAGACTGAGCCACAACTTAAAACCAGGGAGAGAGGAGCAGGGACGCATGATGAACAGGTGCAGGAAAATTAAAAAAAGAAAAACTAATTTGAATGTGAGTGCAGAGACAGACACCCTATGAAGGTGCACGAGCTCTATCTTTATGAAAACCTCCTTAGTATTTACTATAACTGCACAACAGCTCTAGCCTTGGAGGTAAGTCTGCAGGACAAAAATTAATATGCTGAGCGAAGATGTGTTTTAGATTATCAGAGCTTGCCCATAAGACAGTGTCAGTTTTCTCCCATAGATATGAAAGAGGTACCTCTACCAGTACCAAACACTAGACTGAGAGCACAACAGATCATGCAGAGAACAGTGAAGAGGATGCCTGATGCCCATTTTGTTGGGTAAATAAGGAGTAAGATGGGAACCTTATGCCTAACTCGGAGCAGCAGCTAAAAAAGGTAGTCATGCTAATAGTCAGTATGACAATGCCCAAGTAGCTTTGTGAACTGAATTTCAAATCTCTGTGGCTTAGCTTCCCATGTCAGTAAAGGAGATCATAGGATTGCCCTGCTCCACAGGGCCATTCATTAAAATTCTCATTCATTCTAAATTAAAAGGCTGAAATTAAGTTGAATGAGTTTTTTTCACTGTGGACACCCAAAAATACGATAAAAGAGCTGGTAAAAAAACGTTGGGGATTCCACATCTAGGACAGCTGTAGTTCAGCACGTGGGACACTGCTGCAGGAGGAGGTGCCTGAGTGGTAAAAAAACAAATTATCAAGGAGTGGAGAGAGGAGAGGTACTCTCAAGTTGTCATGAGTACTAGTGATAACAAAATAATCTTTCTAGTCCTGATGTCCCTCCCAGATGGACCGGGAGGAAGGGTCCACCAGGACCCCCATGCACTCAGGGCACGAGCACTGTGCAGCCGTGTCCCAGGCAGGCAAAGCCCTGGCAGCGATGCCAGTGGGGCCAGGGGCAGCCCTGGGGAGAACATTCTGTGTTGTGTTGGGCAGCCAGCTGAGCAGGGCCAGAGAGCCTGGAGGTAAGGAAAAGCTTTTCCCCCATGACAACAGTTGGGCAGTGGGGCTGGGCCCCGGGAGCTGGTGCCATCTCCCTCGTTGGATGGTTTCCAGCTCCCATGGGATAATGCCCTGAGCCCTGTCCTGACCCCATGGCTGAGCCTGCTCTTGTCAGGGGGTTGGAGTGGAGACCACCTGAGGTCTCTGCTGGCCTGAAGTATCTTATGATGATCTGCTGTTCTCAAAGGAGGACATCAGAATGCTGAAGAGGATTCCTGGAAGACCTGATTAAGGATAAATTAAGTAACTGGCCAACATGCAGTGCAGAGGAAGATTTTAAGGATCTCAATCTTTTTACCTCATTAGAAGCAGGTTAGTCAATGCATTGATCAGTGTCCTTAAGTACCACTTAGGAAGCACAAACTTGATAACAGAGGGCCCTTCAGTCTGCCAGGAGAAGGCATAACAGGATCCAATGACGGAGACAAAGAAAGTCTCAGAAAGAAAAAACATGGACATTTTTTTAAATGAACATAATTGAGTATTTCTTTTGTGGAAATCCTCTAGTCTCAGCAGAATGTAAGTAGGCTCAATTATAGTTGGCATTTGGGCCTTTTATTCTGGGAACCTTCACCATTGAATAACATTTCTGTTTCAAAAAGGATCAACACAGGATAGAGTTTTTTCTGACAAAGAAAAAAAATGAAAAACGTGTATCAGCCATTGACTGAGAAGATACAAAAATAAAGTGTAGGAAGAGAGCCTATGGATGGAAAGAAACTGAAGTCCAAAGGAAATAAAAGTATAGAGTTGCACAGGTGAGAATAATAAGCTGACATTATGTGGAAGATCAAAAAAAAGAGAGACTTGCACTAATTCAATTCATTCTGGCTTTCTTGTGATAGCTCTGCAAGCTTAACAAAACCACAGATCATCAGCAAATCAGGCTTTAGGTCTGTAACTTTGCAGTGCATAACTAGAAGGAAATTTATGTGGAGCAGGAACCATCTTTCTGTGTTGAGAAGCTGTTATGCCATTTGTACTGCCACTGTCCAGTACCATTAGAGGAGTACAATTTACAGTTGTTGTCAAGGTGTAACAGCAGCATACTTGACTCTAGATGCACACGCAGAGCACTCCTTTATTGTGTCCTGGACTTAAAACAATGCTGTGCAGGGCAGAATTGCTCTTTATAGTTCCATGACGACTGGATGGAAAGGTGCATCAGAAGGTTATATAGATGACTGAGATAACAGCCTGTACATGGTTAATATTTATTTTTAAGCAGTACAAACATAACATAAGACAGCAATAATTAGCTGTAAATGTGCCAACAATACTTGTAGGTACAAAGCACAGGCGTTTGGGAGAAACGGCAGAATAAATGAGGAATTTCAATACTGCATGCATGAGCTAGAAGCAGAAGCTACAGTCAGCACCTGTGCTAATACTGTAGTGGCATTACAAATATATTACAAATAGTGAGTTTTTGGTGAGATCAGGAGTGTACTTCCTGATAAATCAGATTCACTCTTAAAAGACATAGAAAATAACTAGCAAACATTTCTCTTTGTATTATAGCCTATGTTGGATGTTGCTTTAGTTATATTAGGAGGCATTAGTATGGTAAATGTGTGGAGAAAAGAGGTCTGACAAAGAGAAGCTGTAGAGCTGACCCCCAAAAATTAATTCCCAGTAGGCGTGTCTTCTGGTATGAAAAAGTTTGAGGATGCCTTCCGGGCATTGAAAATGCCTTTCATAACACTTAAGCAGCCAAGTGGCAAGATTCATTATATCTAAAAAGCCTAGTACATTTTAATTCCCTCCTTTTCATTGATGTTTCCTGTTTCCCAAGAGCTGCATGGATACCTATTGGGACAGAGGCTGAGCTGCTGCGGATGCCAGGCAGTACCATATCTGCCACGTACCATGCCATAAGGTCAGGGTGAGGCTCCTAACAAAGAGCCATGCAGCAAGGAGCCTGCCATACGAGCATCTCTTGAACTGCCACCCTCTCCTCTATAAGCATATTCTCCCAGCCATCCCCATTATCTTCAATAGAAAATGGTCTTTTGACCAGCTAGGCTCTTCAGACCCAAAAGCCAAAAAGGAATCCAGTTAAAGAAATGAGCAGAGTATCAGTACAACAAGTGCAATGACTTCTTCAATTTGAATTATATATGCAATTTATGTTAGCTCCATACATTTCACTCTCGCAGCACCCCTCCAAGGCTACTCTATCATCCTTCTGTTGGACTATGTGATGGGAAGGTCAGAAAAGCAGATTTTTAGTTTCTCTGTTTAGTTTCTTCTTTTCCAGTCTCCATAGCCATGGCTCCATGTAAGGTTAGTAAAACCACACAATACATTAAGCTACTAGAAAATATTCCAAATGGTGCACACTTAAAGAACTGACCAATCTATTTCATAAGTGGGTATAGGTCTGACAGCAAAGAATTTTTGCAAGAACATGGTCTGTATTTACCCTATTCTTGAATGATAAGTGCTTAGCAGAAGCCTACTAAGATCAGGGATGTTATCCATGATTCAATACCAACATTCCTTTTTCTGCAAAAGTACGAAAACCTTGCCTATCAGCAGTGTTTCCTTCCTGCAAAGTGGTCTGAATCACTGCAAGATGCTTCCTTGATAACTGATTCTGCAGGGATATTTTTTGTATGTCAATGAGCAGCCCAAGTTTTGTTTAATTGCTGCATTTTTATTTATATTAATTCAATGCATTTAAAAGGCTGCTGTGGCTGGAATGGAAAGGAGGTTGTTACGCTATCAAATATTTCTCCTGTAGGCTGACAAAAAGAAGCTGTCTTTTAACCTGATGGCAATGAAAGACAGCGAATGAATCATTGCTTGAGGAAACCAATTTATTTAGTCACTCTGTGTCGCTGTTATTTATTACTTGTCAGCACATGCTGTTAGTTCAATTAAATATAAAAACCTGAAGTTCTCTTCCAGCCCTCCCCCCACCCCAATTTTTAAAAGCACACAACAAACAAGAAAAATTACATGAATCTGCAGTGCTAAAGCAGAACCCCTTGGGTTTATTGTGCTTCTCTTGTTTTAATTAAGCTTTGTTTATTAAACTTCTGCAGCTAAGGTATGGGGATTATTAATCTTCTTCAGTAGCTAAAGATAAAAGTTAGCAGAGAGAGAGAGGACACTATAAAAGTACAGTTTAGAGTTCCCCACTGAGATACACATAAGGAAAATGAAATGAAGTAGTGAGACAAAGTGTTGATTACAACATTTTATCACTAAAAATGCAGGGAGCTGCAAACAGCAAACATTTTCTCCCTTTTGGATACAAAGGAGTAAGGAATGAAAACTCCTAATTTTTACATATGGGTATGTCTGTCATTTCAAACGTTAGTAGTAAATGTACATGCCATCTCACAATATAATCACAGATGCACAAAAAACCCCCCACATACATTTCAGTACTGCCTTTCATCCTGCATCCACGTCCTTTGTTTAAGACGGGATAAGGGTAGTTAACAGAGAGATGATTCACTGTTCTTCGCTTAACGGTACAATTAACACGGAAAGCCTTCCTTATAAATATGAAATATAAAATAAAAAATATAAATATAAAATCTACTAGGACATAGAAAAATTGGAGATTTGCTTAATACACATCATTGCTAAAGTAACAATAAATTAAAGCTACTATACCCAAGATCTTTTTCCAACATTACAGGGATAGTCTGAATTGGAATTCTAACCAGGTTTACATGTTCACCATGTCAAACACTGCCCACTGATTCCTGACCCCAATTCCAGTTTTTTATGATAAGCACATATTATACCCCAACAGCTTCAGGAGCTGCCATTCTTCACTGACCACAGCTCTCGCTTCAGTTAAGTTCATTCCCTTTGGCCTGTTGATATTTAGTAAACAATACTGGCAACATTACCTTTTTCTGCAGGAAGTGGGGGTATATTTACCCAGTGTCTCCCTGTTCTCCCCCTTCTGTTGTTTATGGCTTGGCTTCCCGATACAAATTTCGGTGTTAATTCGGGGCTGTGGCAGTGAAGTAACGTGTTTTCAAAAATTGGTCCACTAAAAAGCGTTTCAGTCACTTGCACCTTTGACATGCCCTACTTTTCATGAGACGATAAAAGTCTTAGTAAACTTCATTTATCAGTTATCAGACAGCCAATGCTTTTATTAAAACACCCCGACATAACAAAACTGCAAGGAACATGATTCTCCAGACTGGAATGACCCTAGCCTGCAGACATAGATGCCTGGCCACGCCTTGCTACAGGACTAAGATTTACCACCTGGGGATTCAGTAAAACCACGATCCAACTCCTGTATCAGTTTATTTTACCAAATGAGTAATTTACTGATGATAAACATCATCATGCCAAGACATGTATAAAGGCAGAATCCTAAAACAATGAAAGCATAAAAATTGCCTCAATGGGCTCTCCTGCAAAGTAGATATAACTATTGTACTTTTGAAAAGAATATGCAGATTAGCTAGTGAATCAACTGATGAAGCTCTAGTATTACATGACCTGACAACAATACTTGACAAGAAGGGACATATCTGAATGGCCTAAATTTTACCTAAATCCTGATACCTAACTCCTTCTATTAGTGGGTTCTAGCTCTTCAGAGGTGCCCATAAAATGTGAAAGAATAGGCTCAGGAATTTAAAGGGAACTTAGATTATCTAAATAGGGCCCTAAATAGGGCCGCCCCATAGATGCTGCCTATTTTAACTTCCTTGTAACAATATTAATAGCTCTATGGAGTAGCGTGTGCAGCTCTGGAGTCCTCAGCACAAGAAGGACATGGACCTGTTGGAGCGGGTCCATCAGAGGGCCACGAAGATGATCAGAGGGCTGGAGCACCTCTCCTATGAGGACAGGCTGAGAGAGTTGGGGTTTTTCAGCCTCGAGAAGAGAAGGCTCCAAGGAGATGTTATAGTGGCCTTCTGGGGGTCTACAGGAAACATAGGGAGGGACTCTTGATCAGGGAGTGTAGTGATAGGACGAGGGGTAATGGTTTTAAACTGAAAGAAGGGAGATTTAGATTAGATATGATGAAGAAATTCTTTAGTCTAAGGGTGGTGAGGCACTGGAACAGGTTGCCCAGAGAAGCTGTGGATGCCCCATCCCTGGAGGTGTTCAAGGCCAGGCTGGATGGGGCTTTGAGCAGCCTGGTCTAGTGGGACGTGTCCCTGCCCATGGCAGGGGGTTGGAACTAGATGATCTTTAAGGTCCCTTCTATGATTCTATGATTTCACTACAAAGATAAATTCCATAAGAAAGTTATTTCTTTAAAATACCCTTTTTAACACAATTAAACAAGAAGGCAATCCATTAGTAGAGCTGCTTAGATCTACGGAGTATTTAAAAGGGTTAGTAGAAATTGAAGATAGAAAAGCCATTACCTGCCTTTGCAATGGCAGGAGATCCTTCAGTTAATTTTCCAGTACTGCATCCACTGGAGTTTCAGTATACCTCTACATCAATGTCTTGATGAAGCCTGGAAAGCAAGTTGGAGAACTTATCAATCAATTCATCTTAATTTTGCTTGGGATATACAGCTGACAGCTTCCTAAAAACATAGTTTAACAACTGCCTGTGTTTGTAACTAAGCAATCCTACAACCTCTAGTGATACAGGAACCGGTGCAGCCAAAGAAATAGGAAACTAAAGGAGAAGCACTGGGATATGCAGTGTATAAAAATTCCTCTTTATGTAGGAAAAATGCTACTTTTGCCAAATCTTGAAGAGCAACCTACCTGTCCCCAATTCCAGCAAACTGGGTTATGCATCCTAAGTCTGAAGCATCATATTAGGACTGAAGTAACCAGGGTGCTGGTCTCTGCCTTCCCACTCGTCTCAAGACAAGAGCATCGCTTCATCCTTAAGCTTCAACATTTTGTCTAAGTACACATGTAACAAACAAAATTTCCTTCCTCCTGCCTTATATTTCTCTAAATTGCAGTCACTCCCCTTTACTATTCTGCTCCCATCCCTTTTTTTATTTAGGGAAAAGCAGTGCTTACAACTTGTTTATACAGTTTGGGTTCTGCTCTTAGTACACAGCTCTTTGACACGGACATTGTTAAAGCAACACAGCCCCCTAGTGTGGATGCAATTCAAAAGTTTAATTTCCATACAATTAAGTGACACTAACCAGACTACACATGGTAAGAATCACAACCACTTTGCTTAAAAAAAAAAAAAAAAAAAAAACAATCAGAAGTATGTAGACTGCCAATTTTAATAGCTGAAATTTGGAGCAGTTCAGCTACCCTTTTTTTGTGAAGGTCCGCATCACTTCAACAAGATGGAATCAAATCATGGACCTTAATTCTGATGCCTCATATCTCAGGGACTGGAAGAACCTGGGGTATCACTCGTGCAAGATAATCCAGCCCCATTTTCAGCAGTTAGATTTGCACTGCTCATTCTGCGGTGCCAACACAACAAAAACATAGCTCCTCACTGGTACTCACCAGTATTCGTACTCAAATGTCTTTCCCAGTACTCCATTTCTGCCTGTCTTTACAGGCAAGTTTCAACATGTTTAGACTAAACAGGCTTTTCTGGTCATGTCTCATGTCCTCTGTTCCTCTGGTGACCTCAGAAGTCTTTGTCTGCATTTGTTCCATTGCCAATAGATGCGTCTTTGATACAGACATGCACACCCGCACACGGTATTACAGGGAAGTAAAACAGATTTTGTAAGTAAAGTAAGATGGACTGGGGTCAGAAAATGGAAGACTGGATGCAAGACGACAGATTCGACAACGCACAGTGTTAAGATACTCGTCTAGAACAACTTTGCAGAACTATTAGATAAAAGACAAAAATTCAGTCTGACAATGAAGGCAGATCCCACGAAAAAAGAAGACATTTTCCCATGTGCTTAAGAAAGGGAAGATGCAATGAACGAGCATGTGGGTGTTTTTTTCGATTGTGCTCTAAAATTTAATAACCATGCAATATTTACATTTACGCTTTTGGGGTCTTTCCCTGTCTGAATACAGAGTCAGTTTGATTAACTGGTATGTGGCTAAACCTTTTTACAAGCTTCAGATTTTTCTTTGCCTTTTATGTCTTCTGTTTACATATTTTAATATTAATGCCAAGAAAGGCCCATGAAACACGAGACTTGACCAAAACAAGATCCGGTACTTTAACATTGAAATTTGGCCATAAATAAGGTGAACATTTTTTTCTCTCCATATATTGCAGATTGACTTAGCAATAAACATGAAGGTTTATATTACTGGTACTAAATTGCAGGACTTCATAATCAGTTTTTAATTTGGTGTCTATGCTCCTAAAGTTACGCTGTTCTTTATGTTTCTGCGTCAATTAACCACCTCATCTCCCTTCCTGACTAAAGGTCCTATTTCACAATTAATCTTCAATTATCTTCTATGAAAAGGACACATATACCAATGTCAGTGATCTCATAAAGCTAAATCAGTGCTTATAATTTTAAAGTGGGCATGTAAACTGCCATGTAGCAACTTAATACGCATTCACATGCACAAAACCTTTTTTCAGTTGCCCTTTCTTAGAAAACCCTTGTCATGCTTTGTCCACAAATTGAAACAAAGTAACTTGAGTTACGGCAAGCGCTTTTGTAGACTAATATTTAAATAATAACAACTAAATAAATAAATAACTAAATAAATAACAAATAATAATAACAACCAAGCAACCATTTATGAACTTCATAGCTCTGACCATTTAAGGAATCAGACAGTGAAGAGACATTTTGCCCCGTTACAGGGTGCTGTTTGTGAAACTCTGGTCCCTGAAATACAGACAACGCTGCAGGAGCGCGTTATCCAGCTGCCTCCCTTGGCGAGACTCACAAATGCAGTGCCACACTGCTCACGTTTAACCTGGCATTTCAGCTGTGTCCACGTAGAAACACAGCATCTTACGCCATCTGCACAGGTGACTGCATTCCCTACCTTTGTATCTACTTAGAAGCAACATGAAGCCAGCGATCAAAACTTTCACTCACTGCGATTAATAACCACAATCTTTTTAAACAGCAAAAAACATGTTTTATAGCCTAGCTTAAAAAAAAACAAACAAAACAAAACATTAGGCAAGGCACTCAGTCCCGCAGGCAAAGTATTTTTGAGAACAAATACTGTAATGACGAGTGTTACAAACAGAACTAATTATTTTCTGAAGAAATGCCTGTGATTTGTGTCTCAAAAGTAGCATCTTGAAGTCTCATTGTTATTCTCTGTGAAACCACCACAAAAATAACAGCAAAGCCTCTAAACAGAAATAATAGATACTTTTGGCTCTCTGGGGAGTCACGCCTTTTTATTTACCTAACATAAACACAACCAACCCTCCTCTCCTTCATCTGTAAGGAGAGACAAAATTCATTAGAAAATATTTCTATTGCAGTCCAGATCCAATCAGGATCCTTTTCCTCATGCTGACCAACACCCAGTGTATAATACTTTTTCTCAAAAAAGTGGTTGATCAAAAACCAGTAAAATTATTTTAAGGTTTCATAAATAATTCATGACTGCATTTTGCATACAAATTGCCTCTTCCTCCAATGGAAATATTAAATTTATTTTTTAAGGAAAAAATCAAAGAGATATTTAAAAGTGAACAACAAAACAGTATAGCATAATAAATATTTTAAATATACTGGGTTTTTTTAACTGTGCTGTGATATGAATCAATGCAGGAATCCATAAAATTTAGCGGATCTGTTTTTAACCTAAGCAGCAATAGTATAATATCCTAAAAATGAATTAGCACTTGTGTAATCAATCACATGAAATCTCTCTTATGATATATATATACACACATTTTATTTTTGTAAACAGCTTAATTTGATTTTCTTTGAATCCTTCTCCTAACTTCAAATTTAATTAGGCTGTAATTACAAATCTTCTCTGTCATATGCACATTAAACTGTTTCACCTTTGTCACATTACATATTAAAGTTAGCATATGCAACTTCTTGATACAGACCTTGAAAGAATAACCTCTGACAGTCCAATACACTACAAAATGAACTTTTAAAGGTGACCTGGAAAACCGGTAGGAAAATGAAGCTCAGTTCAAAAACAAATGCCAGATACCCCCAGCAAATAGAAGAAAAGCAGTATTTCCTTGCTGCCAAACAACTGAAAATGTATTGTTTGCAGCGTCACTGAATGGACTTCGCTCATTTGCCTGTATCAGTTATGGCGGTGTAGGAAACATGCTTCTAATTAAACCTGATTTACATTCAGCTTTCCTAAGACACCCTAAGTAACTCCTTACCAAGGCACGCCTTCTGCGTGGAGTGACCTTTTGCTGTTCAGTGGCTGGCAGAAATGCACAGGAGCATGCAGTCAGCAAGGAACTGCCTCTGCAGGAGATAAACCCACTGGTGTTGGGAGTACCAGGAAAAAAGGAAAGATACAGGTCTATAAACATTTGCCCTATCAATCAACTAGTACTGCATTGTACATTTTTCTTCAACAGACTGATTTTTGTTTATTCACATTGCTTGGGATTTTGCAGGCCTCATCAATGCTATGGCAGATTGCGGAACCAAAAAATGAACCCTGACAAGAAAGAAGAAAGGCAAAAAATAAGCAACAAGTTTTCCTGCTGGTCGAGATATACAGGGTTGCACAGTAGGACTAGGAAGAAAATCTCCTTGCAGGAGAGCTTTTTCATTTCCACAGCAGGCAAAGCGAGGTATTCAGTGCCTTAAGGATCTAAGTATAGCAGCAGTAAAACTTATTTTTTCAGTTTAGCATAGTTCCATTAGCCTATGACTTTACAAAGAACAGGAGAGCACATCTAGGTTTTGCCAACTGTCTTTCTCTCATTACCTGCTTTTATTTCTCTGTACTCAAACAAATCACAAGTTCACCAAAGAGCCAAATGAAATTAACTGAAGACAACACACACATATATTCTGAAACAGTTAAATTACCTTTTGAATTGGATATATATATTCTGATTTACATTCTCCACTTGCTAAAAAATAAAAGAAAAATGTTGTTGCTGGGGATAACTGATTACAGTCAGATGAAATTTACTCAGGTCACTGCCATCATTTAGTCAACGCATGCTGTAATTTTCCCAGCTGTATTTAATGAAGGTTTTAGTTTATAATCAAATTTACACTGCAATATTTTGCTACCATTTTATTCACAATACTGTTGATTCTAGAGGAAATCAATCATACTTTAAGAAATATGCAAGAAATATATTTAAGAAATATATAAGAAGCTTCTTACTAAACACAATGCACTTGACTACCAACAAAGAAAGGGAAAAGGGTAGAAAAGGGGTTAAAATAAAGGGAGAAAAGGTGACAAAGGAAAGTAAAAAAAAAAGAATAAAGGGAAAAAAGGAAAGGAAAAAAAGGAGGGAGAAAAAAGAAAATTATAAAACTTGCAAGCGAAATTAAGGTATAATATTTGAATAGAACAAGGTCTGCAGTGATATTACAAAATACAGTGTGGAAATTATCTATGCTACTGTTGCAAAGTATCTAATTTGGTTTCTAACAGCAATGGAAAATCAGTAGTAACAATATATAATATACAATTTTATTTAACAAGGACCACATTTGTAAACTTCATACCTCAAAAAAAAAATTAATTTCTGGGTTTGTATGTAAACAAAGACAAGCAAATATTTTAATATGCATTTGATTAGAAGCGAAGTATAAAACTAATTGTAAACAAATTCTAAACAAAATCAGGATTATTTTAATTGTTGTAAGAAATCATAGCAGGAAAATTAATCCTGTAATACAATTTACTTACAAAGAAATACCTTTGAAATGGATAAAAGTAGAATTATGATTTTAAAACCTTATATAATAGGTATAAATAAATTAAATGGCTTTTCTAAAAAACCATTTATACTGAAATTAGTTGGATTTTTGTATTTACAGGGGACATCAAATTACTACATCAACTAAATGTTAAAAAACTCAAGGTCTTCTAAACAGTCTGATTTGCTGCATTGTCCTAAATATTAAGCCAAATATTCAACAAAAAAGCTTCATAGTCAAGAAAAAAAAAACTATTTTCGTTATTTCATTTATGACACAGAAGATAAACAGCAGTGGAGAGTTACAAAATTAAATGGCCAACAGTGTAAAGACTCTGGTATTTGTCACTTTCAGGCACTTTCACAACTCTGAAAATAACATGGTTCAACCGATTATTTGAAAGTAGAAAATCCCTCCCCTTAGGAATTCAACTTTCTAAAAATTAAGTATGCTTTTAAGTGAATCATCATTCATTTTAACTAGAATGGCTACACCACGATAGGCTGAGCCCCAAGGAGAAATAAGCAATCTCAAATCCCATCACAGAATGCTGAAGGCAGTCACATGACAAAAGACCTCTTCAAAATGGTATTTCTAATGAAGTACATATAAATCCAAGTTTCTCAAGTAGTTTAACAAGCTGCTAATAAATAAAACAGCTGGTAATTTTTAACCATCACGTTACAAAGAACTTGATTCTCCAAACCTTTCTGGAAGGCACAAGGTTCCTGTCATAGCTGTATACGTTGTGTTACTCCTTGAAGAGATAACCCAGAACAGAGACCTGATCTCAGTGAAGGATCAAACCACTCTGTTCATGTCATGGAGGCAGCACACTAAAGGCAACAAAGACAACTATCAATGGCTTAAGCCACAGGTCAGGATACACAATAGGGTTTGAATGAGGAATGTCATACTCAACCCAAATATACTTTAGCACTGAAGAGAACAGGCATCACATCCTTCAAAACAAATACTGAAAATTAAATCTAAACAGTCTCAGGGTTGCTTTTTCAGGTCTCCAGCTTTCATCAGAGCCTTAATAGCTCTGGCCCTCATCTCAAGCTCCAGAAGCTCCAGCTGCTGTGCTGATGGCTGAACATCTTCTGACGGAGGAATGGCTAAGGTTGCTGCTTTGGGCTCCTTTGGGCTAGACTCTGCCAACCCCAGTATCTCATTCACACTTTTCTCAATGTCCTTCTGAAGGTCATCTATCTGGCCGGCTCCACTTCTGACAGTGTTTTCTTGCACATCGGGGCCATCTTCTTCATTGCATGGACCTTCTATGTCACTATCATACGCATCTGCATTTATGCTGAGGACATCACTATCTTCTCCCTTGCCTGTAACACAAATTTAACAATCATACAGTTGCCTAACAGAAACATTTTTCTTTAAACTTACAAAATCGCTTCTGCTTGAAGTGTTTTCTGCTGATTAAGAGAGTGGCAAAAATTTAAGACAACTGATTCCTCTTCTTTTTCTCCTCCAACTTTTAAGGCTTATCTAATTTAGACAAGTGATAATGCATTTTTATGACAATTTAGAAGAACATGCAGTATAGCAAAGCAGGAGTACTGGGAAATTTCTTCCATCCTATGGAGTCACATGATCTATTTTCCTAATTAAAATACCATAAGGTTTGTACCATAAGGAAGCCTCTGCAGTGCAAAATTTATTATTGTTTATTATCTTTAAAGTAAACTTAGTTTTCAAAATGCAATTTTTTAAATGACACTTTAAAACTATTTTATGTATGTATTATAGGGAGTGGGACCCTAGGCATAGTACTAAAATTAATAGAAACTCCACTTAAAGTGCAACTGTTCCTAATCTACCACAAGGATTTCAAACGTATTTATCTCAGTAAAAACATACGGAAAGTTATGGCATTGGCTTTTAATGCTGGCTAAAAGTTGGAGTTTATTAAAAAAAAAAAATAATGAGAAGAATCAGTGCAATAAAATAAAAGCAAAACCGTTCTCACAATCTGGCTACAGAGACACTTGTGCTTTTGACACATCAGCCTCAGAAATTATTAGTCCTTCACCAACCTATGTATTTGTGGAATCTTAAGAGTAGGATTGGTTCCTGCTTAAAATGAACGATTTATAGTCGGATGATGGTAAAGTTACCGATTCTAAAGGCTTTATAATTGCTTTTGGTAGTACCACTATCCAAAGGTATGGCTGTGTTCCCTGTTAATTAATAATGAGGGTTTAGAGCTAAAGATCTGTGGTTTTGAAATACATGTAATTTCTTACCATGAAGATTCAAAGAATGTTTACATTCCTATGTAATTTATTTTAGTCTATAAAGATCCTCTATATCTCAAAAATATTCTTTATTTAATATATATTCAGACAGTATTGCAAATCTGTTTTTTTTTAATTTTCTTTAATTGTCCTTTAAAAATGTGGGAGAGCATGAAGACAAGGGAGACAAACTCTTCTTGGTACTGCACACTGACAGGACTAGTGGTAATAGGCAAAAATTAAAACACATGAAATTCTATTTCAACATATGTAAAAACTTTTTTACTGTGAGGGTGGTCAAACATTAGAGCAGGTTCCACAGAGAGGTTGTGGAGCCTCCATCCTTGCACATATTCAAAACTTGACAGCACATGGACCTAAGCAACCTGCTCTAGCTGACGTGCCTAAGCAGGATGACTGCGTTCAATCATCTCAAAACAGCCTTTCTAACCTAAATGATTCTGTGACTCTCTGATTCTTAAAATTACTGTGTTGACATCTGGTTTTAAAATGTTCTCCATCACCAAACTGTTAATTTGCTGGTTAATTGCTAGTTTCATCCACCCATACCTTTGGTTCCTGAACCTCAACTCTGAGGGCAATTCCATTCAGAATTCAGAGCCTCCAAAACTATACTACAGTGTACATACAAGCTCATTGGCCTACAAACATTTAATTAGCCAATGGGCTTTATTTCCCTCTTTTGGAGTTGTCATTTTACCCCGTAATACAGATCACGGTTGGCATGTCTCATTATCTTTTTCATTTTGGTAACTTTTACTTTTACTTTTTCCTTCAGCTACAAGCGTGAAATTCATTTTAGCATACTTAATTCTGTTTCATAATTTTATTTTATCCACTTTTGCTTATCCTCTCATTTTCTCTTTTCCCATAGCATCACAGGCTGCAGCTCAGCAGAATGATTAGAATTATATTTCTAAATTTATGTTGGTATTCTCAAAAGCTCTTTAAAGCTTACATCTTGAGTGGAGGCACTCTTATAGCCCAAAGCCATCATGATACTCTGGTTGATTAAGTCATAAAAAACAGCAATGAAGCAATCAACTGTTAACAGTCATCAATTCCCTTTGATAATACAAAAGTGGAACAGATCTGCAGGAAATCTGTCAGTTCTAAGGTTATTCCGTATAGTACAACAAGCAACATTTAAAGCATTCCTCACAAAGCCATACCAACCTGCTCCTAAAAGTTTTGATGCTTTTATTATGACTTTACTTCTCTGTTTAACTCCCCTCACTAATTGCTCTAGAAAAAAAACATGCTTTGTCTTTTAGACAACATTCTGAATTGTGAAATAGGTGTTGCAGGAAGCAAATTATGTTAGATCTTCACAGAAAACAAATATAGCTTATAAGAATTTGCAATATGATTTGATTGGAAAAGCTATTTCTGATGTTACGGCATGCAGCTAGTCCAAATGAAAAGAAATAGACTGAGACAGAAACAACTACAATTCTAGTGCTTCATGTAGAAAATAATACTGGCAGTTGTTATATGGTGCTGATTTAATGATTGGACTAAAACAAATACTGCTGCAGGTTAAGAAAATTGTTTCTTTACACAGCAGGTACTCAAATGTGTACCACTAACTTCCCTGCTTTTTCATTTTCTATTCTGCCAATCAGATAGTACCTGAACGCTTCACCCACTACAGTTTTGCATTTACAAAGAGAAAATATACAAGACAAAGTGCTCATCCTCAGAGATTCAAAGATTTGAGCGTGTACCCCACTGGCACTGACTTCAAGTAAAATAAGCCAGTCATCAGCAGTGATAGGCGTTAAGCACCCTTCCACTGGACCTCAGCTCTGCACAATCAAACAAATCAAGACCAAACAGATTACTAAATTACAAGCAGTCCTTTGGCAAACAATTATTAGAATGGATTTCTATGAATGTCAAAACAGAGTACTGTAGACTCTTATGATCATCTCAACAGAAAGTAAAACCGACTCTTGAAGAATTCAGCAAGTGGTAATAGTAATATTAGCAATCACCTATATACCATGAAATTGAAATGTCTGAAGTTCCTCTTCAGCTGAAAAAATAGATATAAAGAGTCAAACGAGCCTCGCACAAGCTTTAGTCATGTTCCAGAAGCTAAACCAGCAAACTTTGAAGAGCTGCTATTTGCTTCTACCCATAAAAAACCCTCCAGTCTCACAGAATTAAGAAGCCAAAGCTCCTACAATGTCTTCCTCAGTGTTCCCCTCTCATTTTCTGGAATTGGGCCCAAAGGGAAAGGTTGTAACCCTACAACCGCTGATTTCTAAGAGGATGATTCTCTGTGATTGCAGCTACTGTTCAAAAGAGAGTTTACTGGAATTAGTCACTGTCCAACATGAAGAACACAAAATTTCAGCTTTCTCCACTACATACCTTGTTTTGATTCCTGACCTTCTATCTTGTTGTCTTCTCTCAGAGAAGAAGTAGAGTCTATACTGTTGTCCTGTCTAGAAACAAATGAAAAGACATTTTAATCTACATCTTTTATAATTTAAGAGAACTTTTCTAAGAAACGTTTATTTTAACTAAAGAAATTATGTGGTGGTAGGCCAATAGGCCAGCCACACTATGAATAAAGGAAAAAGAAACGCACAGAGTGCTAATCTAAGCACTTGATAATAAGCTTCTTTTTTGCTTTGCCTAGCAATACACGAGGATAAAGCAAATATTTCTACTACACCCCAGCCTTTCAGAATAACAATCCTCACTGGTAACCTCTCCCTAGTATTAGGAGCTTTTCTCTACAACTCAGAATCCATTGTCACACAGTTAAATGATTTGAAAAAAACCCATAATTTCACTTGCATTCAAGTATTATTTATTGTTCTCTTTTGAAATTAAGAAGCTATTTTCATGAAGTTACCATCACCCCACCGACATCCACCTCTCCTACATCATAATCTCATAGTTTCACAAAGGGACGCTTTTTAAAACAAAACACAATTAAACTGTTAAATTGTATTCAGCATCTACATTTCTCGATTTCTTCTATTTAAAGATTTGTATCTTTGACCTGTAAGGTTTCAACTGCTTTATGCAAGGGATAAAGAAGAGATACTTTTGTGAAATGTTGATGTCCTTCAGACATTTCACATGTACTAGTTATATAAACTGTGAAAATACTGTGAAATATGCAGGAAGAAGGAAGACAGAAGGACCCAGAATCATAGGAAGAGTTCAATTGCCATGTTTAGTGAGCATTTTGACAGTAGAATTGCCAATTTCCTACCCTGAATGTCAATGTGGCATTGGTTTCATACATATTATTATGGGATCAATGCAACCATCCTGCCTGTGGGAGCTAAATAACACTATATAAAGGATAGCAGTATTCTGGTGTCACAGATGTAAATACAATGACTTTAACAACTTGGTTTTTAGTAATGGCCTGAAGGCTTTTCCTGAAACTCAGTACAGATCTACAGATATTTTTTTTTCAGCTGTTCAATGGCTATGGGCAAAAAGGAGAACACTGTAATATCTCTAGCCATCTTGGTCTGAGAGACAGAGTTATTTTAAATTCTCTTTCCTTTTCTGTAGTAGCAATGGTTACAAATCAATAGACCCTTCTGTTTCTCCCATGTTTTGTACCCATTGCAACATAAATGCGTATGGTAGCATGCAATAAGCCCGGGAATTCAACAAATAAAATTAGGTCTGCTGTATGTGATAGTTTAGACACGTTAACCAGAGTCTCACTCTTCCTGCTGTCATGGGGCAAAAGGAACACCAGACAACATGCCATCACCACATTCAGTTTGTTAAGGGGATTAAGCAGAGGACAGGCTGTGTGGAAAAGTTTTGCACTCATACACACACCTGTAAGGTCAGAGTTAACTGAGACCTACCCCAATTACCACTCGGGGAGCCTGTACAACGTAGCTCAGGGAAACACCCTCTGTGCACTCCCAGTGCCAGGCCACGGCTTAGCACCAAAGCCTAACTGGTCCTCTGCTTTGAGACAGTGCCAGGCTCTTGGGTAGCAACATTTCCCCACCCATTACTGGGATTAGTCCAGATGCCAGCACAGACCACCAGCTAAATCTGCCCATGATGCTATCACAGGACACCTTCCCAGAAATTTCAGGTTTTCCTCTCCTGTCACTTGCCAAGGCTTATCACACTCACTTTTACATTGTACTGTTCTGTCCATTAGGTTATACATTTAATGGCAAGTCACCATAAGCACAAAGGCCCAGTGAAGAGAACAGAAAAACTGCAAGCAGAGGAGCCCTTCAGTGCAGCAGGATCACCCCATCTGAGTTGCTCCTAGGGCTGTGAAAGGAGAGCAAAAAGCCCATTTTCTGGGAATGAAACCTAGTAAGAGCAGTCAGCCAGAGAAATCACCTTATAGGTGAAAGGGTGTTACTGTCTACGGAAGCAAGGGGCTCTGCATAGGATGCTCGGAAAAGCACTGCAGGACTGCATAAAACACAGTGTCATATGTTTTGAAAAGGAGTGTAGGAACATGCAAAGCAGCATGGGAGGTTTAGAGGAAGAACCAAAGGTGGGAAAAGGGAGAGACTGAGGCAGATTAAGAAACAAGCATGGGGAGGGGGAAAAAAAGAGGAAAAAAAAAAATAAAAGAAAGGGCCAGCAGAGCAAAACCATGTTGCTGGTCAGTACGCTTGTCTGGTTAAGCCCTAGAACGGATCACCACAGCCTGTCCTGCCTTCTTATTGAACTCTATTGCTACACTAACTATTTTGCTAAATGACAGGACACTATTCTCTCTATATATGCATGTGTGTGTGTCTAAGTGCCAGCAACTGCAAAGGAGACATAGGCCATAGGGGCCTGCAAGACTGCGCTGCCAGAAACTAGACAGAACGAAAAATGAGCAGATTTCCTAGGCAAACTCCAATGCCATGCATCAGTGTATATGCAGACACTTGTAATTCACCAGCAAACCTCAGGCTACTCTAGCCAGTAAGCAGGACGAGACATCTGAGAGTCAGGTACCAGACAGACTGTAAGATCAGAGGCCAAATTCCTGAAAGAGACCGGGGTCTGGCAAGGCGGCAGGTTGCGGGACCGTAGCTCTGCTAGATACCCAAGAGATCCAACAGTCTGAGCATCAGCTGCTAGGGATGATCACAGGTCTGCACCAGCCTGTGTGCACAAGGAGGTCTGAGCAGCAACTGGAGTGGGGATGCACACCTTGCAGGCTTATATGTCCAAGTGCCAGCAACTGGAAAGATCAGTAGACCTGGGACCAGCTACTGGACCAGGTCTGGAAGGATCCATTTCTTTTTTTTTTTTTTAAGCAACTCCTAATGATTTGCTATACTTAGCACTCAAATCTTGACCAAAATAAGGTTGTGATATACTCTGTTCTTCACTATGAGCAAAAGCTGCTTAGGCTGCCCCTACCCCGTCCTCCCTCACACACACACACTTCATTGTTTTGAACTGAGTAGTCATGTCTGCACTGGACAGCAATGTGTCACTTGGGAAAGCCTGATCTTGCACAAATAGTATCCAGGCAAGAAACTTCACATCTCTGCTATCACCCTGGGCTCCAACTCCAAATTTCACTGAGGAATTACAATCAACCCTTTGACAGAAAACTCAGAGTGACCTCTCTTGTTCAAACACTGGCAGTGAAATTACCTACACCCATTTTAATAGCTACATGAAAAGAAATTATCAATTAAAAAAACACATATCAAAACTTGTAAAGTTTCCTCCTGTAGCCTTGACACTACCACGGATTATAGCAAAACCACGTACTTTTAAAGACTACCTACTGTGAGCAAAAGAATTTTTAGAGCCCAAAAGTACTTTTACAGCACATTTTACCCTTTTAGAATTGATTGGATTGGACTGTATTCTTGGTGAACCTTCACTACTTCATTTAATAGGCGGGCATTTTGCACCATCTTGTGGCCAAGCAGAAGGATTTCAGTTCACAGTTCAATTTTGCTCTCAATTTATAAGCCTTGTTTAATTTTTTTAAGAAATTTTTAAGAAACTTAAGAAAATTTTTTTCCTACTTATCTGTAGTGCAGTACAGATTTAAGAAAGGGTAGGAAAACATCATGTCTCCAAACAATGGGAGCAGAAGACACAGTAATCTAAAATTAAGACACAGTATACAAATTTAATACCCTCTTCTTTCATGCCATGCTACTAAGTGACCACAGTAATTTGGAGCTCCCTCTTTGTATCAGTCTTTAAAAGTACTTCTCCATCAGGATGGCAGTTAAGATCAAAGTCACTGTTCCAAGAAATAAACTCTGTTTTTTTTTTTTAATAGAAGAACATTTGCACAGTATGTTCTTTTTAGCAGAAAGGAGCTAACTATTACAGTTTATTGGTGATAAATGTAAATTTAAATTTTCCCTATGCTAGATTTTCATGTTGGTATGCTCCATGGTAGTGCAATGCTTACCTGGGATCACGCGTGTGAATTCTGTACAGAACCTATTACTTTCAGGAATCTGCATAGCTGTCAAAGAAATCTGGGTTTGAGGGTGATTTGGTACTAGAAATCCAGCAGATCATGTGGAGTGTGGAAAGAAAGCAGCACAGGTTAGGAAAAGGCATACTGGTCAGAGGAGTGGGTGGCTAAGGAACAAGACAACACTGGTGGCTGGGATTCCAAGCATCAGCTTGGGGTTGGAGACCAGCAGGAAAAGTTGTGTGACAGAAAAAAATATCTAAATGCTGGACTAGAAGATAGTCTCGACACATGAGATACAGTCACGCTGATACTTTCCTTACACAGCTTTTAATTGCTGTGAAGAAACATTCACCTATATCTCTGGAGCGAGGCTTGAAATCAGCACCTCTGCTACTCTGACATAAACATAATGTACCTTCCTAAATACCCTGGTTTGAGGTAAAACAGAACGAAGTTTCCCTTTCAGCAATTCTACTTTTCAGTTAAGCTTCTTCTAACTCTCAGAAATTAACAGCATATTCTGTAGACAGTGCCTACTACCAGAGTGACAGGCCTGACGCTTACAGTTAATAGCAAGGAATGGTATGCAGAGAGGCTCCTGCTTATACTATCACTATAAAAACCAAGGTCAGCTAACTTTGTTGTGTGCTCTGTTGGCAGGTTGGAAGTGGAAAAGCGTGGTGGGGTCACAACTGCAGGGAAGACTGGACAGGACAGGGGACCCAAAACTGACCGACAGGGTATTCCATCCCATCTGCCCCGTGCTCAGTATAAAAGCTGAGGGATCAAAAGGGTCAGCCTCTTTCTTCAGTGGCCAGTGTCCAAGGAGGACTCTTGTCCGTTTGTCTGCCTTTGATCCCAATCCATGCATTTCTGAATCCAGATCAGGAATCCCGTTCCTGTCTTTTTCTGAGTCCAGTCTGGGACTTCCCCAGTGCCTGCCAGTGATGTGATTATCATATACAATACAGAAAATACAGGTTTGTGTATAGTATATATTTCATTATTTTCTTATTAATATTGTTATCTTTTATTTTTATTATTTTTTAATAATATTTCATTAAAGTAGTTTCGTTTCTTTTTCAACCCGTAAGTTCTATCTTCCTCTCATTCTCTCTTCTCTCCACTGATGGGAGATGCTCTTCCTTCTCTGAAGAGACAGAGAGGTCAACAAGAGCAACTGTCTTTCATCCAGTGGCCAGTCCAGCCCAAACCACAGCATTAAATTAAAATTTGCCTTTTCAGTTCCAAGTCTAAAAAACAGTTCTATAAGTCCCAAGTCCTCGTAAGCTTCCTGCAAGTTTTTGTTCCAAGGCTGGTTTTCCATGATGAATGAGAACTAAAATAATTAACAGCAAGCAATTTTAAAAAAAAAAAAAGGAAAAAATCCATATGAAGTAGTGCTCCTTAGGAAAGGTGTCCCAAATAACAAATGCTAATCAAATAGTTTAATGTGCTATGAAAGGTTCACCAGTCCAACTACAGGTGAAGTTTGAGAACACCACAAGAACAGAAGACTGTGAAAAGATGCCAAGTGCTAATGTATCTGTTTAGTGAACCATGTAGCCTATTCTTCCAGTGATTCCAAATGATGAGAATAACAAAATTGTCCTAGAGGGGTAAATATCAGATGGCAATTGCATGCTTGTGAACAGTCCAGTATCCAGGAGCAAAACATGTTATAACAAGGCAAGCTTTTAAACTGCTATCCTCTCTAAAACAAAACAAGCAAAAACTGCACTCATGACTGCAAAGCAGTAAAAAACCTATGAAGTCTTGGAAGAGCAAATATTAAGCTGCAAATTTTCACACAGTGGAAAAAATAAGCATATTAAATTTTTCGGAGCAAAAGATCATTTACTCACATTATACACATGAACATATGATCACCATAATGATATTAGCATGCTTGTTCTTTTAATGCATGTTTTACTACTACAGCAAATAATTTACTTTCAGTCCTTCTGTTGGAGGGTATTTAAAATGCTAATTCAGGGAACAGGAAAGAAATAGCTCAAGAACGTGACAATACCTTTTGAATGAGATGGGAAGAATGTCTACTTGATTTTGCAGGACATTCAGTAGCTGACTCCTTCCAATTAAATACCTGTCAATTTAGTTGGAAGCTTGGTATACAGCAATTCTCTTTGTTTAATGGTATTCTATTGCAGACAGTAACACATAAACAATAACAAAAATCTGACAACTGCATAATTAAAAATCTACTCAGAACTCACAAGTAATGAAGTCTATCTATTGTAACAGCAATTTCAGGTTATTGGGAAACACAAGCCTTGCTTCCTCAGTTCTGCATGCTTATTCCAGGATTTCTAGTGTTTAACTGGGAAGAAGCTGATGACAAAATAAGAGAGCAAGTGTTTTACATGCTAATGAAAGCATCTGAAGCTTTTAGAGAGCTGAAATCTAGGAAAAGCCTCAGGACTTCTGGTTCCGGTAAATGAGGACTTCATATGTGCATCGGAAAAAGGAAGGTCCAATTTACAATTACAGATGCAATACTATTCAAAAGCTTCAGATAGAGATATGAATTTTGCAATCTTCCCTGTACCTGGAAAAACTTCTTTAAATCTCTACTACTTTTAGACTGACAGACAGGAAGCAGGTCTTTAGAGACAGATAAGTATTTGCATGTTTTGCAAAAAAAAGAGACATAGTATACACTATACTCTTCTAAGAAAGCCTGTGTATTTTGATACACCTTTCATTCCTTCAGATGTATTGATTTAAGCTTTCTGGATTTTGATTGACTTATGGATACTGCTGAAGGTACAAATTTGTCGGACTTTTATTTTTTTAAAGAATAAGGATGAGAAAAACAAACAGATGTTTCCAATCATTTAACAAGTTTTTGACCAGAGTAATATTAACTATTCACATTTTCCCTTCCCACATTTACATGTCCATGAAAACAACTAAGTCAGATTAAAACCAAAAAGCTTTAAAGTTGCATTATTAATAGAATGCAGAATAAAGTAGTCATTTACAAGACAACCACAAGTAATGAAGACAAACTATGAAGAAGTAGTGAGAATATAAACAATGAAACTGTCTTTTTTCATTCTGAAAAGTCTTCCCAGGGCAAATTCACCCATTTAAACTCAGATGATAATTAAAAACATATTAATGATTACAAACAACAGTTTAGTTGTTTGTAATCAAAAAAAGCTAAAAAGTTTAGCTCAGCAATTCAGTTTCTTCACTTCAGCCTCCCTGCCTACTGACTGACTTGCTGCTGGCTGAAACACAAGTTTTCTGAAGTTTTGCAAACTTGCATTTGTATTTATTTACACACAGGTTGCCAAAAAGTTAACCTAAATGTCCAGAGATTAGACCTATTTAATAAAAAGAGCTTTTGACATTTTACGGTTGTAAAAGCAGAATACTGTTCTACTTACTGAGCACTGGGCTTAATGATTAATAAAAACACCTTAATTTTCCTCATTTTACCTAATTCTCCCTATCCCTTTATTTCTCTATCATCCAAACCGCTTTTCCCTTTTGTTTTTTGTTAAAAAACAGCTAGCATACAGCTGAACCTTTGGGCCAAGGTTCTGAGATAGTACCCTTGTGCGCAGCATGTTTTTTAACCCACCTCATTAAAAGGAGAAGAAAAGCCACAACGCCTACACTAACATATATTTCCTGGACAGTTCAAAGAGGTCTGAAATATTGAACTATCAGGATGGAGACAGGATACAAAAAACAGGACAACCCAACCACTCCATTCATCAGGAAGCAATCTGCTCTATAACTTTGATCAACATCTCTTAGTTTCTTTTACTTTTTTTAAACACAATTTCTTCTTGATTTGCTGTCAGTTACTGCTCACATCTTTCTCATAAGTGATATAAGGTGACCTAGCTTTGTCGGCTTTTGGTAACTGCAGCAATGGTTAAAGAACTTGGTCAGTTTTAATTCTGCTGTACTTCAACACAGCTATGAAAAAGGTACACAACACTAACTTTGATTTACTCATTGTTTATGCTTGGAATGTCACCTGTCCAGTGTGAAAACAGTAGACTTCCAAACTGCAACTTAGATCCTATAGATGTTGTTTTCCTGCTCGAATCATTACTCTATTTGCATATAAGCAAGACTTTACTCAATCTACTGTAGCTGAGGGACACAAATACATGTCTCAACAGTAGCTTCCAAACACCTTACAGCCACAGAAATACCTTCCTGAAATCTAGCAGCACTAATCCCACCATACCTTGTTAAGATGAAGAACATTTCATGCATTTTGCAATAGTAAGAGCATGTGAATTAGGCCTTAAAAAAAAAAAAAAATCATGTAATTTCTCCAAACATCAAAATCCTGGGGCATTTTTCATCATTTCCTTAGCCAAGAAATTTGTCTTCTCATTCTATTTAGAAGTTCACTGGCAAAACATCAATCACTTAACAGAGACTCCCCCACATAAAGAGACCTGATATTTAGTGTATTTTGTCGATTTTGAATTTTTTATTTTGCTTTTTTAAATAGCCAGCAGAGAGCAATGTCCAAAATAAGAAAACTAGTACACGTAAATGGGTATACTGACACCACTCACAGAACATGTAAGAAATAAATACAAAGGGGGGGAGGGGGAGATACAGTCACAAATCAGTTCCAAACAGAACCCTAGAAGAAACAGTGCCAAAGGGTACTAAAAATGTATCACACGAGAAAGCTGAAACATCATTTAACTTAGTATCACTCAATTTTCTAGTATATTTGTATAATGTATAAGTTGTGACCGAAGAAAATTACTTCATTCAATAACTTCATGACTTGTTCTAGTTAAAGACAGGATCAGAAACCAGGTCTCTCTTAAATCAAGAATACCAACCAGAATGTGAAATTTGGATTACTATCACTACCTTTCCCATACATTTGCTCCTATTTAGTAAGTCTAGATGAAGTAACCAAACCAGCAACCAAGAGGTACTTTAATCTGCCCAACTCTGGTGTACTGTCTTGTATTGTCTCAGAGGTTTATTAAGTTTGTGCACTGAACCTGCGGACCAGCTGTAATCAGGTCAGCAATGAAAACAAAAAGCTTTTTATCTTGTCTTCTACAAGTAAGTTCAACTGATAAAATTTGATCCATTGTGGGTGATAGCTAGCAACTTTCTTTTCCCCTTCACTACTTCCATAGAAAATGTCAAAAAGAGTTTACCTGTTCAATAGACTTAGCTATATACTACACAAGACTTGTCTTTAAAAAACAGACAAGTATTTGAAGAAAAGGTTAAAAGGTGTTGGTCTTTACAAAACTGACAGATGCCAATCTAAGAACAAGAAAACAAGCCTCTGTTCTTGAAAGTCTAGACATTCTACAACACCGCTATCAGAGAACAAGGGAACAGGTAAGTGTCAGTACTGCTTTGCCTGGAGCAGGAATGAAGGACTAGAAAGAAGGGTGGAAGAGAAGAGACAATACACTTAACACAGTTCACTGGTTTAAGGGGTTACTCAATCTGCTTTAGCTCACTCAAAGAGGGTTAACCCACTTCTGCTGCAGGCCAGGACTTCGCCCATGTTCAATTACTACAACTCAACTGACGGGTGGTAACATCACTATGAAATTCAGCTATGTGTTCAAGACACATTTAACATTTTATAGACGCATTTATAAGTTTAGTGCTTGCTAGCAGTAACAGCTCATTGTCATTCAACTAAAGTAATCACATAATTAAGGATATAGCAATTGGGTCTTTCAACGCTCTGTTTGATCATTTCTCATGGAAAATCCCTGTATTGTTCACTATTCTTAAATTAAGTTTTTAAGTGTTTTGTCTTTTACTCACTGACTGACTGATTCACCTCCAGTCTTGTCTCCTCCATCTGCCTCCTCGTCAGTATCAGAATCAGCTCCAATCTTGCCTAGATATACACAGTTTCGAAAACGAAAATTTAGGCAGATAATATAATTAATATTATATATTTAGGCTTAATCTTAATTAACTCTACTGCAATCAGCAGAAGAGGGTTTTTTCCCAGTTAAAGCAGATGTTCTAAAATTAGACTTACTCAAACCCAAAAAACCTTATTTATGAGTTTTCTGCTAACCACATGGTTGGCATTTTTCAGTTACACTGTCTTACAAAAAACATAGTATCTATTGCTAGTGCAATACTATAGGCACTAAAAAAAAAGCATAGGAGACAGAATTAACAGAAGATACTCTGAAGTATTCAAGATTCGAAGAGTTCCACTTAACTGAGAAGACAGCAATATGTTTATAAATAAATTCTACAGCCTTTAAATATCAAGTGGAAGTTCAATAAGATACTGAAAAGCTGGTATGTCATATCCTTAATGAAAGTACATGACCTCTGTGTCTCAGCAGAGCAGAGGGATCTACTAAGAATCTTTTATCACCAAATACTCTAGTGCAATTGCTAACACAACTGAACCAGTATTGAAGTATGTCAGATTTACTCTGCAGAGAACCAGGAGGCAACTTACTGTCAGTTTACTTCAAGTACTTCTACATCCTAGCTTTGTTTTTTCCACCAAGTCAAATGCTTTGTTCTTAGTTTGGGTACTAAGGAAAACAAGCTTATACTACTTTTTTCTGAATGCATAGCTTCTAAATCAATCAACGACTTCATCCAAGCTTAAAAGATCAAAACCAGCATATATATACACACACGCTATATATATACACACACGCTATATATATACACACACGCTATATATATACACACACACACACTATTAGCATGTATATATATATAATACTAAAATATATGTATACTTATATACACATATATGTGCACACTAATATATATATATGCACACTAATTAATTATATATTAGTAGCTAGAAATGGAGTGAAAAATCAAGTTTAGAGGCAGACTATTCCCTGGTATAGAGCACTGCCTGGAAGTTTCATTCATACCTTCAAGTATCTTCAACAGTTTTTTTTCAGATAACAGCTCCAACTGCTCCAAGCAAAGCCTTTTGATTTCATCCATGGAACAGTTCTAAGAAGACAGATAAGACAGACCACAAGCTACTAAAAATTTCTGAGGACAAAGTAATTATGAACAGTAAGTAGTACTCACAATTGTACTGAGCAAAGAGCTAACTCAGGGTGCAAGTCCCTCACCTATTCTGACCTTCATTGATGCAACTACTGAAGAACACCAGGTAGGCAGTTCAGTTTTGGCAACTACCAAAAATTGTGTTGCTGTGCTTTTTTTTTTTTTTTCTGAGAAATTAAGCAATAGACACTATCAGTTACTTGACCTATGAGTTTTCACTGCAGCTGTAACACTGAGCAGTAGAACTACTGGGCCAGATGAGTGATGCAGGGAACAGCAAACAACTGTAGCCCTGATTACTCCTAATTCTCCATCACTCAGGAGCAGGTGGGTTTCTTAATTAAGCCTGCAGAGCCAGAACTAACTGCTGAATCCAAGTTCACAAACTGAAGTAAACACTTCAGCTACGACGACACACCAATAGTTGTATATCATCATAAAGAAAATATAAGAAATATGTAAATCGTGATCCATTTCTTATGCTTAATACCCACCACACGCTGCCACAGATTTTATGGGTATTCTACTTACCGTCACATCTTTCATACTACTTGGAGTCCTCTTGGTGAAATAAAGTCATAATTTCACAGTTTCAAATGAACTATGATACCACATACAAGCACCAAAATTAGAAAGTGCTGAGGATATTGTAATATTCATGACGCTAATGTCGGTTTGGTTCTACACCATCAGGCAAATTCCTTTCAAACTCAGTAACACCTTTGCCTCCAGCTGCTCCAGACCACTTTTCTCCTCCCAGAGATGAGAAATGGATAAGACTCTAGGCAATTCATTACATGTTTAAAATGAAGAAGTCCTGCCTCACTTATATTAATAATATGACTCATAAAGATAAAATTAAAGACAAAAATTTTAAAACTATTTTAGAACTATTAACAAACATCACACAAATAGCATTTCACCTGCAGCCTCTTCTTCAGTACGGGCTGCTAGTCTAATTTATTTTTAGCAAGTCCTGCAGTTCACAAGACTCAAAAAGCTTGCGTTCTGAGCCAGTAAAACTCTACCAATACTACGACTAACGTCCACAGAAGTTACAGCTGTTTATCAAGGAGTTTTATTGCCTTATCTCAGACATTAATTTAATACCATACAAAAAAATTCAGCTGACACAAACAGAAATCAAACTTTTATTAACAAATCAGCATATTTATTAGTGAACAACAGTACTGAATTTACTCCATGCAACTATGAAACTCTTTTTGCATATAACTAACCAGTACAGACAGATGGTATAAAAAATAAGCAGCCTGCAGTTCAGCAATGGCTGAGCAGTGGAAAAAGGAGTAAGCTGGAATAACTATATCAAATCTTTAAAAAGTCTCAGAGACTTGACATAATCTTTATTTAAGAAATATACAGGCAACTTTTAAACTAGAAGTCCACTAGACTTGAGAGATAAATGTGCTTTGTTACACAAGCACTCAAGCTTATAAAAAAGTATATAAGATTGTATTTCAGTACCTTTAAAATATCAGGCAGCATCTTCTGTAGTTTTTTCTCCCCTATGATACAGAAACACTGTTGAAGCATTTCTTTTTTGTCTGCAATGTAGAAGCTGACTGGTTTGAGTGAGATGCTGAGATCTAATCCTCCTTCTTCTATATCACTGGGTTGTTCAGCTTCTTCCACTTTTTCTCCAGATGGTACACTGCATTTTACTTCCTAAAAATCAAGGAGGGCATGTACAATTTTCACATTTTCTAGTGAACTAAAGAAGGAAACTTACAGCTTCGTTTATGCTTGCAATAGTTTCCCCTTCATAATTGCAACGGACATCTTAAGGTAGACTTCTGAGCTTCCAAACACTGTTTTAGTTTGCAAGGTAACTGCACTACAGAAGCTACATTTTTGGTTACTGAAACCATTCTTACGCTTTTAACTGGAAAACATTATCTGCAAATAATGTAGCTTATAAACAAAAGCACGCTTTAAGGCAGAAGACATCTGTCTCTGACTTGCTATGCAAATAAATCACTGATCTCATAATTTATAGTTAACTTTCTAAGAAGCAAATTGGTGTACAATTCCCTGGGTGGCACAGTTTTTTTAAGGATAAAAGTGGGCTTCACATCAGAAAATATATCTTCCACTCATCGGTGGAAGACCTCTACAGTAAAAAAAAAAAAAACACCAAAAAACCAGCTAGAAATACATTTTGTCCTCCCTATGACCCACTCAGGACTGTGTGTCCCACAAGTTTTGGAACGTGGGCACCAACACCTCATCGAACAGACCCCCAATCCTGAGGTTTGCACCGTGACTGGGGTCTGAGCTTGTGCCCCAGATCTCTTACACCTGGGAAAACACAGGCCGGTCTGGAGGTGCACGGGGAGCACCACGGACGGAACCGCCCGTCCTCCCTGCGGCTGCCCGCTGGCAAGCTCTAACTGAAGGTAACCAGCCCTGCAACTGGTGCCACAGCTACGGACGGAAGCCAGCCCCAACCAGCCGGCCGAGAAGCGGTCACAGCCGCCTGCCCCACGACCCTTCCCGCATCCAGTTCACGGCGGGGAAAACGGCCAGGCCTCGCCCGCCGGGGCGCGCCCGGGCACCGTCACTCCCGGGCGGGGGACCCAGCGCCGCCCGCCTGCCCTTCCCGCCCCACCTCCAGGGCGCCATGGCTGGACTCGGTGCTCCGCCGCTTCCTCTCGCTGCCGCCCGGCCCCGAGGCTCCCTCCGGACAGCAAGAACGCGAGCGGCGACGCTTCTTCTCCTTGGCCGACCTCCTGCCCGGCATGACCCACCCCCGCCGCCCTCACACCCGCACGGCCCGGGCGAGGCCCGCTTCCGGCGCTCGGCAAAGGCGTCAGCGGCGCTTCCGGCGGGGCGGGCCCGGGCGGGCACCGGTGGGTGTCCGACGTCCCCGGTGGTGATGGAGGAGGGGCTCCGGCCTCTGGGTTCGCCCCCCCCGGGGGCGTTGCTGCCTTGGCAGCTCTTTGGAACCAAGGATCCTGTCCCAAGCAATGTGGAAGCACAAGTAGGTGACGTAAAATGCAAGCAAACTGCGTCATCCGAGAAACACCGTCTGTCTGTTAAATACTTCCAGGGATGGCGATTCCACCACTTCCCCGGGCAGCCTGGTGTAATGCTTGACAGCCCTTTCAGTGAAGAATTTTTTCCCTCATATCCATCCTAAACCTCCCCTGGCGCAACTTGAGGCCATTTCCTCTCGTCCTGTCGCCTGTTACTTGCGAGAAGAGGCCGATGCCCACCTGGCTACCCCCTCCTTTCAGGTAGTTGTAGAGAGCAATGGGGTTTCCCCTCAGCCTCCTTTTCTCCAGGCCGAACAACCCCAGTTTTCTCTGCTGCTCCTCATAAGACTCGTGCTCTAGTCCATATAGTCTTCCTGACAGAGAGGCACTCGACTTAATTCTCAGCTGTTTAGAGAGTCGCCTCTCAGACTCGCTTAAACGTTGCTAGAGATGCTGTTCTGAGCCCCTGGTGCAAAGCTTTGAGAAACAGGTTGCATGCCACAGTAGACACTGGTTCTCATGTAACCTTTTGTCCCCAGAAATTTGTTCTTACTGATTTGTTTGATGTCTTGCTAACTTCTACTGAGACATGCTCTGTTAAAAGTGCTTCAGGCATGGAGACGTCCATACTAAAATATCAAATATCCACATCTCAGTGGGTGCTAATGTTGACAATAAATTCAGTTTTTCTGTGATATGTCACAAGTATTGCAGAAGTGTGACACAAACTACTTTTCATGGGATGCAAACAAGTAGGAATCACAGCAAAGAAGACCATTCAAGGCAGATGGCCGCTCCATGCAATTCAGTAGGACCCTGATCAGCCTTCAGCCACCAGCGTCTAGATAAGCTGTAGAGGGAAATGCCAGTTAAAGAGGATAGTTAGCCAAAAATGAAGACCAGCGTAGACAAATGTGCATCATTACACAGAAGGAATTTATATTAATAACATCATTTTCTTTGCAGACACGCAGCAATTTTCTTCTTTATTTAATGCACCAAAGTGTCCATTCATCTTTCTTCTGTACCTGTTTTTTTTCCACAAATTCAAACACATTGCCTTCCAGTTTGATATATTCCACATTGCATTGGATCTTCAAATGGCATTGGTGGCATTGCCCCATTTAGGTAGAGGTCCATAAAATGCAAGTTGTACAAAACTAGCAGCAATCAAAAGCGCCGTGGGCAGATGATAGGTAACACCATGGTTGACATTGTGTTATTCAAAAGGGTTAGAAGAATTTATTAAGTATCATCTGTTCTTTTTTTCAGTAAGCGTGAGTCCCTGTGGAGTCAGATAAGGTGCAGTCACAGGGTCGGAGTTGATCCTGATTAGTCTGTGGTGTTAGATTACCTGGATGGTGGGAATAGATCTTTGTATTTACCATCACCAAATGACAGCTTTAGCGCTCTCTGAAGATGGTAGAGGTAATGTAATTGGGAAATGTTGATGAAGGGTGTAGAATTTTGACAGGAAAATGAGCAACTATACGGAAATTGAAAGGTTAAGGAGTATATGCTTAGGCATGCAAACAGGACAAGTGTTAAAGGTGAATCAAGAATAATCAAATACCTAATAACTGCTATTTTTATACAAAACCTGCACCTTTATTTGTGTGGACTGTGTTTTCAATGAAAGCAGCATCTGTTCACGCAGTACAGAAGCTAACCAGGTATGCTGATAAAACTATTTCTAACAATATTGATGTTTTGGTGGTCACAGACTTTTAAATTTACTGTCAAAAAGGGGTGATTCACTCTTAACACTTATTTTTTCCGTGTGTTTGATACAGATTGACAATGACTTGGTCCGCATTTGCAAATTCATCCTTGCAACTGGGAAGTCTAGAAAAAAAATTTCACACCAAAATTGAAAGCTCATTCTTTATGGTGAATAAACATCAAAAATCCATTGGAAGAATAGGAAATCTGAAATTGCCCAGATATTCCTTTATGCTTTCAGCAGTTGCATATGGCTCCTTGTTGCTGAACATTATTTTCACAGTCCATTCAGTACACATTTTGAAAAGGTGGGACATATCTACTGTTCCTAGCCTTTGGATTTGGATAGTTTAAAGAGAGAGGAAAAAAAGAAAAGTGATCACTTTTATATAGTAATGAATCAAATTCAGCTAAGACAGTTTAACTAAATATGTATAAACAACAAACTTCACGCAACTGGAATCAGCAGGTTATAATATTCCCTAAAGCATTTAGTTACGTCCTTAGTACTGATCTGTGGCACTACTCTTCTATAGTATAGAAGAGTATAACATATCATGTTATAGAGAAGGGACTACATCCAACAATAATGAACTTATAGTTCAATGTACAGTGCTTTTCATGAAATAGTAGTTTGTAGACTGAAGTTAGTCTATTTCTGCCTGCAAACTGAACATGACTGTAGTTTTTAAAAGTTTGCCTAACATTAGGCCCTGTAATAATAATCACTACAGAAATCTTTTGATTCATGTATCTCTGGTTACATGACTATAGTCTCCATTTGTCTTGGCAAGTACAGCAGTCAGTGCTGGCCTGAGTCAGTTTTGGTTCCTCATTCAGTTCCCTAGTAAAACATTTTATGTTGTATAGCTGAGTTCTGGTCTAAGTAGATCCCAATTACTTCCACTTCATAAAACCCACGGCAGGCCTAGCAACAAAGGTTTAATGTGAAGCACTACTACATGCTGTTTGCTGTTCCAATAGCTTCCATTCTAGCTTAGAAAAAGATGCCAGCGGAAGAATTATATGATCTACTGAGAAGCTTTAAATTCTTAGCTGAAGACACAATTTCTCTTTAAGGGGCTCTTGAAATCTCTCAAACGTACTTTTGCTATTCCCCTGATGAATCAAATCAGGAGCATTTAGCACACAGATCAACTTTATTTGAGGTTTATTGCTGTAGATCGCAATCCAGCTCTGAGTTCTGTGCTAGGCACATACTTGTTTTCAATATCCTCTGGTCTCAAAAGATTGGACACATGGACCTCCTGTCTGGCATGCTTCCTACGCATAGATTTAACATCCTTTCACTGAAATGGAAACTTCATCCTGGTGACATTCTTAGGTTTTTCTAGTTGTTGGCAATCTCAGCAGTAGATTATGTAGTACACTTACATATATTTGTGTGTTTATGTACATGCATGCTTACATGTACAATGGAGTTTTAGAACAGTATCATTTATAACAAAAGCAATAGTAATTATTCATTTTTGAGATAATACTGACAGAAAGAGCATATTCAGTTGCTGTAAGTCAGAAGACAGAAAAACATGCCCACTGCTTTGTAAAAGATCTTTCTCCCCTTTTTGCTGTTAACCTGTGTTAGCACATACCCAGTTTTGCTACCTAGGGGAAATGCTCACTGAAAGCTACCGTACAAATGCATGAAGGCATAAAAACACCAACAGGCTTCTGCATCAATTAAAAAAACCCACCTTGTTGTAGTTATCTTAAAACATATTGCAAGATCTTGCTGTGTGTTTTAACATTTTTTTTTTCATTACTTCCTTTACACGTTACCTCCACTGCCTATGCTGCCACTGCGCATCTCTGTGGGGACAGACTCTCCAAGGACAATCCCTATGGGGACGGAATCCAATATTCCCCACTCTCTCTGTTCCCTCAGAGAAGGCTAACTCTTGGAATGGTGAGGTCTTCATGGTACCCTGGTAGCAGCAGCTGTCCTTCTATTCAAATATTCCTGGCCTGCTTTATGTATCTTGCCTAACATGTAGCACTGCAGTCCCCAGATGAAGGATGTTTTTCTATGCCCCATCATTGCCTTGCAAATTTAAGTGAATTTTGTAATATCTCTTAATATGCCATTTCTTGGAGTTGCCAGAACATGTTTATTAATATAAACATTAATTTTTGGTCTGGGAAATTAATAACAATTTTCACGTAAAGAGGTAATCTGTAACAGAGCAATCCCACAATAACAAAACTGAAATGTTAGATGAGTATAGATTTCTTAAAATAGCACACATACAAACAGTTAAAGAGCACAACATTGAAAAGCTAGAGCTTCAAGAACAATTTTATAGTAGGCAACCAAAATTCAAAAACCAGGCACGTTATTTCACGGACACGTTTCCTAAAGGTAGCTTATTAAATGTTTTCTCAGGAAGGGATTGATCTATTGGTAAGCACTGTAAATCTTGAATAATTTCTTGAGTGCCTTATACGTCAACCTACAATGGATCAAATGAGAAAACCTGTGACTAAGCCATGATCAAGACTGAGGATATGTATCTGGAAATTAATCAGAAGTGTAACAGTTCAAGTGTGCAACTAAAGATCTGAAAAACAAGATTTGCTGGAAGTAATGTACTAATTCAGACAGCTCAGTTAAATGGAGCAAAAAGTTAGAGCTCTTGGTCACAAAACCCTTCCCATCTGGCACTGATGAGGTGGACAGGTATCATGTGATGAAGAGCTCATGTGCCAGAAAAACTTGCCTATTTTTTCATTTTTTCCATTCTCTTAGTTTCATGAAAAATGTAACTTTGAACATAGACATCTTGACTTCATCTTAATTCTAAACCAAAGTATAACATTTACAGAAGTGAAATATTATTTTCCCTTTTCACAGTCACAACAGTTATGTTAAAGCTACTTCATAAAACCTGACTTTAAATTTGTACAGTTTAGAACAGAATATTTCAGTTTTAAGGGACCTATAATGATCTCTAGTCAACTGCCTCACCACTTCATGGCTGACCAGAAGTTAATGCAAATTATTAAGGGCATTGTCCAAATGTCCCTTAAAGACTGACAGGCACGAGGGATCAACCACCTCTCTAGGAAGCCTCTTCCGGTTTCTGCTGCTCAGTCTGTTCTCTGCACCTAAATTTCTCTCCCATTCTTCCAGATGACTTTTTTTTTTTCTTTTAAATCATCTAATATTTTACAACATAGAGTAAGACACTTGCTATCAATTGGTGTAATATTCCTGTCATTGAAAGTTAAGTCATGTAAAAGCTTTTTTTGAAGTTCAAGCCATTTTACAAGCTACAAGATATCCACTTACCAGTGAAGCACAACATCTATACAGCAGTTAAAGGGTCTATCCCTCAAAAAGTCACCTAATTCTACGTTAAAAACAGTAAGAGCCATAGAACAGCTAGATTTCAAAAAGGAAGTGGAAAAAAGCTGATGAAAAATCAGATACATGCCGTTTTCTTACCAGGATATTTGACAAGGGTTAATACTAACCAATGTTAAGGAACAAGGTTGTGAAAAGCACCATTGAACTTAACAGTTCCCAGGGCCCCTTGTCTGCTGACAAAAAGCACTGTCAAGAAAGAGACTCACTGTGCTGAAAGGTGGAAGTGTGGTTGGGGTGGGTGTCGGGAGTTGACAGTCACTGAATCACAGCCATTTCCTACATTTCCATCTAGATGGCCTTTAAGTACTGAGATGGTTTGACTTCTTGGTGATCTATTTTGATCTGAGCTATGTCAGGACTTCTTGCAAAGATCCTGTGCGCTACAGACTTCAGAAAAGCAGTCAAATGACAAACACTGAAAAAGGTTTTATTTGCTCTGTATCTTGCAACAAATCAAGTGTAATCATCCACAGTATTTTCTCAATTATAGTCGGTCACAAAATATGAACAAGAGCATCTTTTTTTTCTGCATACATGGTGTCTCTCAGTTGCTACGAAAAACAATTACAGCAGATTAAGAACAAACCTACAGCATTCCTTTACTTTAGCCGGTTCTGATACAGAGGCATACTTTTTTATTTGAGAGTCAACTCCAAGAGACTTAGCTAATTGCACAGCACTTGTGTCATCACTGATTAGCGTCCCAAGAGCCACAAGCAGTCTAAAAACAGCTTCAAGATCTTGAACGACTTCCATAACTGTGCTGATTACTGACAAACATTGAGCTTTGCCCTCGATGTTGTTGACTTTATGTAAACATACAGCATAGTTCAATGTCAGCGTAGCAAGCGCAATGTGGATGTTCTTATTAGTGCCCGACTTCGCTTCTATTGCTTGTGTCATGATTTCATCCCTCTGTTCCATCATGAGCTTCTGGCCTGCCTGGCTGACAAAGCAATTGCAAAGAGCTCTAAGTGCCAACAGCTGGTTTGCTTGCTTTCCGTTAGGGTTCAGAAATTTAAGGAGAAGGATGATAAATTGGACGTGATCCTTTTCACTGCAGAAGTTCTCATTCACAGTGGGATGCCTGACAGACACTCTAAGAATGTCTAGGGCTGGAAAGACAATATCTAAGAAACAAAATAAAAAATATTTTATTATTAATATTGCATTATGTGCACATGTGCTGGTGAGTTTCTTTCAGATACAGTCTTAAACCTCTTGTTTTGGGAACAGACAGCAACAGTTTCATGCAGGAAAAGATTCAGGTAAAGCACAAGTTGTTTGAAATTCATAAACACAAGTATTGACAAACTCATTCTAGTAACAAATTAATCACAAAAAACATGCTCCTTAATTTAGGATAAACAATGCTTTGCAAAAAATCTTAAAATCTTTCCTAAAAGCTCCAATTGATAACAGTGAAGGCAAGCACAAAATACAGTAAATAATCCAAAAAGGTCTCTGAAAGCTTCTCAGTGACTAAACACCCGTACAAAGGCAGCATTCTCCCTTTGTCCTCACTCCGTATCTTACAGTTTAGTGTGGCTACAAAACTGCTTACAGAAAGGAAAATAAGAAAAAAAAATATTTTAGACTACCTTCAACTCTCAGACGTAATTTGGATGTCATAAAAGACGTAAAAGGATGTCCTCAACTGATCAGCTGGAAGTCATTGTAAGGAAACTGAACTGAAGCATTTTCTCAGTAGTTTCCTCCCACTTTCACAAATTTCAAATATATCTGCTCCTTACGTCTACTATCAGTATCCCATATTTCTATCCAAATCAAAGCTAAACTTGGTTGGCTACTTATTGAGCAGTTTGTCCTACAGATATGCAGAATCTTGAGAATTAATACTTTGTACAATATAAACAGTCTGAAAGGTATGATGACATTAGCTATTACCAGCTCCTAGCTGTGCTAAACATAGTTTAAGTGATGTTATATAATGAATGTGAATTTTTGACACCAAAATATTCTTCCTGTTAATAAATCTTTAACTGCAGCTTCAAGAAAGCCGTTCATTTTAACTGCATGTTTATATACTTGTATATGCAATGTATCCATTTTTTCCAGAATGCGCGGTAACAACCAAAATAGACTTTCCAATCCATCAGTGCTGATCACAATACATTATCAATTGAGATTGTATCACTTCCATTTGCATTCATTCAGAATGTCATTTCACTAATGCAGTTCTGACCACGTAACCTAGGTTCAGTAACTTATTTTCTACCATATTAAGCAGGAGCTACTTTTGAGGGTTTTTTTAATGATTTTATCTCCATAATTCCATCTCTCATTTCATAACAACTTAGGACTCCAACCTCACACTTCTTTGCTCTCTCTCCAAACAAGCCTCACACTTCTTTGTTGAATTCATTAGCTCCTGCTAATGAAATAACCATGACCGGTGTTCATATCAAGTTTCTCCTTCATGTTTACTGTTGTGCCAACAACAAAACTTGCAAACCAATTACCAATTCTGCAATTCATGCCACAACCCCTGCTACTGATTGGTGCTATTAGCATCTGTTTATCATTTTCTGGTTTCTACTTGGGTTATAAACTGTTTGGGACATACTCTGTGTAACAGACAACTTAAGAAGACTTTTGGTTCATGGTGAAGTATCGATATGATGGTCCAAAAAATAACTGCGAGTGCGTACCTTCTGGCCAGTTAACTGCTCTCCATAAAGTCTGAAGTTGCTGTGCTGTAGGTGTTTCTGAAGAGTTGTTGCATGTTGCAGACAATAACTTTTCTAGGATTATCAACTCATCTTCTGTAAGCTTATGTTCTTCACTTGCACTGCCATTAAGTTCCTTTAATTTGCCTGTAAGACCAACAGAAGACGCATGGCTTACTGACATTAGAACTTCACAAATCCAGATCTTGAATGATACCACAAAAGCACTTTATAAACAAGTTACAACTATTGTAATTGTTTTGGGGAAGATTTGGATTTATAAACATTACTTTTCCTAGTTTCATCATTTTCTAATTTTAAAGTTTTAATCATCACAATGGTTGCTACTATTAAGCCCCCTCTAATACTGCAACACAAAGATTCAGAATTCACATCTTAGCCTACACACAGGCAAAAATAAATACAATGAAACAAAGAAAAGAATAAGACCATTAGTTTTCATAACTGAAATATGATTCCTTTTTTGCTCTTTTCTATTATTAGGTAGTAGAAACAATAAAGAAACTCTATGTTCTTAGTGTGATGACAGTTTTTGTATTTTTACTTATTTAAGTGCCATAAACAAAATATGATTGCACCATGTCCTATGTCCAAATTTCAATGTAATTTAAAAATCAAAGTACTGTTAAAATTATTGTAATGTACAGAATTTTGCTTAAAATGGAGCTGGCATTAAGTTACTGGCAATCATGGTTCTTCCAGAATTGACGAGGGCCATGTCAATAAACACAAGCAGGCAGCATTACATTAGTACACCATTATGAGATTTATAGTATGCACAGAAATCAACTGTGGGCCTCCTATAAAAAAAAAACATATAGCTATTAAATCCATCCCAGTCCTGCCATAATATTTACAATGGTATTTAATCATGAACTGTTACAAAACTGCAGGAAACTCAGTGAAGCTAGTTTTCAGATTCTAAGCTTTAAAAAAACCAAACAACCCACTGAGCCTGTGGCTAAACTGGTTACCATTTAAGAATACTGGACAAAAATAAATACTGATACAGTATGTTTTTAAGACTATGTAGAAGTCTCTGCTTTGCTATAACATAGCAGAATGAAGGTCAGCCAGTCTTGCCATTCTCCCTCTTCAGAAGTTTTGGACAAAGTTTTACAGTAAAATCTGTGCAAAACTAGGAAGAGGCTAAGTTTATTTAGTAGCAACAACTTCCCGGAAAGAAAATAACCTATTTTGCAAATCCCTTATCTTCACCCTGAAAAAACAAATACCAGAGTGCAAGAAAATTCAGGGAAACAGGATGAAGCTCACTGAAGATTCTGACTGATATTTTTAAACAGAAAGTGAAACCTGAGCAATACGTAGAAGATCAAGACCTTGAGGCTTCTACAAGCAAGACCCTGAGGCTTGAGAAGTGGACACATGCAAACGTCATGAATTTCATCAAGGCCAAGTGCAAGTGTCCTGCACCTGGGCTGAGGCAATATCCAGCATCTGTACAGACTGGGCAATGAATGGATTGACAGCAGCCCTGCAGAGAAGGACTTGGAGGTACTGGGATTGGACATGACCCAGCAATGTGTGCTTGCAGCGCAGAAAGCCAACTGTATACCAGGCTGCATAAGAAAAATTGTGACCAGCAGGTCGAGGGAGGTGATTCTCCACTCTCGTGAGATCCCACCTGGAGTACTGAGTCCAGCTCTGGGGTCCCCAGCACAAGAAAGTCATCAACTTGTTGGAGCAGGTCCAGAGGAGGACCACACTAATGATCAGAGAGCTGGAACACATCTCCTGTGAAGACAGGCTGAAAGAGCTTGGGTTAGTCAGCCCAAAGAGAAGGCTCTGGGGTCTTCTCTTTGCAGCCTTTCAGTACTTAAAGGAGGCTTAAAAGATGAAGGGAAACTTTTTATCAGGGCTTGTAGTGACAGGACAAGGAGTAATGGTTTTAAACCAAAAGAGACACCAGAACAGGTTGCCCAGAGAAGCTGTGGATGCTCTATCCCTGGAAGTGTTTGAGGTCAGGTTGGATGGGGCTTTCAGCAAGCTGACCTATTGAAAGATATCCCTGCCAACAGCAGGGGGCTTGGACTACATGATCTTTAAAGGTCGCTTCCAACCCAGACCATTCTATGATTCCATAGAATCCTAGAATACAGAAGAATTCCTATAAGTTCAGGAGCTTGCCCTCTTCAAGAAGTTGGGTAAAGGTGCTTTTTTTCCAAAATGCAGAATCTTTTGTTTCAAGTTTCTTCATCACACTATCTAGACAACTACAACATTTTCACGCTCTGTATATAAAGGGGAGGGAAGGAAGCAAGAGAATTTTAATGTGGAGATCTTCAAGGCAGGTACACTGTGAGTACAAGCTAGTTTTACAAAACCCTTAAATGTACTAATGTATGTTCAGAAACATACTGAAATAAACTGGTAACAAAAAGGGTAGAGATTCTGTGGAACGTTTACAGAAAATATAGAGAAAGAGATAGTAGAACAGGACTGAAGCATGGGAAGAGAAGGAAAAACAAGCCAATAATAAAATTTACATAGAAGCGTATAATTACTAAATATTGTACACTTCTTCTGTTATGTAGAGTGTTCTCTTAAATATAGAAGTCACCACTGCAACCTATGAATTGCAGAATGCCTAACTGTAAAACTTCATAGATTACACTGTATGGTTATCTGGTGAACTAAAACTTTCATGAGCAAGATCAGAAAGGGATTGCACATGACCTGCATACTTAGCAGCTAGGCAAAAAAAAAAAAAAAAAAAAAAAAGTACAGTATTCAATGTACCAGCTTGATAAAAAAGATGCTGATCAACAGCAGATATAAGCTGAGGGGGGAAAAAAAAAAAAGGATATCCTGTATTAGATGGAGTTCCTGTGAAGTTTACTCATACTCCTAAGCCTTCAAATACACGCCCCTTTGAAGTGGTGAATGCAGTTTTAAAAGGTCAAAAACCGGAAACAGTAGGAAAGCTATGAGAAATCACCTAGCTTTTTGAAAAGATCAAAAGTGAAGTTACTATAAACAGATGAAAAATAAAAACATGGTTAAAAGTAAGAAACTGACCAAGTATCTGTGTAGGATTTGCCTGGTCAAATGTGACAGCATCCTTCTTCGGAAAATAAATATTTTCAACTTTAGCTGCAGCTGACTGGTAGGCGCCCATTCCTGCATAAAGGAAATATGAGAAGTTCAACAGTGTATCAGAGAGTCTGACATAGAACAATATCCTACCAGTAAGTCCCTCCTACTGGACATTACTCAAAAATAGCTTTTTAAAAAATTGAATGCTTATGCAAATAGCTGTCATTCCTTACATTATTTTTTACGTTCAAGGGTTAAAGCTTAAAGCAATACCTTCACAAACTGTTCTCTTCCATGTAAAAATTTACTATACAAGTGCAAATTATTAACAGCGATTTCTGAATTACATGAACTAAATACAAATTCACAGGAATGGGTATTGCAGGTAAGACATAAAATGTAAAGGTCATTTTTGAACAAAGATCCCTCCCACACCTGAAATCTTATCTTTGGATTATTTTCATAATGAATAGGCCAAGTTTTTATATTGGAAGATTTGCAGATGTGACCAAGTTACGTCATACAATAGTAGCCTGAAATATCTTTAGAAAGAGAGTAATAATTTAATCACGACCTCTAGTGGTTTCCTGCAGTCACAGGTGAATTAGTGGTTGATACTGTGTAATTTCCATTAACTAGAAATATCAGTTAGGAAACCAAAAATCCTACACAGAAAAACAACTGTGCATGACTCCTGCATACAAAGGAAGGCTCTGTTATCCCTATTTTCTGAATAATTTTGAGTATAAGCAGCTTCAATCTGCTCATTATTTTTAATTAAGTATAAATTTGCTTCAATATAGAATCCATGTCACGGGAGTAACTGAAGCAAAAGCTCAGGGATGCTTTTCATTGGCAGTCATCATCTCTTACCTGTATAGGGATCAACCCCACCCACTGGAGCTATTGCATTTGATGCTGAACCAGGAACATAGCGACCAGCACCTGAACGGAGACATTAGGCTTTTTAAACACCACCACTGGTAAAGAGGTAATGTATACCTGTATTTAGTTACTAGTTTTCAGACATCACTATTAAAGGTGTTAACTTTGCGCTAAAGGAATTAAAGAGAAGTCTTCAACAGTTCCTGAAGTTTAAGGATTAAATCTATGCCTATATGTGAGGGTGGTGCTGGTGATGAGGATGGCATTCACAAGCTCAGTGACCCACATCTGGGAGACACTCTGGCATGGTCTCCGCACTCACTGGTGCAAAGGCCCTCAGGACAGCAGATACTTTATCCATGACAAGCTACAGGGGGACGGCACTGCTGCCCAGGCCTTGCCTCTCACCGTGCCTGGGGCCAACAGTGGCCTCTCCTGTGGGAGGTGGACTCTGTGGCACTGAGGCCTCAGGTGAAGGAATTGCAGGATCTTAGCATCTGCAGAGAGCACAACCTGAGACACACGAAGCAAGGGAGGAGAGACAGATGAAAACCACAGTAGAATAGGAACAAAGAAAGACTATCAAGATGGGGAAGGCTGAAGGCTATGGCTTTTGGCAACAGCGCAAAGGCTTCTGCTCCACCTGTAGATCTGCAAATGCAGAACAGGCACAGTTCCCTGGCATTGGTGAAGACACTCAACAGGGGACGGATGCATCAGACCCAGCTGAGACCACACCTTGTGTCTGAAAAAAGGGGAAAGGCAAGCAGCAGTGATGGGAGGCTTCCTCCTGCAGGGTATGGAGGCACCCATCTACTGACATAACCTGATACCTTGGGAGGTTTTGTCTGCTGGAGGCCAGGATGCTGCAGAGAGACTGCCAAAGCTTGCATGGCCTTCAGACTATTACCCTGCTACCATTCCACATGGGCATCAACGGTACTACCAAGGAAGTCCTGGAGAGCATCTAGAGCGATTAAAGAGCTCTGGAGGCAAGTATGAAGGGCCCAGGTGGTGCTTCTTTGATGCTGCCAGTAAAGCAAAAACTCTTGAGTAGAAGCAGGCTTACCAAGTGGGTCAGCAACTCTGCATGGCTCATTTTGCAGGCAGGATTTTAGCATCAATGACTACAAGACTATCTTTCAGGAGCAAGAGCTATACTTATCAGGGATGAGATCTGTCTGACGAAGTAGGGCTGGAATATCTTTGCAAGCAAGCTTGCTAAACTAGTGAGGAGGACTTCAAACTAGCTCTGCCAGGGAGGGTTAGAATCTAAATTTAGGGTGCAAGGTACCAAGAAAGACCATGTCATAAGAAAAAAGGAATAATAAGGGAAAAAAAAAAAGAAAACTAATTTTATGAATACACTCATGGCTGTGTTGGCCATGCATCTGAGAGTTTGTCAAAACATAGAGTTTAAGACCTACTCTTTGGCTGTAGAGGACAGAGTGACAGGAAGCAGATGAGACAGCAGGGGGCTCTCCTAAACCAACCTGGACATGCTTTGATAGCGGCAGAGTCCACACTACTGCCCCAAATGGACAACTGCAAGAAACAGTGGTCTGTGCCAAACACTGAATGCAACTGATCATGATAAAATACGCATCTTAAATGCTAGCAAGACAGATTATGAATTTTACATTACCTGTAAATGGATCTGCTGCAGGTATTGTACTTGACCCAGATGAAGAGCCTGGCACATAACGTCCAGCACCTAGTGAAACAGTAAGAAAAGCAATGACTATCATATACAGCTTGATGTTATTAAAATGTCAATAGTTTTCATACAGAAACGTTCAAAAATAAAGCCAAACATCAAATATGTCTTATTGTTTATTATGACATTAAAAGAAATCTGTTCCTATCCACACAAGAGTCCCCTGATGCTGAACAAATTCTCCCTAATTATTTGAGCATCAAAAATTTGTTTTCTGGGGCATATACGTTACACATTTGGACACAGCCAAATCAAAAGTATGTGCGTAAGTTCAGATGACTGCAGCTCCATGAGTTACATCTGAACTCAATTAGCCTCTAGTCACATTTCTAGTTCACTGCAAAAAAATATATTTTGCTCAATTATTGTAATAACATTTCATTCCTACCTTCATGTTTGTAAAACTAGATGAAATAAGACTGGTTTGGTTTGTATATGTGATAAGCAGGATGTAATTGATACACATGGTTCAGCTTATGAGCAATTAACTTGTTCCATAGCTTCCCTGAAAAAGGGTCATTTATGTATTTCACTTAGTTTCAGTTCATTCTCTAGCTAAATTTTTGTATTTTATTAATTGCCTTAACAGCACCTGGCCACCTCTTAGAGTAACATGAAAAGTGGAGTTTTCTTCCACTGGGAAAAAAGACTAGACTAAAAAAATACAACTGGTGTGATTAAAATTTTGTTGAAGATTTGTTCTGACAAATAATTCACACATTTGTAAAGTTTTCATATTTTTCTTGTCAGATCTATCTGTGCCTTGCCCTCAGTCGTTTGAGGACATTAAAGTGTGGAGGAGCTACAACACTGAAATCTGCCTGAAGCACACAGTGAGGTGGACTGAAAACTGTCTGAACAGCCAGACCCAGAGGGTGGTGATCAGTGGCACACCACCTAGTTGGAGGCCAGCTGCTGGTGGTGTACGCCAGGGGTCAGTACTGCGTCCACTCCTGTTCAACATCTTCATCAACAATCTGGAAGATTGGCCAGAGCACAACCTCAGCGAGTTTGCTGATAACATGGAACTGAGAGGAGTGACTGATGTCATCATTTAAGTTTATAATTTTTACCTGTAAATGGATCGGAATATTGAGCACTTGTACTCAACAGTGTTTGCCCTTTAGTGTTGTCAATAATAAACTTGGCCACCTGATCCAGAAACATAGGATTTAGATCATTCTTCTGCAGGAAATTGTATGCAGTCAGCCAAGGATCATCCGTGATGTTATATGGCAGTTTGTAGGAAGGCCCACTTTCATTTACATCAATAGTGAAAACATAGTCATACTCCTTTAAGCAGATTAAAAATAAAAACAAATTAGAAGTTTGTCAGCACTTTTTACAGAAGGATGTACCAAATGCATACTAGTAATGGCCCAGGGCTAAGCCTAAAAACTTTAATACTGCTACTTGCAGATTGTATCAATAATACTCTCCTACACAGGCTGCAAGTAAAAAATACTTAAACTATACCCTGTGTTTTCCAGAATTCTTTGTCTTGGGGAGAGGAGGCTAGAACAACATATCATGATAATGTGTGTACAGATATAATACAAAATAACAGATGCATAAGGTAACTCTCGTGGACATCTCTGGCTGCCTGCATAGCTACAGGGCAGTCACATATGTCAAAAAACTTCAGTCTTAAAAGCACACTCCTAATACTGAAAAACAACAAATTCCTAAGGTTTTTTTCCCAACCATGTCAGAGATAAAATTAGTATCTCAAACGCATTCCTTCTGAGTTTGTGCTAGACAGAGTCTGTTCTATGTATATTTCAGTAAGACAAACATTTTTCAGCTTATCTGTCTTTGGGTTCAAAAGTTACTATAGAAAAGCTGTACAGAAAGCCTGGTACTTAATATTTTAGGTAAGCCTCACATTATAAATTGTATGGGTCACTTCCTTTGCAAAGGAAGTTAAAACTAACTTCTCAAGGTATTGGCAATAAATACTAGAGAACTTAATTTCTCTACTAATAGTTTACTTCTATCCAAAATGGTTTGTGTCCATTGGCTTGCTCATTTTACAAAAAGTGTTTCAAAAGCAAGTAGTACTTATTTACACTTCTGCATTTTAATAGATCACGGCAGACAAAAAAAGTACCAACAAATACCTATTTTATAAGTTATATTTTATCTAAGCAAAGACTGGAATAAATTTTTAATGAGAAATTAAGCATTTTACTTAGGGAGGAATAAAACCAATTAAAGTTTGCATATACCTTTCCTTCAAATAAAACCTTTCCAGATGTTTGTTGCGTGGCTCCAGAAGAACCAACAACATCACCAATCTTTATCCATCTTCCTTCACTAACACTCCATTGATATGCTTCTACTTTCCCATTATCTTTAATAAGCCGTGTCTGTCCATCTCTTGTTCCTGTAGACAGGAGTGTTTAAGAGTTTGAACATATTCCAGAATGTGATTTACTTAGGAGAGAAAAATGTCTTCAAATCGCACTCACATTTAAAGATGAAAAGATAGTTCACCAACAGTCACAGCACAGAAGTAACTAGATACTACACGTCACAACAAGAATAGCAGAAATCTTGACAACAGCATTTTACAGTTACAGTAATGGTATCTGCCACCAGACTAAGTTGCAAAAGCAATCCTTAAGTCAAGTACTTCAAAAGTTTACCATTTTCACAGGGAGATGACAATCAAGAAAGGTGATATTCTCCCACGGTCTAACAAGTTGGGAAGCTTCATACGATTGTAAGATTTATGCCACTTGCTGATCAGAGCCAAGGGCTGAGGTCACTGGTTACTTCGCCTTGGGAAAAAGTATTTGTCTATTTAAGAGTAATCTTAACTATCACTGCTTCCACTGTATTCTGAGTAATCTCCTGAGTACCTCTAAAGCGTAAACCAAGCCAAGACAAACTTTTCCAAGCCAAAAACTAAGGCAGAAAATTTGCATCTACTTTTCTTTTAGGAAAAAAATTTCCACATTCAGTAGGCCTTTTGCAAATTATGTAACTGTCTCATATACTACTGGCACAACCAGCATAACAGATCTAAAACATCTCGAACACACTACAGTATCCCGAATTCCATGTTCTTCTAAATTCTCATAAGAGAAATATTTTTTACCATTTTAGTCTGCAAAAAAATCCCAACATATATTTAAACTAGAGTCTTGCCTTCGAAAGGATCAATGAAAGAACAGTAGAGCAAAATTAAACTGTTTTCTTCAGTAGCTCTATTAAAAATGATCAAAGCTTTAATTTTGGAAACTATGGAAAGTATAATTCCTCAGAACTAAGATCTGGAGGTATCTCTAACCTGACAAAAGTATAATAACTTACCAGGATCCTTAAGATGTTCTCTTCCAGGAAGGTCATTAGCATTAATATCTCCTAAATCACCAGTTTTAGGGTCAATGGATGCTTGGGAAAGCTCATTTTCAAAAACTTGAATCTCCTCAGCACTTGCTGTACGTTCCAAAGATGCTGTAAACACTCTTATAATTCCATCACTGAATGGAGAGAAATCAGTCACACAGAAATACTATTTTAAATGTCAAAATGATTACATACATTCTAATGGTGACTTCCATGCCAGAAGAAACCATCATTATTTCTAAAAACCCCTCCCAACTATTTTTATGAAAGGAATTCACTCTTACAGTAAAAACAGCCAAAGAAGGACTTAAGCAGGTAACCTTCTCTGTAGTAAAATTTTAAAATCAAGATAGGATATGCCTATCAAAAGGGTTCCTTATACAGTACTTGTAAGTCCATTCTCAGTCTATTCGTGGTTTCCCACGTTCACAACGAACTCACTCTACCTCTGCAATTCACACATAATTGACTTTTTGGAATAGGCATAGCACATGTTTAAATTTAATCCACACACACACTTGGATGGCTGTATTTTTAAATATAGATGAAAATGATATCCAAAGTGAAGCTTGCAATTTCATCTAAAAATACACTGGGAGTAAAACCTGAATACCTTGCACCAACTACGATGTCACCATTATCTAACACACAGCAGCACCATACAGACTGAGCTGGAAGTCTGATAGTTTGAGCACATTCCCCTTGTTTCCAGATTCTAAGAGATCTATCCTCTCCAGTAGTTACAAAATCTGAAAGAAAAAGTAATAAAAACTTTTCAAGTATATTTTTAGTGTACTAGATACTGTGATACTGCCTTTCTGCAACTGGGTATCTAAAAATTAGAACAGTAAAAGAACCTTTATACAATTTAATACTTCTCTCAGTTGCAAGAAGAGAGCTAAAAAGAAAGCTACCACAGTTGTCTTCTCAAAAAAACAAAATTAAAGTGCATAAATTGTGGACTAAGCAGCCAGTCAAGGAATGAAATTACTCTCAAGACAAACAAAAGCTTCCTTCCTCCTTTCAAGAGTTTAAACAAGGAACTTTGAACAATCTTGTAACCATCATTGTTTTACCTACACTATACTTGCAAAGGAGGCCTGTTTTTCCAGGAAACATGCATAAAGCATTCTCTAAAGTCTATAAACGCCTCGATGAGGAATTTTAAGGCATAAGAGATTTACAAAATACACATCCACTAATATACATGCAATTTACCTGTTGAACAAATGCACAAGTGTCCCATACACCACACAAAGGTCACTGACTTGGAATTTCTTCTGCAACTGACTGCAACAGTTAGTTCTGAACCTCTAAACCTCTAACTCTGAAAACAAATGCAATTAAGCTCCACACATAAAATTCTTAACCTAAACTATTTGTAACGTACTTTGAAAACCTTTGTGGAAGTATCTAAGTTTACACTATCTGTTATGCCACACGTTGCCATTTTAGTACTCTGCAACAATGCTGAAATACAGGTGGCAACCTAGATGACAGTTTTGCCTATCGGTTTGGCAAAAGTTTCACTTAAACCTTACAATCAGGCCTAACCCAGGACCTTTCACTTCACCTACTGCCAGAGCAATTGTGCTGGAGGGGCGATTTGGAGTCAATCACAATTTATTTTTTTTTTTAAGTTATTTATGCTAAGGAAAGAAGTAATTAAACTCTACCTCAGTTCTTTAGTTGTGGCAGTTCCACAGAACTCCCGGATGCCTACCTTGTAATTTCATTTTGGAAGAATGTTCAGTAATAGTCACAAAAATAATCCTACCTTTACAGTGAGGGAAGACAGAGATGCTGTATATGTAATTTGTATGTCCATAATACACCTGCAGACACTCGCCAGAGATCTGCCATCTTCGAACACTAGCATCATTAGCACAGGAAAGGAATTCCATTTCACTGAGAATAGCTAGACCTCTCACACAATCTTCATGTCCTTTATAAAAGAAAGGAAGACTTTTAAGGCAGCTTTTATTTCCATTAGCAGCAGTATACCATTTCTATTTAGCTCACATTAAAATCCTGGCAACTAATCTTCATTATGGGAGCTGATTAAAAAAAAAAAAAAAAAAAGGCAATTTATTGCTCATTATTCTCTGAAAAAAAATCTAATTATTTTAAAAAAGTTACATGATTTCTGGGCATATAACTCAAGAAAATTTAAAAATCCTACCTAAAAATTGTTCAATTTACCTACAGTTTTAATTTTTTTCTCTTTTTAAAAGAACACATGCCCCTGATTAAACTACCAACTGCAGCACCATTTACCAGTGTATGTTCTTTCACATCTTCCTGCCTTCCACAGTTTAATAGTTTTGTCAGCTGAGCCAGTCAACATTAATCCCTGTTCAGGCAGTATTTTCACTGCCCATATTGCAGCTGTGTGACCCTGGAAAAAAAACCAAAAAACATTATTAGACTTGTCAGAATCAAACTGAGAGTACCTATTTTATATTCATGTAGAGGAACTTCATACCTGTAGTGTCATCATACATCTGTCATTCAACCAGACCTTGGCTGTTGTATCCCACGATCCACTTAATAATGTGCCGAATTTCCCAGATGAAAGACTGCAAACTGGAATGAATATTCAAATCAGCACTGACAAGTTTCCTGCATTGCCACCAATCTTATGCCAGCAATTTAAAGTGATTTATTTAAGAAGATTTACTTGGTATTAGTAGTATATTTAGTACTGAGGAGTTTGGGGAAGAGTTAAGTTGAAGTGTAGATGCACTGCCACCTAGAAAGGTGCTGCTTAAAAATCTGTTCACTTTAGATGACAAAATTCCACATCTTTTTGCCATTCGTATTTTTAAATTTCTCTTAGTACCAGATCTCTTCTCCTCAGACTAGAATATTTTGACAAGCAGGTTAAATAACCAGTCAAGACACAGAATTAATGCAAAGGTTTAGTTTTAAGATTACAGAGAAAGCCAAGATTTAATCAACATGTATTCATTTATATCCTCAAGAAGCAAAATTTTGTACAAAAAACAATTAGCTCACCTTCTTGGAAGGCAAAATACTACTACCAAGAAATAGTGGTGACATTTAAAGATTTAACAAAAAGATAATCTGCAACTGCTCCAGTAATACACAAGTACAAAACTGAAGACACAGGATGCTAACAAGTTTACTAGTAAGTTTACAAAAAAAGCTAAGTCATAGAGTACCCTGTCCACCTAATCATTCATAAAAAGGAAATACAGCTTGATATTTTTTCCTTCTGTGACTCCACAGTGAGAATGAGACAGTATTCTACCTGTCATTTCTCATGTCCTACTTTTTCTGCACCTTAAAAAAGATTTTACAATCACTGTAATTTTACATTTTATTAATGTTTCACGTTACTGTAAAAATTGCTACAAATACTTTTTTTGTAGGGAAATCTATAACTTGTCTAGAACACTTCATTCCTTTTTACACCTCTGGAGAGTGCATATCACACATTATTTTAACTACTCATCCATCCCAGGTTTCTGATAAAGGACACAAGTTATTCCATGCCTTACACAGTGACATTTTCTTTCATTCTCAGAGAAAACCAAGAACTTTTACAATACAAACATAAATTTTAGGTGCTGTTTAGCAGTCCAGGATATTTTCAAACTGGTCTCCACAACTATTCTTTAACACAGTTAAAAAAAAGCCCCAAAACCTCCAAGACTTGAAATGTTTATTTTTGATACCCTATAATTACATGATTAGACTGTTCAAAGGTCTATTATATACTAGATCAGCTCGCTGCCATGGTTTAACCCCAGACAGCAGCTAGGACCATGCAGTCGCTCACGCAGTTCTCCCCCTTCCACCACAAGGGCGGAGATAAGAGGGAGAAAAGGAGGGGAAAGGGAAAAAAACCCAAACCCTCGTGACTTGAGATAAAGACGATTTAATAGAACAGTAACAGAAAAGGAAAATAATAATAATGACACAAGCCACTCTCATCACTTGGTGAACTGGTATCTTCCCAAGCAGTGATCATGAGTACCCCCCCCGCGCCCTCATGGCTAACTCCATTTATATACTGAGCATGATGTCTATGGTCCAGAATATTCCTTTGCCCATTCCATTGTTCTATCTACAGTCCTTATCAGCTTCTATGGGAAGCTGAAAAATGTCCTTGAAAAATATAAACAACACCTGGCAACAACTAAAACCAATATGCATTATTGACATTCCTTTCATACGAAATGTGAAACACAGCAACCACTAGAAAAAAAATTAACTCTAGCCCAGCTGAAACCAGGACACACACAAAAAGAAAAACTTTGTACACAAATATGAAATTGCTGAATCTTATTATATAATCAAGAAGAGGTATACAAAGTTGGTTTACTATGTCACATACTGCACTGACCTGACTAAAGAGAGATGAAATTTCTGCAATCAGCTTTTAGTCTTTACTATGTATTTAAAGGACCAATTAATATTTGATTCCCCATTTAGGTAACAAAATGGGCAGTAAGAGTTTGTTTATTTAGGAAGCTGACTTTTCTACTTCTATCAACTTTGGCATAAAAATTAAGCTTAATACAAGGAGAACTAAATTAACTGCTTCGTAAAAATCCAACTCTAAGCAAAAGGATAACCATTCTGTAAATTGCCACGTGTTCACACATAACAGTAAAAGCTCAAGCATTCATCAATGTAAACTTGGAAGTCCTTGCAATGAACTGTCACTGCATGAACTGAGATTATAAAATCCTATTTTGCAGAGGCCATAGCAAATAGTTTGCTACATTAAATACCAAATAAATTAAAATTGAGTTTTATAACTTCAATTTTAATTTCCTCTAACAAATCACATTAACTCTTATGCAACAAATTAAAAAAAAAAAAGACTACATACCTGCGTTCTTATGACCCTTAAGGGTGTAAAGAGGAGCTGGGTTGTCAACTGTGAAAATGCAAATATTATGATCATTGCCACCAGTTGCAATCAGCCCACGAGGATAGAGGTCACTTGGAGGTATGATGCACACACAAGATACAAAATTTGAGTGGCCACTCATACAGTGCATTTCAGTAAAACCCCTGTTAAGACTAAACATATACAATAATCAGTTTAGAGTCATGACAGAAACAGTACTTATTTGAGGCACTGAATTACAACACATGTTTTATACTCCAACTCTTGAATTAATAAATATAATTGTAGTGTGCTGAATAAATACTATGGCTCTCCTATAAAGAATGAAAAAATTAACAGAAAAATAATATCCCAGCGTTACAACTCAGTAAGCAATCTTTAAAGCTTTCCACTTATTTTTCAGTAACGGTAGGCCTGGAAGGACTTAGTTTTGATTTTCGTTGCTCATTGGCAAACACTATGCCCAATTCGATCAGTAGTTACAGTTTGCCTTTATGAAGTCTTTTACTGTCTCAAGACTTAAATATGTACCCCAATATACCCTAAAATAACAGAGCACATAAACGAAGGAAGTTTACTGCCTGCCAAATCTATTCACTGGCTCTTAATTAGGAGCACTGCAGAGGTTTAACAGTTAAACAGATTCAAGCAGCACCCTTATTTCCTTATCATGATCCAGCCTCAATAGTTATAGCACTAATTGGAAAAAGCTAGTTATCCCCACATAATAAAAGTATGAGTTGCGGTGGTGTCTGGTTGGTTTGGGGCTTTTTTTCTTTCTGCATTTGCTTCCCCCTTACCCCAAAAAACATAACATATCATATCACACTATCATCCTTCATACTCTAATGCTCATAAAGTTTGGAATATGTAGGGAAATCATGATACTCTTCTAAATTCTAAAACGTCTTCTCTGCTGAAGGTACACAGAACAGATGAAGGTAACATATGTCCCTGTAAAATTTAAATAACAAAAATAACATACAGCAGTTTGCTTGCCCACTGAACCCTGCCTAATGTAATACCAGAATCTTCAAAGCAGAGAGAGATAAACATTACCAACGCTATGACTCTGCATGAGTTACTCATGTCTTCCTCACACAGCCCTCAAAAATTATGGGTTAAAATTATACTTCCTTATATGCAATAAATTTCTATGCAATTTAACAAGTTCTACCCCTTGTGATGAGAGATTTAACAAGACACACTTAATGAGATTAGCGTTCCCCCCCGCACTCAGCTGCAGAGCTAGAGATATCAATTTAAACATACATGTGAGCATTCAGGCAAATTTGTCCATTATCCCTGTTTCAGCAGTGGAAAGAATATCCACACCTAGCAACTTCAGAATCCTGTTCACAATTCAAAACTACAGACAGGTGAGGAGATGTGTCCTGTGGCTTCCTGCAACACCCTACATCTGCACCATCTCCTACAGATATTGCTTAGCACTACCTGTTCTGGTCACAATGATACGCTGAAAAATTCACAGAGTGAATTCAACAAGATGAATGCAGTCAAAGACAACCCTGTACAACATGAATATCAGAGAAAATAATGTTGGGTTTTTTTCCTTATCCAATGCCTTTGTGTATTTAAATTTCCTGTGTGGTTTTGGGTTCATATCCCATTTTATGGTCAAAGATTTCTGCTCAGCAAAGGCAAGAAAGGAGTTTTCTAAAAACATTCAAAGCATATCACCGTACTATCAAAAATGCAGCATTATTATTTAGCGGGATTACTTTGGTATTGAATATCAAGAGGTGGAAACCAACACTAACACCACCGGGAAAAAAGACCTCCGGATTTATAAGCGTTGTTAGCGTCTGCAAAGCACGCTAAAATATCGACATAGAGTTAACTGTTTGACAACTGCAACCTATCCCAGAAGCAGGCACGCAAGCGGACACGCCGTGGCCATTCACAAATTCCCCAGCCTGCCTCCATGAACAGACTCCCAGCGCCGCGCACGGCCCAGCCCCTCCCCGGACCCCGGCGATCCACCCGGCCGTCCCGCCACCGGACACGACCGCGGGGGACCCTCCGGGCCCACCGCAACCCGGACCGCCCCCCCAGGCCCGCCCAGAGCCGGCGGCTCTACAGACGACAGCCGCGGCCCAGCGCTCACCCGTCAGGAGCCCAGAGCCGCGCAGTTCGGTCCCGGGAGACGGACACGAAACCGCCCGGCGGGAAGATACCGCACGTCAGGCCCCGCACGTCCTGCCTGTGCCCCACCAGGGAGCAGCGAAGCCGGTACGCGCCGCCCTCGCCCGCCATGGCGAGAGGCCGCCAAGTGAGGTATCCTGACACAGCAACTAACCCCGCCGCCGCCGATACCGGAAAGCGCCGACCGCCGCGCCGGAAGAGCACCCACAGAGAACGCCGGGCCGGAGGGGCGGCGAGACTACAGCTCCCGGCAGGCACCGCGCCCCGGAGCGGGGGCAGAGCTGCCTCTCTTCTGCCGCGAGGCACGCTGGGAGATGTAGTCAGTCCCTCGGCGGCCGGAACGAGATTTCTGACTCTCGCGATGGCCGGGCGCTGGTGGTTGCTGTGATACCGGCTCCGTTGTCTGTGGAGGCTTTAATGGCTGCCGGTGAGAGGAAAAGGCTGCGCCACCCGGGAAGCGGGATCGACGCCTTCTTGCGGCTCCGCTGGGCTTGCCGGTTCTGTAGCTGGGGCCGCTGGTGCTGTGACCTCCGCGCCTGCCCGGCTCCAGAGGCCCTCAGCCTATCTGGGGGCGGGTGTTTATCTCCCTGGGGGAGCAAGGATACTTCTGCCCCGGGGGAGCAGGGGCGCTTCTGCTCGTTTGGGTCGTGGCCGACAGTTACGGCATCTCCTAGGGCCCACCTGGCAGCCTCAGCCATTGAAAGGCTGTCTCTGTGTGGCTCTACGGCTTGGAGGGGAGCTCCTCAGGGGGCTGGTGAAAGCGACCAGGGTTTGTCGGGTTAGCGCAGCCTGGGTTTGCGTTGGTGACTGGTGATGCTTGAAGGACTCTCCCCAGATAGACGAAATGGGAATTTACAACAGCAGTTCACTTCCAGGTTGTTTCATGAGAGACTTGAATTGTATGAGTGAATGCTGAAACAATAAATGCGACAAGAATTAGCAGTAATTACCTGTTTAACCATATAAACAGTACTAACTAAGTACTGAAGAGGGGCAGCTGTCTCACCTTACTGATGGAGCTTCTGTGTTCCTTTCTGAGCTCTTTTTCCTCTCTCGTACTGTGCTTTTTCAGTAGGGAAGTGCTTTACAAGTTTCTAAAAAAAGCTAAGCTCCTTTTAATAAGATGAAGAATTAAGCTTTAAAGAGTTGATCTGTGGTAGTTTTAAAGAACTTGTGCAAATTAAAGGACAATTTCTATTCCTCTTTCCAGGGCGAAGTTCAAAAGGGAGCAAATATGGCCAGCAGTCACAGACCTCCAATAGCTCGTCCTTCTTCAAGAGCAGGAATAGGGCTGACTGCAAGGCCTACCTCTTCATCAAGGACTCCATCAGCAACCAGAATAGGAACAGGGGTAAGTTAAAAAATTTGAACATGAGCTTCCATATATTTAGATTTCTATCAGGTTTTTTGAGTGATTTTTTTTTTAGTACCGTGACTGGAGTGATAGGTTCTCAGGAAGAATTTTAAGATTATAATTTTTTACAGAGTTTTATTTTCTAATTTTGACTGAAAGAGTCAAGGAGCTCTTGCATCAGGAGTTCACCTGGGAGACTGTAATAGCATTAATGTTGCAGAGAGAGGGAACAACGAACAGCTGCTTAAAGGTAATTTTTTGCCCTTCTGCAGCAGACATTTGACTGAAGCTTTGTTTACCTGAAGAGATGTAAATGCTAAAAGATTCTTCTAGGAACAGTATAGAGACAAACTTAAGTTTTTAATTGCTTTGGCAATTGCATAAATTCATAATTCAGAGTTGGGAGGTTTGTGTTTTGTTGTTTTTTATAGATTCCTCCTAGTACCTCAAGACCTGGTTCTCGTGGTGGTTCTTCGACTACCGGAGGAGTCTTATCATCTCAGATTAAAGTGGCAGACCGTCCAGTGACTCAGCAGGGATTAAGTGGAATGAAAACTGCAATAAAAGGTATTTTTGACTGAAAATAGCTATCAAAGTGTCTGCAAACGTTTTAAAGGAATATTTAGGTTTTTAAAGGAAAACTTCGTTGCTGTATAAATTGCAGAGTGAATAGCTATGATTAATAGGAGTAGAAGAAAGGAAAGGAAGATTAAAGCATGCCTCTTATTTTCTTTGCTCTTGGCAGTCAGTTGAAGACAAAGGCTGTTCTGTGCCTTAGCTGTATTTAAAAATCGTTCAAAAGAATAGAACAGGATAAATTGTGTCTTCTTCCGGCACCGCAGACTAATTAAAAGACTGTGTTATATAGTAACTATTCATATAGCTGAAAAGTAATCATAGAATCATAGAATTGTTAGCATTGGAAGGGACCTTAAAGATCATCTAGTTCCAACCCCCCTGCCATGGGCAGGGACACCTCCCACTAGACCAGGCTGCTCAAAGCCCCATCCAGCCTGGCCTTAAAAACTTCCAGGGATGGGGCTTCCACCACCTCTCTGGGCAACCTGTTCCAGTGTCTCACCACCCTCATGGGGAAGAACTTCTTCCTAACGTCCAGTCTGAATCAACCCATGTCTAGTTTCAATCCATTCCCTCTGGTCCTACCATTACCCGACATCCTAAAAATGTTTAATCTTCACAAGATTTTTAATGTTTATCTCCACAAGAGTCTAAAATGAATTTCTGCCTTCATTTGTTTTAATGAGGTAAAATCTATTTAAGAACACTGAGAAGGTGGCAGTTCTCTGCCTGCAAATTCTGCAGATTGTTGTAATAATTTACAGTTCATCAAAATCAGTTGTTTTCTGACAAAATGTCATCTTATTCTCCTTTGATAGGTCCTCAGAGACAGATAATGGATAAAACATATTACCTTGGACTACTGAGGTGTGTCTTAACAACACATTGAAACTGCAGAAGTTTTAATGCTCTGTTCCCTTTCTGACTTGAAGTTTGTTGTGCTTAACAATAGAGTGGGATAAGTGGTGTTTACTTACAATGAAATCTGTCCTGTTAAAAGAGTTAAGGCCATTTTGCATATAGTTTGTAGAAGGAAAGGAATGTTATGCTTATTTCCAAGTACAAGTATATTCCTTTGACATTTTGTTACTAGGTTTGCTAAGTGAAATGCACTCCCACAGCGTTAGTAGAAGGAGGGTCAGTGATTTTGAACTTCTACCTGTAACGCTTGATAGGTCTGATAGCTCCATTTGTAAGAAGTAGCATTACAAACTAAGCGCTTTTTAGTGTACATTTCAGGTGGTTTACTTGAATTATACATTGTGATAACACTGACAAAGGCAAGGCTTTGCAGAAACTGTATTGCATGAGCTACTTTGTCTGTTGATCATATTGCAGTATTGTATAATGAGTCCTAAAATATGTCATTTTAAATATGGACGTTACCCACATTCTGTGGAATGATACTGTGATTTTTTTCCTGTCCATTTGAGAATAATTCATATATGTTTCACCATTAGGGACAAAAAGCTAATTAAAACATTTTATTTCATATCCAGGTTTTCAAACAACTACTTGTGATTTTATCTAATAGAACCACTCTGCTTTTTTCCTCACTTATCCAGCTCTTCTTTGAAATACTGATTTGAAACACAGTGCAGTGTGAGAAAGAGAGACTGATTGTGTATCTCTTGTAGTAAAATAAAATTTCTGTTCTATCTATGTTTTCATTGTCCATTCAAATATTAATGATCCTTTTGGTTTATTTTTTTGCAGAAGCAAAACAAATGAACTCACAACAGAAATTAACAAGTTACAGGAAGAAGTAGAAATGTACAAGCAAGAGAAATCTGTCTATTTGTCATATGAAAAAAGGTGAGATGTATTGCAGCTAATGCAGTGCTAACTTTCTCAGTCACAAATCTAGTCTCAGGTATTGTTCAGGCTTCAAGGAACCATTACATAATTCTTTTTTCATTCTTCTGTTTTTACATGTACAAATCTTCCCATATTAAATTTGGCTTTTTGTTTTGTATTTAGGGCAGAGGCTTTAGCTGGTGAAATCAAAGACTTTCAAGGTCAGCTAGCAGACTACAACATGGTATGCTGCTGTCAGCTTTTGATACTGAGTGCTCTCCCTTCTCTCATTTACTTTGTACTGCTTTTGTTTTGCTTCAGCAACTTTTTTTATTGACATTCTCTGTAAAAATGTACTGGTTAATACTGCTTTTTTTCAGTTTTTGGAAAGGAAAAAGATGGAAACTAAGGAAAACAAAAAAAAAAGAAAGTGTACTATACATTAGGACCATCAGTTGCATATGGATTTAAGAAATTACTGCTGCATAGTATCTGTGGCTGTTGTACAGCTACATACAATGATGATTACTTCTGAAAACTGCATGTAATCTATTAAGATACCCAAAACATGCTTTTTCCATTTGTAATAACAGAAAATTACTGTGTTTTCATGAGCACTTTGTAAGTTGCTACTTACTTGTCTGATTTTCTTGTTTGTAATTAAAAAAAAAGGAGAACAGTAAGAGCTTGGAATTCTGTCTTATTTCAGGTTGTGGACATACTTAACACTAATACGGATATAGCAGAAGTGATTCGAGATTACAATATGGTAAGAATTAGGATATTTGCTACGTTGGAACAGTGAAAGTGGTGTGTGTTACATTCTTGGTGCTTCAAACATGTGACATATATAAAAAAACCACAGCACTAATTTAAAATTTACCCATTTTTCCACTTAAATTAACCATAATATTGGCAATGTGTTTGTAGTGAAACAGTTGTCTTAGGTGTTGCATTACCAGCCCCATGATAGTTTTCTGTGTTTTAAATTTGAGAAGGCTGTTATCCCAACCCAAATTATGAGTCTTATAAACATATTCTTTATTTGACTTGGAAGCATGGAACACTAATCTTATGAAAAGCAAATTCACTAGACTACATTGCCTTGTAAAGCTGCCTGGTTGTCTGGAAATTTAGTTCTCTTTTGTCTTCTGCCTTTTAAATGACTTCAGTGTAATAAATATTAGATAGGTCTCTGACATTGCCAATCACAAAATCAATGAACTTTGTTCTTCCTTCGCTTTCTCTATTTTCTAACACAGTTAGAGTGTTCTGCTAAGTATTAAGGCACGAATGGCATTAAGCATGTCCCATTTCCTATGGTCACTTTGTCCATAAGCAAAAGAAACTAGCTTTAGAAAAGGTTATTTTGGTAGCTTGAAAAACCACCTCGGTGTCTCTTGGTCAAAACAGCTTTTTTTTCCCCCTGTATTTAATTGAAGAACAAATTCAGAATGACTGTGTCATAAAGAAAATAATACTTTGCAAGTGTTACATTTTCATTATTTTCTGTAGACTTAAATAGTATTTTACTAAGTGTTCCAGTAAGTGAAGTGATTTGTTACAAACCTGATGGTGTTTCTTTTTCAAACATAAAGACGCCTTCTTACTTCCTTTGGTTTCCATTGAAGAGTGCAATTTTGGAAGGTCTTTCTTAATTTTCAACCGTGAAAAACCTCTGTAGCAGGTGACCTCTGCTGCTTCTTCCTCTACTGCATTTTAAGCAATTTTGTGGTCATTTAAAGGAAACTTTGAATTTGTGTATAAAATTTGTGTCTTTATTATTATATGTTATATTAAAATAGGTTTGGTTTTTTTTAAGTTAAAGGTTCAGAATGACCGAGATGCTCAGAGCGTGGATAAAATTTTCACAGAAAGACAAGCGTAAGTACATGAAGTGCTTGCTTCTTAAGTACTTGCTTCCCCGAAGTTGTTAAAATCATAACTGAACTTGGCAAAATCGAGGTGTTACCTAATTCAGAAGTTCCTTAACAGCGCAATGGATACCACAAGCGATAACTGAGCAATTTCAAGATGATACATCAGTGCCAGGCTGCAGCTGGAGTTTCCAGCCTTAAACTCTTCTGAGTAATCTGCTGTGGAAGTACTTGCCCTGTCATCCAGGAGCAGTGAGGTGTCAGTGGAGACTTCCTGTCTTCTGGCAACCTGCTGTCAAGGTCATGAGTTTTGGAGGTTGTGTTAAGGAGTGGCAAAGTGGGGAAAGCAAGCAGAAGTGGGAACTAGAACGGTGATTCTTGTATGGTGAGGATAAGGGTGTGTGGAGGGGAAGATGAGGACAGTGAGATGCTTGCAGTAAGAATTTGTAAGCCGTGAGAATGACTTGTGTAGTGATAGTTTGAGAGGGTGAGTTTCTGAGATGTTTAATTTAGGGACAGAAGATGTGCAGGAGAAAGAGATGTGATCCTGCTTGTTGCCAGTAAGGGCAATCTCAACGTTGAGATTTTATGTATAAATAAGCACTTTTAAATAACAATTTACCATTTAATAATAAGTCACTTTTAAATAATACCACAGTTTTCAACAACTCACAAATGTGTCTGTTCTACCCTTGAATGCATTTTTAAGTGTCAAAATATGAAGAGAAAAAACTTGATTCAGTAGCAAACTAAGGCATGAAGGCACTAGATATGCAGTAGTGATACTTTATCATTGTACTGTATGTAGAAATATTCAAGGGAATGGAGCATTTGGTCTTTCTTGCTCTGCTCATTCAGGTGAAAAAAACCCAAATGCTCTGTGTCTGTGTTGGTTTTGCTTAATAGACTACTGAGCTGTGACACCATTGATTTGGTGTCCATAGTCCCCAGTCCGCCTGTGGTCTGCTTCAACATTTTAGAGAAATTACTTTTCCTTTCTGGACTTCTTCGCATAGAAAGCATTAGTGATTATGCCAGCATCACAAGCTATTTTGCAAAGACTTGTTCATGTTAAGCAATATACAGTAAGCGCTCCTGCCCTGCCATGAATAACCAAATACGTTTTTATAAAAGGTGGATTATGAGTATTTTTTGCATGTCATGAAATATTTGCTGTGACAGTATGCAGCATGCACAGCACCACATTTTTTGGCTTCATGATTCATGCAGCAATACCTTGTTACGGATTTGACAAGATGAAAGGAGATGGACTGCTTATCTTCATTTTGTATTGTATATAAGTAGTGTAATACGGAAGTACAAATGTACTACAGTTTTGAAAAGTCAGATCATCATCCATTGTTTGAGACATTAACTCTCCTCAGTTACATAAGAATCTATGTATTTATCCTCAATAAATCCATCTTCCCCAGGAACAAATGCATGAATCTTCTCAAGTATCACTATGGGCTCTTCATTGTCTGTACCCGATACTGTAGGAGAAGAACTCATGTCAGCTGAGAACTCCTCTTCAAACATCTCCGAGTCATTTTCTTCCAGACGACGGTGACTGTAGCTGATCAAATAGTGATACCATGTTGGGCATTTTATAGCAGTAAAAATCAGGAGTGTAGTGCTAAGGACAAACCCTAGAACACCCGCTAGGAAGGTCCAACTTTTGCCAAGAGGTGGTAAATCTTTAAAACAGACAGGAAAAAAAAAGAAGAGTCACCTTCATGACGAATACCAGCAAGAATGATTTTTTTTTTTTTTTTTGGTAGTTAAACTTGAGAACTCACAAAATAAACAATGATAGGGGAATTACTGAGTGTCTCCAAAGCTTTAGTAAAATGTTATTGCTATGTTATTAGGGAGTCAGTAACATCACTCAGACCAAAAATGCATATATGTCTCCTATTTACTAGCAATATAAATCCACTATGCATATTTATAAAAAATAATATTTTCAAAGTTAGATAAAGTTATAGGGACATAGAAAAGATAAAATAATCATTTTTTTCAATATTTAAATTCCAAAATAGGCTTTTGGAAAAAAAAGAAAAAACAGCAATTGACTTCAAATTCTATTTCCCAGGCTTAAATTTCTGATGGTGATGATGTCTGCACCCTAAAACATTACATCTTCTGTTTGGTGTATCCTTTCAATTGTGTTTCTTTTATAATAAAAATTTCAGTAGCAAATGAAGTATGTGGCAGTGGTGGCTTTATGGAGATTGATATTTCTTCTGCTTTAGCCAGAAGCAAGAAGTAAAGCATTTCAATAGAGGAGAGTGGAGAAGAACATTAATTTACATGTAAGAAAAAAAATAATTGACATTACAGAGTGAGGATGGAATTAACATCAAAAGGTGAAGAAAAGTAAGGAGGCTATCACTGAAGTTTTTAAAGAGTATGACATGGGCGCATATGTGAGGGCACTGTGAGTTGAGGGCAGGAGTAAAATTAATTGGCTTATTCTTTCACATTTTAAGAAGCAGCTACGTCTAGAAAGCAGTTAGTTTGGAAGAAGTAATTGAATTTTTGTAAAGACACTTCCTTAGTTCTGTTAGGCAGAAATCTGGATCATTTGAGAATTCAAGTGTGATTTATCTATTTTGAACACTTACTCAGTAGAGCTTAACATTCATCATAATGTGTGTACAGTCTACCAAAACCTGGAAGTATACTGGTACCGTAGCCTTGGCTTTTATGGAAGAATTACAGTGTACTGGGAATACAAAACAGTATGAAACTATGGAACAGCAAATCAAACAGCTTGTAAGCAGTAAGGCAAAACATGAGTATATTACCTGCACGTGTTCTATTGTTTTCAGTGATGTTGTTTGGCATCTGAGTTGTTAGTAAGGCACTGCTTTTAACCTTAATGGCAGAAGTGGAAGTTACAGTGTTTTCTAAAGAAGCTTTTTCAATTTTGCAGTCATCTGGTTGGATAACTGCTGTCTTGATGGAGAGTTTTTCCATGATTTTTGGGAATGTACATGTAGCGTTGTCTTCATTTGCTGTGAATGTGAGCAGTGGAAAGGTTATGAGAGATTATTAATTGGCGCTGTAATTACTGCAAAATACAGATAAGTTGATGGTGGATATTATCCAGATCAGGAAAAAACAAGATAAGGCTGTTTGATGTAAACAAGCGTGAAATGCTGCTGTTACCAAAACTTACCCATTGTCACACTGGGGTCCTTTAGCCATATTTGTAAATCAAGGAGGTCACTGGAGCAGTTCCATGGGTTTCCAGCTAAACCGATTTCAATCAATTTAAAAGGTGATTTTATATGAAAAGATTTGAGAAGGTTATTCTGTAGATTTAAAACTGTCAGACTTTTTAGAGAGGTAAATACATCTGAATCTAGTTGAGTAATCATGTTATAGGATAGATTCAACACTGACAGTTGATTTAACCCTGCAAATGCTGCTTTATGAACTGTGCTAATATGATTGTTGCTGATATCCAGAATTAGAAGTTCTGTCAGATTGCAGAAACTGTTATTATGCAGTACAGTAATCATATTTTCATTCAGATAAAGTTCAGTGAGGTTAATAAAAGTTCGAAGAATCTCTTTGTCACTATGTTTTAAAGTGATTTTATTATTTTTGAGGCTTAATTTGGTAACATTTTGGAAAAGGCCAGTGGGGATATCAGAGAGGTTCTTTCCAGACTCCTCACAAGTGACCTGTTGAAAAAAAGAGAATGACAACAATTAAATACTGTGGGGAGGTCCAGTGATGAAGGTGTCTCAGTGATGAGTATTAAGGGCATGAAAAATCTTTCTTGTATTTTTTAATGCCAGCTTTAAAAGAAAAATTTTACTTCTCTTCATGTAATTTTATTTATCTTTTTAATATACTCATGGCCTGGTGATACAGGGGAATGAATCCTCCTAGTGTACACAGACCTGAAGTTCCAGATCGCTTAGTGCTTAATCACTGTCTGCAATGCAAGAATCTTTATGTGATGATCATGCAAAATATAACCAGTGTGGCATGCTATTTTGGAATTAGTAGGACTGTTTGTTTTAGAATTCTGTGTGAAGGTTGGCTGGGTAGAAAAAGGATTCCTTTCCCACATAATCTGCACAGAAGGTGTCATAGAGGAAGTGGATTCAAGGCTGAAAATTAATTAAAATATGCTTTTTCAAAGGTAATGTTTTGTTTTAAAAACAGCTGTGTTTAAAGCATCTTTGGAGCACACCTTCAACAAAACATTTTATATATATTTTTATTATTAATATAGCACTTTAATTAATTTTGGTTTTCTGGGTCAAAGTTTAGCATAACTCGGTTTTACCAGGTTTGAGAGTGTTTACTCTCAATACCTTGAAACATTTTTGTTTCCTGAAAACAGTAGATTTCTTTTTATGTATGTGTATGCATCACTGCAGACTATAGTTTAGTGTCAAGGTACTGGAACTGGCTTTAAAGGAGATTGTAACTACTGGAAACAGTTTGGTTTTGTTATGACTCTTCCTAAATAAGCAGCCTATGTTCAGCGTGTCTCTGCTGTGAGCAGGTTGAGTCTAGATGGTTTATTTAAAAACAAATGTAGATGAGTGCCTTTTCTACACCGTGTATATCCATTGTGTGTTTCTTTGTTCTTCATGTTTTTCCCAAAGATGAACAAGCAGTAGATACAGTACTGGACCTATAGGCAGTGAGTCAGAGCAAATAGTGCAATACCAGTTTTATCACTTGACTGTTAATCAAGGCTTCTTCCTTGTATTCCATTCCCCAATAAATACACAACCCATTAAATTTATCTCTGAAAAAAAACTTTAAAATTTCTTGTATACATTTGGACGTGACTTGAGCAAGTGCTAACTCAATAAATCTCTCTAACTTGAGCAGCAGTTGGCCTTGTCCAAATAACTGTTGCTTTTTAGGACTATTCCAAAAAGATAAATGAGGCACTCCTGTTGTCTGGAGAGAGATTTGACTGGGATATAAAACCATCTCAAATATGTTTCAGTGTTATTCACCCACTTAAAATGACTGCCAGCAGCTCATTGTCAGTTTTGCAGAAAACCACGCCATCTTATTTGTCTCTGTGTGCTTCTTTCTTCAGGAATTTTATGGTTGCAAGGTGGTTTTTCAAATGCCTTTAGCTTCCAGTGTATCTTTCAAAAATAAGGATAATTTACATACATGTAAAACTTACAGTTTGAGAAGTAGTGTTGCAGTCAGCAGTGACTGGATTCAAAAACAGTGTTCCAGCCCAGATCACAAGCCAAGAGTGTTTCATGTTTAGAGCCTAGCAAAAAACAACACTTTTGTATACCAGGACCAGAATACCAGTGTCTTCTGTAGTAGTAGTTTAACATATTAATGGATACAGTTATTTCAATGGTAATTTCATAAATTTTGTTCTACATAGGTACTACGAAATGTAAAATTAAGAGGAAAACCATAGGTTATCAGAATCAATGCATTCATCTTTCACTTAATTGACCCAAATTTAAAATCCAATAAGCAGACTATATCAACAAATAGAAAAGGACAAGTTAATAGACAACTATTTCATAAATCAATAAAACAAATTGACAGGGGTGTACTCAATAATATCCCTGTTAAAGCAATCGTGGGTACTGGAAGACTATCATAGGAGTAAACTGCAGAAAGTTTTCAGGCTTGCATGCTCTCCATAAATAATTTCTCTTGTTGACATAGACAAGAGGCAGAATACTGTACTAGATGGGTTTTTAGTTTATCCAGTCAGGTTTCTTTTATGTTCTTATGTAAGTTATAAAGCAGTTCTTGTGAAGTTTTAATTAGTAGATTGATATTCTAATCTCTTTATGATCCGTAATATGACATATATCATATGGCATAAACCTGGACCTCTGTATTATGAAGGTGTAGTTACTCTGATCTTTGGAACTAAATAAACATGGTTCAGTCTCTTGGATTGAACTGGAGTTCTTGTGCTGGAGTTTTTGTACAGATTCAAACCTTATTTTTTGAGGCTTAGCAAAGCTTTTCTGACAAATGATATTCACTGTGACATTAACTTCTCTCAGAGAAAGTGTCACTTATCCATCCCCTTTGAATCGGGCGTTATTTGCAACATATACTAATTTTGAACAGGAGTGTGAAACCATCACTGTTAGATGTTAAATCAGTCCCTGTTTATGCCAGATTTGAATTAAAATGTTATGTAAGAGGTAGATTATCCCTTCATTTTTCCACTTTTTCTTAAGCATCTCAAGAGAAAAGGTAGGGAGCTAAGGGAACCTCAGCGTCTCCTTCCCAGGTTTCTATTTTCCAGATCAAAAAAGACCCAAAAGATGAAGTGTAAGATACTTGTTTAAAGTGCCTGTTGTATCTTAAGCTGTAGAGAGTATTCACTGGATTTAACAGAAAAGAGTTGGGGAAATTACATAAGAAAGCTCAATTGCGTGAACAATGCTAGATATAGGCACCCAGTCAGATTTTAAACTCCATCAATCCGTAAAAAGAGTGCCAGCAGTCCTTTGCTGGTCAGTATGGGGTAGATGAGGTAACAGAACAAACTGGTCAAGTCTAATTGGTTTCTTCTGTACAGTTGTGTGTCTGAGGACTGACCTCGTTCACCTAGCTGAATCAGCCTGGAAACTTACTAACTTCTTGGGAAGAAAAAGAAGATAAATGCTGCTTATGCTGCTCTGATCCATTGTGCATTTCCAATGTCTAAATTTACATTAAATGCAAAAAGAGTTCATAAACCTTTTGGTTTGATATTATCAGTACAGGGGGTACTAGCAGCAGCAGCCACTGTGGTTCCATATTAGGTATTGTTCTTGTCAGTGATAGTACTGGTGGCCTGCATACTGTATGGAGGCAGTTTTTGTGTCGCTAGTGGAAAACGTGATGCATTTTAAGAATTTCCGGTAATAGACAATGTTAACAGTTGGGTCTCATGGCATACTTGGAATTTAAAGATATCTCTTCCAAGATGTTCAGAAACAGAGCACACCTTAACCAGGCAATCTAGAAACACAGATTAATAGTATGGTTGTAGTTTGCAGATTTCAAGAAAAATACTGTCTTTAATGGGGAAAATCTATTAAAATATTATTTTTCAAGTTATTATTTTAAAATATTATCTGTAAGTCAATCAATAACAGTCAAGCTGAAAATGAAAGTTAATTTAAAAGTTTTCCAAAACTTCAAGCAAAAAGTTAATATGTCAGAATGAAGGGGATGTGATTAACTTGAAAAAATCTTTTCCTGTCTAAAAATTCACTCTACATATGTCTAAGCCAAAAACATAGTTCCTATTTTTTACTTTAGTTTCTACTGAAAAGCTAGGGTTTTCATATAAATTTGATTTCCTGCATTGTGTGTGGGGCAACCCATATAATCAATGGAAGAACAGGAAAGCATCTATAATTTTAATTGCAGTTTAGCTATTTTTAAGAACTGCTGTTTAAAGTAATTGCTTTGGAAAGAAACTGAGCCTGGCAATACATTTGCAATACCTTGACATTTCCTTGTAATTAGAAGCATTTCCTTAAGAAGTTTTCCTCAGAGAACTTTTCAAGATTTTATTGTTTAACAGTAATGTAATTCCTATTATTTTTTTTTACATTTGTAAAGAAAAAGGAAGATTTGGGGAGGTGATGGAGTTTACATAATCAGGTCATCTGCTTTTCAGTGAAGAAACTGACTGTTCCCTGACTTTCTACTGAACTACAATTTACTTAACTACTTGGCACGCCCAAGGTTCATAGTAATTCCTGAACTTCTAATGTATCTCAAGATGTATTGGTTTGCAGTCTAGCAACAAAGTTACACTGATAAATCTTTGCCTACATTTTGAAAAAGATATGCCAAATGTCTTACCTTTCTGTTGCTTCTTAGAGGCAGCCTATGTTGTGTAGATTTTTCAATGCACTGACAAGAAATAACGTGGTGCAATAGCACTTTGTTTTTGTTCAACCTTTGTACCTGATGAATAAGCAGGCAGTGTGAAGAAAAAAAAAAAAAAACAAACCTAGAAAATCCTTAGCAAAAGATTGACTAGGTTGAGCAACTTCTTATAATCATCTTGGATTTAATTGGATCTGCAGCCAATAGGGAAGTCTAATAGTAGTATGCTCGAATGTCAAGTTCCAGGTCGCATAGGAAGCACTGAGTTAAAATGCCACTGGAAATTTACAAGCAAGTTGGGTTATAATCAATTAAAGACTTGCATTTTTTTATATGATCAGTCACCAAATGAAGAACATTTCAAGATATTTGCATACTAAAGATCTCTAGTAGTTAGTTAATCTGTGTTAAATTCTTGTGTTTTTGAAACATCAGTATCAGAGGGGCTGCGACGTGTAATATGTAAAGCTCATTGTTCACAAAGAATTATAAGCTCTTAAAGTCATCTGTTATATGGACTATATTTCAGGAAGAAATTCTAAAAACAAAATATACTTGCTCTGATTTGGGAGCATGTCTATATGCAGGTTGAAAGAGTGATTATATTGATACACAAACACTATGTCCAATAATTTTTTTTTCATTGGTGCTCATTCTCTAAGTCTCATTCTGTACAATGCATAGCATCAAGCTACAAGACAGTTCAGTCCCCTCTCATTCTCCATTCCTCTCAAATGTGTGGCTGTAGAAACCATTGTACTTCACTATTCCTCTTTGATGTTGTTGCCACTTTGATATTTTTTGCTTATTATCTCAAAACAATCTGCAACTTTTTCAAGCCTCATCCCCAATTCAGCTTCATCAACAGTGTTCAATTCACTTGTTGTAATGGATTGTCTTCCTGTGACAGTCATTGCCTCTTAGAAAAACACTGAGTTTAAACCTTCAATCAAAAGGTTTCTACCAGAGAAGAGGCATCACAGCTAAGTCAGACATTTCTAGTCTCAAGGAGATACTGGATCACCTTGAAATATTTAGCTAGGAAACATAAGAATATAAGAAAAAGAGTCTTGCCTCAGGTAGAGGGTCTACTCTCTAAGGTGTCCACGCATGCTTTACTTTGTTGGGGCTTGCAAAGTAGGCTTTTTTCTTACTCTGCCATCCATACTTGCAGTCTCAGGCATAGATGAGAAAAATCCAGTAGAGTTTGGAGACGCCACTGCCCTCAACGCTGGCAGCTGCTTCCACATGGTGTTTTGGAACACAGGAGAAATACAGCAAGCAGTATTTTTCTCTCCCTCCCTAAATGCCCCAGTGATCTCTAGGAAAAGGCACCCTGTTGGTACTTAAAGACAAGCTCCCTGTGATCAGTACTGACGGTCTCTCCAGCTAACTTACATCTAGTGTGGAGGTTTATTCTGGAAATCAGCAACCTTAACATTTTCTTGAATTCTTCATTGCAATTTCTCTGTCTTCATTCTGTCATGTCTTCAGTTGGGCTTGATTTGAGAGAAAATGTCACTGCTCAGACCTTGCAACAGCTTTCATAGGCCCAGGTTGAGGGATGAGGAGCCTCCAATAAAGAAGGAACATGAAAGCTCCCTGCCAACACCCAGTTCCATGCCTTCCAGAGGTTCTTGAATCAAACTACTTTCACAGCTTAAGAACATGCTTCACTTAAAAAATTACTCCTTTCCACTACCAAGCATAACATAATTATCTATTCACAAACCAGTGTATTTACAATGAGGGACTCATTCTTTGGACTGGACTTGAACAAACCATTTTTACTCTCAAGAGAGGGTACCATTTAATGTCATGTTACAACCATCCAGTATTTCTTAGGCCACCCTAGTCCCGGTGCACTCCAAATTTGCCACAGAAAGTGGCAAATCACTTTAATTTGTTTCTTCATCATCAGACTCCAAAGCATCTTTGCAGCTTGGGTTGCTAACCTGACAGAATTTCTGCTTAACATCCTCAGATTCCTGGAGATTACAGGTCTTTCTTGAAGCCAGTTGGAAGACTGGTTACATGTTTGAATCTCTTTTGGGAATTCCTTGGAAGTGGTGAAAACTATGGAGAAAGGCTGAGGGAGCTGGAATTGCTTGATCTCTAGAAGAGAAGGTTTAGTGGGTATCTTATCAAAGTAAATACCTGATGGGCAGGAGTAAAGAAAATGGAGCTGTTCTGTTCTCAGTGATGCCCAAGGGCAGGACAAGATACAATAGCCACAATGTGGTGAACAGGAAATTCCACTTAAATGTAAGAAACAACTCTGTTTACTGTAAGAATAGCCAAACATCAAAAGGTTTTCCGGACAAGTTGTGGAGGTCTCCATCCTTCAAGATACTCAAAACATGCCTGAACAAGACACTGACAACTCGCTCTAGGTCACTGTGCTTTAAGTAGTGGGGCTGGACTAGATGACCTTCAGCAGTCTATTCCAACACCGCTTTACTCTGCTTCTATGAAATTGTCATTATTCCCTTACCCTGAGATTATCCTTGTGCAGTTCCACTATTTTTCATCGTCTTTTAAGCCTGGGGGCATTCTTGGCTGCAATCATTGATCTCATAGTGTCAGTTACACAATTTAAAATTTTTGGCATCTTGCAACTCAAGAATAGTTCATGAAAAAATAGAAGAAAAATAAATCCTGAAGGAAGGTATACAGCTTATTTTGTCATCCTAAGTAGCAGAAGTCACTCCGGAAATAAGCAAACAGTTTAAACTGTCTTTCATGAACTGTGAAGGGAAGGTATCCTCCTCAGGGTGTCAGGAGTTTTTGTTAATTTCCATTATCTTTGGCTGTGTTCTCAAATTTTCTGACTCTAGCTTTTAGGAATTTAATAGAAATTACTGGACATTATATTCTTATTCCAGGAATTCACTGATTGAGAGCAACTGAGAAGGAGCAGTATATTTTTGCCAGTGGTGGGGACTATGCAAGTAGACAGAGTGGGAGTGTTGGAAAGTACTATGTGGGTACTTCTGCATTCAGTGGTGTGAACGTTTACATAGCTAATCCATCTCCAGGAAGATTAGATTCAAGTAGGTAACTCCTTTTTTTAAAATATGTGGAGTTTTTATGTTAAAGGATCATTTCAGTGAGGCTGAAGGAATACCAGAGTTTGAAATGGGTGCTTAAAATAAACATAATCTAGTAAAAGTAATAAAAATGTTCTATTTTTACAGCACAGAAAAGTTAATTCAAGCTGTAGAAGAAGATATTGAACGTGAAAAGGTTGTAGCAGATGACATAATAAAAGACATGTCGCAGGAAAATCAAGCTAAATATATGGAAATGAAGGCTGCAAATGAAAAACTCTCCCAGGTTGGTTTGTTTCATTGTACTCACTTAAAATGTTTCTCAATCTGGCTCCATTGGTTCCAGATACAATTTAAGTATCAAAGAGCTTGAGAGTGGAGTAATACAATTAAAAATTTTCCGATATCTTAATCAATTGTACAAGTGCATGAAAAATAAATGCAGGGATTGACTAAAACCAAATACACTGTCTTTTTGTATTTATTATTTTAAGAACAAGTGATGTTCATCATTTTCCTTTTAAATTTGGGGACTGACGTGCAGATTTTAAAAGCCACTCTAGTGCTTAGATGTTTCATCATGTGTAGAAAGCAAGCAAAAGGGAAAAAGAACCCCAGCAATTTTTTTTAATTCACTTGAGTAGAAAGTTTTCTTCCTGTGTACAAAAATGAATCTGACTGGGGTTTTTTTATTGTTCTTGTTGTACATCTGAATGTATCAGAAAAATGAACTGGGCTTTGTAAAATTTTTGTGACTTCACTAATCCTAATGTTAACAACAGCAAATTTCTAGGTTCTCTGGGATCATCTAGCTTCAGCTATACAGTCTTAGAAAGTTTCTCTGTGTAGTCTGTACAGAGAGATAGGCATCTTTTAAGGCCAGTGCTTCCCAACTGTTTTAGGATGAACTGCATCACTAGTCAGGGCCTACCTGTTTTCTTTCAAGACTATGAAGAAACTGTTGTGGCTAGTTCAGATTTCAGAATTTTATAAATTCTACTCTCAGTATGGATTTTCAGAAAAATAGTGGAAAAAGGGCAAACAGTTCTTTGGTTATAGCCCAACTGCAAATAACAGTGCTAAGAGTTTATTGGAAAAGTTGAATGCTAAAAGTAAGTGAATACTATATCTGAGTTACTTGGAGAAGCTGGACACAGTCTTGTCTTTTAGATTTTTAGTAAGGTGTTTTGCAGCGTTTTATGAAGACTAAGTTGTAGAACAAAAAAGTGGTTTCATCAAGTAGTGATTTTTATCTGAATTTTCCATTTTTTTTCCTCTTCAGGAATTGATCGTTCAACAGCAGGAATTGGATGCACTAAGTGTAAAGGAGGAGGCTCTAAGAGCTGTATGTATGATAACAAGTCATCTCTGTACCAGTCTTTGCTGAACTCTAGTGTAAAAAATAATACAATAGAAAAATACCTATAATCTTGCTCCTATAGGATCATGCCCTAGAATGGGAAGGCAAAGCTGCCTCTCTGTTTTCCATCAATAATTTCTAATTAGTTTTGGGTAAAAGTTGTTTTTGCTAGATGCCAAGTACAAAATTTTCATAGCAATAGTGAGGTTTCCTATATTTAGTTACTTTGTGGTTTCAAATGTTTTGTGTGATGTTTGGTTGACTTGGATTTACTCTCTGAAGATAAACATGAAATTATCATTCACATCCATCTTAAGGATTTGTGACACCTAATTTTCCAATGTGCTTCCAACGCAACACAGGATGTGTGAGAATGGTTTTCTTGTACCACATTCCATTTCAAAAGCAACTGGCATTTAAAGCACAAAGTGTTACCTGTTAAGACATTTTTTATCCCACATACATAAGTAAACACAAACTTGTAATACACTGTCATATTGCTAGACCAAGGAGAATTTTCTTGTATTGGGTCTTTCATAGATAAAAGGATCTGTGAGCTAAAATATAGTCATGTATGTTTTCAGAAAGTGTATTCTTCAAATACCATTAGACATTTTTTCAGTCCTTTTGAATATTGTATATTGTTTGTGACCCCTAGAAATGATGAAATAGTAAATCTACTCAGAAAATTGGCCTGAGGATGAACTCATAAAGCAAGAAGTAGCTCACTGGGATATTTAATTCCAAAAAATGGAATATTGAGTATATTGATTATGAAGTTTATACTGTCTCTGTACTGTTTGTGACAAATAAGCTTCACTTTTGATGTATAGGTAAGTGTTGCTTAACTAAAGCATAAGTTCTGCAATGCTGTCTTGCCATCTGAAAATAGCTAGCAGGTGTTTGCTCTTCCCAACAGGAAATAGCACACTCCCAGCTGAAACAGGAAGCTGTGCAGCTGTACGAAAAGCTCCATGAGCTCGAGGAACGTCGAGATCAAATGATTGCTGAGGATAAAAACATGGAGTCTCCACAGGAGGAAAGAGAGAGATTACTAAAGCAGGCAGGAACATAAAATATTATGAAGTAAAAGATTCTTTGAGTTAGTATTTTAAAGGGATGATAATATTTGAAAATACTTGTGTTTGGATCTTGCCTTTATTTGCTCTTTAAGCAGCATAAATCTTTTGAAGTGAAGAACAGTTAATAAATTGCATGGATGGGACGTTTTAGGTTCAGCCAAAACAAAATTGGCACAGTCAGCTTTTCAAATGGTTGACTTGTTCCAATTCATCATTCATGTTGGTGTGGGAAAACTGATCCTATTGAGCAATTCTATATCATAACTCCAAACAGTATCCCTGTGAGGTAGTAAGCAGATGTACAAATCCAGGAACAATTTAGTTAGTTGACAAAGGTCTTTGCTGTGTAATGTAGCTATCCATATATACTATATGGATTATTGGACTGAATGACACCGATAAGGATGTCTGATTTTAAATGCGTATTGAGAAAGGAGGAGAAGGTTTGGAAGACATAACACTTCTATCACTTCTCTTCAGTGAAGAGCTGTTGTTGGACAATATGACAGCAGTTTGTGATTTCATATGCTGAGTTTCTATTCCCTGTATATGGAATTAAGAAATCTTTTTTGATTTTCCTTTTTTCATTTGTAGATTTCATTTCATATGTTAAAGTTGTTACACTTTTTTATAGGTTAAAGACGATAGTCAAGAAATAGCAAGCATGGAAAGACAGTGAGTAATCTCATTATACTGTTGCTACAAATTACAATTGGACCCTAAAGACAGGTAGTTGAATTCTATCACGTATTTCTATGGGCTTTTAGAACATCACCACATTTCTGAGCCTCTGCTAGTGTTAACCTTCCACAGAGAACAGAATATATCCTTCTGTTTCAGCTAAACAGCTTTTATAGTGATGGGACATTTAGATCTGCGTAAGAAGGTACGTCTATCCTTATGAACATGCCTTGGGAATGTAAATTGGTAATAGCACTGACATAAACTTCTTTAAGGCTGAAGAAGACGTTCATCTATAAGAGCTACTGATCCGGGACATCTTTGAAGTTGAGCCTACATTACACTGCATCACATTTTGAAGAGTTAGTTTGTTATGTGTTCTTAAAACCCAAGAGTTACAAAGTTGCTTACAGAAAGTTCCATTCTAAAGAGAAACAGGGCATTGCTTCTTGATTCTTGGGTACTATACCTTTCTGAAGATCTGCCAGAAACTCTGGTAAATGTTATCGTAAATAGTAATGTATTGGGGTGGAGAGTTAAAACAGCACAATATTTTTGTGATTTTGAGCCATTTGATTTCTCTCTCTGTACAGAAGAATTGAGATAATTCCTGAAATTTCCTAGAAACAATTTTAAATTGTTTTAAGCAGTATTCCCGACTGTAGTAATTGGTTATTTTTTAATGCATTGTCACCTTTGATTGGATAGTAAGTTGCTTAACACAATTTTTCGAAAGAAACAGTAACAGAGAATTATATTTGAGAATTTACATAGAATTTTTTTGAGGTAATTTCGTTTCTTACTTCAATTGATTATGTAATCAGTGTTTTACTTGGCAATTTCTTAATAGATTTTAGTGAACACATACATAATCTTTAAGGAATAGTTCCTTGTTGCAGTTTACCAGTTTGTTGTACCTCTGCAAAGCTGTATAGCAACCAGTAGAGGGACCAGTTGAGTAAGTTAAGAACTACTCGTGACTCAACAAGAAAGGTTTTTAATCAAAAAGAACAGCAGTACTTATATTTAATACATATAGGGACTAAGGTGAAAGCTGCTTTACATAGACCTTTTATAATAACAGCAATCCTCCTGATTGCTTTCGGTTTTGATAAACTTAGGTTTGCTATTTTTATTCTTGCTTTTTCTCTCCTATTTTTGTCTGAAAAAAAATAAGTATTTTACAACACGTTTTTAACCTCGGATTTCATTATCTATTTGTCAGGCTGACAGAAGTAAAAGAAAAAATAAACCATTTTAAAAAGGTTATTCAACGGCTTGATATGGATCTGGAGAATCATCAAGGTAATATGACTAGAGTTGTTGCAGACTCTGCAGAGCTGCATCTGTTCCTATTGTAACACGTATTGTTATGGAAATTAGTTGCTTGAAGCTTTTAGGCTTCTGCAAACGTGCATTATTCACCATCAGAAGAAGGTTTTGTTTCTAGGGGTGCAGACTTCTCTTTTCAGATGAGAGAAATGGGGAGTAACCACCTTTAGTGGCACATTCATCAAGTAGTAAAACTACCATATAAAATAAAAGTACAGCTGTCTGGTTTTCTGTCGCAGTTTTATTTTTAGGACTGCTTGAGGAATAAAAGTTTCTCTTACTGGCAACATTAGAACCAGCTTAGTTTTAGAAAAGCTTTTACTTATTTTACCTTTTACATGATCTGATACACTGTCAGTGAATGTGGAATTGAGAATGTTTAATAATAGTGTGTAAAGCATGCAGAATTCAGTACTATTTTATCTGTCCTTGAAAATTCTTGAGTTGGTCTTTCTAAGAAGAGTTTGGGAGCTGCCTAGCAATGGCATTAGCTTAGAAACTTGCCTCCAGCAAACACCTGCTGTAGTACATTAGGCTAGGTTATGTTGGGATTTGTCGTAGCACTGGAAGTCACAGTTACTTAGTTTGAGCGTAGGCCCTCAACAGCTGTGGAACATTCTCCTTAAAATGGCGATTCATCCTACGAAAATCCTTCTTCTAATTGTAAGGACTATTGTTTAGATAGGAGTTACATAACTATGTGCATACATTTGGGAAAGCTTTCTAACAAGTTATTTAAATTCTATAGGACTGATGAATTAATGTGTTTATGTCCTTTTTACTTTTCTTGGGCAATCAGTGTAAAATTTGGCTGTAAATTTCTTCAAGGTGAACAAATATTTCTAAAATTGACCCTAAACAGATGTTTCATACATCTATTTCTCATCTTTTGCATAACAAAATATTTCATATTTCTCCAGATATTTCATTATTTTCGCGCAAATAATTTGTTAAGACTGTTTTATTAGCTTTCTTGTTTCCAGATAATATCATTGCCAACTTCACTATTCTGCTTTAATTTTTCCTTTTTTGTTTGGCTTGCAACTCTTTTTTTGTATCTTTGGAGAAATGCAGAAGGTAAGAAGTGAGTTGCTTATTGCATTTTATAGTTTGGTTTACACACACAGTCATTCATTGCTGAACTGTATGTCTTTCACTGTTTTAGAAAAAAGAGTTCTATTGAACAAGAGGGTTTAAACCGTATGTAGGAGGAAGCACGTGCTCTCTCTCAACCTGTGAGGAACAGTCAGGATATTCAGAATAAAGTTACTTTGTGGTATAATACAGAGGGAATTATACCTGTTGGTATAACATGGAGGGAATAAAGAAGATATTCATAAGGAGTAGCTTTAAGACACAGCAATCTAAATTCCCAATGCCCTCTTCTGTAGTGAACGGAGAGAGAATCACAGAGGACCATTCATACTTCTGCTCTAAATCAGCACCTTGGTGTGTCCTTTAGATTCCTTTTCTCTCTCCCGCCCTGGTCAACTTACTTCTGGCTCAGTATTTAAACTGTTCATTACAAAGCATTCCCAAAACTTCAGCTCCTGAAGTTTTTTAGTTAAATTTAAGGTAAAATAGCCAGTGAAGAAGAAATTAAGGATTTTTTTAATGTTTCAGGATAAGTTTTTCAGCACTAGGAACATTTTTGAGTGGGAGAAACAAAATAAAAAGACTGTAAATAGAAATAACTGGTTTTAGTTTTCACTTAAGAAAGTCTAAACAAGTAAAATGTCCACCCACTTATTTTATGTTCCATATATTAACAGTTACCTTTAACTGATTAGTCAAAATCAACATTAACTAGTAATGGAATAGACTTAACACTTTATAAATTGCATGAGAAGCTAGGATATTGATACAATAATGCCATATTTTGAAGAAAACTGCTCTGTAAAGACATTTCAAAGGTTGTGTTCTTTATTTCAATTTTTTTTTTCTTTAAACATTTGGCAGATCATGTGGCTCTCTGTTTCGTGGATCACTGTAACTAGGCATTTTAAGAGTAGAACATACTGAGTTATTAAGTGTTGGAGACTGGCCTTGCAAAATGAAAGAGAGAATCCAGCAAGGAACAAAGCCACAGCTGCAAGGAAGCTGGAGTAGAATCACAGTCCCTTAGGGGCCCACGGGTGTTTTTATTGTTTATATATACTAGATAAAAAGGAAAGCCTGAGAGGTTACAAGTAAAAAAGACCTGGAGAAATTTGCTTGCTCAGTTATATTTGTATCTACTTCATTTTTTTTTCTTTGTATTCTTTAAAGTTATAAGATTATGCTGAAAATTAACCAGTGACCACAACACAAATATTAAAAATTTACATGTTTGAAACTTAAAATTATTCTTAGGAGCTGAATTGTCTCATCTCCTTGAAACCTGTGACAAATATATCAGGTTCTCCCACTTTACTAGTACATTTTAATTAAGAGCTATTTATAGTCAGTGGTTGGATTTTAAAATGGAGTGAATTATGTGTTGTGTGTTATTCAGTACTCCTAAAACAGCTATAAAGAATGAGAATGGAAATGTTATTTTAAACTCAATTTAGAAAGCTTTCTTTTATTTTATTTTCTGCATTTTATTTTCCTATGCCATTACTTGTGCAGTTTTCCTGTTTATTTCCCTGAGATTGTCACACTGTTGCTTACAAGCTGTGTATCCTTATGAAAGTCCATTCTAATAGGTGAAAGTGCAATTAAAATGGCCTATACGGTAAACAGAGCTGCAGAACGTTTTAACTAACCATGACGCCCAAATACACAAAAACATTTGTTCTCTATTATTCATTCATCTGAATTCATCTGACTTCATAAAATCCTATGAACTTTCTTTTTTCAAACTAAGTATTTATCCCACTCTTATTTATCGAGAATTCTAACCTAAAAAAGGTTCTAAAAATTGCATTGAGGCTGATTTATTGCGCTAATTATATTCCTTTTAATATAGAACTGTGTATGACATAGTTGAAGTGACTACATTAAATGACATGGGATGAGTCGTGTAGTTTCTAGGCATGCAGAATTTTTATTTTTAAAACTGACATTTTGCCTACCTAAAGGAATCCAGGACTGAGGCAGCATAAAGTTCAATCAATGTAACCTCTATTGCAGGAGAGGAAAACTGGAAATACAAGGAGCTGAAGAAGAGGGAAGAAAGCATGGATAGTAAGTTGTCTAATATACTTTAATTAGGTCTAATTCAACTAAAGTACAGGTTTTCTGGTATTGTTAACACTGAGTTAATTCAGAGCTGAAAAGAACTGATGTCCTGATCTTTGCATAAAGTTTCTGTGATCTGCTTCAGAACAAGATAATTGATATCATAGCACTTACAGGTACAAATATTTGGAGCATCTTTCAAGGCTTTTCATCAAACATTAAAGGTCTTTGGGTCTTAGGAACACACCTCTATTTTATGAATTAATTTTAAAATTAATTTAAATAAAAGATATGTAAAACCAGCTGTTCAGATATGTACAGAGCTGTTTTTAAAATATATCCTATTGCTAGTATACTGTAGTAGGCAGCTTACAAAAAAAGTTGGTCTGTTACTGAGCAAAACGGGAAAATAATCAATAAATATGCCATGAAGGCCAAAGTATGTAATACCTTATTCTAACAGTATTCTCTAAAAATATTCAATGTAACTTATGGCTAGCATGATACTGAAAAAAGGTCTCAGGTGACAATAAAGAAAGATGGATAAGAGCATACTTAAGAGAGTTTTTGTATTTTCAAATTACCTGATTTCCTGAGAACCAAAAGGGCAAAAGCTTGCTTGATCTTGATTTTCAGTATGAATAGAGACTATGAAAGCAGGGCCTCCTGATCGTTGTGACTTTTTGGTGTTTGGTTCTGCTACTGCCCTACGCTGCTTCAGGCTCAGTTTTATAAAATCATATATTTGTGGATGTAAAGTGCTTTAGTTTGCTCTTGTTTCATATTTTTGAATGGTTTTCCTTCATGAAGGTGCTTTTATTTCGTTCCTCTGCCTTCCCTATATATATGCTTTGGGAGATTCAATATCCTCATTGCCTACAGCTTCCTTGGAAGCAAATAAATAGTTTTTATCAAGATACTGCAATGAACTTATTTAAGACCTCTTGCTAAGACACATCAAAGGCATGGCATCATCTGTTACGTGGAAAAGAAGTGTCTCAGACCCCCACAAGACACAGGTGTTGATGAAGCCTTTGCTCACTACTAGGACACTATAAACAGTTAAATGTGATTGAAAGTTTTGTGTGTATTAGGTTATCTGAGTGATTCTCTTTGTAAAAATTACCCACTTAATTTTTTAACCAAAAATTGGAAGAATACCTCACATGTTTTACAAATGTGTTGTACAATGACTTTTATTGACCTCTAAGAATTCCAAGTGTCTTTCATCCTGAAATCTCCGCCTGAGAGGTAGTCTTTGTAGTATCTTGGTATTGTCCCCTGGCTCCAATAATGCACATTTTCCCCTCTAAAAGTTTTAGAAGCTGACTCTGTGAAGTGTCTCTGTTAACTCTTTCATGGACAGCATTGCAGATAATGTCAGATATCATAACATATCAAAACAATAGTTTCCTTATCCATAAATGTTTTATTAATAAAGAATTTTAAAATTAGGTATTTTTAAATAATCCTGGATGCTCTGGGATCCGCAGTTCCTATTCCTCATCAGTAGCTCCTTCTGTCTTCTTTCTCTGTTCCCAAATAATTCATCTTGAATTTACTGTTATGTAATCCTTCTTGCTCAAACAAGCAGCTCTCCCCTTTTTCATCCAGCTAGAAAACTTGCAAACTCTTACATCTCCTCAGTGCTCCTGTGTACATAGTCCATGTTTTGTGAGGACACCCAGCAAGAAAGGGATGATCATAACTTATAGCCCTGGGTGGCATCTTGTTGGGCCTCTGACTTACATGTGGTGGGTCCAGCACCTTTTTTTCAATATGTCTGTCACCAGGAATACAATGTAGTATGCCTAGGACACAAATACAGAGTGCATACCACCACTACAACTGTCTTGTCAGATTCATAGAATCACAGAATCACAGAATCTTCATGGTTGGAAAAGACCTTTGAGATCATCGAGTCCAACCAAACAACCTACAATCTCTGCCACTAGAGCATGCCCTGAAATGCCACATCTAGACATTTCTTAAACACCTCTAGGGATGGTGACTTAACCACCTCCCTGGGCAGGGTGCTCCAGTGCCTGACCACTCCTTCAGTAAAGTAATTCTTCCTAATATCTAATCTAAACCTCCCCTGCTGCAACTTCAGACCATTTCCTTCAGTTGGACACTTATTAGAATGAATATAAATAAGAGATGCAGCAAAGGGACATCATACTGAAAGAAGGAGATGGTCACAGGTCCTCAGCAGTGTTTGGCATTTAGTTCAGGCTATTAGAGGTAGTGAAGTGAGACATTTCCTTTATTTAGTAGCTTATTTTTATAGCTTTCAGAAAAATGAAGACCAACAGCTGCCTAGACAGGCATTCAGAAAGGTGTCAGAAATGATGGTGGTGAAACTCCTTTCCCATTGGGTGGCACCCCTCACCTAAACAGTATCTGAGAAGGTGGTGACCTCATGTCACCTATCAGTCGAATATGTGTCTCTGGAAAAGTTGTCCTCTTTTTCATTCCCATTCATAAGTTGACAAGTTTCAAGGATTCTTATCACATGTCTCTTTAAATAAACCATTAATCTTAAAGTAACCTGTTTGAAATTGTGCAGCTTATCAATTTAATACAAGGTTATGGCTGGAAACAATGAGGGCTTGTGCTGTACTCATGCAAGTAACAGTGTTCTTTATCATGCTTCTTGTTGTCTAGATTTTCTTGAGACTTTTGAAGAGGTGAAGAATCAGGAATTGGAACGAAAGGCCCAAATAGAAGCCAACATTGTTGCACTCCTGGAGCACTCAAGCAGGGTAAGTGCATTTCCCTCCTCCTGTGCCAAGCTAGGAATTTAGAAGCACAGAACAGGAGAATGAATGGATAAAGAAGGATGGTAAGGGTGGCGGGTTTTGTATATTATCCAGTCAATATCTGTATGATAATCTCTTAAAAGTATTAAACTATGTACAGCTGTAGTTTAAAAAAAAAAAAAAAAAAGAAAGCTTTGTTTAATTTCTCTTTATTTCTGGGGAAAGAGTTTTGAATATTAGATAATACCGGTGACCAGAATAAAACAAATGTTTACATAATTGCTCTAACTCATCATCGTTACTATAATGGCCATTATTCCATTCATGATAAACATTTCAGAATACTGCTAGTAGAACTACTGCAATATTTTGTTCACCTGAAGTCTGCAAATCTCGGTTCATGGGTATTCTGTCAATACTATTAAGTAAAAGACAACATTACAGTTGTCTCTCTGATCTACTAAAATTATGTCTAGAGTACCCTGCTGTGTAGTATTTAATGTAAACACTTTAGAAATTGTTCCCATTTGCAGTGTGCCATTTTTTTGCATTTTCAAAACATTTTTTCTTTTAACATTTTTGATTCCTATGGAATTTTTTCTCATAGAAATCTTTCAGCTGTGTAATACTTTGATTATATCACCACTTTAATTGTCTTCTAACTCTTTCAGTATGGTATACCATAAGGTATATTTTACGCAATGACACTTAATTTAAAAGAGATCAATACGGCAACACAGTTTATACTTGCTGCATTTTTGTTTCATCTTGTCTGGCCTGGCCATCTTTTATCAAAAGCTGGCAGAATGAAAATCACTCACATTTAAGTCAGTTCAGACTATTTCCAGTATTTTCAGTCTTTGCAGTAGAAAAGCCAAATAATAGACAATGTACTAGGACAGGAGAGATTTTTACTTGTCCAGTTACCATTTGTTGTTTCAAAGATACAGCATGTTCTCGTTATTGTTATTGGTAACACACAGAATGTGAATCGTATGAAACAAATTTCATCTGTTACCAATCAAGAGCTGAAGATAATGCAGGAAGACCTCACTTTCAAATCAAATGAAATGCAGAAATCACAGAGTACTGCTAAGAATCTGCTTACAGGTGAGATCACCAATGAATTTTCAGATTCATTCCTTAAAAAAATTAAAATTGTTACACTAATAACAAGATCAGTGATCTTCAAATACTGAAATACGAATAAAGTGTCAAATTTACAAATTGAAACTCTTGTGGGTAACAAGTTATTTATATTCCTCAGGAGTATTTCACTTACTATTATCAGAAAATTATGAGTTTCCTGGCACAGATGTACGTTAAACAGATGTATTTTAATATAGGGGTACAGAGTTCTTTGAGCTAGATGTTTGACTTACTAATATTCACCTTGCAATAAACATTTTTCATAATCTTAATGTAATTTTTAGTATATTGAAGTAGAGACACAGTTATCTAACCATGTGTTATTTGTAGATGTAGTTCTTAGTATCACTTACTTATCATTTGTGCCTTTCTAAAGGGGTATGTACCATGGGAGAATAACTGTCAACAACAGTAAATAGCTCTCAAATTCTCAGGCTTTGATTCTGCAAAGTGAATATTCATTTTGACATCACTTTGGAATTACTCAAATACTTAAGTGTAAGAATCTGCATGATCTAACCTGTAATTTCAAAAAGCAGACAGTATTTTTCTTTCATTTCTGTAACAAGTAGCTATTTAGTTCTTTATTTGCACTGTTTATAGTAGAATTGTTCTCATAATTCTAAGCCTTTGCCAATATCATTATTGGTTCAGCAAGCCTTTCCTTGTTTGTTTGCCTGAAAGGAAGGGGCAGGAATTAAGAACCATAAATCATTTTCTCAGAGGGCTTTTACGTGCTGTACTTGGTAGTAATTTTCAAAATAGGAGCCTGTATTGTAACTTCAAAGTGGTTATGTGCAATAAAGAAGTTGTTATGCACAGAGCGTTACAGAAATTGATTGTTGTGTTGTGTGTTTGAACATTTAGCGTTTGCTTGTCTGCAAATACTCATTTTGCAGTTGTAGTGTGGTTTAAAAAGCTGGGCCATGCATTAAAAGTTCATATATGACTTTTGTTCTTTTGTGTAAGCATTAATTCTTATTATATTACAGAGGATGTTCTGGAAGCACATAGCACTATAGAGACATTATTGAAAGACATATTTCTTTCTTCGCAAGGGGAGAAAAGGAAGTGACAGTACATAATTTTCAGCAGATCATTTAAATGATTCATAAGTAAACTTCTGAAAGCAGGGAGTCACAGATATTGTAACAAACAACTTAAAATTCTTTAAAAAATACAGTGAATGTTCAGTTTCAGTGAAAGTTCTTCCTAACCCTTGAATTATAGCACAGTCATCTTCAGGATTCTTTTGTTGTGATTAAAGTCTGGATTTACATATTTTCTTGACATAACAAAGATATAAAAAGTCCACCAGCAGAACCCTTAGGGGTAAAAAAAAAAAAAAGAAAAAAAAAAGGAAACCATGAAGAGTAAACAGAAGTGCTGATGGCATAGTTTCCCAAAAACATTTCCCTGGGTCACTGTAGTTTGGTCTGAGAGTTTGCTACTGCGTACACAGTGCCTGCTAGACGCTGCAACTTCATGGCGTATCAGAAGGAACTGGACTGCATCCTTTTCCTGTCTCTTCCCCTAGAGAAGTTTTGAGTTTTTTTAGTTTTGAGGTTTTTTTCATTGAGGCTATTGCTGGATAAAGATAAAATTCACCCCTTCCAGTTTCTTCCATTTTCACCAGACAGTGTGAATGGGTAGGAATAGCCCATTGCTGTCTCACCGTAGTTTTTATCAGTATACAGATAGAACAGTCTAAGAATCCTTTCTGGCTTTTTGGCATTTATGTTTTTATTACTCTTTGTATGTAAAATAAATCCTAATTAATCAACTATGTATTATTTTAAAATAACAAAATATAAATATTAGAACAACTCTATAAAATGTGAAAATGCTGTGATTAGGCCTAAATAAATCCTTAAGAAAATCTAAAGTTGTTTTCTGCTTTTCCCCTCCAATTTGAATTATTTTGATTTTATAATTCTATTTTTTACTGTTTTTAATGTTAAGGCCCTGATTTATTGAGGTCCTTAAGCATTTGCCTGTCTATAAACCACAGTGCCATAGAGAGAAGAGAAGTAGAGCTGTGGTCTGTTCAGTCCTGTTTTAGGGTCTGGCATTGACCAATACCAGGAACTTCAAAGTGAAACTATGTGCAATTATGAAATACTCTAGACACGGGGAAGGTGTTTTCTCAAGCCCTTTAGGGTGGAAGGCAGCATAAAGATCGAATCACAGACATGCAATGCAGTTTCAAACCTTTTATTTTTAAACCCTTCTTTCTACCAGTATGGATTTTTTTTTGTATTTATATAAATGCTCTTTGCACATACACCACCTTTTCAGTCTTACCTTGTAGAAGTGTGTTTCTCAGGATAATTGCATACTGTACACAAAAATCTTGGCTTTTTTTATTTTGAGGTTCCTAAAGAAATCCCCAAAGCACTCCGTAATAAGCCAGAAATGTTGATTAAAGCCAATATTTCACTCTAAAAAATGAGTATATGACACAAATACACAAGGGGAGAGAATAGTACCAAAATCTTGCCATGACAGGGTTTTGATCAGATGAGATTTTCCCAAATAATTCCACTAAGGAAACCATACCCACATTTTTTGGAAAGGTGAACTCTTCCTCTCGCTCATATGCCCATCCACTCCCTTCTGCCATAAAGATCTCTACTGCTTTGGTTAGTTGTGGGGGGGAACTTCCTACCCTTTTTCCAGGTGATCAGAACAAATCTGAGTGTGTGAGCAAAATATAGTCAAAGCTGAGAGAGGTTTCTTTGTGCTGCCTCATCCTGCCCAATAGCACGCTTTGGGAGATATTTTAGAATGTAGGAAAAAACCTGCATTATGTGTGTCATTCTTCTGAGTTAGACGCAACTCTCAAACGTGAGATTATGTAGCCATGTGTTTCAATGTTCAGGAACATGAAGAAAATAAAATGACACGGCTGCAGGTCAGAAAACCACCCAAACCAAGTCTAGCCACATCTAGTCCTTCCACAGGGTGGATAATTTGTCCCCAAAACTGGATCAAGTATATTTTTTGTGTATCTCTCTTAAGCATCTCATGTCTGAACAGTTTCAGTCTTTACATCTCTCTTCATATAAGAATCCATTCATACTTCTAATTCCTTTAATTACCTGTATCTCTGTTGTTTCTTTTTAATGGATTGTCAGAAGTAAATGCTGTATATTGTTGCACATGCTCATTTTGTAAGGTTTGACAGTTCTGTGGAGATACAGAAGTATTTTCCTGTACAGAGTGAATATTTAAAGCAAATTTGGCTATTTACTGTCATAAAACTAAGACTTATCATATACAAGCAACATAAATAATAACAACATGATGCTAAAAAACTTATAAAAATATATTTTTTAAATTGTCTGCAGTTTTGCAGTCAACTTTTTGTACAGTATCACCACTGCTTTAAGACTTGAAATTGACTGATACTATAAACAACTTTAACAACAGAAATACCCCATTGTGATATAGGAAATCACCACATTTTCATTACTCTTCACTTACAGACTATAATACAGTAATTGTACTAAAGGAGTCTGATTTACGGAATGATTGTGAAGATCAATTTTTTTTCGTTCATTCACATTAACATTCCCATGAATATCAAAATCAGAAAGATATGCAGGAGCTGTTTGTGTTGCTTAAGTATTCTGCACTGTTAATTAGAGATTGTGTATCTGTTGATCTAGAGAGTCAAAAACTACAGATGGACCTACAGAAGATGGAACTCTTGGAGGGCAAGATGGTTGATGAACTGGCTTCTCTTAAAGACAAAATGGAACAAACAAAAACAGAGTTGGAGGTCTATAATAATTTGCCAGCTCTGAAAGCATCAGGAGAAGAGAAGAAAAAGGTAATGAAAGCAATGAACCCTTGGATTATACAGAATTTGTGTGGTTTTGATCACCTAGTGGAGGGGAATCCAGGCTTGTGACTGGGAATCCTGACTGATAGCTGAAAACTGGGCTCGCACACCAGTACAAAGGCTTGCACACGTGGTGCTTCTCTGCTTATATATGTGATTTATTAACTGGGTACATGTAGCAGGCTATCAGCTGGATACCTTTCAATAACTTCCTTCCCCAAAATCTTCCATTTATTTTAGTGATTCATCTGAAGTTTTCTGCTGTAACTTATGACTACCTGTAAGTTTGAATTTAGCCATCTAACCACAGAACCCAAACAAAAAAGAAAAATCCATCCTGCATGTATTTGCTCGAAGACAAACTCTATCTAGAGCACTATCAATTTAACGTGATAAATTTCCTACAAATTCTTAACATCAGTGTTCCCACGTGTGCTGATATAATATGGTCTAAGCCTACAACTTGGTCATAACCATTAAATTCTTTAAGATAGAGAATGCATTGATGGAGAAAAGCCTTATGAGTTCTTTATGCATGTGATCTTGTTCTGAAAGGAAGAAAAAGTAGCATCCTGAAAGCTGTATTAAAATAATTAGTCTATAGCCCACAGCAAATGAACTCATCCATTAATCAGTTTCTGTTGTTTTTTTTCCAACTAGAGACTCCAGGATGACAAAGAAAAATTAACAAAACGAAGCCATGCTTTTAAGAAAGTAATGGAACAATTGAATACAGAGTATGAGACACTAAAGAGAGAGCTGCAAGACAATGAGACACATTCTCAGGTATAGCTCAAGCGACGTATTACCTCTTCAGTTGTTTCTATTGCAGTTTTAATTTTCTTGTACACATGAAGCATTGTGTCGACGGAATCAGTTTATTCCTTCTCAGTGAGTTTTCAAAATTGTGTGTTCTAAATGCATAGCCGTGTTTTCTGTTTTCAAACAGAAGTTAATATCATGCCAGTAAACTTCTTGTAAGGTTTGGATTTCAAAGTTACTAGACAGAGATCTTTCTGAGCTTAAAAATTAATCCTTTGTGTGAATCCTTTGTTTAAATGTTTGTATTTATCTTGCTCAGATCTCTCCACTTCTGCCATTTCTTTGCTTGAGGAGTTTCGAGGACCAACTTAGAAAGAAACTACAGGAAAAAAAAGTCACTGCTAATTAGATAAGATCCCTTTTAAAGTTACAGTAGTAAGTTTTTTCTTGCAGTCTATATTATTCCATTTCCCTTTTTCCAATCCTTCTTCTCCTTGCAGACCACTGAAGTTTTAGGATTTGTTCAGACTTCTTTAAACCCAAGGAACTTTGGTATACAAGTATATTAACATTTATATTTCAAAAGTGAATCAGGAAAGAAGATGTTTATAAACTCTTGAACAGCTTTGATTCTTCCATTGTAAACACCCATAAATTGCTGTCATTTTGGCAACAGAACTTTACTGGCATATAGGTTTGAATGCACAGAAGGAAAATGGAAAACCTCCAAATAAGCTGAAAAATGGAAATTTCTTATTTTTTCTGCATTTCAGTGATTTTTGTTGTTTCAGGTTGTTGAGATCTTTGCCGCTTAAAACTGTAACTTTTTCCTTATTCAGTTAAAAGCTGAAGGTGGTGTTTGTACATATTTAAGGTAACTTTCTTCTGGAGTGAACTTTATGGTGCAGATGAGAAGGCATAGCTCTAATTGAGGAGGTACATGGATACACTCATAGCGTAAGATCATCGTGGTCTCACTCTAGGGTGATGATATAAATCCCCACAGCTGCACGCCAAAGTGCACAAGACTTCAGATATTGTATAATCTTTATGCCAAGATCACATTCTTATTCCTAGAGATAATGTAAATCAGAAATGGTCACCCAGCCGGTGTTAAGATACTTGCGTAATGATGCTAAAATTTTATATAAAGTAGTAGTTGTACAGCATTTCTTCAGTTCATTAAGCTGTGGCAGTTCTATTTCAATCTGTGCAAAAAGGATTTGTTTCTTTGCTTTTAATGTCATGAGTGTAAATGTCTTTAGGGTGAATAAAGGTATATCATAAAGTGGCTGATTAGTTGACATGCATCAAGCATTGTGAAGTACAAATAGCGTTTACGTATCTTGAGGGTTCGTGCAATTTTGCAAGCAGTAAACCGTATGAGTTGTAGTGTTCAAGGAGTTACTATAAAAATACAACGAATATTTCCTTTGGTATATATCGGACTGTTTTAAACCTAGGCTCCTTTACCAGCTGTATTGCACGTAGCAACATCTACAAAGGGGGCAGTAAAAGTTATAATTGGTGAGAAATATCATATCTTGGGAAAAAATGACATTTTTGCTGTGAAGCAGTACACTAGACAACTTACTCTTCACCATAAGATTTACTTTGAGTAATATAGCAAGTATTTTCATATCTTCTGGCTTAAGTATAAGCTTTTAAGTAAAATGTTGCAGTATTTTCCCAATTTATTACCTTAGTTTCCACAGAAAGTTTAGTCTCAGAACGATTTTCAGTTTTTGCATTTAAAAATAACATCTGCCTATCTTGAAATGCAGAACCTTGAACAGTAGCATCAGAAAAACAAATATTATAAAATTGTATTGTAAGGAAGCAGCCATCGATATAATGTCCACATTAGTTTCCTGTTGATGCTGAAAGTATTGAAGAAGTGCCAGCACTTAACCCACACTCCTACAATCTTCTCACTGCAGCTCTGTTCTTATCACAGCTTCTGGCATCAGACAGGAAACTTAACTATGGAAGTAAGGAAGTTTCTTCTGTATAGCTCAAAGTCCAAGACAGTGTCAGGAAATATTGTATCTTTGGTGATTTTAGATCTTACTGATTTTAAGAAGAGATCGTTTCAATGATATGAAGTATAATGAGAATGGGTATCTCCCTGCAGTGTTCACCTTTTTACTTCTGACTTGCTTACACATTTCCCTATGTGACAAGTCTTGAATTCTCATCTGATTTTATCCATCTACCACTGCAGTTGCATACAGTGCTCTTTTATAGGTAGATATATAAAATGTTAAATTATATTCAGGTTAATCACTAGTAGTTTTAAAAATCATTTTGCCGTGGTTTGTCATATTTGCAGGTTTTTTTTGTGAGATAACTTTGATCTTACAAGGTGATAGAGCACAACGTATCGATACAACAGTTTTCGGAGATTCTTTGTGTGAAGTACGTCTGTAATAATTGTTGTTTTCATTTTGGCTTTTTTTGTGTTTTCAGCTTACAAATTTGGAGAGGAAGTGGCAGCACCATGAGCAAAATAACTTTATGATGAAGGAATGTATCCTTTTCTTTAAGAAATACAGTGAAATTCACACACTGTATTAATTGAGGAAGAAGTCTGTTTCCTCCAGCAGAATAAGACAGGACGGAATGAGGAGCAGGAGACACGGGAGGAGGGGAAAGGTGATGCTTTGCAAATGTCTGATTAGCCAATAGATATTATATGGAGCGAAACTTGCATGTGTTGTCTGAAACAATTTTAAGGGGTCCTAATGCCTAATATTTGTCTTGCAGTCTGGAGTTTTTCCTGTTGGGTCGGTTTTGCCATTAGATTTCATATGAAGATCATCTTCACATATGTCTAGGATTATCTGAAATTAGCCAGCAAGTATAGCATTGTTTGAAAATCTCTACAACATAGTAACTTTTCATGGTATTTTAGTTATAAAACACAATAAATATCAATGATGAAAAAGTAAACAACAAATTGTATGCATTTAATGTATTTCGTATCAAATAAAAGAGGAATTGCATATTAGAGAGGAAAAAAATCAGATACATGGGATAGATAAATAAGGTATGACAAGAACATGCAAAATGGCTGGGGTGAGTGAACAGCAGAATTGAATTCCACTAATCATATAAGACCTTACAAAACATCAGCAAAATCTTATTTGCTGCAAGCGATTTTCATAAAGTAGTTTTTGAAATTAGGAAAGAACACTGAAGTTTTTTTAATTAGAATTGATGTTCTTCTTATCTTGTACAATTCTCCGTAGTTATTGTAGAGATCTGAGTGGGGCATAGTTGCAGTTTTATTTTTTATTCTATTTTTTTCTGATTCAAATTCACTTCAATAAATTCACTTCTTTAAAATTACTTATGAAACAAAATAACTGAAATAGATGCATAGAATCACTGTCACATGATTATATTACAAATGTAATTGGTAAAAGTAACCTTAAAGTTATCATCCAGTGTTGTGTGTTGGACAATGGACATGTCTCAGATAATGGCACAAGAATATATTTCAGGCAAGTCTGTAATAGCCTAGCCATCAGGGGAAAAAAATAATATAGGATCTGCATGTATTGTTATCTTTTTCATATACCAAATATCCTATTTCTCATATCTGCTCTAATTCTTAGGAAAAGTCTGAAAAAGGTCTTGGACAACATAACGTAACTGGAGCCATCTCCTCTATGACAAAGGCTCTACAGGAATATTTTATTAAGGCAAGAATCATGGATCCTATTTTTTCTAACAGAAAAATACTCTAAAACAAACTTAAGCGTTGTTGATTGGGATATTAAAAGGACCTCCTAACTTGCTATAACGCATTTCCTATCCAAGTGCAGACCCTTTTACAGAGTTTTATGCCTGCTTGAGCTAGTGGAAAGAAAGGTCCTACCTTCTTGGACTAGAACTTCTGTAGACAGAGTTCTAAAGTGCCAAATTGTATGGCTGCAATAGCTAACTGCCTTGAAATGGGTTTGTTTGCAGTGTAACAACAAGCAGAGTCTTCCACGAGGAACCTATTGCCTATAAAGATGAAAACAAAACTGACTTAGGCGTGTAGTCTCTTCTTTTTACCCTGCTTGGCATGAGATGACAGCTAGCGTAAATCTTTTAGATCCAATTTGATTTTTTTCCATTATTTGCAATCCTTTGACGGTTTTGACAGAAGGAAACTTACTGTATTGTGGTTCCCTTATGGTCTCAAATTATGCTAATATTTATACTGGCAGTTTGTTTCCTTAATTCTTTTAATCAGTTATAGCAACTAAAAGTCAGGAGAGTGACTACCAACCAATAATGAAGAACGTGAGAAAGCTGGTCACAGAATACAACAAAGCTCTCATAGAAGCTTTACAGAACATCAAGAACTGAGCTGAGGCACTTCCTTCCTGCCCCAGTGGACCGACAATGAGAGATGTGCACAGGCAGCGTGGAAAGCTGGATTACTGAGCTCATTTGCTCACCTCTACAGCAACAGATGTTCTTAAAAGTATTTTTCCAGGTTTTTAGAAGTCACGGGTTTTAATAGTATCCCTCCTTTTGCAACATTTAAAAATTTTAGGAATAAAGTTCTGAATATTAGAAACTTGTAGAAATAAAAAGGAAATGCTGCACAATGAGTGTAAAATCATCAGAATATTTTACTGAGAAACATTGCTGGATCGCGTCTCAAGTGTGAAGCTTCAGTCTGCTTTACACAATGAATCTCTAATTGTCTTGTAGTCCTATCCCTGCCAAACAGAATAGGAGTTTTCCCTGAATAAGGACTGCCTGACAGGCTCTCCTACACATTATCTTGAATGAAGTATGTAATAAGATAAATGGTAACATCAGCATACCATCCCTATTTAAATAGCAATTTTTTAAAAGTAATGAAAACATCTAAGGATTGCAAGCATCTTGTAAGTCAGAACTGCGTCATAGTGTAAAATTTTATAATAAAAGCAAGTGTACTTTGGATCTGTCAGCAAATTTTCATTTCCCAGTTAAATTCCTTATTTTACATTTTTTTAATGTAACGAGAGAACTGTGATAAAAAGTAGTGAAACATAGCTAATACTGACCTTGTGTGGCGCATTTTACTTTTGTAGTATTCACCAATAAAGGAAATAACAGGGAAAATTATTTATGGTTTTTGCAGTGTTTTATTTCCTCAGGTTTCAAGCTGCAGTGTCACAAGCAACCACTTCTTTGACAAAAATATATAGGAAGAAATTAAACATAGAACAAAACTAGGATTGATGCATAAATAACAATGTGCTTTATGATACAGAAATTTCAGAAAAATTTACATAAAACAAAATTTCCATGTATATATTTCCCTCACATTCTACATGTAATGTAATTATAAAATACCTGTTGATAATTTCCTCCACCTGGTATGTTATAAGCTAGTCCTGATCAAAGAGAAAAAAGCACAGTTGACTATTTTTACAAAAAATAATAAAAAACAGTGAGGTCTGGATTTATAGGCATTCTGCTCTCTCTTAGAGAACTTTTCCAAAAGAGGATTAGACTATATGGTCCACTTTACAGAAATGGAGTACAGAAAGAGTTAGAAAATGCACTGAGTCCATTAAAACAGAAGTTCTGTATTTTTGTCTCTAAATTTATCCAAATCTATGGTATGTCATTTACATACCATATAAAGAGGTATGTAAAACAAGAATATTGAAGGTTCTTGCACAGAGCACTGTGTTTCCAAATTCAGCACAGTAAACGCTGTTGCTCTGTATATTTGTGTCTGTATAACATTTAGAGATAATGGAACAGGATTTCTATAAACCTAGGACTGTTATCTATGGGAAATTCCCACTAATGTCTCTTCCTTCCTCTCAAAGTTTCAGCTATTCCAGAGAGAGCCCATTATTTGTTGAGATAAAGTTGAAGTCTAATACTCTCACCAATCAAACCATCAGCTGGAGAGATCGCCTCCTGAATTCCACTTGTGCAACAATAACATATTTTAATGAACAATGGAAAAAAGCTGCAGACTGAATAAACAGACTGCTTTAAATTTGCTTTCACTCAGGGCAGGGGACGGTTTTATTCCTTGGTAGTGATTCTCTAAAACAGCATGGTGAAGTTCACAGGTTCTTGTTGTGTTCCCTAGGAGATGCCTGTCACAAAAGCCCTCTCTCCAGCATGCTGTTCTCGTTCTACTGAAGGATCTCCAGATTACCTGTTTCTGTCTCAGAATCTCGTCCTTCATTCCTTTGCGGTTCATCCATATGGTCCTGGATGATGGTCATAGTACACGTGACTGAAAAGAACTGTGTGGATTCTGAATGGCCAGCTATGCAGCAGGTGCTTAATCTCCCTCTAGGAGATCAATAACTCATTCCCAGTAGTGAGCTGAGCAAATTGTATCCATATCTAGCTCCTAAAGTCTCTTTTTTTTTTTTTTTTAATACAAGTTTAAGTACCAGACACAGAGCACTTTTTTCACCAAAGCTCCTGTGTGTATATCAAGACACAAATTCAGTGACACAGGTCCTTCTACCTAAGCAATCTTTTATACATTTTTTATGCTGACTACATACTGACAGGACATTAATTAAGTGGCAGCTTCTATGGGGTGGAGAAGTTTAAAACCTTTTCTGCTCATATGTCTCACCAGGGCTGAGTAGAGGTAAGGATCACCTCCCACAGCCTGCTGGCAATGCTCTTCCTAACACACCCCAGCATACTGTTGGCCTTTTTTGCCATGCATTGTTGGCTCCTGGTCAGCTTGGTGTCCACCAATAAAGGACCCCAAGGTCCTTCTCAGCAAAGTTGCTTTCCAGCTACTCAGCCCCCAGTGTGTATAGGTGCCTGGGTTGTTCCTCCCCAGGGGCAGCAATGTGCATATACCATTGTGGAACTTCGTGAGATTCCTGTCTACCTGTTTCTCCAGCCTGTTGAGGTGCCTCTGAACAGCGGGACACCAAGCTGGTACATCAGCCACTCCTCCCAGCTTTGTACCATTTGCAGAATTGTTGAGGGTGTGATCTGACCCATCATCCAGGTCATGAGTGAAAAGGTTAAACAGTCCTGGCATAAGTATCCACCCAGGGGTACACCACTACTGACTGGCCTCCAGCTGGACTTTAGGCTGCTGAGCACATGGTGAACCCCAAGTCAGTTCTCAGTCCACCTCGCTGTCTGCTTACCTGAACCATATGTTGTCAGTTTATGAGCGTTTTATGGGAAACCGTGTCAAACACCTTCCTAATGTTGAGGTAAACAACATCCACACTTTTCTCCTGGCTCACTGAGTTAGTTGCCTCATTGTGGAAGGCTATCAGGCTGGTTAAGCTTAATTATCCCTTCATAAACCTCTGCTGTCTACTCATGACCATCTTCTCATCTTTCACGTGTCTGGAAATGGTTTCCAGCATAAGTTGCTGCATCAGTTTCTCAAGGATCAAGGTAAGCCTGACCAGCTTGTAGTTCCCTGGCTCGCTCTTCTTGCTCTTCCTAAAGATAGGAGTGACATTTGCTTTCTTTCAGTCTTCAGATCACCATGAAAAAAAGATAATCGAGAATGGCCTCGCAATGCCATCAGCCACCTCCCTCTGCACATGTTGTGTACATCCCAACAAGCCCCATGGATTTACATATGTCCAGTCTTTAGAAGTTCCCTAACCTGGTCCACCTCTGGGAAGATCCCACTGAGGCATTAGGAGACCAGGTTTTACGGTGTCTGTCACTCCAAATCCCACTTCACTGGCACATGGCATGGAAATAAGCATTTTGGTTTCCAAATCTTCAACCGAAGGGACTGTTATTTCTGTGCTATGTTTTGTGCATGAGGATAAGCATAGGAGCTCATCTTCTTATTGGTCTCCCTGCTTCATCTTGCCTTCACTGCTTTTCACTGTGATGAAAAAAAACTTATTTTTCTTTCCAAACCAGTTGTTTTTTTTCCTTGCACTGGTGAGCTTAGAAGATGACATGCAGCACACCTGTGAGGAATTCCAGGCAGGCAGAACACTGAGATTCTTTTTTAGTTTTTTCTGGCTGACAACATTAGTTAATGTTAATGCTTCTTAGTGCTGTTTCACAATCAGAGGGATGCGTTTCCAAAGTGAAGCATTTGTAAAGTCTTTCAGCACACCGCTATTTTTTTGCTGCAAGTGTAAAAGAAGAATACAAGGCATAAGGCGGACCTTATGGTGAGGCATTGGCCATAAGAATATCTTACTGTGAGGAGAAAGATATTACAATACTTACTTTATAACTGTTCTGCAAAGTATCTGCTTTGAGTGAACACCTTGGAAACGTGCCTTGTAGTGACAAGGCATCTGGGTGAAGTGGGTGTGGCAATTGTCCTGAGTGAAAAAAGAACACCCTTGGATTCTGAAAGATCATAAAACCAAAGTTCGCTTGAACACATGCAGAATGATGAATACCAGCTGACCACTGAACCCTACATATGTTGTGGGTGACAACTCCAGCCAGAGCACAGCTGTGAAATGCGGTTTCATCCCTGGGAAGGGGAACTGAATTACTCCCAAACAAGAGTTGCCATCTTGTTCTTCCTTCGTAAAAAAGGAAGGAAGCCTTTAAGCATTTCATAACTGCAGAGATGATCTGAATCCAAACCCCAGCTTTGATCAGCCATTCATTGGGATTGGCAGAAGTTTGGAGCAGAGGAAAAAATGTTCCTTGCCCATGACTCGTGGTCTACACTTGCAGGTTCTGCTTTCAGGAAGGAGGAGTAACTGCACAATTTGCCAAATGTGTGAAATGGAGGAAGCCTCCGACATTTAAAAAAAAAAAAAAAAGTGCCAGAAGTGTAAAATGATCCGCTCTTGTTTCCTCTTGTAAAGCTAATTCCTTGAAAGCTACATTCATTTAAAGTGACTGAGCTTGACTCACGGAGCGCTGGTACCTTTGGATCAGGCCCAAGATTTCTGCTGCACCACAAAGGATGAGCAAAGATGCAAGACCTCTGTCTCCAATGCACAACACGAGCCTGCTCATAAACAATATTCCAAGTGGAGAGGGGGGGACTCAGCACATCTGAGAATTAGAAAGAAAAAGAAAATAATGATTATAGCAGAAATTATCAGTTACGCATGAGAGACAAAATTCCAAATAAAGCCTTCAAATTTTCAGTATCCTTCCTGTTCCTTCTTTTTCTTCCAAATCAAATGAAAAGAGGGTGTTTGTGGCTTGAACTTGTGTTCAGGTTTCTGGTATTTAATAATTTTTTAGGATTACTGAGTTGAAAGTTACTGAAATCCTTTACCTATACACAAACCTACATTTTAACTTTTTTAACCTGTCTTTCACATTTCCATATTTCAAGAAATGCTAAAATTATATTGTTCAATATGTTGCCATTTAGAAATCTTTCTCTCACAGAGAGAGAAGACTGAAGTTAAAGCCGGAATGTTCAAGAGAAGGAACTGTCACACTGCAGCTCACCAACAGTGTGCAAGTGGCTCCCCTGTAACAAAATTTTGGCCAATACCCAGTGTGACATAAATTTGGAAGCAAAACCAGGTTGATAGCAAATTTGTCCCTAAGTTGCACTTTTTTAATGCTGGTTAAAGTTAAATAAAGTTAAATGATGCAGTCATCAAATAAAACTTATAATTCAAATCACATTTACAGTGTGACGTTAATTCAGTGGAAGACAGTGGGTCCTGCAAACAGGACTTTCAGAATGAATTTTTGCAACCTTAGTGGATGAAAACACTAACCCTGAGATCTAATTAGCCTGACCCATTTCCTGGCCCTGGGAAGCAATAGTCGGATCTGCAAACTTCACATGCATTAAGTGGCTCATGCAATTAGTCTTTAACTCTCCAAATTGCACAGGTAATGAAATTTGCCTCGTTAATGCTGGGCTACTTTAGGCAGTCATATTTTATTGCTGTGCATAATTTGGGGTGATTCAGTGTCAATATCTTAAAGACACTTGGATACACAGTTGTTACCATTAAACAGAAATGCACAGACTCATTCATCTTTCAAAATGTATTGTAGAAAAATTAAGCAGAAAAGCAGTAAGAGACAGAGGAGAAAAATTGTGAGCTCTGTAGCTTCTGTATGAGCTCTGCTTACTTCCCGTTGGATGACACCTCTTTCAGGCTGGAGAATCTCGTTCATCTCTGGACTTCTTTTGGCTTTTGGGCAGTAGAAGTATTAACATCACTTACATTTGTGCTCCCAGAATCTGGTCCAATCTTGGCGGAGAAGCAAAAACTTGGTTTGAGGCTAATTTAGCACATGTTCAAAATCACCCATTTTAGCAGGTCTTCTAAAAAAAAAGCAGACATGCTCTAAAGTAGAAAAACAATAGGCTCAAAAAGCAATGACAAGGATGCAGTTTTGTCCTTTTCATACAAACTAAGTGGGATGTAACTACCTCACCTACTTCTCACTCATGTGACTTCATATACGTATTTGACATCATCAGTGGCCATCACGATTGCTGACTCTTAACTTCACTTTTCACACTTTCTTTCTCCAAGCATTTTTTAAAATACTTTTGGTCCCTTTTGTCAGCAAAGAACTGGGAAACAAAAATTATTTTTTTGTCCTGCTGCTGACAACAGGCCATTCTAGAGTCTACATAAAACCTATTTCAGCAAAATGCAAGTGACTTACAAAGATAAAGTTTCCGGAGTATAGACCTTAGTCAAACAGCCAGATGTCCTTCACAATGACTTTACTGATACAGAAGCCCTAAAGCACTCCTGTGTTGTTTCGTCAGCTCAACTTTCCCCTTGAGGGAAACCTGAGATTCCCACAAAATCCTGTGTTTAATCCCATGGTAGTAAATTGCCTTTCATTTCACTTGCAAGGAAGACAGGAAAGCAACAGCTGCATTTGACTGAGGCTGTTCTGTAGACTGCTCAACACTCAGCCGTTTTCCAGACTACGGTCTCCTGAAAATCCAAGAGAAGCTCATTTTTGAGAAGAATACTAAAACGCTGAGTGAAAAACCTGATCGTAGCTATGTTTGCAACCTGAAGTTTCCTTTTGAGTATGCACATGCAGGAGAGAGAGTAGAAAAAGCAAGAGGTAACTGCACCTCCTCAGCATGGGCTAAGTCATGAGAATGAGCTACAACACAAACCAGACTCTGCTACCTTTTCTACCCCACCTTAAAGTTTCTCACAACTGCGTATTACAATATCACCACTCCTCCACACTGTTCCTTCCATGTTGGCATGACTTATCTTTAAGTATGTATCGCCAAAACCTTTATCTCCCTCCTGTTCCTACACTGCCAATTGCATTGCATCCTGAACGCTTAGACCAGCAACAGCACATGTCCTATGACTGGCCACCTGGCTGCTACCTCTCACTTACAGGTGATCCAAAATAAATGGCTTAGGGGCTGTGGTTTGCCTCAGTGGCATAGACTGTTCTGTAGGGGAGAGCAGGAACTGTTTAAGAAAAGAAGCCTAAACTCCATCATTTATGAGCCTCTGCTTCACATTAGCTGATTGCGGTGACTTACAATTCCTAAAGTTCCTCTGCTGCCTCCTACTAACACATATTAACATCATGTCAAGGCCAAAGTAATGGCTTGTTTCCAAAAAGCATAATACAGCCAGACACTGCAAGAGGATATGTGCTTTCTGCTAACACATCTACCTGATTAAAGAAGTGCAGAGTGGCGTTGTTTATTTTTCCTCCTCACATATTTCCATGCACTACAGCGTGTATGAATGGATTGTCCTTGAGACAAGCATGCTGCTTATCTAAAGAGGAAAGCCTGGTGTCAGGAGTTCAGGACACTTGACATATCATAAAATTAGCCCTCAGCAAATGGAGTTATGAAAAGCCATGTTTAACGCTAGGGTTATATTTACAGCTTGAAAGACAATTTTTTTCCCTTCTGTAACTAATCTAAAAACTCATGCACACCATTGTGATGGGTGTTAGGTTAGATGTGAATGCTGATACGTATTAATCAGCAGTTAACCAACCACAAGACTGATGTTCCCGAAGGGAACACTTCAGAAGTCATAGAATCATAGAATGGTTCAGGTTGGAAGGGACCTTGAAGATCACCTAGTTCCAACCCCCCTGCCATGGACAGGGACATCTCCCACTAGACCAGGTTGCTCAAAGCCCCATCCAGCCTGGCCTTGAACACCTCCAGGGATGGGGCATCCACGACTTCTCTGGGCAACCTGTTCCAGTGTCTCACCACCCTCACGGTAAAGCATTTCTTTCTAATACCTAATCTAAATCTACCCTCTTTCAGTTTAAAACCATTGCTCCTCGTCCTATTGTCCTATCGCTCCACACCCTGATAAAGAGTCCCTCCCCAGGGGACTCCCTCCCCAAGTCGCATGGGGTTGGACAGCCTTTCTGAGTCTTTCCAAGTACCTTTAGAAAAGACAAAGGGTGCATTCTACAGGGCCCAAATACAGCTACCTACCCACCTGAGGATGTGCCACAGGCATGCTCGTTGGCCAGCCCAGTAGTCAACAGTATCTATTAGTCCCACATGCAACAAAAGCTAGAGTAACTCAGTATCATATTTTACTCTTCTTGCCATCCTCGCTTGTGGCCCAGTTTCTTTCACGGGCAACCTGGTTTTGCCAGATGGCTATTTCCAGTTCTCCTGTGTTTTCATAGTGAATGCAGGCTGAGATTTATACCCATCAACACAAGTTGAGGACTGGATAGCAAGAGATGGGCTTGTGCATTGGATCCTGCTATGATATCGTCGCTGCCTGGTGGAGGGGACAGAAAATTCTACTGCGCCTCTGAGTTCCTCAGTAATTTGAGGGATGATCAGATCATGCAGTTTTTAGTTCACAGAACAGAAAATCAATATGACCTACTTTTAGGGAGATTCATATTCTGATAACATGAAATATAAGGGTGAAAATATGGACGGTAAGGCTGGCAGACACTTAAATATGAATGAGAGTAATCTAGAATAACGAAATCCTTTTAATTCCATGGTCAAGCAAAAGCTTATTGTGTGCTTAATTTTGACATTAGTGGGAGCAATAATGAAACTGTGGCACTTAAACGCCTTCCAAATAGAAACAGATCTACACATAAGCACTTATTACACATAAACAAGTATTTAAATGTTTGCCGAATCATAGATGCTATTCTTTATTACTTCAAAAATTAAATTACATGATGAAACGCAAAACAAATACATGACCCTGCTGAGGCTAGTATCCCAACCACATCCTGACTTGGGTAAGTAGGTATTTCCTCTCTTCTGACTTCAGCGAGTCTTGGCAGCCTTCTTGTACTTGTGGAGTATGGCATATTTAGGCTGCCCGACCTCATCCTGGAGATAGCCCCCTTGTCATGGCAGATGAAATGATCTGTTGATCCTTCAAAACATAGTAAGTACCTGACCTGGCTAATTATGGATACTGCAAAATCAGTATCAGCAGCAGGCCGTATGCATTGCTTTGCATTTAGGTGCATTACAAGTGGAGGCATGATGTATTTCTCCTCAGTGACCTGTTTATGCGCCGGGGAGGGAGATTTAAGTGAAAAGTGTAAAAACCCCTCTAAGCTCACAATAACAATCTGTAGAACCACAGCTTTGACTGAAGCTGTTTAACCTCCCACCCCTCAGCAAATCAAAAGACACCCAAAAAAAAAAGTTAGGATAGGCCATGTAAAAAGCACATTAAATGAGCAATGGGAACAGAGACATCCACTAGATAGGAATTATGATAATACTTAGTATCTGGTAATACACTAAGTATTCTGACGTTGGAGGGGCCTATACTAGCAGGCTTACTAAGGTTATCGTGCCATTTGGGTAATCACTGCCTCTTCATGTCTAAGAGTAGAAAGAAAGGTTCTCAAAAATCAAAGATGGACAAAATACATGTGTGTATTTTGGTCTGGAACCAGACCCGGTAAATGTCTTATATTCTGCCTCCTTTAAGCCTGAAAGTGGAATTTTTGTAGTGTTTGGAATGTTTGTAGTGTTTTGAAGTGTTTTTGCACCCATAGGGTATTTTCAGTTTAATTTCCTACTGTGTTTCACTTTCAGTTGTATTTGGGGGGTTGGGGGGGGGGGGCAGCAGCAGCAGGTAAGGAGCAGCTCTGGGTTAATGCATTGAAGTCTCCTGTAGATTGGCAATTGATCTTGAGTGTAAAGGACTTCTGTGAAATCTACACCACCCAAAGGCTAAAAGGTCTCCCTAAGGAAATTAAATCAAAGTAGGATCAACCCATACCCCATTTCCAAAATGATGCTGAACATTAGCTTTTCCATACTTCCGTAAAAGTCATTCTGGGTGTTGGCATCTTGGCAGAACCACAGGACTTTTAAATGCTACGTTGTCATAGGTTATATTTAGTCAAGTGGTAAATAGGATTGCCCTTTATTTGCAATTCTGTTTATATATCTCAAGTGCTGCTTTTCCATTTATTTCATTATTTTTTTGTGGTATTCTTTGTATTTTTTCCTCATGTTTTGTTTTAGCTTCTGAGTTTTGAGGCCCCCCTGAGTGATATAGCATTTTGATCCCACTGAAGTCATACTAGCTCTGTGTGTGATTTATTATTGCGACAAGTTTTCAGTCTGTTTCCAATTGTCAAATGCAGAGAAAAGTTGTTTCCAGTAAAGCACATGAACTAATGGAGTAGTTTGCTGGATTGTGGCTGGCTTTGGTCTATACTGGATTCAGCTGGTTGTTTTGTTACTCTTTACTTCATATTTTTATTACTGTGTGCTGAGATGCGCTACGGTCAGCAGCTTACAAGTGGATAAAATAAATAAGGGAAAAGATGATAGCACCCTGATAAATTAGCAGATCTGCACTTTGAGAAGGGGATGACGCTTTCCAGCTAGGTGGAGGACTTTTTACTCGCACTCTCCCGCCTACTGGAGGATGCCATCATTGTTCCTATTTTGCTGACTGTGACCAACAGCAGTCCCCTGCTTCTCCAGCCGCTCCAGATAACCGTTTTGATGTATTGCTGGATGGACAGGATTTGCACTGCCCTGCAATCCCGCTGATACAAAAATGCCTTTAAGATCCTGCCTTTCCCATCCTAATCTACAAAGGAAACAGGAAAAAGGAACTTAAACTCCCTGTACTCAGACAGCAATGAGACTGTTCCAGCCTGCTCCAGCGCTGAGATTTCTTGCTTGTGACTTGTAAACAGCCTGCCATGCAGGAGGAGAGTAACTGGTAAACGTCTGCCCCGAGAAAAGGATACTCCATGAGCGACTGTAAGAACTGGATGGATAAATTTTGGAAAGCATGGACCCTTTAGCACATCTAGTTCTCTATGGATTCAGCCTGATAATTTCAGGTAAGCCTTTGCTTTAATATCCGTAGTCGACCCGTCACGCTTTTCTTGTTTCTCACGCGATGTGCAGGCAAAAGGCATGAGACTCTGCTCCTTACTCCAGCACTTATCTTTATTGATTTAAGTACTTGTGCTTGTTTCAGTGAGACCACTTATCTCCGTGCACTGCGCTCACAGCGAGTGAGGGCAGGACTCTGGCCAAGCTACTGGGAAGGATTTAGCTACATGTAGAATCTGCTGCTACTTCTTTTTAACTGTTGAAGTCATTTGTTGATGCATACACACATCGCAACAGGGTTTCTCCTCTGTCTCATGGTATTAACTTTTTCATAAAGCTCATTACTTTGAAACCAATGATGTCTTTCCCCAAGAATATCTGCTCTAAATACAGACTAAATGTTGACTTTTTCTGTGTCTGACTATATGAACTGGCTGAGCAGTAGGAAAAGTTGATGTTTCTAGGTATTCCAGTATCTGATTTTAGTCAAGTTCTAGACAGGATTCCACAACTGAAATCTAGATGAAAGTCAGTGGACAAAGAGGGCAGAATAATGCACATTATATAAGATCAATTAATAACACTTCAAATACAGCTAAAGAATGATTCGGTATTATCAGCAAATGTCATTAGCTCAGCAAATCAGAAGTTAGTTGTAAGAGATATCTGCAGAAAGGTATACAGAAAGATTATACTAATGAAAATTTAGGTTATAGTCTTCAGAGCATTAACATTAGAGATGCTTTGCTGAAGCTATCGCAAGCAGAGCCCTGAGGAAGCCTGCGCTCTTCCCATTGGATTCCTAGCTGCTCAGAATTTCAGTATTGCTTTCACTATCCATATTTTGGTTTTCTGGACAGTTTCTCGTAGCTAACAGACCAAGCAAAATCTGTAACGGAGAAATACAACTCACACAATAACCTTAGACTCTTAGCTCACTCTTAACTGTTTCATTGAGATATGCATAACTTGTTACAGTCCATCTCGCCGTAAAAAGATAATGTGCTGTAACACTGCGGATTATGCTGCAATGAAAACCAGAAAGTGGCAAGAAAAGGCAGAAGTCTGCGTTGCCATGTAACTTGCTTTACAATTTCCAGATCTTCTTGATTAACAGCATGTTAATAGCTAAGTGAAATTATGAACAGATGAGTTCGAGATGTTACTTTCGGCATCTGTAAAAGGCTACAGATTAATACGGGGTGGGGGGGGAAGTGTTTAAAATCTGTTGAACGCATGTTTGGAAGTATTCATATCTAGCCATTGCTGTAATAGGCTGCATAGTGTTTACCAATTCCTCTTTTGTAGCTTAAGTTTCTTAGCTGTGCATTGATTCAAACTATCTAGCCCTCAGGTCACTTCCAGCTTTTCACTTTAAGGAGATACCTGGTGCTATAAGCATTATGGATGGTGAATAAAAGAAAGTTTAGTCACCCCAACCCTTTTTCCTTGTCTCTCCTGTTTCTCTACGTGGTAACTTACACCTAATTGACACAGAGAGCAAGCACGGTGCATGAAGCCACGCGTACGGGAGCAACAAGTCGGCGGTGGAGATTAGCTATAAACACGATCAGTGCGGACAGCCCAGCCCTGAAGAGCTGCCGGTCACTGCCTTTTCCACCGGGTCTGACCAGCGAGGTGTGTGCTGCAGTCACACCCATCTCAATAGATCTGTCAGCTTTCCCGCTTTTGTTTGAGAATGATATCATGTTTCCTGGGGCGAGCGGGGGAAGACAATGCGAGCCCGCTTTCCTCTAGATACTGCAGGCGGAGTTCAGGAAAGCGGGGCTGACATTCCCCGAGCAGGGCAGGCTTTACCCTGGGGGCAGACAGTGAACTGGCTTAACCTTGTCCCCGATGAGCGCCGGCTGCTCTGGGCGTGTTGCTGGGTAGGCACAAAACCCGCTCCACCCTTTTCCAAGGTGAAGGCTTGGGTCCCATTACGAGAAATGGGCTTTGATTTAATGTCTTTTTTTTGTTTGTGGTTTGTTTTCTTTTTTTTTTTAATAACAGTACTCCATTCACAGCTAGAGCTAAAAGCTAAAGTTCTGAAGGTAACGTTCAAATATACACAAGGGCTCGCTTTTGCACTGTGTATGTGGTCACCACTTGCCATAGCAAATGTTCAATTAAATTGACAAGGGGTTGAGTTTAATCCTGTCAGCGTTCTTGAAAATGAACTGAGCATCGCCATGTGTTTTTCTTTCGGTTGATTCTACTCCAGTCATCACTGTGTAGAATCAAAATGATCTTGGCATCCATGCTGAAGTATGGATCCACCAAGCTTGTGGCTAAGTACGATCTCTTAAGTCCTCATGACATAAGAGCCACAGGCTCACCTACTCCCTTGGAAGGGTGAGGACAAAGCAAAGAACAAGTGCCAGAACTTGGCTTTTGCCTCTTGACAAAACCCTCAGACGGTCTGGAAATTCGCTTGCAGCTTCTCACAGTGGGCCAAGTCGCAGAAATATTCATGTGTGAGCCATATTTTAGCAAGATGGCCACCATCAATAAGAGGTCTGAGGAAACCAGCAACAATTAAAAACAGTTTAAAGCGCATCTCTTTGACTATTTCTGGCAAAAAATAAATACATTGTCAAATGTCTCCGTCCTCCAAGACAGACAGAATCTTCTGTGCTATAGACTTGCTCTACCAATAATCTTAAATCTAGTGGGTTTCTAAAAATATTGGATTTTTATTTATTTATTTATTTATTTATTTATTTATTATTTAGCTGTTGGACCCATATATGGTAAAAGACTCAAAAGGTTATATTAGCCTTTTAAGAAAGGGTAACTGTGGAGCTAACAGTGCAGTGGCATTCGGTGGTAGATCCCTGTAATCCCTGTTCATGGCTGCATTTTCTTTGGGATCAGTAGATGTTACCAAAAAAATACATAAATTGTATGTATTATCATTATGTGACTCATTTACATATTTAGAAAGTTAAACAGCTTTTAATATACATTACCAGACACACAAGCACCATTATAATGTGCTGTAGGCTCTTCAAAATTACAAGAAATCATAATTTTTAGTTAGACTGGAAAGTTCTAATAATTCTGTTTCAAGACTTGTTTTTCTCTTGTGAAGTTTAACTTAACCTGAAGAAAACCTGTGTTAACCTCTAGTTAATACGTGCCTGTGACAGTGAAGAGTCATTCTTCCCGTAATTAATGGGAGTAAGCGTGTGTGAGTATCTTCAAATATGCTGTTGTCAGACTAAAATAGTGTCTGAACTTAAACCAGTCTGTCCTACGGCTGCGGCGCTGGGGGTTTGAGCCTCCCACAGCCAAAGCAGTGGACACAAACCACATTTGAGCTTTTAATCTCAGGTATTTCAAAACTTGCTCACTAGACATTACACTGACACACAACATTTCAGACACCTAAATTACCAAACTACTAATGCAGTTTTCATCCTTGTTGCTGAAGTGTATTTGATTTGGGAGACCCAGCAATTGCATCTGCCTTCCACACTCAGGTTATTTACCCAGAGGGAACAGTATCCTGCTGCCTTTTGCATGAGTCTGAAGTTTACATGGAATCTAGACTCTTCTTGAGATGTAGCCTTCATCTAACCCACAAATGATGGGCCTGCCACAGGAATCACCGGCTGAATCTCTGACCTGCTGAATGTTGGTGTTTCTGCACAGTTCTGTTAGGACCATCACGACTACAAAATTGATGAATCTGTCTTATTGGTGAAAGAGAGCTGTTCTGTTCTAGTTACAGCGTTGGCTGTATGTTTGCAAAGAAAAAAAGTACCAGCTGTGACCTAATTCATCACCCCCTGACTCTGCAGCTGGAAGCCAAAACCAACAGCTTCAGCCTGTGTGGGCACCTCTGTGCACCTCCTCTAAGTGGAATTACAAAAGTGGTCTGATTCTTTTCAGTTCTTTTTAATTTTTAGCTTTAGAGTTTGCTTTTGGTGTGTCCCTGGTTCAGACCTAGTGAGAGGTAGAGTAGCTCTCAGGGAGCCCGTATTCCCAAAGGCCATTTCAGCAGCTGGGAATAGTCAGGAGTGAGAAGGCATTGCATCAGACCCAGAGGAATAAAATCTAAAAGGGTGAAGTGAAATCACACTACATTCACAAATACTAACATGTGCTATTGTTTTAGATGCAGATTTCACATATATATATATACACTATATATATGTATGTACAATAGATTGTTTGGGTATTTAGTCATAATTAAGCTGGTTGGATGGATTATTTTTTTGCTGAAATTTCATTTCAGGGAAAAAAAAACACAACAAGTTGTAACATTTTGCAAAGATGGTCTGATACCAGCAAGAATTTCATCTGGAAGGCTTTATGTGGAACAAGAGGGAGTATAGAAGTCAAAGACACTGATTGTAGCAAAGCAGCTGGCTTTAGGGCAGGGAAGATGTGGATTTGGTCCTTCATGTGCCCACAATGAGAACTACCTGGGCTGGAAACCTGCTCTGTATTGGTCCCATAGACTTCAGCCTGCTTGGCCCAGACTTGTCTCTTAAACACACAGAACCCCTGTTCAGCTTTCCCTGGAAGACCTTTGAAAGTCATTGTGGTTGGAGTGTGTTGGGTAGGTAGAAGAAATGAATCAAAAATGGATGCACTTACCACTTGTGTGAGACAGATGTGTAGTTCCATGGTCAGCTCCCACTGTGACACGCTGGGACTGGAGGGAGAAATTGCGAAGAAGAACGGCCCTCCAAAGATAGTGTCTACCCTGTGCTAGTGGCAAGATCATATTTAGGATGTTGTTCCACCGTGTTTTTAGTGGAGACACATAGCAAAGAAGCAGCCCATATCTGACCTGGAGTCTTTCCTGTAAGGAGTTTAAAATGCTGATTGTTTTTTAGGGCGCAGATTTGATAACTGTTCTCCAGCTAACAGCCAAACTAAGAACGTGCACTAATAATATTAAACAAGGGTCATATCATAAAGAAGTAAAAAAAAAAAAAACCAACAAAAATCATTTTTTGTAATTCATCACTAGGAAATGCTTTTAGGGTGTGAAGATATTAGGCATTCACTAAGTTCTGGAAGGATTTTTGAAAGACAGGTTCACAATTGACATTTCTGTATTCAAGGGTAGTATATGTAAAATATTTGCTTCAAGGTCAGTATTTTCCTTGCCTGGTATTTATTTAGTTTTTGCATTATGGCAGCCTGTGGCTTGGTTAATTTGCCCTTTGGAGTGTAACAAGTCTCTCTCGAAAGTGCAGCTCCATCTGCACTTCCGATCGTGCTGATGATTTCCTCTTGTATTATTTTGTGGCTGTTCATCCCAAACCTGACACTGTTCAGGCACCTGAGCCTCATTAGTCACACAGTGTGCTTAGCACCAGAAACATCTCCTGCTACCCTACTCAGAAAAATCAGTAAGTGGCAAAGCGAGGGTACGCTACTGTACATGCAGAACGTGTTAGGGTATGGCCATCCAGCAGCCAGCGCTCACAGACACTTCCAGACAACTAACCTTACGCCTGTCATGCGCGGTGATATATTCTATGAAGACTAATTGATTCCCTATATTATTTTGCAATTTTATTCTTCTTGGCACATGCACACAAACAACATACAGCTTATGCATGCCGTACACATAGTAGCTTCATGGTGCAACTTACAAGGATCACCCTTGTTATGGACATATTTATTCTTGCTTGCAAATGCTTTATTGGTGGTGGTACCCGTATTTGGCTCGCTGCAAATCCAGCCAAATGTAGCTGAACTATAAGCCTGTCCTATGCGAGCTTTCCCAAATCCCTCATCCTTTTTCAGCACTACCTAGCACACTGTCAGCTGGTTGTTCAACAAGCAATTTCTGCTGATATGTTGTTTTCGGCTTTACTTCCTTATGGTCAACCGGGCCTAAGGAGAAGTCATGAGAAAACGTCTTTCTACATTTTGATTACTTACACCCACACATTTAGGCAGCTCACCGGGAAACACCCAACCAAGCTGCACCAGTGTTTATTTTCTAGCTTTTTCATCTTAAAAGATAGCTTTAATGGATTGTGAAACAACTGAAATGTAGAGAAAACAATTTCATTCTATTTTGCAAGATGGCAGTTTTGTTTCCTTCAGCTGTTCCAGATGTACCCAATGGTCTGTAAGAAACCATTAGCCCTAGTAGCTTTGATAGACTATTTTATTTTTCACACATGTGCTCTGGCGTTCCCACTACTACTGAGTAGCAAAGTGATGTTCTGTCACTAATTTTTTTGTCTCTTATTACTTTCAAAATACCTTCCCTCCACAAATAATGCCCTATTTATAAGGGCAAGAAGTCTCAGTATTCTTTGAGCTGTGGGCCGTCCCATGGCTTCTCATAGTGGCATCACGTAAGATACAAGCAGTAAGATTCTTCCCATGGACAGCAAGAAAGACTTTATTGGCAAACCTGACTTTTTTCTCTTTTTCAGCAGCATTTCTGTCTCTCTCTTTTTTTTTCTTTTTTTTCTTTTTTTTTTTTTGTTGACCCAGTTGCTGCTGCCATGTGCCAAGGAATCTTAACTTACTTGGGTAATAATAATTTCAGCCTTGTTCTCCTGTGGAGGACTGTGCTGTCAGAGGAGAACTTGACTCACTGGGAGAAATTACCTGAGCTGCTGCTATCTTTGCATCCCAGATGAAGTTTCCAGGACACTAAGAGACTACGGAGCCCATAAAATGAATTTGTGATTTCAAAGACCCCTGAAATCATTCACTTTTTTAGAGAATGAACAAAAAATAACCAAGATTGATAAGAGAACTGTTGAGTGCACAGAAAAAGAGGAAATAAAGATTGTCAAATTCTGATGTGGTATACGTTCCACTCTCCATATGAAAATATCCCCAAACAGCTAATGTTTTGGGTTAGTTTCTGGTTAGCTTTAATATTAAGTATGGAATACTCTATTCTTTCTTCTCTCTTTCTTTTTTTTTTTAAGGGAGAGGAGACATGGGGATTGGGTATCTATTTGGTTAACCTCTTCATATTTCACTTACATTATTTCCATCCTGATTATCTTCTAAATTGTCTAATTAGTTAATTAAAAAAAAAAAAAAAGTCGAGTAATTTATTCAGTACTTCACTGAGAATTAATCGGATGCTGTACTTTTTCAGCTTACGTGATTGACATTTGTTTTTCTAAATAGATTAATTAAATTCTTTTAATCTGATGTGTGACATTCTACAGAAAAATACAATTGAGGAGGGTACAGCTGAGCTTGTAACTACAAAACAAGACACAATGCGAAATACTGAGGTGCAAGCTATTTAACAAGTTAGGTTGGTTCTAAATCAAATCCTTACTCTTTCAAGCAGAGGGAATGCTTAGTGTTGGTTTTTAAGAGACTTGAAGAAGGGGTTGATGACTTGACAGTCTGGGACATAGGCTTCTATCAGTTTCAAAATGATTTTTAAATCCTGCACTGACCGCCATGTACAACTGCCTGTTTTACTTTCAGCATAACACCAAGCCTAAACTAAGCACAGATTCTACTTTTTTCTCTGCTCATATAGTAGCTATATGCTTTACATTCCTATTGCCAGATAGTTCATAGCAGAAATAATTCGTGTTCCAAGCAATAGCAGTAAAAAAAATTAAGAAGTCTGTAAGCATTTCAAATTACATCACCTTTTATTCCCCTTGCGTCATCTGATGAAAGAAAAGGGGTGGAATTTACTGGAAATTTCTGCCCTCCCCTCTTCTTTTAAATAATTAGTACTTTAAAATTATTAATCTTTCCACTTACCTCTTATCACAGCTCTTCTTTTTCCTCTGTTATGCTCCAAATGCCACAGGAAGGACTTCTAGCTTATAGTCACTTCAAGCAATTAATAATAAAGCTCTACAAGTATAAGGAAAACACATACATCACTAGATTTGTAATGTCTAATGAATTTCTTTCCTTCCACTACACTCAGTATTAATTAATAGCTAAAACATTTACTCAGAACTTTGCATTCTCAATACACATTGGAAATATGGACTAGTGATATGTTTATCTAACTAAATATGTTTGGGGGCAGTGTGGTATGGTTATCCTTTATGTTGGTGGAGCTGACCCCTCTGGCTGCTTGCTATGGCAGAGGAATTTCAGCCACTCCACAGTAGTGAACACTTTTCCAATTTACAGGCAACTGTGCAAAGGCCTCACATTCGGTACAAATTGTCCTGAATATTTCTGTGATTTCCTGGGGACCAGACAAGGGTTAACAATGTAAATCCGGAATTATGTGGGCAGGGACTTTCTGAGATGAAAGGACAAACCATAACGCTTTTCTATTCTCATAAGACTTGCTGTGCGTACTCATTCAGAGGGTAATGGTCAACGGCTCATTGTCCCGATGGAGCTCAGTGACAAGTCATGTCCCTCAGTGGTCTGTATTGGGACCAGTACTGTTCAATAACTTTATTGATATTGTGGGATTGATATAGTGGGATATAGTGGGATTGAGTGCACCCTTGCAAGTTTGTGGATGACATCAAGCTGAGTGGTGCGGTTGACACACCTGAGGGGCAGGATGCCATCCAGAGGGACCTGGACAAGCTTGAGAAGTGGGCCCGTGTGAACATCGTGATGTTCAACAAGGCCAAGTGCAAGGTCCTGCACCCAGGTCAGAGCAATCCCCAGTACCAATGCAGGCTGGGGGATGAAGGGATTGAGAGCTGCTCCGCACAGAAGGATATGGTGGTAATGGTGGATGAAAAGTTCAACATGAGCTGGCAATGTGCACTTGCAGCCCAGAAAACCAACCACATCCCAGGCCACATCAAAAGAAGAGTGACCAGCAGGTCGAGGAAGGTCATTTTGCCCCTCTACTGTGCTTTGGTAAGATCCCACCTGGAGGACTGCATCCAACTCTGGAGCCCTCAGCACAGAAAAGACGTGGACATGTTTGAGAGGGTCCAGATGAGGGCCACAAAGATGATCAGAGGGCTGGAGGACTTCTCCTGTGAAGACAGGCTGAGAGAGTTGGGGCTGTTCAGCCTGGAGAAGAGAAGGCTCCAGGGAGACCTTATAGTGGCCTTCCAGTACCTTAAGAAGGCATACAGGAAAGACAGGGACAAACTTTTTAGCAGGGCCTGCTGTGATAGGAGAAGGGGTAACAGTTTTATACTAAAAGAGGATAGATTCAGACTAGATATAAAGAAGAAATTTTTTATGGTGAGGGTGGTGAGGCACTGGAACAAGTTGCCCAGAGAGGTGGCAGGTGCCCCATCCCTGTAAATACTCAAAGTTAGGTGGGACAGGGCTCTGAGCAACCTGATCTAGTTGATCTGCTCATTGCAGGTGGGGTTGGACTAGATGACCTTTAAAGGTCCCTTCCAACCCAGACTATTCTATGATTCTGTGTTCTACTACATTAGACTATCTCAGCTTGAGATTGCAGCATTTATTCCTGAACTACTGTCTAGCACCAATTCTGATTTAGGGAAGTGAGTTTTTAAACTTTACCAGAGATTTTCTTGCTCTTTGAGCAGACCTGCGTCTGGGATGTGTTCCAGGGAATTTCTGTTTCTTCCAGCTGGTCCTGGCTCAGTTTTGCTGGTGCAACACAGCACAGAAAATATGGTGAGTCTGTGCCTGTATGAATGGCAATTTGGTAGGGAATTAGAATGCACAGGGGCTGCAGAGACAGCATGGTACACACTTATTCTCTGTTCAGCACAATTTTCCCAGGCAAAGATGTACTAGAGAAGCTGTGGAAGACACGGCTGGGCATCTCCTAGCAAGAGAGACCATAGTCCTGTAGTTAGGAGAGGGCCAAGAGGAACTGCAAAGGTCTGCCTGCATTCATTTTGCTGTCTGTATTATAGTAGGTGTGCTAATATTTAAGCTTACTGCTTTAGACGATGCCCTTTTCTCTGTGCTGGAGGGGCTCAGAGCACTGTGCCACAATGAGTGCGTGTCATAAATACCGGGCAATGAATCCTCTCTGCGTGGCATCTCCCATTTCCAGCATTAGCCTTCTGCAAGTGCTTTCTCTTCTTAAAATGTATTTGCACACACAGCAAATTGCCTTCCTGATAAGGTCAACTCTTCAAGGACCAGGTCAGGAGTCAAAGGGATTTTTCAAGGAAGCACAGAGGATTGTCACTGGTACAGAGACAGGATGTTTCCTGTCTGTATTTGTTGTGCTTTTCTCAGAGAGCTAAATCCTGTTGTCCTTATTTGGTCCTTACATACTCAAAGTCTTCATTAACATCAAGGGCAGGATTTGCTTAGCCTTTGCCAGACTAGATAAATTCCTTTTCAGCAACCACAGTTGGGTTAGTTTAAGTTGTGTTACCAGAGAGAGATGATGTAGGAATTCCTAAGCAAAAAGCATATGTGGATTTTACACTTTTCTGTGGCTTTTTTCTACAATCTGAGGGTAGGAACTCCCCGCAGAGTGGAAGAAAGCCTCCCTATCACCTCAGACGCCTTAGGCTGACTTTAAAATCCCAGTCCTACTAGATTCTGAGTTGAACGAGTGAGTTGCCTGCAAGTCCATACGCTGCTGGAGTGCTGCTTTTTTTTTTTTTTTCTTTAACTACACCTAAAGCATAGCTTTTTTAGTGCAAAACTTTCAACTGGATATATTTTAATTTCTGCTTGCAATATATTCCAGCTGTGAAACCTCAGCTGCCATGTCATGCTTGGCATATGATTCCATACTTATGCACAGGTATTACTCCCTTTTATAGACAGAAAGACCTTCTAGTGTTTCTCCAGGAAGGCATGAAACTCCATCTGTGCTCTATCTGCCTCACGCATGCCTGGGTTATTCTGCAGTGTCTAATGTCACCAAAAAATACCTATATTTAGAAAATCAATCGGAACACTATGCATGCATCCGTGGCTAGATTTTGATTCATCTGGAATAATCACGAGTGTAAATAAGCAATACGCCTGAGCTATGCTTATTTTATACCTTGGTTACACTATTGGTATTATTACAAAGAAATAGAGAAATATGCAGCAAATGCCCTGAATCTGATATGATATTTCTATGCTATGTTTTGTATAAGGATCAAAGGCATCATGAAAGCTAGTGCTCAAAATCAGACTTCTACTGCTTTTTCTCAGCATATGAAAAAGTTGAGATGCAGGGTGGGGAAAGAGGTGTCATTTTCACATTTCAGTGTTGTAAGTCAGAAGGAACGAGAAATATTAGAGAAATGGTACTGGAGCCCTGGATGAGCGGCCACCCTCTGAAGGACCCCAGCAACTTGGGCCCATACGTCTGTATCGGAAAGACAATTGCAGCTCTGTGCCCTGTGGATGCTAGGCAGAAACGTCAAAATATTTCATTTCTGATCTGTAGCACCCTGCCTGACCTCGACACAGATAATCACATCAAGCCACAGAGGCTGGATCCAGATTTGGTTCTGAGTTTCACACAAGTTTGCAGAAATAAGGATCTTGCAATTTAAGATTTTAAGAATATCTCTACCTGGCATGTGGTCATTGCTGTTATAAGCTGAAGCCCTCTGCTTTCAATGTTGGTGACTGTCGAACTACATCTGCCCTCAGCTGATGTCTCAGACCCATAGTAAGGGTACAAGCGTTCCTCATACAAAAGTAAAAATGTTGCGATAAATGCCCTATAAAATGAGTGAACAAGCCTGGCCTCGTTTCTACCGCACACCTCTAACTTTTTTCAAAGGATTTATTTTTGTAATGTGCAGCAGGATGAACTGACTTCGCTGACCCGTGCCTTTATGTAATATTTACTCTAATGGCCACTGCGTCCTTTCCAGAAGGTTTCATTTCTCCATTGTGTGACTGCAAGTTATCTGTGCGGGCGTGTTGCAGGGTGGTGACGGTGGCAGAGTGGCTGGGTGTGGTGAGTGTCGGTGGGCTGTCAAGACACTTCAGTCCCCAGAGTGGTTGCTGGCACTGGAAGCAGAGGAGGACCTCCTCCCTTGGCCCCGAGCACTGCAGAGACACACGCAAAGGCTGCAGCCAGCACGAAGACCTTTTGGCACCCCCTTATCGCAGGCTATACCCCTTCCTTCCAATCAGAGAAACATTTGGAAGCTGAGTGGTGATAAATATTGGGTCCCTCTGCGTAAATACAAAATATACTTGTATCCAAAGCAGGAAAATAGATGTGATGAATAAAAGAAACCAATTATTCTTCCTGTTTCAGATGGAAAAAATGTTACTGTTTCCCTTCTCCTTACCCTGAATTTCAGAAGTAAAGGGAAACGCCTGTTAACTGCAAATTTTTGATTATAGGAGAGCTGCATTTCCCTCCTGCTACGCACATTTGAACAACTGAACCTGTAGCGCTCTGCCAGAGACTGTTTTAATTAGGCTTGTATCTATAATTTTCAAAGAACTTGCATCTCCACGTATTTCTAGCAGTTTATTGATCAAATGGAGCTGTTTCAATTGATTTAAACCTAACCTCATAAAAAATGGCTTTACTACTGCCGCCAACTTGATCTTTGTTTCTGAGAAAGTTTCTTTGTGCCATGGTTCTTGCTGCTGTCTGTTAGGGCTTCGAATGGTTAACATGAAACCATTATGAAATCATTAATCCAAATTCATAAAACAGCTGAAAAACAGTACTCCAAGTGTTCAAAGCACTACCAATTCCTATAGCTGAAAGACATATGTGCTTTACATCAATTCATACGTATTAAATCCATGTAAAGGATATAAAAGAAAAACTATTAAACTGACAACCTTATGATCTACCAACCCTTTTACCAGCAAAGTACCACGCTTGAGGCATTTATGCACGTCTAACTATCCAAGGATCCATGGGCTTCTGCAACACATGGTTTTCCTTGGGCTTCTCCAACAGCTTTTAAAAGGAATTCCACAAGCTTGCGAGGCTTATTCCCTCTTCTGAGAAGTACAGACTCCATCTGTTCATGACATAAAAAGCAAATCCTAAAGTCAGTGTAGCAGAATGGTTAATAGTTAATAAAAATACTAGCCTTCTTATTTTCCACAAAAGCTGTGCAAGACACCAGCCCGAGAAACCCTGAGTACTGGGTGAAACAACTTATTTGGCGATTTGATCAAACTCTGCAGTAAAATTTTTTACTTCTTGTTTTTTTCCTTAGGTAAAGTGGAAGCGGCACTGGACCTCATACTGATCAATTCATTCCCTCTGGTGGGCAACTCCGAGACATCACTTATCTGTATCACTTCCAAATGGCGTTCCCGGGAGTCTATCACAATCGACCGAGACCAGGAGGATGTGACAAACCAGCACCGGGAACCGCTGGAAGTTAATGAAGATTCAAAGAGAGCAACAGCCAAAACAGTGGTGTGGAAGAGGGAACAGGCCAGTGAAACCATTGGGGCATATTACTGTGAAGGGAAACTCAAGGATGAGGTGACCAGGATACATACCATGAAGATGCCGCTGGGAGGTACTGTATGGTGGTCAGAGCTGAATTTTGCATATCCCTGCTTGCAGACGGGCAGTTATCCTGGGCTGACACAAGTGGGCACAAACGTGGCTCCAGAGCAGGCAAGGCAGTCTGGAGTCAACAAAAACAGTCTCAAGCCCGTGTTTTTTTCCTAAAGTGCAGAGACAACTGGTCGACACTAGCTGCTAGTCATTTCCTTGTGGAAGTTAGTCAGACATCTGTAGGAATTCTGCCTGGAGCTGGCTACTGCCAGGAACAGAAAGTCAGGTGGCAAATAAGGTACGTACTGGCCTCACTGACCCCGTGAAATAACACATGCAGTAACTCCTGCACTGCGTTTTTCACCTCCCAGACCATTGATTTCTAAACATGCTTCCATTTTAAAGTCTTGACAGGTCTGAGATGTAGATAGCTAAACACCACTAGCCTTTTTCTGTAATAAATGGGCAACCTGAGCCTAGAAAATAACTGCCTTGCCTAAAGTTCAGTAAAACTACAGATCAGCAACATTGGATCTGCACAGTCTGTGTCAGTATGAATAAAGCTAATCCATCTCAACACAGGAAAGAAAATCCATAGAAGTTTCCCAAAGTCTAAGAAGGTTATTCACAAAAATTCACTACAGGCTTTCCTGTTGACTTGGTTGTGGTTTTAAGGCTATACACAGTAGAAAATGCAAATACGACAGGAAGCTGGTGGGATGAGAAAGTGGCATTTCCAAGGTCCAGCACTCTAGCCATTAAATTACGTTTTCTTATGTGCAAAATTTTGCCTGTCTCTGGACCTGATCAGATTTCTGGGACAAGTTCCAAAGCAGTGATCACAATAAACTACCAAAAAGTATAAGAAATGTTGGCTAATTTTCTGCAGCAAGTAAAGTTTTCAAAACTTTAGCTGATTTTTAGTAGACTTCACTGTTTGCTAATGTTTTGTGCTATGGCAGATTGTCACATTTAATCTTTCCTTATAAGTTTTAGTGAGAGCAATTATCATTGTTGGTATCCCCTGAAATTACATAAAAAATTTAGAAAAAGAGAGGTTTCATTTGTCCAAGCTACGGCTGGTGTCTATTTATTTGTTTTAGTATGGGAACGTTAGAAGCAAGGTGGGCATGACAAATGCATTTTTTTTGGCTTATATTTTTTCTGACCAAATGTGGTCTTTGAAGGGTTGGACTGGTCACAAAGAAAGCTCTGCAGATGCAGGCTGACAACTCCCTTGTTTCAAAGAGGCTGCAATGAGGAGGAGATAAGATAACAGTCCGTTGAAAGTCAATGTGACCCTGCCTGTGGCAGAATGCTGTGGTGTAGAAAAATCTCCATGGGTGGAAGAGCGTCTTCTGAATCAATCAGGTTTTTTGCACTTGGTATCTATGGACCTAAAACCAAAGAATTTAAAGTAACAAAACTTTGTTTCTTATGTGACAGTAGTTGTTCTAACCATAAATAACATTCACACCAGCAGTAGGTAGGTTTCTTTGAATCATTTCTGGGTTTGAATGCATTTCTCAAATTTTCTCTGCAAAAGCCTTCGCTGACAAAACAGCTCATCGGTGAAGGCATATAATCTAATCAGACTAGATGGGTGAGAAAGGGGCGCAACAGAAATTCTCAAAGCTGTTAAAGTGCACAGAAAGAGGAAGAAGAGGTCAGTGAAGGACTGTGAGGTTTGGCAAAGCATCTGTAGTTGGAAAACAGGTCTTTTTTCCCCTTTACTGTTGTTGGCTGAATAATTTTTAAAGGCAGAGCGTGTTTTTCAACACCAAAAATTGAGCAAGAGTTGAAATGTGCAGTTTCCCATTGAGGACACAAAAGGCCTGTGAAGGAGCAACACTTCTGAAAATCCAGACACTGTTTTGCAGCTTTGGGGCAAGAAGCTGCTGAAACACTCACTGAGCATTAATCATCTGGGTAGCCCTGCTGACTTCAGTGGGAACTGCCATCTGCCTGATTACGCACCTATTATCAGGTATGCAGATACAGTGAAGATTTTTGCTGCGTAAAATGGAAAGATAACAGGTTAATCTTCCTGTTTTACTCTACACGTGTGCCTTTCTGAAAGTAACGAGTCCATTCTTCTGAATTCTTTATATTTTAGCATTATGGTTACACATGTAACATTCATACATGCAATGAGAGGGAACAGATTATGCTTTCTGTGTGTATGGGGAGTAATGCTTATACTGTATACAGCACACATACCTAGAATAGAGCACTATTCTATTCTGCATCTAGTCAAATACAATTTATGCAATTTCTCTATACAATAAATGTGTATTTTCATGTATATGATTGAGTTTCCCCCCCGCAGACTCTCTAGAGCGGGCAAAGGGACAATAATGGAAATGCTAGCAACACAGCATTATGGCACTTGCCCTGCAACTCAGTTCATTATGTCTCTATAAGGAATTGGCACACTCGAGATGTGAAATCATGAAATACAAGTCACAATCTAAAAATACATTGGAACTGGGCCCACCAGGGAGTGTGGGTTCCTTTCCATTGCAACAATGCTCTGAAGAAAAAGTCTTGTGGTTAAGCTAAACAACATACAAAGAAAATAAAATGGGAATACAAAAGTTTCATATATTGTTTAAACAATTATTAATGCCTCACTAAATTTGGTTTAAAAAAAACACTGCAACTAAACCACTTAGGATCATTTGTAACTAGCAATTCATTTTTGGGAAAGCTGTTGAATTTTCTTTTCCTAAATAGATCAAGATTTTCACCATGCATCTGTTATTCATAAATAACTTCTAACTCAGGAGCTGGCAGTAAGTTGGGACTGCTTTCAGTTTTTGTTTGCCTGCTCCTAACGAGATCTTATTTCATTATTCTATATTAGAAAACTCTGTTTCTCTAAGACGTAAGTCCAGATACCAGCACCTAGGTAACACGGCAAATGCTCGTAGATTCCTATACACGTGCGTAGTACCCTGCAGGAAAAGTCCCACTGAAATCAATTGGGTAGCACTTACAAAGGAATGAAAACACGTGGCAGAGGCTCAGAGCATAAACACTAGAACTGCACAGGGGATGGAAATTCCATTCTGCAAAGAATTGTGAGTTTTCAATAGTTGTCTTATTTCCAATCGGCAATAAAACTTTAAAATGTCAGAATTCTCAAGGAAATAAAATTCTGGGAGAGATGCTGGCTTGGTTTGATAGAAAGGTCTTCATTCTACTCAGATTTTCTTTCTTTAATTTTACATCACATAGCACAAACATTTTGATTTTTAATTAAAATGCCATCCTGAAATGAAAGTATTAAAAAGATCTTTCTTCAAATATTGCAAGAATACTACAAGACACAGGGCGGACTTACCCAAGAAGAACTTGCACAGCAGGAACTACAAGGCTAAGCACCCTCAAAAAACAGAAGGAGAAACGGGGCTCAATGCCTTGCCCCCTTGGGTACTCTAAAAGGGAAAGTAAAAACTCAGATAAAGAGGTGAACAGCTTGGAAGTTAACTTTGCCTAATATTAGAAGAGTTTCTGTAATTTTTTTGCCATAAAATACACCAGTGACAGTATGGCATAAAAACTCAGAGATAAATATGGTCAGAAAACCTGATTTTGTCCTCAAAGAAACTTCACTGCTTTCCCTTGGAATTTTCCAACTAAATGAAAGAAAGTGTCTTTAACTTCTAAGTTGTTTCAAAGTAATGTTGCAATTTAAAGTGTTGTTTCACTGGTTTCAAAAAGCACTATTTCTTAAGATTTTTCTGTCCCTTCCCTAATTACGTTCTGATCTTTTTTCCACTAGTAATGATAAGGAAAAATTTAGTGAAAATCTGTCTATCTACTACTTTCTTCTTTTTCTAAAATCAAGAACTATAAACAAAGGTATAAAAGTACTTTTCTATTTAAGCAGGAAAATGAATTTCAATTTCCTAACTGGAAAACTGAGAAATACGACCGATCTAGACAGTTCCTCTCCTGGAATTTTTATTTTAATTAGGCCACATTTTCAGATAACAACATTTTGGTAAAAGTACCACTGTCTGTGAATGTGTTTTTTTCTTTTGCTCTTAGTGCAAGCCAACACTCTTGCTATTTACAGGGAGCATGGTGAACTAACACAAGCACAGACCTACTCTGTCTTACTGCATCTCCCCCAGACCCTGCCTGACTGTGGTCTCCTGAACTATCTTGACCATTCTGCATCATAAATCTTAAACAGAGGAGAACTGAGTCACTCAGGGTATTTGTTTGCCAAGGGACAGCTTGCTCCCTAATACACATTTTCCAGTACTTTATCCAATCTGCTTTAAAAATGTCTCAAGGGATGAAGAAACTTGGGAAAGTGTTTTACAGGCAGTTGGAGCTCCTAATTAGGGGGTGTTTCCAGTTACTCAGCCAAAATCAATTTGTTTGTTTGTTTGTTTGTTTCATTCCCCAGGTTCTAGTAGCAGTCTGTTTCGGGTATAGGTGAGTCCTCTGTCTTTGCCAAAACATGGAGTTGATATTGCAGGTGATAAAGAGTCAGTGTGCGCTCTAAAGAAGTTTAAATGTCAAAATCTGAGTCAGGGTCATACTGTGAACCATTCTTGGCTTTCGGCCCACAGACCAGATAGAGACAATACCTGCTGCTATTTATCTGTCCTGTTCTGTTTTCAGCCTCGTTCCACCCGGTGGCATTAACTGTTACAGCAAATAAGGGAGAGCATGTGAATATTTCCTTCATCAGAATGGCAGCAAAAGAAGAAGATGCAGTGATCTACAAAAATGGTAATTAACCTTTCTCTCTTGTCTTTTCCTCCTGTTATAGTCTTAGCCAAGTGCCACGTAACTCTTTAAAGTCATTGCTGGCGATGCTCGTGCTGTGCAACTGGAGCAGATATAATTTATCAAGCATTTAATGTTCCCTAAAGGAGCCATTTGCCATATCCAATATATTGAGCTGACCTGTTTCTCTTCCACCAGAATGCCAAATTCTCTGCTTATTCCTTTGCTTTGTTTCTCATTTTCCTTTTGGATTTCCTTCTATATCCCCTTATGTATTTGCCTGGCTGATTTTAGCATCTTTTTGGTTTTTTACTGTGCCACTGTGAAGGCCTAGTTACTGCATCTTTCTTTGCATTTCTACTGCTTTTCAAGAGCGTACCTCTCTTCAAGCCATTCTTCAAATGGCTTTTAGATTTTATGATGCTTTTCAGGCTAAGAAATTAAGCACTAGTAAGCTGCTATTAGAAAGGCAAAACTGTCAACAAGATCTAATCCTTACTTCATTCAACTACAAAAATTAGGCAGATATTGTAAAACTTATGACAGCAACTTTTCTATCTAACATGGCACCTAAATCACACGTCACTCACTGTTCAGCTGTGTGCTGCTACTGCTTGTCACTTGGAAATATGTGCAGTTTGCTATCTGCCTCCTGTATAAATGTAGAAAAATATTGGTCACTAAAACTCACAGTGCCTTCATACTTAATCAGAATGTTAGACCCCAACAAATTATCGTCGTTGAAAGCACATGTAATGTACTGGCCCATCTTTGTCTACTGATAGCCTAGCTTACAGTGAGCTACCAGGAAACAGGGAGTAAATCGGGCAGGATGAGGTAAGGAAGTGCCAGCACACTGCAAAAGAACACAGGCAGTGGGTCAACCCCAGTTATTGAATACCTGGAGCGCTTCTCTACAGGCTGGGAGAGAAAAATAACCAAAAGGCACCTTTTAAAAAGGCGATATGCAAAGCAGAGTTTCTGGAAGATCTGTTCCGTTGCTCTTCAGAGATTCAGCGATGGCAGTGCAAAGTGGAGAAAGTTTGCCATCATTTGTCCTTTCATGGTCCCCAGGGAAATGTTGTGATCTTGTGTCAAGCATTTTCTCATACAAGAACCAGCTGGCATGTCAGAGCAGGAGTGCTTACATCATGGTGCTGCCTTAGCTGGGATTCCAACTGGAAATTTGGCAAAAAGCCTCAAATTCACCATGTCTCTGGACAGTAGGTCAAGTTCTCCGCCTGAGATTGCAGCTGAAATAGCATCCCTCAGGATTCCTGATACAGCAGCTGGCAAAGAAGAGAAAATACTCGTCCTGTTATATTTAACTCTTGTGATCTTTCACTTCTGTCATTAATATACCACCTTCCCCTTGCAGATCCTCACTAGGGCTGTCTAGAGAATGAAACTGTTCTGCTAAATAAGATTGCTGTAAGACATTGGAATAACATGTGCCATCTTCAAAAACAAGCCACAAAACCTGAACCTTGCTAACAGACTGTGAGCATAAGGCTTTCTTAATACTTTGCTGACAAGTTTGTTTTGCGGCTTGTAACTCAAAAGATATGCAAAAAAAGCACCCTAGTTTCAGAACTATTCCCTTTCATTCTTTGCTCTTTTTTTGAAGAACTGTTATGTATTGTCATGGACTAAACTGACCCAAGATCTTTTTGCTGTTTTGATTACGATCCTCAGCAAAGTTTTACATTTCCAGGCTGCCTGAAATTTGACTATAATCAAATTGATAGTATGATAGTATGTATGGTCACAGACAGTAAAGGTCCTGCCTGACGCTGTTTGTCTTCTAAATTTTTTCAGCACAGTGAAAAGTGTTGTTTTGTTATCAGCGTAACTGTAAGGGGATGTAGAAGGTAAGGGCATTTGGTTTGTGGGAGCATCATCTGGTTAATGGTCATTCAGCGAAAAAGACTAAGGGAAGAAACACAAGAAGTAATAAATAAACTGACGCGCAAGCCCTAAGGAGTGGCAGATGACAGAGAAAACATGAAAGGACAGAGCTCTTCAGCTTCTGAGGGACACTCAGGGAACAACACAAAGCCCTGAGCAGTTCAGCCAGAGCTTTACAAGTATAAGAAGTGGGGAGCAGGATTACCATGCACCTCAAGGGGAAAGAGCAAACTTACTACGGGAAGATTGAAGGGGACTGTGAGCATATGTGAAATATTTAGAGATAGAGCCAAACACGGGAAAGGGAGGACTCAAAGTAAACGGGAAAGGAACAAGCACGGTAAAAAGGGGTGGGAGGCAGGTAGAAGGTGCCACTGATCTGGCCAAGCTCTGCTTGACAGTTGGTCCAATCTTATTAAGCTCTATTCTTAGTTATTCTTCAACATAAGTGTGCTCTCTACCTGGAACGCATATGTATAATCTGCTAGTGCCCTTCAGGCCAGACAAAAAGGCACAACAATTTGGCTCCTAGTAACTGGAAACACATGCCAGGGGTCAAAGGGGCTTGTCTGGGGCCAGCAACTGTAGGGATTGTAAGAGATGTAAGGCCAGTTACGGCAGGGACCCACTGGCATGTGTATGTGTGTGTGCGCATGCGTGCGCACATATGTGACGCTAGCAAACTTTAAGCCAGGCTAACCAGCGAGTAGGATAAGAGGTCTGAGAGCCAGCTATCAGAGAGATTGTAGGTCCAGGCCAGCTAAGACACATTTTTGGGTGTCTGAGCCTATGAGATACACTAGCAAGCCTGACTAGCTGGCAAGTGCGAATAGGATCAGGCCACCTGGGTTGTTCCTGTGTATGTGAGTCCTGTGTGCACATGCAGTACCTGTAACAGCATAGTTCTGCTGTGTGGGTGTGTTTGTGGCTGCCTGTGTCAGTACAGTGAGGTGGTATGTTTTAGTGGCAAATGGCTGGGCCTGGCATTAGCCAACTGCAGCTGCCTTGCTCTAACAGGCTGGAGTGGAAGGATTCCCAGCAGTCCCGAAGTCCACTGGATGCACCTTCTCTTTGGCAGCAACCAATGTTCAAATGTTGTTACACGGTGATCCAGAGGGATGGGAGAAGACCAAATGCTATTGCCTTACCTAGCAACCATGTATGACCAACTACAGCAAACCTAGAATAACATAGATAAGCTCCCTTGGTGAAAAAAACAGAAGAGACAGAAACATGTTAAGTCTGGGAAGAAAAGATAAAGCCGTGTTGTGTTCTTCCTCCTTTGGTCTGCTAAGTAAATCTTTGTGCTACTCAGATTAAATAGGACCTGGCTGGCGTTTGCTGCCAGCCACACTAGACTGCTTACAGATGGTCACCCCTCACTTCAGGAAAGGCCAAGAAACACAATGAACACTTCTAACCACTAGACTCCTAGCAACATTCCTGTAAAACAACACTGAACTCAAAGTTGTTTGTCCCTTTCGTCTACTAGATCTCCTCAAGGTCTAGCTTCCTTTTCACTTGTAACTCTCCAATTATCAAAAACGAGTAAAGCTAAAGAGCTGTCAGCAAATTCAGAACTAATAAATAGATTTGTTTGCTCAGCTCACCCCAGCTGTCCTTCCTCAGTAACCAATGCAAACTTACTTCTGTCTGAGAGGGTGAATAGCTTCTGTCTGTTGTAACCGTGTGCTCCTTCCCCAGGTTCCTTCATCCACTCTGTGCCCAGGCACGAAGTACCGGGGGAGCTGGAAGTCTCCTATCCTCAAGTTCAACCACAGGACGCAGGGGTTTATTCTGCCAGATATATAGGAGGAAACCTCTTTACTTCTGCTTACACAAGGCTTATTGTGAGACGTAAGTTCCATTAATGTGTGCTGATGGTTAGTCGTTTGAAGTTGTAATGAATCTGAAATGAAACTTATACTGTGCCCAAATAAGGGCCAGAATCTCTCTTGGCATGAGCTGCCATCAGATTATGTCAGAAAAATTTTTTCCCAAGGATCTTCGGTACAAGCTGGTGCTGATTTAAGCAGCTGAGAGTGAAAAAAATCAGATTTGGGTTCAACTCGTCTTAGCTATTGCCAGGACAGCTTGCTCTTTTCTCAGCACCTCAGCTTTCCAAACATCAAGGAAACACAAACGAAAAAAGGTGGCACTGGGTCTCCCATAAGTATGAGATGTGGGTCTCAGCACAAAATAGGAATTTTCAAATGTCTCTGTTCTCTGTGGTGGGCTATACCAAAACCCCATTTATCGTAAGATATTTCTGATCTTTAGCATACGTTATTGCAATTTCACAAACTACCCCCAGCCTTAGTTCGCTCCTAAAGTTCAGCTCCCAGTGGATGAAAGGACCAGTTTACAATGGAGGCAGATATTTTCCATTAAGTATTCTACAGGTCTCGTAGCTCATGCTGATATGTCTATTTTCATCAGATATAAAGAAAATTGTATTCCATTAACTTGGATAGAAATGTAGAACCGATATGTAAAAAAAAATAGCTGTTCAAATATCTTATATTATGGAGAAAATGTTTCTGATGGTAAAGCATATTTCACTTGCTAACATCCACAGGATACTTCCAGAAGTCGCAAATGAATCATATAATGCCCCAAATTTGGATTTTGAAGCTATTGCCATCTTACTAAATAAAATGGTCCGAGATCTGTTCTCTAGTGCCAAGCTGCACAGCAGAAGACTTATCCATAAATTCTGCCCCCTGTCTTGAAATAGGTTTTTGTTTTGCCTATCCCGCCTATTGGGAAAACTCCTGAGGCCTAGTCTGGGAGAGTGGTAGGGAGCACGCTAATGATAAAAAGAATGGATGATTACATGCCACTGCTCAAACACGTCCTGTCTGTCTTTGAATTAGCATTATAGACACTGACTGATGATTTTTAGTGAAGTTTTTTTTTTAAAGTACTCACATGTAAGAATTTCATTGCGGGGGAAGGAGGAGATAGAGCCATGTTGATCCATTGCACTCTTGCTGAAATCTGAAAAAGCTCATCCCACTCTGGATTACTCAGTTTTAGCGAGCCTGCATTAGGACTTTCCAGTTTATTGTCTTCTTAGTCCTGACTTCACACTAGAAGAAGTCATGAAGGTCAGTTTCTGTGATGTAAGAAACTTTGTTATAAATGAAATACTGAAAATTATTGGGTCCCCTCAGCACCCACTGATTTCAGAAGCAGCCCAGAGAATCTTGCATCTTGTAGGGATAGATTAAGCATTTGCATGATAAAGAAGTCGTATATACTTGTTTGCTTCTTCTATGAAATTGGTATCAAAACTCTCACTGAAGGCATTAGAACAACTGATTGCTCTTAGTTCATTTATTCCAGAAGCAGATGAATCATCAGATGATTGATCCTTCTTATAAAGACGCAGTGAAGACAGTGAAGGTAGATGTGAACCTGGTCTGAGGAACTTTCAAGAGAAATATTGTTACAGAAAAAAATCATGACTTGCCAAACGCTGGTACAATGCCAGTGATGCCAAGCTTGGTCCTGTTGGCTTACTACCAGTACAGCTGCAGGTGAAGCTTGGACCTTTTGTAGGTCTCAGATCTGTGCTACAAGGACAGAAATCTTAAATATAGCATCTTTGTCAACTTCCAAACTTACTCTTCCAAACTAAAAAAATCTATCTCTAGTTTCAAAAATTGAAGACTTTTTCAGTTCCTTCCTTGAAGATGTTACATAGCATTACTGCATGCTGTGCAGCAGTTCTGCCCCAGAAATAGAGGCACTTCCACAAAGAAAAAAGTGATTCATTACATTAGGTCGGTCGGTGGGGTTTTGGGGGTCCATAAGGATAATATTGTTATGTATTTTACTGTTTGTCTTAATTAAAAAGAATTTTACTACTTGATCAGTTACTGTATAAAAAAACCACAAATATGTCATTATGTTTTTGCATAAAAGGATGTGAAGCTCAGAAATGGGGCCCTTCCTGTAGCTCACACTGCCCTTCCTGCACAAACAACGGCATTTGTCATGAAGATACTGGGGAATGCATCTGTCCTCCAGGTTTTATGGGAAAAACATGTGAGAAAGGTAAGCAAATATTATTTTCACAGATTGCTTATTAATTTGTTCTCAATTGCAGAAGCTGGCAGATAATTGAGGGAAGCATCAAATGGAGTATCCTTGTTTTACGCTTTATAGCTATAGCATTAACTGCAGGTGCTGGAGACGGGAAAGTGTTGGGCGAGATGAACCCTGAATTAGTAAGGCTGTTCTTGTAGTTGTGACTTAACTTTGCCCTCTCTTCTTCTAGTAGAGATTATGTTGCCAGGGAAGATGAATGTTTCCAACTCTTCTTGATCAATACGCACTTGGACAGTGTGCTAGATAATCTCACCTAGGGTCCCCTTCCCCCGAGGGGTCGGACCCAATGATCTTTAGAGGTCCCTTCCAACCTGGGCTGTTCTAAGATTGCCCTGAAATTCAATATGCTCGAAGCTACTGAACGACTGTTAAATGCATGGCAAAACATGATCTTAGGGATACACTGGAACTGGGAAATGAAGCCTTATGTTAGAGATTCCCTGGCTACTTCTGAACAAGCTGCTAACGTGCTCAAAGGGTGATTTGTCTCTGTGGGGGCATATCAACAGTATATGTATGTTTGTGTGTATCCGTGTCTGTGACAGTCTGAATTCTGAAATAATTACAGCATTAATCTGATCTCTCCAAGCAACTTTTGGTCCAATGCTAAATATGTATCTTAATATTTTGACTGAATCGCAATGCTGCAAATACTAGAGCTAAACTATTGGAATAGTTGACATCTGAAATAATCAAATGTAGCACTGATCATATCAGAAAAGCAAAGCCGTGAGCTTGGAAGTTTCATATGCACTGACCTCTAAGAAGAATATTTGGTTTTCATGGCACTATTTGACTGTTTTATATTAAAAAGGCTTATAAAGCTGCTTTATTGCTGAAGTACTGTCCTCACATATCCAAAGCAATGGGTGCTTTGCTGATGGATCCTCACATAAGAGAAAGTTATGTTTGTTTCTGCTGCCTGAACTGACCCATTAGTGCAGCTGTGGCTTAAGTTGTTATGGATGTTAAATATATCTTGTATCTGAATGGTAAAAATGCTATTTTTATTTTAATTCATGTTTTCTGCTGTCTAAAGCTGTATCGTTAGAAGCATTAGCTCTTTTGTGGACCTAATGCTGTTGGACTATTCTTTCCCTCTCTCCCTTCGACAGCTTGTGGAGCCAATACATTTGGCAAAACATGTGAGGAGAGCTGTAAAGAAAACTATGGCTGCAGAAACTATATGTTCTGTCTACCAGATCCATATGGTTGTTCTTGCGCCACAGGATGGATGGGACTGGAATGTGATAAAGGTAAAGGATATGAGGAATGGTGAGGAGTCCTCAGTGTGCTGTACATAGAAAATATAGAAGGGAACTAACAGAGGAGAGTAAAAGATGGGATTTTTTACATTCTGTAAAAGAGGGATAATAATATTTACCCCTCTCAGAGGATCATGTCAGATTCTCAGAAGGACACAATAAAGTTGAAAAATATTCAAGTAATCCTGCAAAATTAACTGATATTCTACTGAGACATTAAAAATCCTCCAACACCTACAGTCCTGCTGTATTCCTACAAGTCAAACTGAGCAATTCTGTGCCAAAGATATATCTGTCGCTGAGCAATACTGAGCAGCACTATATCGTGTGTCATGATCTGAAATTGAAGACAGACACCAAGAGAAGCCTTGTTCGTTTCAATTAAACTTCAATCTCTTTGGGACACAATGCACACCTTCCTTTATGAATATGTGCCATCTTGTTCAATGGTGATGTAACTCTGGTGGAGCCTTTGGACGCTACCACAGTGCAAGTGAAAAAGCAGTGGAGACTGAAGAAGCTTCTGTGTTGGCATCTAGTCTACAAATGACAGGCATGGATACAAATGTGGTCTACTTTTTTAACGTTAGTGTGTTCTCAGGGTGATTTAGTGCTAATACACGTAGTTTCAAAGTAAAGTTCACTGAGGGAACTAAACCCTACTGGAGAATTTATGCATGACACTGAAAACTAATGGCAGACATTTGCTAGTACCTTTACACTAACTGGGAACTTATGTACTTGCAGAGTGCAAACCTGGTTTTTATGGGCCGGATTGCAAACTCAAATGTAACTGTCACAACCGAGGGACATGCGACAGGTTTAAGGGCTGCATCTGCTCCCTCGGATGGCATGGTCTGCAATGTGAAAAAGAAGGTAAAGCAAGGTAACACGGTAGTAAATGGCTTTTCCCAGTGTAACTGAAACAGATCTTCATGCTGGCTGGCGTTTACACTCCAGGCTGGAATCCTTGCTCTCTCAATTACATTCCAGGGCCCAGCCACTTCTGCGAATCTTTATTGCAATGCGGTGTTTTTAAGTCTCTGCCCCATATGCTTCATTTAGCAAGCTGGTACACTATCATTTCATCTGATTTTGCTTTCATTAGAGGTAGATTTGCAAACCTTACTCCATGAGATTTGACACTGACCTTAATGTCAATTACTGACAGAAGCTGCACATCCTACCTGCACGATCACCTTTTGGATAGGCTCATGATAGTTTACCATTACCTACTTCTTATTCATCTGCATACACTCCTATATCATGTGCCATGATCTGAAGTTGACGACAGACACCAAGACAAGCCCAGAGTTTGAAACAGCTCGTGTCTCTCTGGAAGTTAAGCTTGAGAAGCTGAACATACCTTATTCAGAATCTCTTTGGATTCAGGCAAGGTTCACACACAATATTTTATAAGATGCGCTCAGCACCTATTATTTCTGCTTGATAAATAAAGTGAAAAACCCACTGTTAACTTGTAAAAGCTTTTAAGCACAAAAACAAGCAGAGAAAGAAGACCATGATCCAACCACCCAAACTATACTGTTGTGATCTGACTGCTCTTATAAATAGACAATATGGAAACAAATAGATACTGTACATTCGGTACAAAATATGTGCATGATTTTTCCATAGCTAGACTGTCTGCACTTAGAATGTCAGCCAGAGAGAGAAGGGAGGGTAGTGGAGGAAAAGGGAGGGGAGGGAAGAGAAAGAAGGGTGGACTCAGGGCTTGTTCCTGACTTTGGTAAGTGTGGTCCTTGCGTACGCTCACACAAGTGGAGGGAGAACCAGACTCCCATGTTGCCAGTGCTCATTGCACACCTAAACCTGTTTTGGTGCTGCCTTTTTAAAGTTCTCTTTGAAGGCTGACATTAAAATTCTGTCTATCTTCTGTAGGTTCAGCAGATGTTTCACCTCAGATAGAAAACTTACTAGACCCTGTAGAACTCAATTCTGGTGTTGAATTCAAGCCTTTTTGTATAGCAACTGGGATGCCACTTCCTAAATCTGAAGAATTTAAACTATTGAAGCAAGATGGAACTGTCCTAAGGGTAGGCTTCTGATAAATTGCTTCCTATTATTTCTGATGTTTATTCGACTTTATCTGTAGTTAATGCACACTTTTCAAACATAATGTGAAATTTCAATATTTTGAGATACCTCATGAACTGGAGGACATACGAAACTATGTAATTTACCATTGTAGACCATTTTTATTAATATCACTAAACTCTAGATGAGTTCCTAAATTACGAGAAAATGTCATGGGAATATTCCTAAATGCCCACATTTTTCAGGCCCTGTACATCTTTTGTCATTTCAGCCTGCCCTGATAGTTACCAGCAATCGCTCTGAAGCCATGTTTACAATTAATCGAATCCAGCCCCGTGATACAGGAACCTGGGTCTGCAGTGTGCAGACAGTAGCAGGAATGGCAGAAAAAGCATTTCAAGTTACAGTCAAAGGTAAACCATGAATCTCTTCAAATGTCTTTGGCTTTCTACCTTAAAGGCAGTTTTATACTCTACCATGGGAGAGCTTTCTGTTCTCTGCACTGTAGGACAATGTCTGAATAAATATCTACAGTCAGAATACAAAGAGAAACCCTTTCTAAGCAACATACTAGTTATGTGTATTGAAAAAAATCAGAGTGATGGTAAGAATTAGAAGAAAATCCAAGGGTTTTTTGAAAGATCTAAACTGCCAGCTCATAATAGTTTTGAAGAATGTCTCCGATTTTGCTACAGATCTAGGAAGACACCAGAGTTTTACTGATACAGGGAATTAAATGTCTGGTTTAATACTTGTGTTCTTGCTTAGTTCCTCCTGTGCCACAGTATGCTCCAAGGCTGACAGATAGCGGACATAATTTTCTCATAATTGATATCAATGCTGAGTTACATCTTGGAGATGGACCTGTTGTGTCAACAAAACTCCTGTACAAGCCAGCAAAACATTATCAGTCCTGGATGTCTGTGGAAGGTAAAAGGACATTCTTTGATTCCCTTAAACACAAACTTCAGCTGTGTGCTGAAACATAGTGTGGTGTCTGCTCTTCACTAGACTCAAAATACTCTACAATGCATGAAAGTTAAATCTTTTATGACTGGATGCATGACTTTTTGTATATCACTATGTATAATGCCAATGTGGATGTGGAACACCAACAGTAGTCAAAAGCGTATATTCAGTTTTCAGTAACTAAAGGGTTCCCTTCTCCTTCCTTAAGATAAACAGTACTCAATGTTTGTCCCAGCTGTTGACAACTCCCATGTAAAGAGCAGGTTTTCAAAAGTAGTGAACAGTATGGAGATGTCATGGAATGCCTACAATCTTCCTTCAGGTCTATTGTGCCGTCTGTTGAGACAAATATCTTACATAAATATTTATCAGGAATGGTATGGGCAAAATTAAGCCTGCTTGTGAGTTAGATGTCTGCTTCCAGCCCTGTTTTAACATTTTATGCAAGGCCTAAAATATTACAGGAAACATTACAGGAACTTCAACAGGCGACAAACAGCCATTGCAACTAATTCAAGGTAGCCCAAGACCTGCACACACAACGCACACTGCGTAAGCAACCAGACTTGTTCTGTCCTGAAGCAAGGGCAGATAGAAACATCCTTTGGGCTGCACTGGAGCTCAACTTTAATTATTTTATGCTTCTAAATAGCTTATTGTAGTGAGTCAGGAACAAAAGAAGAGCCTGAGTGTCTTACCTTCCATGGTTAGTGGCTCAGGAATGTTTTCCAAACATTTTCTTCCCTAACAATCTTCCTCAGCGTGGGCTATAGCTTTACTTTCTGCTTTCATTGTCAGTAAAAGGCACAACCAAAAGACTGGACAATCTGGAACCAAAAACACAATATCAGTTTTGTGTGCAGCTGAGTCGGCGAGGGGAAGGTGGGGAAGGCCATCCTGGACCACAGGCTAGCTTCACAACAGCTGCGCTTGGTAAGTCATCACCGTGGCTTTTCGCAAAAGGGCTGTTTCAGCTGTTTTTCTCGGTGGTCTGTTCCCTGATCTCTGACACAGCACTTTCATTTGAGCAAAGAAGGATGGATATGAAAACTATGTAGAGTCTTTAAAAATAATCTCAGGCAAAGAAAAAAAAAAAGAAGAAAAAAAAAAATCAGAGGTGAAGAAAACCTGAAAAAGGCAGAACTATTATTCCCCCAGATTTAGAGAAGGGGGGTCTGGGAGTAGAAAATTTACATATTTTATCTGGCTGTGCAGCAGAGTTGGGGATAGAAATCACTATAGGTAACTATCAGGTTTTCAAAAGTTGTGAGCAGTATGGAGACATCCTGGAGCATCTGCAACCTTCCTTTGTGTCTGTGGTACCTTCTGGTGAGACAAGTATCTTACCTAAAGATATCTATCTAAATAGATATAGCTAAATATCTTATCTAAAGATACCTACCTTACCTGTACGACAGTCCTTCCTCCTAATACTAGATCAGTCCTTCCTCTTAGTATTAGATCAGTTTAATTTAAAAGTGCAGATGTCTGAACAGGCAGAGAAGCTTTTAGTCCACTGTGGATACAGCCCAAACTGAACACAGACATACAAAATAAATGAGGATTGCACCAGGAACTATCTAACAAAAGAGCTGGTTTCTCAAGTCTAAAAACTGCATCTGCAACACCAGCTCAGTGAGGAGACCTTTTTGTTTACATAACAGATGTTGATAAGATACTGCAGGATTATTAACACTTCTTAGATCTAATTTCTGCCCAATTGGGTGGGGTGGCAGGGAGAATTACCCTTTGTCACTCCAAGTTAAGGCAACTGGCTGGGAATTACTGGTACCTCTCTTTTAGCTTGCATACCAGACTTGAAATCTTGTTCCCTGTCTCACTGTGGCTTTTCCAAGGTCTTCCTCCACCAGAAGGTCTCGCCCTCTTCCCAAAAAGTATGACATCCCTGAATTTGTCATGGCATCCTTTAACACTGAGGGCAGAGGATGACATTCGTGTTGAAGTGGAAAGGAAGAGCGTGAATGACAACGGTGATGAGAGCAGTGTTATTACTCAAGTGCCAGGAAATATGTCCACGCTGATCATTAAAGATCTTGAGCCTAGACAGCAATACATGTGCAGGGTACGGGTGAACACCAGGTCCCAAGGAGAATGGAGCAACTATCTGTATGCATGGACTTTCAGTGACAGTAAGTAGCTGATTCACATCCTTTTGTTTAATTCTTCCTTTTTTCCACCAGTGATCAGGCTGATTGTCACTTCATGACTACATTAAATGTAATCCTTTGTTCCAGTAGCAGTTCCTGATGATCATTTGTGGTTGTTATTACTGCTATTATGAAGATATAGCTTAGTGTCCAAAGAAATTCTTATGCTGGAAATTATCAGGAACGAATTAAAAAAATGGGAAAAACAAATCAAAAGTATGGTAATACACATCTTCATTTAAGTGTGATTTATCATTCTGACATGCAGCATTTTTTCCTCCTTATAATGATGAATACACAGAGTTCCCTACTCCAAGCTCTTTTGTTACTCAAAAAAACCCCCAGCACTCAGACCCTGCAATTCAGCTATGACAATACAGAAACAGTCAGCAGTTAAAGACGGAAGACAAGATACAATGCAAGGTAAAACCCCTGAGCAAGGAGTAGTTAAGTGTGCTACAAAGAAGATCAATGACCGCTCTTGAGTTCCCTGAGTGTGAGTGGTGTCCTTTCATAATGCCACAACAAATGCCCTATCTGAATGAGGTACCATGTGAACAGACATCCATCTGAATGCCTAACAGGTGCCACTGCCCACACCATACACTGGAAAGGTGGGCTTCTTCCTCCTTACAGGTTGTGTGAGGAGGCCCTCACTGAGGTCCTACATGCATTAACAGAAGAATCATAGCTGTCATGGGACACTCCAGTTTCCTGAGCTCTGACACAAAACTGCACTAAGAAAAAGATAAGGGTACTGTTTTCCAGGAGGAGGTATTTGACTCAATAGTCATGGGTTTCTCCACAAGTCTAGCGCTCCCCCCTGCTGATGGTTTTCTGGTGAAATTTGTAGAAATGTTAGTATCGATTTCTCTTCTTTCTAACAGCCTGTATCGTGACAGGGAGTTGCTCCCTCCCTGAAGCACTGATGGTATGGAACCTGGGAATGACATGAGGGTGATGATGCAGTACAGAAGGAAATTAACCCTTTGTGCATTAATTTGAAAGCAACATGTTGTCCTTGCATACAGCTCAGAGAATTCGTATCTTCATCCCAGGAGAAGAGTTTACTGAATGCTACTCCAACCTCTGCTGGAAGTATGGAGTACTGCAATATGGGTGACAACACATTAAGTTCATGGAACTATAGCATCCTGTTACCATAGCTTGTCACCAAAGTTCTGCCTCTGTTTAGCACAGAAAAAGCACCGAGGAAAGTGTTTGACTCACAGTGGGAAGGAGAAAGTGGTGGATGTATGCTCCAATGCTTTGTGTGTGTTTGTTCTCAGGAATCCCTCCGGCGCCATACAACATCAGGTTCTCTAACACCACAGACACATCCTCAGTCATCTCTTGGACAACTGCCGAGGGTCACTCCATCTCCTCCATCATCATCAGCTACAAAATTTATGGCAAGGCTGAGTACAACCACATCGATATTATCATAAAGAACACCAGCATTACTCAATACCATCTCAAGGGCCTGGAGCCAAACACTGTGTACCAGGTTCAGATCAATGCTCAGAACAACATTGGCTTGAGCAACCCAAACACCTCCTTTGAACTGAAGACTCTTCCAGAAGCTAAAGGTTGGTTATTCCAGCATGCTGGGCTTGCACAAACCAAGTCGGTTAGCTAAGGCAAAGTCACACTATTTTGTTTTATTTTTTTATTATTAGTTTTCTTTTGCTCTGAATTTTGACACACAACAGAGCAGCACCAAAATTTGGTTCTCAGTTCACTGCATGGCATTGGCGAAGTGACAACGTGCAACATTTGTGTGTATCCAGCTCATAATTTAACAGCTCATAAATTAAATGACCTGCATGTAATAGGACTGTTAGGTCACTGAAAGTGACCTTAGCTCTGCTGTGCCTGAATTCAGTGTGACCTTCAGGTTCTCATACTTCTGGAAATCAGAGCATCCAATGTCTGTGGCATTTTTGGAAAACAAAGGGATGTATCTCTGTGTCTTTATACGGTTTACAAGATGGGAGTATTTAGCTGTACATTGTTTGTGACTTTTTCAGAATTAGCTGGAAGTAAGGGTGAACTCTTTCTGTGATTCCTCAACAGCTCCATACGAATCAAAAGGAGGCAAAATGCTGCTTATTGCTATCCTTGGCTCTGCAGGGATGACCTGTGTAACAATTCTCCTGGCCTTTCTCATCATGCTGCAGTTAAAGAGAGCCAACTTCCAGCGTCGAATGGCTCAGGCTTTCCAAAATGTGGTGGTGGGTTTCCAGCTTTCCTATGTCAGTCTGGTTATTAATTTGGGGCCCATACTTTCCTGTTTTTTCCAGTTCCTTTTCCCCGGCCTTCCCAAATACTGTCTTTTCTTCACGTGTGCAATTAGTACTGTTGTTGTAAAGCTTCTCTGCTAGTGGCCCTGTAGCTGAAGCAACCACAGTTTTAGGGTATAAGGTAGACAACCTGACTTGAAAAAAGTTGCACACCTTTAATCCTTCTCCCTCTTCTGTCTTGTTGTACCTATGTATGACAAATACTGAGCCAGACAGAATGGCCTGTTCTCCCTCTATGAAGTTCTTGATTTTGAAAATTACATTTTTTAATGTTGTTTTTGAGTATCAGTGACAGTTCCACCATGGCTTTTCAACCTGGGGACAGCACACCAGGGATCAGTCAACAACAACATCACAGCTCTGGCTGTGAGGAAATTGCTGAAGGTTGTGACATCTTGTAGAGATATCGTGCTCTCTACATATGTGCACATATATTTGTATCCTGCTATAGTCTCTTTATCACTCTGCTTCCTGGTGCTATTTTCTCACTTCAGAGGGGAACTTGTGAGGCAGAAAGAGCTCCTCCATATGGATCTGCACAGGCTGTTTCATAAACAGGGGGCCAGGGGCTCATCCAAAAAGATGGTCAGTCTCCAGGCCACAGAGTAGAGCTCCTGCTCCCTGTGCCGAAACTTTTCCCACAGAAGTATTTCGTGGGAACGTGTAACTGAAGTAGAGATATGTCTCCTCAAGTATGGAGGAAGGTCATTTCCACTCTCTTTTGTTTTGTTGCTTCTTTTTTCCTCAGTCTTCCTACTGTGCCTGATCAGCACAGGATTTAGTCAACCCTGATGCAAGAAAAATGTCAAATCTGAGACTTAAAACTAGTTTTGAGATCAGTTTTAACAAACAATTTTTGCCCAGCTCCTTCATCTTCAAGATGATTATAAAACTCTTCAGGTTTACAAAGGTACTTATGCAGAAATTAGGAGCCTGATTAATTTTGTGGATTTAGGCAGAAGTTCTTGATGCAGTTAGTGTCTAAAGCAGGTGTAATTGTCTACTGTACTTGCTCTTGCATAAGCAAGAGATGGATCAGGCTCCGTGTGTGTGTTCATGTGTGAGCACATGTGTGTTCAGGGAGTGTAATCAAGGGCATTTCTCAGTAAAGTAGAAATCACTGTTCATGTCATTTGCTTACCTTTGTTACAGAGGGAAGAGCCAGCTGTACAGTTTAACTCAGGTACTCTCACCCTGAGCAGGAAAGCCAAAAACAGCCCAGATCCCACTATTTATCCAGTTCTTGAGTGGAATGACATAAAATTTCAAGATGTGATTGGGGAAGGTAACTTTGGGCAAGTCCTGAAAGCACGCATTAAGAAGGATGGCTTACGCATGGATGCTGCGATTAAAAGGATGAAAGGTAGCAAAGATCAGAGACTCTGAGACTAAAGACTTTTCTTGGTTGTTTGTTACAAGTGTTTCCCTATCATACAAAATGCTTAGTAGCCCTCTCCTAAAGCTAAAATAAATATTCCCAGTTGTTAGCGAAATTGTATCAGCTGTCACTAGGAAAAGATTTGTGCCCTGGCAAAGACCGTCTTTCTGCATGGTCAAGTTGGTTTATATTTCTCTCTGTTAACATAATTAACTATTATGCATTTTTCAATTCATAGGTCAATATGAACTTCATGTGTGAGTTCACCTGCAAAGTGGGAGCTGCTAAAAGATGCCTTTAGTAGAGTGAGGGACACAGAGCTTGCCTTGGGGCACAGCATTTACTCATTCTGCTTTACCTTAGCCATTCGGACACAACTGTATCCATGCATCGACATACATACTTATATGTGTGTGTGTAGATATACATGTACGTACATATATATATATATATATACACAAATATATATGTACACATGCTATGAGGATCACTCATTTTCTTTGTTCTCATTGGATATGACTGCCACGTTTCAGAGAGAACTGCAATACTGCAAGAATGTACGTATTTTCTTGAAATTCATTAGATCATTACCTAGGCAAATTGGGAGACACTCCTCTTAAGGATGATGATCATTTGAAAAAGAGCCAAGGTCTGCTTGCAGGTAGAAATAATCAACAGCACACACCGGGAAGGATTTTTAGGCAGCTGGTTTTCTTATGGTCTGCTATGACATTTTACATTCTCCGTAAGGGAAGTGACACAGTTACATTAAGATTCTTTCTCTGCAGGCGACTGCTGCAGACATTAAGTTCTCTTTTTTGTTGGATTGTGAAGTCCTACTTTTTTTTCAGTACATATTAATGTATTTTAGAGTTTTTCTCTCTTTATTGAGGCTGAAGCGGTAGTGTCCCAAGCACCCCAGGGTCCTCATGATTATCAACAATATACAAATGCGTGCTTATTTGATTTTCAGAGTATGCCTCAAAAGATGATCACAGAGACTTTGCTGGAGAACTTGAAGTTCTTTGTAAACTTGGTCATCACCCCAACATAATAAATCTCTTGGGAGCATGTGAACATCGGGGTAAGATACTCTTGAATATGTATACTTTAAAAAATTAATTTTAAAAAAACCAAACCCACAGTACAGCTCATAGAAACACTAGCTCATAAGCAGGTCTTTCTGTAACATTTGTTAAAAAGCCAAATAAACTTGATTTTAGACCTACAAGCCCACATTAATCCTTCAGAAATGATGTTCTTTAATAGCTCTAAATTCTCCTCTGCACCTAGGAATTACGCTGTTTGATATTTCCCCTCCAGCCTGCTTTATGTTTATTTCTTTTTCACGCAAAGGAGTGTAAGTGTCCAAATACTATTACTGACCATCTTTTACTTTCTGATGTGCTCACTATCTGATGTTTCATTAGGATATCTTTATCTTGCTATCGAATATGCCCCCCATGGAAATTTGCTGGACTTCCTTCGGAAAAGCAGAGTGCTAGAGACAGACCCAGCATTTGCTATTGCCAACAGCACTGCATCTACACTTTCCTCTCAGCAGCTTCTGCATTTTGCAGCAGACGTTGCTAGAGGGATGGACTACTTGAGCCAGAAACAGGTCAGTCTTCAACTCTCTAGCCACTGAAAGCACAGCAATTCATTTCTCAGGGATTATGCCTTTTAATTAAATCAAAATACAGTTTTAATTATAGCTTCAGTAGAACCCACTGATGAGTTTTATTTTGTTGCGTTCACTTAGCCCTATCAAATTCAGTGTCATGGGGAATCAAAGAAGAGGCATTAAAATTTACAAACAATGCAGTAACTTTCATCTTCAGATAAAGTTTAAAACATTCTTGGTCGTGACATACCAGGCTGTTCATTTTGGGTTTTGTTCTTTTTCTGAATGTTTGCAATTTTCAATATAACACTAAAATAATACATGAAAAGCTCATTCATACTGTTCTGATTTCATTTGTTTGGTTTGGTATGTTTTGTTGTTTTTTTTTTCTAACCTTAGTTTATTCATCGAGATTTGGCAGCAAGAAACATCTTGGTTGGAGAAAATTATGTTGCAAAAATAGCTGACTTCGGCTTATCAAGAGGTCAAGAAGTTTATGTTAAGAAGACCATGGTAAGGATCAAAGGAAACTGATATAGTCTGTTTTCCTCTTTTTTGTTTTCTTGTTTCTTTGTGTTTTCACCTGAACAAAAAAGCATACTCATGGGTACTACGGAACTGATTATTTAAAAGTTATATATAAACATATAAACATTTATATTGTATATATTAATATACATATATTACTTGTAAGTCAATTCTATACCATGTTATAATATAATATACAATGTAATTAAAAATTATTTATATGAATATGCAAGGCAGTAAAAAACCCAATTTTGCAGCCAGTTATGAAATTTAGTAAGAATGTATCATAAAACCAATATAATGTACATTTGACATATGAAGAGGACGTGTGCATGTGGGTGGATCTGCACAGCTATGAAAACAGTATTTTTGTACCAGAACTTGTCCAGCTGAGGAAAGCTGGTCTGATTTTATTGAACGAGGCCACAATTAGCAAAATGGTAACCAGAAGCATTTCAGGACCTGTGAGCTGAAAAAACAGGTGTCCAGAGCTAATGCTTTGGAAGATGTGAAAGAGGAAGACGTGTAATAAGCATCATGTAATCATACACCAGGAGTAACACCAGGTGGCCAAGGGAACAGGATTGGTTAGAGGCATCATAAGATCACTCAGGAATTACTCCCACTTCCTCTTGGTGCTGGTTGGATAAATTTTCTACTAGCTTTAGTGTGAACTGTCCCTTTAGGAAGTAAATGCACAACTTCAAGAAATAAGTTTATTTATTTGATAAATTTACTTGCATAAAGTCTGTTTTCATTAAGGTAACACGCAGAATAATTGTTGGGGTATAAATTGCAATATTGCTTTTCCAACCACCAACAAATGCACTTTCCTGAAATAATTTCTAGGGACGGCTTCCAGTGCGATGGATGGCAATTGAATCTTTGAACTACAGTGTTTATACCACAAACAGTGATGTGTAAGTATGTTTTCAAGTGGTCTTTTGATAAAGAAATACTTTTCAATATCAAGGAAAGTTTGACAGCCAGGATAACTCAAAAGACTCAGTAGCTGTGCCAGCATGAGTGAGCAATGGAAGCAAAAATAAAACCCACAACACAAAAAAGGTACTTCTATTTCATCAGCAGCATCTGAAAACGTTCTGTGTTCACAATCAGACAGCTAATTGGATTGGGGCCACTACTTTAGCTATACTTCTCATTTGAAATCAGAAACCTGATGAATCCTTGGGAAATCCAGAGAAACTCGGTATTTTAGTCAGGAAACTGGAAGTAATAGTTGGCAAAGCAGTTCTGTAATAACACAATTTGCTGAGAGGTCATGGTCTAGTAAAGGACTGTGGTTGATGGACTCATAGTGAATTAATTGTGCTAAAGATCTCACTCTTGCTTTCTGATTCTACAAACTCTATCATTATTAAAAAAAAATAATAAAAAAAGGATGAACCGCACTTCTCCGTGTTATCTGAATACTAGAAAAGCTACCTTTTTAAAATGTGAAGTCATTTTGCATTCTTGTTGCTCTCCATAATATCCCTCTGTTGCAGATGGTCATACGGTGTCCTATTATGGGAAATTGTTAGTTTAGGTAAGTATCTGAATTTTGTACTGCACAAATAAACCAATCTGAGCCAAGCCAGCTCTGTTTACTTAGTCTGTTAAAAATGTATTCCTTTGCCACAAAGTTTAATTTTTTTCTGTTTCATTGTACTATATTTTATTTAGTTTCGGTATGCTTGGAAATTGAAGACTCCTATTTTAAGACTTATATTTTAATGATCAAGACTTATATTTTAATGCCTTGGAGGGAAGGGGGCAAACATCTACTCCGAGTATTCTCAAAGAAAATTTTTGAACATTAATCTTCAAATAAAATTTAAAGGTCGTTTCTGCACCTCTATTGATGCTGTATGAGGTACAGCCTCGAACCATTTAAAGTCACTGTGTGACATGGCCTTTATGATTTGCCTTAGAGTGTGCTGGCCAAGAGATGCACACACTGACCAAGGTGCACATTGTCTTCTGGACTAATCTACCTTGTCCCACCTTTCCTTACTAAATGGGTTTGCGCTAGATATGGATGGGAAACTAACACATTGCGGTGTGGAAATTGAAGAGTCTAAGCAACTAAACATCTGTAAAAAAGGGGCACAAACAGCTTGACAATAATAGCTCCATGAGTCCATACTGGATCTTAATACCATGCTAATGAAGGAATGACTTGCCTATTGCCATCATCATATTAAAAAAACAGTTCAAATGCAATCTAGAGCAGGCCCTTAGAGTTGTAGAGAAATTCAGGCCAGGCCCACACACAATAAAAGTTTATACTCGCTTTTATTTTCCTCTTCAATACTGTGCATTAAGCACAGTATGAAAACATTAACAAAAAAAATGTAGCTGCAAAATATTCCCTAACGTTGGACTAATTTACCTGCTACTGAGTCAGTCATTCTTTTTCATTTCTGCTATGAAATTAAGCTTTCTTTTACTAAAAACACCATGTGTTTACGACAATGGATAAACTCTGTTTTAGGTGGAACACCGTATTGTGGAATGACGTGTGCAGAACTCTACGAAAAACTGCCTCAAGGGTACAGACTGGAAAAGCCTCTCAACTGTGATGATGAAGTGTAAGTAACTGCCTCAGCAAACAAAGTGAAATAGAATAACATCTGCTATAGGATATATATGACTTCTACAAGAAACTAATAAAACAACGATTTTTTTCAGGAAAACGTAAAAACTACGTTTAAAAAAAAATGTTAGAGGGTGCACAATTGGAAATACTTAGGTCCTTTTGTACCCAGCATGCACTGTTATTTGCCATGAACTCTTTCCCAGGCTCTCTGCTTCTGCCAGATACCCTGTTCTTTAAAAAAAATATGGATGGGCTTTAGGTCAAAGAAAGTTGTTTGATTATTCCAGAGGAAAGAAAATTCTTTTCAGACAGCAATCAGCTGTGGAAAATGTTAAGTCTAGTTGTGTAAAAATCCATTTTCCTTTGAAAAATAGAATGTGCAACATCTTCCAATAAACATGAATTTGTAGCTTTAACCTGTGTATCTAAACTATCAAATGTTGGTGTTTGATTTTTAAAGGTACGACCTAATGAGACAGTGCTGGAGAGAGAAACCATACGAAAGACCATCATTTGCCCAGATACTGGTGTCACTGAACAGGATGTTAGAAGAAAGGAAGGTAAAAATGAATCCCTAGAAAATATTTCGGCCATGAATAATTTCAGTATGGTTTAGGATTCTCGAGTTAACACACATTGCATCACGCTCTTTCTGCTTGTTTCCTTCCCAGACCTATGTGAATACCACCCTATATGAGAAGTTTACTTACGCAGGCATTGATTGCTCCGCTGAAGAAGCTGCTTAAGACAGGAGAAACATTCATTCGTCAATGATGTATTGAAGAAAACCAAAACTCAATCTGCTGGAGCCCAAAATGTGATCTGCTGTGTAGAACTGTGTATAGCTCTAACTGTATATAATACAGTAATACTGTTTTACTACAGATATGTATGTGTATATCACACAGTAACCTCTGCCCCCACAGGCTGTAGAAGTGTATATACTGTTCAGAGTGGGAATAGACTGAAGTAATGAATTTTTTTGTTTCATATGCAGGGTTTTCTATTTTCCTAGCCATGTAGATATAGTGTATACATATAATTACTGTAATGTATTAGGTATTGCCGTCTTAGATATTTTTGATACTTTCCAAGAGCTACTGGTAGAAAATCAGTGTCTTATAGCAGTATTTCATAGACATTTCATTATGATTTAAAAAAAAAAAAAAGCTAAGCTCAATGTGACAATGGGAGTTACACACAAACGTCAATTCAGTAGGCTGACCAAGGATAATTAATTATTAAGTAAGACTCCTGCTTGAATGTAAAAGTGAGCTAGTAGAAATAATCTGTTCAAAAATTCTATTGAGACTTGTGAGATACAAGGCATGCTATTGCTCTTCCATTGTCCAGTTTAACAGTCAGTGTGTGCCTATGTGCAAAATATGCATATATTTTGAAGTGTTTAATGCTATCAGAGGCAGCCGTACAGCAATTATCCTGAAGCATAGGATTGAGGAACATACTATGTATTGTAAAACACATTTTTACAATTAGCCTGGATATACATGAGGCTTATTCAATTTGTATTTCATTCAATAATTTCACTGCATAATTGCAAATTACTACCTGTTATGTACAAGCAGGGCTTACTTACTTCTGCTTATTTTATCCATTATGCAGTCTGTAGTGTGGTATGGCATCTTAAAAATACTGTATTCAAATGCTTCAAAATGATGACATTTGGCCTGCCAGAAAGAACTTCTAGTCCTCAGGTTAGACAAACAGAGGCAGGAACGGCTTGAGCTTCTGGTATCAAGTCAACCACATGGGATTCTGTGGATTTACCCAATTCGAATGCCGCATATACAATACACAACTTGAGATGCCTCTATTCAATCTACACCTCACAGAACTACAGCTATTAAAAACATCCACTGGTTCTGTCTGAGTTTCAGATACACAAAATGTTTCTATACCTACAATGTGCACTGGGTACCCCAGGTTCAATAGCTAGATTTTACTGTCTGTTATTCAGTGCTGGAAAGACCAATTTATGGCAGTAGGTGCCACATAAATGTTTTCCTCATAACCTTTAGCAGGTTGTATGTTCTGCCTTCCACAGGACAATACATCAGATCCCATGTCCCTCCTTCACAGGTGTCTTCTATTTGTTGCTTGGCTCTCAAGAGCATTACCAGTGCCAATAGTTTTCTATTATTACAAATACCCCACATCCTAACATTCTTTATACACCTCCACCTATTTACACCTGCTGACATCTATGCACAAGCTTAGAGTATCATCAGCTATTCCTCACGTTCTTTGTTGATATCACAGCATTAGTTTTCCCATGTTCTCTCACATACAGTTATCACAGTCATACTCAGTACAAGTTTTTTTGTTGGGAAAGAAAAGAAGCGTTTCAGACAAGTGGAGCTGGCCATGCTTTGAGGAGTATGTGACTCAGAATGGCAGGTAACTGTTTATAGTCAAGTGTTATCTATAGTTTAAAAAGAAATTATTTCACACCTGATTAGAGAAAGTGGAGCCTTTAAGAACAAAAAGGCAGGAGCAAGCCTCCACACCACTTCTCCCCCAAGCCTTCTCCCTCAACATCCTCAACTTCCATTTAGTGCAGCAGCTCTGATTGATTGTTCAACAGTCTGAGTGCAGACAAAAAAAAAATTGTCCTTGATATGTCCAAGAAAAACTCAAGAGCTACAGAAGAACACAGTGTGCTTGTCAGGAAAGCTAAGAAATTATCTGAGAACAGACACCACTGGCTAGCAAAATGCAAGATTCACCAGATACAAGGGGAGGGGTAACAAAAATTCCAAAAGCACCTTCACCCTCAGTAGATTAGCTGAAAAGTAAGGTATAACGACCCTTGGAGATGTCTGAATTCAGCTAATCCACTCAAGGGCTGCAATTCTCCTGCTCCTCAGTAACCCAAAAGGAAGCACCCATCTGGTCTTAAATGATGGGGTATTTAATTCTTACTTCTCTGTGGACAGACTGTGCCTGACGCAACTATAAAGTCAAACACAGCCCCTCCCCTCTACCCAAAATATAATGGTCACGCATTTTCTGAAACTAAAAGACAAAATGTTGACTATTACATACATCTCATCAAAACATATAAATACCAGATGGAAGAAAGTAAGGCAGATGGAAGTAGCCTTTGCTCAGCAGTATCCAGTGACAGGATGAGAAACAACGGACATAAACAGAAAACCAGGAAATTCCATTGAGGGTGGTCAGGCTATGGGAAAGATGTCCCAGAAAGGTTATTGAGTCTCCAGCCTTAGAGATACTCAAAACATGACAGGGCACTGCAGAGGACTAGACTAGATGATCTCCCCAGATGCCTTTCAATCACAGCTGTACTGTGGTTCTGTGAACTCTGCAAGATGTGTTGTAAAAAAAAAAAGTCATCCATTCTTACATTTTCATTTCCTTCTGCTTCCTTCACACAAAAATAAGTGGCAGACTTTAAAACCCTCCTCTGAAGACAGGAGAAGCTGAATCCTATCTTAAGCAGGAGACAGGTAATTATATCTGGGAGTATAGTCCAATGTTAGATGAAATGATGAACATATTTACTTCCTGAAATGCTCTACTTTTAGGGAACCTTTAAGTCAAAGCATATTGCTTTTACACTTGAATGGCTTCCTACAAGCTCAATTTATTTAAAAGAGACCAGCTGATTCTTCTCCAGAAACATGACTGTTTGTTTTCTATCTCTCCATCAGCTTTCAGAGAGAGAGAAGGAGGAAGGGAAAGGGAAAAGAAAACAAAAATCTTAAACTTTAACTGAAGTTTCTGCTGCCTGATTTTATTTCACAGAGGCTGAAGAAGGTGAAATCAAAAGTTACATCCAGAACTTTAAACAATCAGTACCTGTCATTTGCAGTAAGTGAAGTTTTCAGCTACACAGAGTAGTAAGAATGATTACAGAGATAATACTCCTTTAACAGAAGAGAAAAAAAACATATGGGTTTACTGTTCAACACAAGAATTTACTCACTGCCTCTTACTTCCCTGTATTTTGGCATTTGTGATTTCTCCTTCCTGTACATCCTAAGCTTCAGAAGTACCTAGTGTCAAGTTTTCCCATTAGACTTTCCCACTGTCCTCTTTTTTCTTTTTACATCAAAAAAAAATTGATACTGCAGCATTACAGAGCAGTGAGCCAAACCGAAGTTGATTTTCCACCCCAGATCTTGTTCCTCCAAAGCCATAATAATCACTGTTTTCTTGTTTTATTGTTGCTCTTGACCTTCCAAAGGATTAGTTCCATACAAGCAATTGCATCTTCCCTGGAATTATGACCACCAACTAGAGGAGAACAACAAAAAAAAGTTAAGAGTGTTAGATTGTGCGTTTCTTTTTAAAAGAATGGTAGCTTTGTTTATTAAGCTGAACAATTGTTGAGAATATTAAGACAATACTTTGTATTCACACAGTTTTTAGTGCAACTTCTTACTACCAGGAGTCAAGGTTAATAACCACATGCTTCTAGCAGTCCAGTATTGTCTGGCTCCAGTTTCTCACCTGATCCTCCAGCTGCAACATCCAACGGAGCATGGATTAGTAACCTGGAGTATCCAACATAACTGTCTTTGGAAAACCAGCTTCCCCAAGTCACATAATTTCAAATGAGAAGTTGAAAGAGTAACAGATGACAAAGTTGATTTTGCAACTTTTAAGTAAACTCGATAGTAAATTTCTACGTTGGTAACTTAAGGACAATCTACTTCACAAAATCTAAACAGAATGGAGTTAAAGGATTTAAATTATATATGGTTATATATTTTTATTACATGCTTAATCAAAGCTTAAAAAAACCCTTACAATTCTACACGTTTTATGCAGTTCCCATAACTACAAAAAGTACAGCAGAAAGGTTTTAATGCATTGTGGCTGGAAAACAGTGGTAGTCACCTGAACAAGAAATGCACAGTTCACTCATTAGTTGGCACTTAATGTAGGCATCAGAATACCCTTCCTAACATTGAGTCAACAGAAGTAAATGCTGGCTGCTAGGATAATGATTAGTTAACTAATGAAAGCTTTGAGCCCTTCTTACTAAAAGCCAAAGCTCCACGTTGGGGCTCTCCAAGCAACTTTAGGATAGGTGGAGGGAGAACAGACCTATATTCAGCCATCATCTTCATAAACAGATATTTGACACAGTTAAAATTGTCACATTGACTAATTGGAATATGTGTCCCTCTGTAAATCCTATATGAGCTGATCAAGGGAAAACTAAATCCTGTATCATTTGTGTTGAACAAAGATATCATTTTGAGTATAGAAGCTTTAATAAACGTAGAGAAAACCTGAGATAAACAGGTTTGGGACAGGGGCTGGTTATTCAGAAACCAAAAAAAGTTGTGGAAGAAAGAGTCTGACAGCATATGGTTCAGCATTTTCATTTAAGGGTGGCAAAATCCCCTCCCCATTCTGTTTCTGAGCTAGTGGCTCAAAAAGAGAAAGGTATTGCTTCTTTGCACTATAGAATCACAGAATCATGGAATTGTCTAGGTTGGAAGGGACCTTTCAGACCATCTAGTCCAACCATCAACCTAACACTGACAAAAACCACCACTAAGCCATGTCCCTAAGCACTATGTCTGCACGTCTTTTAAATACCTTCAGGGAGGATAACCCTTTTGGTGAAGAAATTTTTCCTAATATCTAATCTAAACCTCCCCTGGCATAACTTGAGGCCATTTCCTCTTGTCCTATTGCTTGTTACCTGGGAGAAGAGACCGTCCCCCATCTCTCTACAACCTCCTTTCCAGTAGTTGTAGAGAGCGATAAGGTCTCCCCTCAGCCTCCTTTTCTCCAGGCTAAACAATCCCAGCTCCCTCAGCTGCCCTGCATAAGACTTCTTCTCCAGACCCCTCACCAGCTTCATTGCCCTTCTCTGGACCCACTCCAGCACCTCAATGTCTTTCTTGTAGTGAGGGCCCAAAACAGTACTCAAGGTGGGGCCTCACCAGTGCTGAGTACAGGGGGGCGATCATTTCCCTAGTCCTGCTGGCCACGCTATTCCTGATACAGACCAGGATGCTCGTGGCCTTCTTAGCCACCGGGGCACACTGCTGGCTCATGTTCAGACAGGACTTAACCGACACCCCAGGTCCTTTTCCTCTTCCTCAAGCTTGTAACGCTGCATGGGGTTGTTGTGACCCAAGTGAAGGACCCAGCCCTTGTCCTTGCTGAACCTCATACCATTGGCCTCAGCCCATCAATCCAGCCTGTCCAGATCCCTCTGCAAACCCTTTCCACCTTCAAGCAGGTTAACACCTAACTTGGTGTTGTCTGCAAACTTACTGAGGACGCACTCAATCCCCTTTTTCCAGGTCATTGATAAAAATACTAAAGAGAACTGGCCCCAATACCGAGCCTGGAACAATATAGCACTGCATTACTACAGGTGTTCCATTTCCCAAAGAAGCAGAGGACTTAAGTGCCATCACAACAAAAGATGACTCTATAGCAACTGTACAAGCTTCTAGCTTGTTCTTGTAAAACTTAAATACCAGTGATTTGAGATAATTTTTCATATGTAGCAGCCTAGACTCAGAAGCAAAGGTCTTCAGACATTTACAGACATGTAGTTGCAGTTCAGGTGTCTACTGACTTAAAGCAGTGGAGTATCTCCTTGAATGTGGAAGTGGTTATACTTATATATATTCTCTCTCAGTGAGCAAATAATTCAGACAGTCATGGTAGTCATCTGCAACAGCATTAGTGTGTTACATGAATGCTTTTACCAGCATATTTTATAAGAACTATCCCTGCAATATCTATTTAGATTGGACATATAAAGAGCTGTGGAAGCTAACAGTTTTACACCACCGAGTCACAGAATCAGAAGACAGCTGGTAATAAACTTGCAGATTCTAGGTTTCTTCTCTCCTAAATGTACCATAAGAAATAAAACAGAACAGTTGCCAATAATCAAACAGAAACTATTTTGTCATTTGCATAACAAAATGGATGTGATCCTGTGAACTTCCCCTCTGCCCTTACTGTCTTTTGTCAGAGAAAGTTTCAATCCTCATCTGCTTTCCAATCCATGAAGTAGTGCTCTCTCTTGCCATTCCACCCTTCAGCTGTTAATATTTTTTAACTGGTCAAGAAAGCACAACCTGTACAAAACAGGTTTTTCAAGTAGTCTGAAAAGACTCCGTCATTTAAACAAGTCTTCTAAGCCTTCTTTTTCAATTTTTCAAAAATTCTGCAATTTTTCAGTCAATCAAGTATATGATATGCTGTAAGTCAAGCTATATCAGCAGCTGCAACTCTTCTACTTTGGACACCAAAAATCCTGGAGTTGAGACCCTTTATAAATGCAATCCTAGACAAACCCCAGTTTGAGACAGTCAGAAAAAAAAAAGGCAGTCAGTTAAATTCAGAGCAAGTTAAGTCACCACTGTCCTACTGCTTTCTGATAGCAAAGAGTGTTTCATACTACTAATCCCTAGATTTACAAAACAAGCAAATCCAGACTTGATGTTTAATACCTTTCTTCTGTCCTAGCACAAAAATAACACAAACTAGCACAAAGTAGCAGCACAAACCAAAATAAACATAGGGAATGGAAGTAATGTGTCATAATTTTTTTTCATTTTTTTCTAGAAATGGCAACTACCTAGCTCTATAGGTTAAGCTTGGATTTTAGCTCAGTGGTGATCAACAAAGAATCCAAAAATCCAAATTCAGGCAGAAGAGTCTGCTAAAGGCAGAGTTTTCACTATTTGAGATAGTCATCTTGAAGTCTGTAGAAATAACTTTTGACATCCCCCTTACCCTCACCACAGTGCCATGCATCAGACTGTCAGAGCAAAGGAAGCCAGAGGATATTAGAAAGCTTTGAGATGCAACATCCAGCTATGCCACTGGGTATCAAAAGCCACCAAGTTTTGCTCAGTGCAACCATTTTTATATTCCCTGGACAATGAAGATATGTTAGCAAAATAGAATATTATTTGTTGTCTAGAAGGCTTCACTGATAAAAGCAAATATGAATCTGGCAGTTTATTTGATACTCAGTTTAATTTGTTCTAAAATCAGATTAAACCCAATTATTTAGAATGACATGGTCAGTATAAAATATAACTCTCAAATGCAATACAGCACTAGTATTAGATGCACACTGTAGAACAGATTTATTGATTTGTCTTTGACAGCCAGCTGAGAAATTTACTGTAATTTTACTACTGAAAACCCCAGCTGAAGAGCCCCTGTATCAGCTTGGATAAGCAAGTGAACCTCAAAATATATGTTAGCCTCATCACACTACCTTCAGAATTTTAACAATGCTCCTTCTATGTGGGAAAGAAACTGGAATGCTTTTGTGTGCTGAACGCTTTGACAAGTCATCCGTACTGGGGTGAACAAGTGAGCGGCTGTGTGGTGTATAGTTGCTGTCCAGAGTTAAACCACACTACCAACCATCGTACACTTGAGGTACATCCTCTGTATTTACTATACTATTGAAGTAAAGGTATCTAAGACAAAGCTTTAAGCAAGCGCATTACTACCTTTTCAGTTTTCCGTGTTATTCCTGTCTCCCATTTCACAACACAATACACCAATTGCTTAATAAGAACCTGCACTCTTACCATCACCTTGACGAATTCTCCTGAGGTAGTCAGCCATCAGACTTGCAAGGGGTCTTTTGTGAGGCAAACCTAGCCGATGAGGAAACAATATTGATGTGTCCACTACTCTGCCATGAATTAGCTAGAAAAAAGTAGAGGCAACAGTAATGACTACACATACAGTTAATCTTGCATCTCCTTTATTTATTAAGGAAATCCCACCTAGTATGTAAGCCATTTCTTTTCTCAATAATATGCCCAAACTAATCCTTGAGCCCCAAATACTATGTCATTTGTCCTGTGTTCCCCTATTCATTATAAAATGGCAAACTGTGGGGCAAGAACTCTGGAAAAAATTGTGCCTCACAGTGATTTCTGTACACTACATTGAGGCTTATACAACAGTTGTATATATCAGTGAACATGATTAATTCTGGTTTTAGATAGACAATACCATACTGCAAGTTTCATTTGCTTTGGCCTTTAGATATCATCAGCAGGGAAGCCCATCAAGGCTAAATTCTAATTCCTTAATTAGTAATAATTACAGAATGGCTGAGGTTGGAAGGGACCTCTGGAAGTCATCTTGTCCAAACCCCCTGCTCAAGCAGGGCCACCAGGTTGCCCAGGACCACATCCAGTTGGCTTTTGAGCTCTCCAAGGTAAGAGACACCATAACCTCTCTGGACAACCTGTGACAGTGCTTGGCCCTCTCACAGTGAAAAAGTGTTTCCTGATGTTCACAGGGGACCTCCTGTGTTTCAGTTTTGTGCCCATTGCCTCTGGTCCTTGTCACTGAGCACCACTGAACAGAGCCTCACTCAGTGTCTTTCATACCCTCCCTTCAGGTATATACATTGACAAGATCCCCCCAAACCTTCCTGAGCAGATGGTTATGTTTCTTATGGAATATTGCTGCCTTTCATATTTAATAGCATAATCCATGCATTTCTGATACCTAAGGTAATTACCTGACAGGCAGCATAATTGTTTACAGAGATTCTAAAAGCAATCCCTTAGCATTATTTGAATTGTCACTGTCTTTTATGCACATACTGGCACAAGTTCAGCAAGATCAGAAAACATACAATTCTAGGTTTCTGTGAACCCAGAAATAAAGACAATATTATTCAGTGGTGATGTATAGTTACATAGGTAGAAGCACAAAACAGCAAAGTAGAAAGCCCAAGTGTCAGAACCTTTACCATGCTGTGTTTCTATATACATCTCTTCTTTCTCTGAATGTAGTGTTGTCTTTAATACAGCTATCATTTAACAATCAAGTACATTTAATTCTTTTTTTCATACATGTTGATCTGCTGAAATACAACATCCTTTTCCTTTTTGAAATTACTTAGAACACAGTAAAGACAAGTAGTGACCTCTTAAAAACGGCTTCAAAAATGTCATTTTACCTTGAGAGCAAATAAGTTATTTTCTAAGCAGTGCCCAATTAAAATTGTATCTGCACTGAACAAGTTCAGCAGTATTGCCTGTACATCCCGAAGAGATGTCGTGGTATTCTTCAGATCATCCTCTGCTGCTGCAGAGAGTCTAAAGACAGATTTAGAAGAGCTTCATTAACAGATACTAAGAAATACGTAGAAGAACTAAGTTCACAGTGGTCAGTCCCCCAGCATCTCAAGTTAACACTAGGCAGCTTTGAAGTCACACAATGCTGAAGTCAATATAAGGCTTTTTTTTCCCCCCCCCCACTTTCTCCCTTTTCACCTTGGTAGTGTAAGATAAACTAAGCTAGGTGATATTAACTTAGCTCTACCACTACAAGGAACTGAGCCTGTTTTTTGAGCATGGACCAAATACAGGGCTCTGAGCAAGTGAATATTGCTGTTGAATCAGTAGGAACACATTATGTTGGTTCTCCTCCAACTTTTTTTTACAGTGAGGCTCAAAACCTGTATTTCTTCTCAGAGCAGTTGCAGGACTTCAAAGAAATAACAGAAATTGAAAACATGTCTTCCAGGTCTCAAAGATAAAACACAATAGGAAGACCGAACACAAGTGATCTGCACTAAATACAGCTCCATCTAGTGAATCTGTACTGTCTGATGGCCTCAACACATGGCTTATGACTATACTGCCTTTCTGTGGGACAACATTTATAGATGAAATTTGCATTTGCTTCTATCCCCTTAGGGAATTTCCCAAGTTCTGGGAGGTTTAGTTTAATTTTTCTTTTTTTTTTTTTGCAAGAAGGGGAGAAGAAGTCTTCAAATGTGGAAAAAAATAAATTTAGTTTGGCAAAGGGAAAAATCCTTCTTAATCGAGCCTTTAAGAACAAAAGCCTCATTCCTGATTGAAAGTCTTTATGTTACTAGAAACAGACATTTGAGAGGCATGTTTCTTCTTATACACTTATCTGCCAATTTATTGTCTAATCCTGAAATACTATAGACTAATTAGCATACCTTATATCGTAGTCTACAACTTTACCATCTGGTTTAACAAACGTATCATAGACAACCTGTAGCTTAGCATCAACCACTGTCACTCTAGTTAGTTCCAAGCCGTGGGTTGTGTAACACTGAAGAAAAAAGTAAATTTAAAGAACATTTACACAGCAATGATGTTTCCTTACATTATGTAAGTTGTACAGAAAGCAGAACTAGCTACCAACTCAAACTATTTTACTTACTGCATACTACACAGTAATGGTCTAGCCACGTAGAGTGACTAGTCAGACCGAAGGTCTAGTCATGTAGAGTTACTAGTCAGAGTTCTGCAGATCTCAAAGACATGAATTCCAAACTACTACAGATAGGAAATGGCTTCATAAACAGCTAATTAGTCTTCTATTAATTGAACAAAACTTTTCAGGTTGCTCATACCATCTCGCAGTCCACAGCATATACACCATAGTTTCCATCTAAAGGCGGTGATTTAATTAATGTCTTCATGAAGCCTTCCAATTTGTTCCTTCTTCCATCATGAACATGAAGCTGCAAAGTTTGTATTAGTGTTTAAGTGCAAGTTTGCTAGATATGTCTTACCTGAATTGCCAGGTAATTCGTTTCTCTAACAGACTCAGCAGCATATATAATACTTCTTGTCAATATTTGCCACATAATTTACTAAATGCTAGTAAGTAAACCTAAAGGGCTTATACCAAACTGTTTACAGAAAGTTCTGACCCACCTGTAAGTCAAAAGGACACAGAAAGCAAACTGAAATACCACATTACATAAACCTTCTGAAAACATTATTCCTACCTTTGCAGTCTGACATCCAGCAGACCCAACTATTCCCTCACAACAGCTATAGCATTTTTCCATGCCACCAGGAACTGCCAAAAAGAAAAGTAGAAAATTGAGCAGTTTTTGCAGCAACTAGCAATTGCAAAAACGAATCAGCACCCTCACTCCTCCTCTAAAATTTCTTTTCCATTTTCTCCTGAGACTGCACTATGGAAAGAAGCAAGTCCCACCTACAGCTCCCACCTATGCCAGGATGGCAAACTGTATATCATTCCCTCTTGACACAATCTTTTCATCAAAAAAAGAAATAACAATGAATGGGAGAGAGAAAATTGTATGGTCTAGAAGGTTCTTCCCGAGAGAAATATTAAATATAGTTTCTGAGTATTTAGGTATGTCCCAGAAGAGATGACAAGGTTCACTTACAAGTCAGTGCAAGACCACACAATGAACATTTTTCTATCTTCTCCCCAAATGGTTTTACTAACATCAGCTTTCCTAAAATTGTGACGTATTTGGAGAGAACAGGCTTTACTAACTAGCCACATTTCCAAAGGTACAGCAGAATCTCTCTCAGCTGAACCTTGTGCAAAAGAGTTTCACACTCCGATCTTGTTCAGTTTTGACATGGGATGTTGTAACTTTTAACAGCTTCCACAATGCCAAGGATACCTACCTCTTTGTTCCAACACTCTACCAGAATGATAGTTGCATTCTTCTTTACGTCTATGTTGTCCTGAAGAAGTAATGGCATATACTTTGCCACACCTACAGCACGCTCTTTCGAAAGCTAAAAAAAAAAGATAACAGATACTCTACAAGAGCTGAGTATCAATACATAAGCAGCCTCCCAAGATTAGCTGTGTATAAAAGAAACCAAACACATTCCTCTATAGCACAATATGAAATTCAAGTTTACCAGCAACTTCTTAAATTACTATGTTGAAACAAAAATTAAAAGAGACCTATGAAGATTTGTGGTTTAGTTATGAAAGCTTGTGAATTCACTTGTAGTCCAGGCACTAAATACAGAACACTGCTGTAATGTATAATCTTATACCTGTTTATTTTACTGTTCTGTGAACCACTGACTGAAATTAATTTTTTTTGCAAGTCCGCAAGTCTAGTATGCACTTACCATCATATCCAGCAGTTTTTACAACCCCAGGAAGTATAGCACTACCCTTTTTTTCAGGATTTGGCCGAGGGAAGTTATTTTCATTCAATTGCTCCTCAGTCAGAAGATAATCTTTTAGAAGTTCATATAGAGCCCCATCTGTAAATGCTAAAAAAAAAAAAGCAACCCACAAACACTAAAAGTAAACAAACACAAAGCTTAAGCAATATTAGAACAAATGTAAGTAGCACTTAAATATCCCAGTACTTCCAAATTAAAACAAGACTGAAATTACAAGACATGCATCATAGTTTACATGCAACAACTATATGCTTGTACCTCAGAGTAATTAGAGGTTAGAGATGAAGTACTATTCAAAACAAAGATACTAAACAATAGGGAAGTTAATTCACTAGCTATCCCAGAAAGGCTAGGTATGCAACACTAAAGAACATGCTTCTTTCAAACAAAAGTTCAACATTTTTTCCCTAAAAATGAGCCTTCAGATATGAATAGGGAATTGTGCTGGAAACCCTTGCAGTCGCTAACAAATAAAGCTTGACCAAAAGTAGAGCAATATTTTAATGCTGAAATAAGCCCATCTATAGGCTAAAGTAAAGAACCAATATCTTCCACTTTCTTTACCTTTCTCTGACTTTATGGATTCAGCGCCAATGGATAATATGCTGTTACTAAGTTGCCCTGAATGCACGAAAAAAATATTTTTAGCAATTCTTATTAATTTTAGATTTTCTGTTAATATCCTAAGCAAATATTTATCAATAAAAACACCAATTTATTTCAGTGACATATTTCTACAGAGGATTTAGATACACAGAAATACCTTTAGTAAAGTTAAACTAAATAATCCTTTTGAGACATTTCTCTGCTGTTCTAATTTCTACGCTTACAACTCACTTAGAAAAAAAAATCTTCATTGAAAGCAAAAATACCATGATCTCTCAGATTTTTGAGAGTCTTCACAGCAAAATGTAGGTACATTTTTTTACTGCCACAACGATCATAAACAGATTGCTCTTCTACCAGGGCCTATATTTAAAAAAAGAAAAGAGATTGAGTGTTAGCAGAGTCCTTTACATTCTACAAAAAGCACTGCCATTTAGAATCTGAGATTCTGAACCCAGAGGTAGGTACACTAGTGTCCTAAATCTGAAGCGCAACAGGAGACACTAAAACAGTAGACAGATTCAGTAGTTATGAAGTAGAGACCTGTGGGGGAAACCAATGCACCAACTCAGAATTTAAAACTAATCCTTGTGGGAATTTGAATACTCTTAGTGTAACCATTCCTGTGGCTACAGGCAGCTTTTTCTGATCCTGCTTCGAAAGGACGCATTATTGCTTTTTTTTAGGACAAGAAATATCTTCTTAACTTTCTTTCCATAAAGTCGTAAGAAATAGAAGTGAGAGGAAGGTCCAGCACCTTTTAACTATAAAGAAGCACACTCAAAATAAGGATTATGTTCATTAATCATCTGAGGGACGAAAAATACTTCTTCCCTGGTTTTATTTCACTGTTTACACTATCTATTTTGTCAACAAAAGAGAAGCTCATTTCAGGCATAAACAGTGCCTTCTAACAATGACAAGGAAAGAAGAAGTGGAGAACTGATGAAGCTGAGAAATAATACAGGGGAAAGTTAAATTGAAGATAAAAGAAACATTACTTAATGAGAATGAAGAGTCAGGCATACCAACATATGCTGCATAATATAGAGAACACACTGGAAATGGTAGAGGAGTAACATCTGATGGTGTACAAGTTTTTTTCAACATATAATTAAATACACACACAGAGTCTTGTCAGGACACCTCCAAAAAGTCTTTTGATTTCCAGCATGCAAGAAATTTAGATCATCTAAAGGTTAAGCTCTGGATATTTGTGCCTGTCACACTGTATCTGCTGGCTATAAGCTTGAGTAGCACTCGGTGTAGTGTAAGCAGTAAATACAAGAGCAAAGGCTCAAAATGATTGAGAGATTTACAATTGTTCTTCAAACGTGTTTTCCTCCTGTCCTGAATACATCTCAAAGTCACAACTACATTCCAGGAAGCCTCCAGTATTCACAAGATGATTTTTATTTTGCATTTGCAAAAGAAAGACTTCTCCTTTTTAATACTAAAATAACATGTCTTTAGCACTCCTGATTACCTTCCAAAAAGACAAATGTTTTTACTTGGAGAAAATGGATAAATGGATTGATAACACTGGCAAGTATAAGATGGAGTACATTTTAACTTCCACTTACTCAAAGTCTGAAATATTTGCCTTAAAAAAAAAACAACAGTAAAACATTGTGCAAGATAAGACCTATTGACTTAATTCAGAAAAGGAATTGTGAAGAGCTACAAAACTTTACAAACCTTGTGAATAGCTTCATTCACTGTGCTACAAGTTTTGAGGCATTCTGCAAAAAAACAACTGACATATTGCTGTCTTGTCCCAAGTGGTACTTTGGATCCTGATTCTGGAACACAAGGCTTTTTCTGAGTAGAAACCTTAAAAAAACCAACATACAAATGTGGTCAATATATAACAAATAGCCCCAGTCCAGACATTCTTTTGCCCATCCTCAGAGGAAAAAAAAGTCAAACAAAAACTAAAATCAAACTTTGCTTAATAGCTATTCAGAAAACTGGAGTTGCATGTGACAGGGAGTCAGGAACAACCATCAGAAATAGTAGCTATAGAGATTTTTCCCTGCTTGAACTAAACAAAGTAGTCTTCCGCTCAAAAACTATTTTTAATACCTCACATAACTTTAACTTATTTTTTCTTAAAGTTCAGTCCTTCAGCAATCACTGGCAGTTCGGTCATGATTTCATGATTTAAGTCACGCTCTCCTTCTGGCCTTTATTTCAGGCAGTACTTCACTCACAGCATAAACTGAAAACTGAATCAACTGGACAGATAAAAATGAGTTTAGTGTTAGGAACCCATAACCTTTGTTAGACAATGCAATGTAGAGTTTTTGAATACCACAATATGCTTATAACCAACACAAAAGCATGACTTGCCTGAAAGCTAACTTAATTCTCCTACCACAACCACTTTGATTAACAATTTATGTATTTAATTGCTTACTTTTGTGTAGTGCTGGCTAGTGCAACCAAGGAAAATGAAAATCATAGCAACTTGACTACAGCAAACAGGACAAAAAGTAGTTTTTTTAAAAAAAAGCTATACTGGTATATCACATTACTGGATCTACATTATAAAAAAAATAGTTGAAATTAATTGTAGTTTTTCCACTTCTGTTCCCATTCACATATCCAAGTTCTGCAGCAGTAACTCTACAGTACCTTGCATGGCACATGAGCAGTCTTTTTGACTGAACAAACAGACAGTTCACAGGGCTTTGCTGTTGCAGTGTTTCCTTCTAGTAGTATATGCAGTTGACCACTCCTGGTCTCAATGGGCTGAACTTCAAGCAAATTTACAGAGGCTGAAATACACAGAAGATAGAGACTGAATCTAAACACTAATGGTAAGTTTTATTATTTAAATTACATTAATCTGGAACAAAAGTATTTCAGTGCTCCTTTGTTAAAGCAGGGTAAGAGTAAATTATTTTATTTTATTTTTTTTAAGATTTTCAAATCACAAGATTTAACAAATTGCTTCAGAAGGCCTGAATGCTTCAGATTAGAAACCTAAAAGCTGATATCAGTGCTAAAATGAAACTCACCAAATTTCTTTTTTTTCTTTCAACTTGTGTATCAAGAGACTTTCAACAAAGCAAATGCTTTTCAGGTTTTTTGTCAAAACCATACATGTTTAAAGAACATAGCACAAAGTACTATCACTACCAAGACTTCAGATATAACCTTGTAGTTTGACAGGGCATCTATCTGCACATGCTAATGCTTACCATCATTCAACTCACAACTAACATTCACCACAACAGGAACACGTTCAAGCAATGCCTAACCAAAGCAAAACTAGGTTTGGTTTGTCAGAATATCTAAAGGGCGGGTGTCAAGAGGATGAGGCCAGACTCTTCTCAGTGGTGACAGGACAACAGGCAACAGGCACAAGGTGGAACACAGGAAATTCCATCTCAATATGAGGAACTGGAACAGGCTGCCCAGAGAGGTTGTGGAGTCTCCTTCTCTGCAGATATTCAAAACCCACCTGTATGCATTCCTGGCCAGCCTGCTCTAGGTGAACCTGCTTTGGCAGGGCGGTTGGACTAGGTGATCTCTGAAGGTCCCTTCCGACCCTTACGGTTCTGTGATTCTGGGAAACCTACGGATCAAGCTGTCATACCTCTTGGTCCAATGCTTTGAAATGGAATAGCTGACAATCCAGACATAGTCTTCTGCTGTTGAGAAGCAGTAGCAATAAAAGCTTGTCCACTTTTAACTGTAGCTGGAAACTTCATTGCTGCCCAGTGTGCCTGCTGAATTTCTGCATCATGACCCTGCTGCCAAGGAGATGCTTTAAAAGGCTCCATTTCATTTTTGTTATGTACCTGATACGCACATATACGAAGACAGAGTTAATATTCAAGCAGTTCCAAATTACAGCAAGATAGTGTTAAAGGTAACACATTGCTTCTTAAAACTGAATTTTGTTATCAGATTCATAGCTCAGCACACTGTCCCTAGAAGGAAAATACCAAGCTGAAAGAGCTCAGGGGTGGCAGAGGGGGCTTAGAATTATGCCTGCTGTTAACATTGCCACATAAAGCACTATAAAAGCAGTGAAAGCAACAGCTACTTTGAGTTTCCAAGCGCTGTATCTGTAATCTCATGGTACAAACCTCAACTTTAATCTAATTTTTCAATACTCATTAGCCTCAGCTGCTCTGAGCAGCAGCTTATTCCACCCGCATCAGGAACCAACTCGGTACTACGATATTTGCTACAGCAGAAGAGTTGATGAAACAGTTGTTCTAATTCATTTCAAAGTAATTCTCAATTAGATTACAAGACTCAGCCAACCTGAAGTTCAACATGAGTCTACAGATGCTAAATAAAGCTATGTTGACCTTCAGTTTATTACAGGATTCTAACTCACATCAAATTTTGCCACGTGTGCAATTCTTCTCTTTTGACCAGGAGCTTTGGTTTCTAATAAGCTGAGATCTATGTTTCCTCCATGGACCTGTGAAAAACAAGAATATTGACTCTTTAGACCCGCTGTTATGAAGCTCTAGACTTCAGTAATATCCTCATGAACTATTCACTCCAATTCTTCAGGATATTCAGTTAAAAAACTCACCAAGAAAATTACAATTACAACAGTACTAGACAGTTATTTTACATTCAGAACAGTTAAGCCACAGTACTTTGAAGCTGAGGCAGTGGTACTCAGAGTTCCTACCTTTGTTTATACGAAGAACAGGAGACTACTGAATACACAACTGCCTCTAAAACTTTGCTTATTGCAGCAAAAGTAGAAATGGCTACCCCAAGGCAAGGAGCTATTCAGAGCAATTTTCTACTTCACAAAATATCCAGATCACCCATTGTCAAACTAGACTACAGAGTCATAAGTGTTACTTATGACTTTGTCTACTAGCGTTGAAGGCTCAAATGTTTAATCTTTACTAACACACATTTTGGAAAGAGCATTTGAACTTGACTATTTATCACATCCTGCCCTCATATCCTCAGAAAAAAAAAACAAGCACTGAAAAGGAAACAAAATACCTGCTTATCACTGTCCTTCTTTTGTGCTTCTCTTTCAGACTCCTCAAAAATTCTCCGACACTCCTCTAAAGGATCATCTGATTCAGAAAGATCTGTGTCCTTACCACTGGGTTCCGCTTCCTCAGCAGATGAACTCAGCAGAGTTATTTCACTTTCTTCCTTGTTTAAGTAATAAGTTGGATATGGGTATGTATCTTCTGGGGTACTATTACTCCCATTTTCTTCTACACTCTGACTTTCCTCTGTATTTATTATTTCCTCATAAGGTCTTTCAATTGTAGTTTCATCTTTTGACAGGTAACCAGTACACAAGACAGACTGTGTTACTCTTTGTCTGCTCAGACAGTCTTCATTACTACTATGTTCCTGAACAAATGCTTTGGCGAATATATTGGTTTCTGCATTCCCTTCCTTCAGAATTCCCTTCTGCATGACTGCCTCAATAGAAGGAGCTGAAGATAAATGTTTCTCCTTAGTATAAGCAAGGGCATCTCTTTCCTCCAAAACCTTCCACGTATCAGTGTTTACATCAGGCAAATAAATCTTGTTTGCTTTTGGAAAAACATTGCCCAGTTTTATAGATTTATTTAAAACTTTGCCATTCCTCTGCAAAGTGATAATTTTCTCTGATTTTTCTTCTGTACACCCAAGCATTTCTTCTATAGCACTATCATGTAATGTTTCTGCACATATTTCAGCAGCCATTTTTTTGTCCCTGTTCCCACTTATACACTTCCTACTTATTCTTGGCTTTTTATTAACAGTTTGTGGCGGCACATCAATGACAAGATCACATTCATCATCAGATTCTTGAAGTTTTATGACAATTATCTCTTGGGAAGAGCTTCTTGACCTCTTCGTGGTTACACATCTACTTCTAAATGGAGACATCTTTGAATTACCATCCTGATTTCCACAAGGAAATACTTCTGCTGGCTTAGACTGCTGCTTAGTATTTTCATCCTCATTTGTTATAGAAGAGATAGAGACACCTGCAAAATTATTTTGTAGAAAATTATATTCAAGAACAGTTGCTGGGCAACTATATTCAACAATGTTGATCTAATGTTGAATCTAATTAAAAAAACAACAGACATTATTTGTATAGCCAGAAACTGAAACCACGCACTAAAAATGCACTACAATGGTTTCCTTAGGAGAAAGTATCTTACTTTAAGATAATTTTCAAGGGTTAAAGTGTTTATAATCATTTAACTGGGAAGACTGTACTGTGAGAGTTCCTTCTGTTCCTTGATTTCATTCTTGACTGAATGTACTGCTATTTTAATCCTTTTAGGTTTTTGTAAGTCATCTGCTTCTCTTAGAGGAAAGATAGCTACAACCTTGAATTAAGTCATCCTAAACTGCAATCTACAGATTTCAGCTGAGGTAAAAGAAATAATCTATTGCATTAATTATGCACAAGACTACAAGACTCATTTTCCTAACTACTCAGTACCATTTCAAGCCAGGCATATTTATAGTTGTGCATAAGCTTTAAGCAGCCTTGAAAGCCAAATTTTCCAACTGCAGATTTAAGTGACTAACTGTTATCTTTTTAGCTTTTATAGGCTGTAGACTGCCTACCAAAACTCAACCTGACTCTTTTTCAAGGCACTATCTCCATCCTCACACTGATACTCTGGCAAATCACAAAACGTAGTGCTCGTTATCCTCCCAAAATTTTATTAATTGCATACAGACCCTGTCATCCAGGACATATGTTAGCATCAATCATGTATCTTAACAACAATGCTATTTACATTGTCATTTAAAAACATGTGTCACCATTTGATTTCAACAGCAATTGTATCAGTAATTATGAAACATTTCAGGGAATTACTAGAAAGTTACATTTTGTTAGTGAATGGGATCCCTTCCAGGTTAGTCAAAAATAAGTAATTTTGGCATTAACACAATAACAACACACTAAAACAGGGTGGTACCCCAAAGTCTCACTACTCTGTTGTTGTGGGTTAACCCTGCCTGTCAGCTGAGGCCCAGGCAGTCTCCCTCTTGCTTCCCTAGTGGGATGGGTCAGAGACTCGGAACGGTAAAAGTGAGAAAATTTGTGGGTTGAGATAAAGACAGTTTAATAGGTAAAGCAAAGCTGTGCACACAAGCAAAGCAAAATAAGGAATTAATGTACTACTTCCCATCATCAGGCAGAGCCACTTCCAGGAAAGCAGAGCTTCATCATGCCCAACTATTACTTCAAATGTCCCCCCTTCTTCCCTCAGCTTTTATAGCCAAGCACAACACTGTATGGTTTGGAGTACTCTTTTTGGTCAGCTGGGGTCAGTTCTCCCAGCTGTGTCCCTTCCCAACTTCTTGCCCACCCCCAGCCAACTCACTGACAGGGCAGCATGAGAAACAGAGAAGACCTTGAGGCTGTTCAAACAGTCTTCATCAGTAACTAAAACATGGGTGTGTTATTAACATTGTTCTGGTTCACAAACCCAAAACATAGCACCATACAGAGCTACAAAGAAAAAACTTACTCCATCCCAGACAAAACCAGTACACACTTCTCTACCTCAAATAAATATTCTGAGCAACCATGAGCTGGTAACTGTTCTTATCAGAAATACAAATAATCTGAGAGAGGTAACATTTACCAACCTTTCACACAGGTGAGATACCATTTTGACTATGTAGTAATCCATGCTATAGGATTATTTTTTGACCAACTAAAGCCTGAGCAAACCTTCAGTGCACAAGCTTCAAGCTTGCTAGAAGCTGCAGAAGACATTTAATAGCAGATGTTCGTCGATGAAAAGGAAATACCTATGGACTCAGCCTTCACCAAGTCACACCATGCTGCACAGCTAGCTACCAGCAAGTGGAAGTCAGGAAGGGAATGATTCCATGCTGGTTCGGGGTTTTTTTCCCCTGACTGCCAAAGATCTTAGCAACCATCAGATCACCCCAGTACTTCTTCCAGGCTGCAGTTCTTTATGCTCAAGCACAGAAATCTGCAAGAAAGGAACAACGTTTTACAGGCAACTGTGAAAACCCAGGTCCTTACTGTGGAAATGAAAGCTCCTGCTGCAGAGAAAGAAGGACAGCAAGTGTTTCCCAAAGACTGAAAGCAATTAATGTTACTTCTGCTCTTCATCACAAGGTCACGCACCATGAAGGGAAGATGATATCCTACCAAGAAAGTGGGAAGCCTCCAGCTTTTATTATACTATCACAAACACCAGTTTATACGCTAATCCGAGAACTGTGGCTGCCGTTTGCCACGGTGGGGGTGTTGAACTAATTACTTTTTTCCTCCTGCTAACAGAGGCAGAGCAAGACCATACAGACCTCCTCTACGGTGCCATTTCACTCTCCGTCTCTCAGGCACGGCACTGCGGCTCTTTACTTAAACTCCCATTCCCAAACGGCAGGCACGAAGCCGTGCCCGCCCCTCGGCGCCCTGCAGCACCTGCCGCCTCCAACGACAGCCCTGCCGCTGGGCAGCCACACCCCGAGCCCCCGGAACCGCCGGAGCCCTGCTCCCTCAGCACGGCAGCGCCTCGCTGCCGCCCCCCACCCCCAGCGCCCCGAAGAGGACAGGCCACCAGCCTCACCCTGCGAAGGGCCGGCGGCAGCTGAGGGCCGCTCCCCGCGGCACAACGCCCTTTGCCGGTAGCGAGGCCGCTGGCGGCTGCCACCCGCCGCACCGTCGAAGGAGCAGAAGGAAGGCACGAAGCACCTGGCGGGGCGCATCGCCCGCCCCACGCAACTCGTACGGCGGCTGCCGCCGCTATCCGCCCGTGCACCTGAGGGGAGAGCGCGGGAAGGCGCGGCGCCGGCAGCGCCACCCACCTGCCGCTATGAAGGCGACGCGCGGCACCGGCCGCCCAGTGGGAGCGCAGGGGGCGGGGCCTCGGAAGACGGTGTGAGGGAGTTGGGGGGGGCGGTTGATCTACCGGGAAGGAAGGGGAAGGGGAAGGGGAAGGGGAAGGGGAAGGGGAAGGGGAAGGAGAAGGAGAAGGAGAAGGAGAAGGGGAAGGGGAAGGGGAAGGGGAAGGGGGGCACAGCCGCCTCGTCCGGCGGCGAGGGGGATCCGCGGCCCTTGGCGGTAGGAGCTGGCCCCCCCGCAGCCCTCATGGCGGGGACCGAGCCCGCCAGGAGCTGTCTCGGAAAGTAAGGCTTCAGTCGACGTTTGGCATGGCGGTGAGAGAACAAGTGTCCCGCCTCCCGCGGGCACCCGCTGGGGGAAGAGGAGGGAGGTGCCGGGGGAGCCGTGCCCGCAGCCCTCCCTGGTGAGGAAAGATAGGCTGTGGCGCTGGGGGGACACCCGCTCCTGCTGGGGAAGTGGTGTTTTGTCGTGCGGGTGTAGGTGTTTATTTGTGAGCTGTGTCAGGAGCACTCGGGTCGGGACAGCCGTTGTGCCCCGGCTGGAGGAGAGTTGCCCAGGCCTGCTCTCCCAAGGAACAGGCGCTAGGACAAGAGGAAATGGCCGTAGACCGGTCTCTGGTTCTGATCCTGTGGGTCTCGTTGCACTTTCCTTCCCCATGTTGGAGTAGTGTCAACTGAAGGATTGTTGCTACTGCCTGGGAGTGGCAGACTGGTATGAGATTCTGGGTTTGGGGTGGTGCATAAAAAGCAGAGGAAGTGGAAAACTTGTATTCTCTTAAGAGACCTACCAAGAGATCTTTTTTTCCTCTTCAAAACACCTGCCCTGCTATTATTTGGGCTTGCACGTTACTGTATACATACAAACAGCATACAGGGCTGTTGTGCAGACAGACTTTCCAAAGTGCACGTATGTTCACATAACTTTCCCAAACAACAGACATTTAAAAAAAAAAGTTAGTTAATTATTGCTCAAAAAATTCCTAATTTAAAAAGTAATTATTGTTCAGAGATGCATCACCACCACATTGCTATTCAGTGGGTGCATCTAATCTTGGACTGCTTGAATTCATTTCAAGAAGTCACTGTGTTTCAGATGTTCCTTTTTAACTTGAGGAATAATGTGGAGCTGTCTTCTGGTCATGGTTGTATCTCCTGGCACTTGATTCTGAAGCAATTAATGTTCGACTGCAAACATTTTTGATCAAATTTTAATTACACATCACTGTCTTATGAGAACGTAAGGTTTATTCTGCCCTGTCATGAAATTTCAAGTTACAGATGTAGTGAATCACAAGTACTGTTTCTATAAGTACAGTTGCACATACACCAGCATCTGAGTTACAGAGCTTGTCAGTCACTGTTAATGAGATTCAATTTACTTGTGGCCTCTATTTAAGTCTTCATTAGGGAATCATTAAGTTCTTAATTCATTAGGTCCTCAAGGAATGCTGCTGAGACTCAATGCATGAGAAATCGGTGGTATATCAACTATAGAATTTATGATAGATAGTGTTTCTGATTTTGTGCTTTTCCCTTTATTCTGTATGTTTGATGATTTTTCTTCACCCCACCCTTCAGGAAACGGAAGAATCAGGAACTCCCTTCAGAGGGTCAAAGTAAGATGCAGAAGTATCTTTGTTGTTCATGGGAATTTTCCTCTGAATGCAGTAGAAACAATCCTAAAACACAGAACAAAAATCATTACATTATTCTCACCAGAGCAATCCAATAGAAACCTAACAGATAGTGTTGAAGACAGAAAAGAAATTACTGAACTTTCTTCTTTTTGTCAATGTTTGAACTGTCAAGGTAAGCATCTCAATTTATAAGGAAATGTTTAGTACATACACTCTTGGTAATAACATAATTTTCTGTTCTTTAATAACTCTGCCTTCACTTTTCATTTGCAGGGGAAAAAGTAAGCAAATTAACTCTGTCTGTACAGCCTTTTTGAGGTTTTATCACATTTTTGCATAGTCTAATCCTGTGTTTGGAGTAGCACCTTACTTTGTTACCCAAATAATGAAGTGAAGCACAGCACATGACTGGAAAACTTACCATGTTTTCACTCTGTACTTGATGAAAGCAATCCAACAACATATTAAGACTATGAAGATGCAGGCAACAGCTACACATGACACAATGAGCACTACATTTACTTTACAATCTTCTTTTCTTGTTTCTTGAGCTGTGTTCCTCTCAGGCAAATCAGCCTCGTGTGACACTAGAACAGTAAAGCACACACCACACCGCTAGTATGCACACAGCTCATATCCTGGACAAATCAATGCACGTAGAAAGGGGTTATATCTATGTGTTTGGAAATAAAAATAAGCACTTCTTCATAAAAGGACCAGTTCTTGAAAACCCAAATCCATTCCGTTGTCGATGACTTGGCCCAAAGCACACCTTCCAATCTTTCTAGACACGATTTATATCCACCATAAAGAGTAATTCTGACAGATGTTTAGCAGGCTCCAGGGACTGTGGAGATCCTGCTGCTCTGAGTTTATTAGAACCCATTTTTTCACCTCTGAGGAGATGGGGTGGTCTTAGGCATCCGTGGAACCGTCGATTCTATGTATTCCTAATTTACAGTGTGCAAAATCCATCAGGGCTACTCTGCTGTATTCTCACTTGGCATTTCTTGGAAAAATGCGTTGCTTGGATGGTATCTGATGTCACTGAGGTCAGGAATTTGATTACATGCTTTTGTTTGATGATAAAAATGCCTTTGATGCAATTGAAATATCCATGTCTTTTCCACATGTCCATCTGTTATTTAAATGCATATCTGATTCTTTTGCTTGAAGAGAAACAAGTGGGATTATAAATAATTTGCAAGCAGTTGACTGTTGTAGGATTTAAACCAACTTGTGTGTGGCTGCTGTAACACATGTGATTTCGACATTGTTAGTGCTTTTGCCTGTGAAAAGGAATGAACATCAGAGCTGTCTCCAGTGAGCTGGTCACTCTGTCTTTTATGATTTTTACTGCTATTTTGTATCCTAGTTTTGCTATACTTTGTCTAGATCTAAACCCCCGTCAGTTTCTCCTAGATCTTGTTAACTTTCCGAAGTTAAGGTTTCTAATTATTTCTGTCTATTCAGATAGGTATTTCTATCTATTCAGAAACAAGCTTATATATTTTTCCAGAGATAGAGAAAGCATATACCGCTGTTTTCATTCAAGAATCAATATGGAGAAAAACCAATACAATCTCAGAGGCCAAATTGCACACAATTTGCCCACAAAAGCCTGTCTCCCATTCAGGTCAGTAGAAACTTAACTTCATCCGTACATTAATGAACGCATTTTTGTTCATTATGAACACATACATTTTCCCTCAGTTGCAGGGTAGCATTAAAATGTAACTGGAGGTAGGAAAACAAGAGATACACAACCTGAAGCCTTCTTGAAGGTTTTGAGATAGAAGCATGTTTTCAGATTCCAAGTACTTATTTGCATTACTTTTCCTATAGCTTGCTAATGTGGCCTGTGCCAAGTTTCGTCGTCTTGGGACTTTGGTTTCTTTACCTGCTAATTAGCACATGTCTCAAAGACAGGGCTTGCCTAATGACTTTTACTTCTATGATTCTCAGATGAAGATGTGACAAAGTCTCTTGATTTCAAGTTTCTTTTTCTTTTCATTTCTGACCACCAAATTTAGAGTTGATGTTGTTCCTCTACTGTCTAGTTAGAAGAATTGAACTTAGATTTAATCGTTTGCTGAGTTCTCTACCGTACCATCCAAAGGTAGTTCTTCATGGTGGCTCTGTATGAGGGTGGTAGGGTAATGGGGTCCCAATCTGGATTCTGGAAAGAAAAAAGAACAGCTGCAAAGATTTTTCCTAAGACAAAGCAGAGAAAATGAAATCAGAAAGTTTTAACGTCTGAGATGAAAGGGAAGGAGAGGAACCGTGCCTAGGAAACCTGCTTCATTATTGTCAAAAGTCTAAAAGTTAGAAAAATTAGAAATTAATGTAGTTCACTAGCAGACATGTTTGGAAAAGCAGTGAGAACTGCTTTCTTTAGAAAAGACCCCCTATATTTTATTCTCCAGTACTTTGGAATTCTGCAGTGATTAGAAAATTGAGAACTTCGAAGAGATGTGTTATGAACTTAGAAATAGCAAAGGAAGGCCTGGTCTGGAGCTTGGTGAAACTGGGAAAATCTTGTCAGATTGGCATTGCAAAACAGTTTTTTTCAGTGTGATGCTATAATACTAGAAACCCTAACGAAAACACCAATTAGCTGTTACCTCGTGCCTGCTCTTCCTGGGAGCTCTCCTCTTCCTCTTCTTTGGTGGAGGTGAATTTCACTACAAGCAGTAATAATGAAGAAGCTGAAGTTACACAGGATGAATCTCTTAGGAGTAGAAACTAACTACTTACAAAAATCCCAGTCTAGTTACAAATTTTAAGGCAGAACTATTTTTGCAGAAGCACTTTCCAGATCCATGTTTGATTTTTGATGGCTGTGTATGGAAGGCAATGCGTCATTTGCCCACAGTGCTATGGCTGGTTTAAGAGTTTGCACGTGAGACCCCCTTTCACACTTCTTGGCAGAGCAGATAAGCGTAATAGCCAGCACCAGGATGTCACTTCCTATATGCAGTTAGTCACTCAGCAAAAATATCATTACCGTTATAGGCCACTTTAGTCATCCTGCATTGTTCAGTCTAAATTGTTACAGAAATGTCTTAAAGGAATGATTCAGGCAGAAGTGGGAAGGGGTTCTGTCAATCTGTCCACAGTGCCACGTGTGCTGACAGGCACTGTGGCGTTCCTTATTTTCTGCAATTAATTCAGATGTGGGCTCTCCTTAAACATGAACTGAAAACAGTGTTGGTGATCACAGAGGTCACCAGACAGCAGTAGACAGGATAAGAGGATTCTTGAGCCATAATGAAATGAAGTGGGAACCCGTGGGATCTGATCACTCACAAGCCAAATTACGTCTATGAATGTATTTGGTTAAAAGGTGGAGGGCAGCAGGATATTCATTCTCTCACACCTGTGGCTCTGTAAGTTTCTGTAGTAGTTTGGGACTGGTTTAGCATTTCTTGAGCTAACCTCTCATTATTTTGTCTTGTTCTTAGAACAGCTGTATCGGTAACGAATGCAACACAAGATACAACTTGAGATGCATAGCTGCCGGGTACGTGTGCCAGGCTCTTTCTGGACCTTACTACTACTTAAGCAGCTGTATATAGTTTCACACGGCTTCAGTGGTATCTTCTGCTACTTACGTTTTTCCTGCAAATTCTGCATAGTCTTCTTTAACAGATCCACTCCGTCATCCAGGTGGGACACAGGTGCCCTTGCAGAAATTTCTAAATGAATGCATATTCAGTTAAACTCCTATCTTTGCCAAATAAGCCTGGCATTTTCCAGAGAGTATTCACAAAATGGGAGTATTCACAAAAGCAGTCACGTCCAAGTGAGACAGATGGTTTTCAGCCTACCTAGTTGTGCTTTAACTGAGTTGTGGCTCATTAAATACAGTCATTCGTACAGAGAAAGCAACCCTTCCCTTCTTTGAAAATTTGTATTGCACCATTCTGTAGCTGCCTAAAGTGCAATTGAAATGAATGTTCTGAAGGCCACATATAACATGTTTCTTCCTCCATTTTTTGATTCATAACTTTTTTTGTTTCCAGTCAGCAACATTCTTATCAATGAATAGTACGAATTTTGAACGTACTTTGTTCAAGGACAGAGTAGTACAGCACAGTTCCTCTCTCTTTCATCTTCCCCTTCCTGATACATTAGAGGAAGAAAGAGTTAATGAATGTCTTTTCCTTACAGGAGTATTTTATAATTCCATTCTTGAACGTTATAATGCTGTGGTATTACAAATTATCTATTTCAGATGTTGACAGAAAAAAAGCCAAGCTGACTTCATCCTTGAAGTGTTCCATCGTCCGCCCTTTTGTCTGTCCCACCGCGGACAGGCTTTTCATTTCTGTCCCATCTATGAGCAACAGACATGCCATTGTGTGAGCAAAGGACAGGGCACTGTTCTAACAGGATCCCAGATGTGTTTATCCCGCCCTGCTACTACAAACTCCCCACTGAATTTGCGTGTGTTTCTAAGGCAGTCGTTTGGCTCGTGTGGAGACAGCGACTCCGTGAAAAAATATTAGCAGCAAATAACTGCAAACGTGAAGATCACATTATACGAAAGGGAGAATTCCACTTCACATACAATTTTGAACACCCTGTCTTCAAGAGACGGAATATCTATATTTGCAACTTAATTTCATTTTACTGGTTTCTATAATCTTCTTACCAGGACTTTGTTCAACATTAGTGGCGTTTTCATCATCGTCGTCTTCCTTCTCCTCTTCCCAGTAATCTCCAGGTAGCTCGACTTTGGAGTAATTCAGAAAATGCTCAGTCAGTAACTGCCTAGTCAAATACATGCTTTTTTGAAAACCTGTATTCGCTGGTGACTTGACAGGCTGCAAATGTTTGCTGCAACAAGTGACTAAAACCAGTTCAATAAATTACAAAGCAGTACTATTCACTTTTAAAAAATGCTGCTATTATTTAATGATGGTCTTTATAGTTATACGATGCTGTATTTCTAAATCTGGCTAGTTTCCAACAGCTTTGTGCACATGCCGACATTCATGAACTCGCTCCTGCCACAGGCTCCCCACTTGGCTCTCAGCTGCAGCCTTCGCAGTACAGCGTGCCACTCACAATATTCCTCTGTCAGGGCAAAAAATTATGTATGCTAAGAGTACAATATTCCAGTCTTGGGTCTGGAGCGTAAGATAATGGCTACAATGGTCAGGAATCCAAGGGTGCTTTTTTTACCTTGTGAAACAATACTTTTTCCCCTTTCCCTGTATGAAACAGGGCATCTGAGCTGGATCCAGCCGGAGAAACAGTCGGGAGTGTTTCAGTGTTACTGTTTTGCGGTTCCTGGTGACGGAACTCTGTGCTGTTTCTGCGGCACTGGCTGTCCCTGCACCTCTAGAAAGCTCAGAGGCAAACCCCATGTGATTCTCAATCTACCCATGGCTTGGTTCACAGGACTGAGCAGATGCTTCTCTCACTGCTGTTACGGGTGCTAATGGTTATGCTGGGTGGTGGCTGGATGTGCTGGACAAGCTCCATGCACTTTGGCCTCCCATGCGCTTTTGAACGTGCACATTGGCAGAACCAGTCCAGCTGCAGAAAATGTCTTTAAAATAAACAGTATAAGGGAATGGTCTCATTAAGCTCTCTGAGGAAGAACTTCATTTAACTAAAGAATAACAGAAGGAAGAAGTACCTCCTGCCTTGATATCTTAGCAGAACGTAAGCTCTGTAATCATTTTTACCAGAACAAAGTTTTGATGAGAACATACCCTCAGGTGAAATAAATGTTCTGGTAGTCTCTGCAAAAGTGAGGAGGGATAAAAATCCAAGCAGGATGACTTTCATAGTGGGAATGGTGCCACTGCTCCAGGGTATCCCAGTCTCTGCAGCTGCTGTCCCTTGTGAGAAGTGGGATACGCCCTCAGAGGTACCTGTGATGTCACCGTGATGTCATCACTGTTCTGAGAGCTGCCCTGCAGTTGTCAGCAGGAGAAGCCGAGCCCACCCATCTGGGAAGACCCCACAAATGACACTGGGGCGAAGAGGACTCTTACCTCAGATAACGCGATTTTGCTTTAATGTCTTTAGCCTTACACGTGGAGCCACAGAGGGCCCTGGGTGGGCAGACGGACTGAGCAGCTCCTCTCCCATGGAACTCCTCACGCTTAAACCACCTGTGGGCTCCAGGGGGAAGGAGTGCACTTGGTACTGCCCTTTGTAGTAGATCACTTTTTTGGCAAAAAAAAAAGCCCAAACCCAAAACCCTTCTCCTGCTGAAGAGTCTTGTTGCATCACACATCCTGTGACTCAATGTACACGCATAAGGTTCAACATGTAATGGATATCTAAGGGTAATTTGCTGAAAAATAGAAACCGAGCAGAGCCGTGACATGATAGAGCTACCTTGTGAAATAGAACATCCTGTTTGGCAAGACCAGATCAGACCACTAGACGCCGAGAAGAAAGTTTCTCGATCAATGATGCGGCAACAACTGTAGTTTGCGATAACCTTAGGCCTTATATGGAGTAAACTAAGGGTTTAGAGAACAAGTTGCCATAGAGATAGGGGCCCTTGTGTGACCCCGCGTGAGCCTAAGAAATTGTTTTGCAAGAAGGAGTGTGTTCAACCTATATCTTCATGTAAATATTAACTAACTTTGTGCTTTAGAAAGAGACACGTACACAGAAAAGCAAGATGTGCTCAGCAGCCGCGACGTCCGCCCCTGTGAGGATAAAAGGAGGACCCGTGCGCTTTGCAATTTGCGAGCCTGGTGGAGCTGCGACTCCCTGGCTGCCCAGCGCTGCTTTTGCTTTCTTATTCAATAAAAATTGATTAAACTTTTGATCGACTCGACGTGTTTATAACAAACACAACTTTCAGCTCTCACCGATTCTTTTTGCTTGACTGTAAGCTACAGCTGTTCCAAACGCATGTTTCTGATCACTAGGTTTTTTGCCTGAACTCTAAAGACTTCATTGCTTCAAAATACGACGTTCTTTGTTTAGATAATGCAGAATATAGACTTGTAGTAATGGCTGGCATGGTGCATTTTAAATGAGACACCAAGGAAAGGTATCCTATCCCTGACCTGTAGCAGTTTGTCCAGCTCCTCTTGAGCCTGCCACTGTGCCAGAGCCTTGTAAAGAAATGTTGTGGTCTGAGACTCATTCTAGCTTCTATGAACTGAAAAAAAGAGCAAAAAAAGCCCAGACCACGAAAGTCCTGCATAAGGAAGTGACAAAGCTCCCTCTGCTGACTACAGAAAGAAAAATCATGCTTTTACAAGGTAAATGAAAAAATGGGCTCTGAGAGGAAAGAGTGTTGCAGAAGAAAAACATGAAGCAAACCCGAAGACTGAGAACAATATAATTACACTGGGAGACTAGAAGTCCATAGTTAGCAAATACTTATTCAATCAACACTGACATAAGCTGACTTACTGCTGACCCTTGTGACTCAGCATAAGCAAGAGTTTTAAACCACCTAAACCTCCATTCTACTTTACCAAGAGGAAACTGAAATTATCTTGATTGCTTATGTAGGTATTTTGCTTCCATAGAAAGAAAATTTAGAGATACACGTACATCTGTATTATACAGCTAATCTGTAACAGGTTTAATTTCAGGATACTTGTTCTTAGCTGTCTCGCAATTGATCTACAACAACCTAATTTTCTTACTACGTTTACCTTTTCACCATTTACCATGGATGACAGATTCTCTTCCGTTTTCATTTTTCAAGAAATAATTATACTGCCTGCCATCTTAATGAATAAGCATTGCTACAGGATCAAAGTTAATGAGATCTGTCTTGTTAATTTCCTGTCATGGCCTTTGAAAATGCAGTACTTTCCAGACACTGATCTCTATTCCACTTAGAACTTCCTCTTTTTGCCTTCATTGAGTGCTCCAGAAGGGGACCGATGGAGCCTTCACCAGAGCTGATAGTACCCGCTGCCTGTGGAGGATGATCTTGGGACAAATGATGTCATTTTCTAGCATTTCCGTACTTGATTTTTCCTAAAAAAGTACCGGAGGAGGTACTAACAAAATATCCACAAACATACACAAAACCCGCCCCCAAGCAAAACCCCCCAAACCAAAGAAGGAATAAAAACCTCAGAACAGACTGTAATGTGAGGAGCTTCATACTAACCTATGAACGAATTTCTGCCCAGAAGACTCTTAAGTCTGTTTCATTCTGCCCATTATTCACAGAATTAGATTTTTAGTTAAAATGTGCAAGCAGAATTTGTTGCATTTCACTTTGAAAGAAAATACAGCATTTTCCATGTCAAAGCCGAAAAGGTACCTAGTGATCACACAGCAACCTGAAGGACGGGCAGCTCCACTGCCATTTCTAGCACGATGATTCCTTGCTGTGGCTTTACTCTGGGCGGGATTTTAGGAATTTGCTTGTATGAACTTGGCTTTCACAACCAAGGATAAGGCTTGATGACTTTAGCCTACAGAAAGAACAGGATAACAGGATTTGGGCATTTCCTCATTCTTTCCACATAACTGTAGGCTCAGGAGAGAAGGCCAGAGGCAGTGCAGCACAGACGTTTAAAACCTAAAAAAAACCCAAAAACCCAAAAAACCCAGCCCCCCCCAAAAAAAAAACAAACAAGAAAACCCAACCTGAAGTGCTTGATTCTTGGACAGAAAAAAGAGCTACAGAAGAGACATTCTGATTTCATTTATTTAAATAGCTGGGCAACAGCTGAAATTTGTACATTCGCACAGGATCTAGAAGAATAGAAAAAGTACTATTTCAGAGTTTCCACTTGAAAAAACCTAACTGGTAACACTTTCCAGGGGTTTCACTAGGAAAACTTGAATAGCATGCTTAGCTCTCTTTATGGCCTTTTTTTTCTTTGACTGGTTCAAACAAAAAGCTTTCTCCTTTACTCAGCTTGTTATGCCAGCTGCTCTGCGCTGTTCCTCTCTTATCCTTTTTGGGTAAAGCAAAAGCTTTTTTCATCCTTCTGAAGGTGGCACATAACAAATCCTAGTGGGATCTGACAGTGATCCTCTGGCTGGGTCACAGAGCCTCAAGGAACAGCCAACCTCTAAGAGCAATTAAGAGTTTTGAATGAATGCGTCAGGTCTGCTTTGGATCCTGCAAAGCCACATCCAAACTAGGAACAGGAAATAGCAATAAAGTTTAGTCCCATTTGCTACTCCAGTCTGTCAATGAGTGAGCTGCTGCAGTAAGGCCTTCATACCCTTTGCTTTATAGAGGTCAAACTTTCAGACCTGTGTTTGAATCCAGGTGCGAGTGTCATTATGTTCCTGTTCCAGTAGTCTGACAGCTTTTCAGAGACCAGTTTCCATCGTGGCAACTTGTGGAAATGCAAGAGCCCACAATTCAGAAGTAGGAAACGGAAGGCACTGACCGTGTTTCCCAGCACCTGAAGTGTCAAGAACAGTGGTGCAGGCTGAGCTTCAACATCACTGTCCAGGCCTGCAGAATAAACATACCAGGTTGTTTTATTGTTTTTTGGTTGTTGTTGTTTTTTAATTTGCTAAGATATGTTTCTTCTTTGCTGAACTTCGTATTTTGGAATTGTTTTTTCCAATGAGCTGGCATAAAGAATGGTTTATGTAGGTCCATCCAGTGAAATCAGCTTGTGAAATTAAGTTACTAGCACAAAAATGCTCTGTCAGACTAAGGCAGCAGCTTTACCACAGCTCCTGCTCATCCGCAGGAGCACTCAGGTTGTTTGAGATGGGAACCCTAACAGGCACTCATCTGTCAGTAAAATTCAATTTTCCATGCATTAGTTGCCACGGACATTTTGAGGGGCAGCAGCACATCACAAAGTTCAACATCATGCACAGGTTACACGTAAGTGACACAATCTGAGCCTTTTGAGTCTACTCAGCCTCTTTCTTTAGCCTAACCTTCCTCACGTTTTTGTAACTCTATCTCACGTCCAAGTCACTGAGAGCTAGAAACGCAGGCCAGGCAAGTCCGATTTCACTGCCATGGATGATCAGCTTAGAAGTTCATCAGCAGCAGGTTGGCTGATTGATGGTCTCCAAACACCACCACTAAAAATAGCACAATACAGTGTTTGTGTAATATTCTTTTCTTATACTGATTTTTATTTTCTGCTAAGAAAATCTAGCACGGGAACGCTTAATAAAGGATGTCCTGTCAGTGAAACCTGCTTACTAAGGAAAGCGGCTCTGCCTCCCCAGCTACATTCACCAGCTCAGAAATGTATTGTGTACCACCCACTTTGAGAAGGATAAAGGCAAGGTATTAGATGATTAAGATTTCGGGGGGTTTATCCCTGAAGTTTCTCAACTAGTATATACCATTTATCTCCTCACCCTTGATCATGTCAGAGCTACTTAAAAATTAAGCAAGTAGGCAGATTAATTGGGCATAACATTAATATGGTTATTGTGAAATGTGCTTAACTGATTCGTGTCAGTGTGGAACAGTGTTAGGGCCACAGGGTGAAGTGTGACCTTTGATTGTTTTGTCTGTCTGGCCGCAGACGAGCCGGTGTGTCTGTCGTGTCTGTGTTTTGCAGGAGCCACCTGGCGAACATTCTAGAATACCAACTTAAACGGGTCCTGTTGTTATCTGCATAGTGACCTGTAAGAGGGGGGATACACCCATTTTTGGCAAGGGCCAACCATTTTAGAGGCAGTTATGAATATGTATTAGCATAGGAGATATAAACCAAAAATGGGGTCTGTAAGGTGTGTGTCTTGGTTGGGCAGAGACCCCCGGCACACCCAGTGCTGTTTGCTTGCCTTTGTTCCTTTAATAAATTATAAATTCTAATTGGAATCCTGTTTGCGATTAAATCATTTATCACAGTTATTATGATAGCAAATGGGAGGGCAGGTGACTTAATTCTTGGGCTTAACTGTTCAGGTCTTACATATGTGTGTCGCTGAAACGACTGCTAAGTGTGAGAGTTACTAGACTGCACTGTTAGTGTATTTCTCTGATCATTTGCTAAGAGAAACTCAGAAAGTCAAAACAGATGGTGTTTTGTGTTTTTTTTTTTTCTGTTAACATAGTATAAAGTGCACATGTTAGTTTACTAAGCACTTGTCTGTTGGACACAGAAGTGAACAATTTTCTGGATGATTTTTATGATATGATGATTTTTACAGCTTGAGCCCAGGAAAGCCTGAAAGGCTCCGGGACTGTGAATGATAGAAGTTCCCTGTTTTAAGGCAGAAAGAAACATGACAGGTGCTTAACACTGAACTAAAAAAAAATGCCCTGATTTGCAGAGCTGACATGCCTGACAAGATTTTGCAGTGCTCCAGGAGGACTCTGTGACACAGGTCCTGCTGATACAACATAAATGTCAAATTTTACAATGTTATAATTTTGATTTTGTGGTGGTGTTGTGGTGTTTTGGTTTTTTTCTGTTCAATTGCTAGAACATAATATAATCTGGTTTAGAGCAAGAGGGAGGCTTGATTTACTGTTTTTGCAATGAGATGCCACCTCTCCTCCTAACTACTGCTGCCCCTTGTGCCATGTTTATTAGTGAACGGTTAGTAATTACCTACAGTATGCCTTTTAGGGGTGTGAGTCGTGTGTGGCTTTTACTCTGCTACTAATGATGCCATAAGGGCTCTACTTACCAAAATGCATGTACCAGGTGGGTGACCCCCTCAGATAGCCAATTTACTTGAGTTGCTCTAATTGCTGTGACTAAATTAAAGTCGCTCCAAGGGCTCAAATCATGAGGTCCATCTGTTGTATGTTAGAACTACTTTTTTTTATTTATGATAGACCTATTTTTTCAATCAGGCTGATCTGTTTGTTTTTCACTGTGTGAAACTGCAAGGGTTTGCCTCATTTTTATTTTACACTGGCTCTGAGGACTGTGAAGAGCAGTACGGAATAGAAAAGGGAGGCTGACTCCTGCTTTGCCATCACATTGCGCAGCAGCAGGCAATCATCACCCCAGTTCCAGTGACATTGACACAGCTGAGTTAGTTTGTAGGATGTTATAGCCAGTCCCACTCTGCTGCTGCTTTGCTCCTCGGCTGACGCAGGAGGTGCCTCCCACTTGCTGTTCAGCTTTATGGAGTCAGGCTGGGGAAAAAGAGGGAGATTTTTGTGCAGCAAAGCTGCAGAGCAAAGAGTTTACTGTGGCTCTTTCCCCTCTTCTGGCTTAGGCAGGGAAATTGCTAATGGCAAACTAAAGAGTCTCTACACTGCTGTAACCAGAGGCTCACCACACCAGTGGACTGGAGGCACCGCTGGAGGCTGCTAGACCCACCCCATAATCAGAGCAGGGTCACTTTGAACAGGTTGCTCAGCGTTGTGTCCGGTTGGGTTTTTTAATATCTGCAAGGATGGAGACCCCACGGTCTCTCTGGGCAGCCTGCTCCAGTGTTTGACCACACTCACAGAGAAAAGGTTTTCCTTATATTTAACAGATGTTTCCTGCACTTCAGTTTGTGTCCATTGCTTCTGTCATTGGATCCACTGAGAAGAAGCTGACCGTCTTCTTCACTCACCTCATCAAATATTGATACATATGGATAACATCCCTCATGGACCTTCTCCAGGCTAAACAGTCACAACATTTTCAGCCATCAGGCCCATCACTTCAGCGTGAGAGGTGCTCCAGTCCATTCATGATCCTCGTGGCTCTTTTCTGCACTTGTTCCAGTGTGTACTGTCTCTTGTACTGGAGAGCCCAGGACTGGACCCAGCACTCCAGGTGTTTCTCACCAGGACTGAGAGCGGGGGAGGCATCAGCTACTGACCTGCTGGTAACGCTCCTCCTGGTGCAGCCCAGGAAGCTGTTGGCCCTGTTTGCCATGAGGGCAGATTGCTGAGTCATGCTCAGCATGGTGTCCAGCAGGACCCCCAGGTCCTTCCCTGCCAAGCCGCTTTCCAACTGGGTGGCCCCTTGCATATACTGGTGCCTGGGGCTGTTCCTCTCCAAGTGCCAGGACTTTGCACTTCCCTTTATTCAACCTCACGAGGTTCCTGTTGGCCGCCTTCTCCAACCCACTGAGGGCCCTCTGAATGTTGGCAGCCCTCTGATGCTTCCCTGAGACCTTCCTGCTGCCCTCGCCTGTGAGCTTGTTTCAGCTCTACCAAATTCCTCAGCTTCCCTCAGCAGCTGTTTTCCAGCTACTTCCTTAGTCCCAGCATTTCTTGTCTTCAGCTCCTCCCCACCGTTAGAGAGAGACACCCAAAGCCCAGCATCAGCTCTTCTCCTGGGTGCTGTCTCTACATAGCCAGCAGTCATTCTTAGCCCCTATGTTCCTGCTCCCCTCAAGCTCTCTAACTGACTTGTATCCAGTATACTGTAGCTTTATATATAATAGTACATATATATATATATATGTGGTTATATATGTTTTAGGAAGCAGGCCAAAGGACAAAGAGGACAGTCCAATGAGATAGTTTCTGTCTTCCCATTAGACCTCAATTTCCTTCTGTGGCAGCCAAATTTTACAAGTCTGTTTTTAGGAGATGAAACTTTGCCTTGAACTGGCTTGGCACTACTTACATGTCCCTCCTGTCTTGGAGCGTCCCATCAGGAACCAGATGAAGAACATGGTGAAACCCATGAGTTACCCAAGCTCAAAGAACTGACAGGCAAGAACTAGTAGGCCAGCCTAGCTAAAGAAAGGCTACTTGCATGGCTAGTCCGATCCCACCGGCGGTGGGAGGCTGGTCAGTTTTCATTAGCATGACGTTTTGTCAATTTTTCTTGGTGTTTATCAGTGCCAGGAGGGCTGCGAGGAAGTTGGTGCATTGGCAGTGATGGACCTCACTCACCTGTGAGCCTGACAGGAAATTCTACCCCGCAGTATGAAAACCACATGCATTTTTCTTGCTGAAGAGTTAGATCCCAAACAACTTCACAACACTTCTGCACGGCTATGTTTCTTTTATTCGTATTCGGATTTCGTCACTTCGTCCATTAGCATTGATTTGAAAAGTAATCTTCCCTTTTCTTTTGATGATGGCAACAGTTAGTGTTGGTCTCGCCTCCCATATGCTTGAACCACCATTTAATAACAAACAGACTAAAAGAGCCTAAGACATATCTGACATCATTAAAAAAATTAATATACCAAACTGCTGATGCATAGAGGAGGAAAAGGAATCGACCACTTCTTAGAAAGATGCATCCCCCTTAAAAATTACCAAAATTAAAAAAAAAAAATTCTGTGGGGAAGAGCAGGGAGTGTACATATGTATACATGACTACTACCACATCCCTATCCCCACCCAAACATATATGTATACATATGCATATGCATATACATATACACATGCACACAGGTACACGCACACACATACACGCACACACATATTTACACACACACACATGTATTACACTGGACAAGTAATTTATTTTTTTTCCTGGGAGATTATTATAACTCTTTATTATATTATGTGTCTTTAAAACAGGAAAACTTATTAAAACAGAAAAGAAACAACTACTTTAATATCTCCAACTTATTTGTCTAAACCTTGAAAAACATTGCCTCTATTTAGCATGAAATACATGAAAAATCAAGTTTGATCATTTTAGATTTAAATGTATACTGCTACCAGGTTCTATTGATTTGGCTCAATTTGCCCTTGGAACAGTCTCCATAATTATTAAAAATGTCTTTAATTTCTTCAAAATATATAGGACAAAATGTCTGAACACTGACCACTTGTCTGTACTGGGTCTCCCAGTGTTATCCCCTTTCTAAAGCACTTAAAGCATATTATAGAATAGCAAGCATATTCCCGTTTTGTACATAGTGCATCCTGTTTGCAGTGCTTGCAGGTACCTCCTGCTCTCTGCTTCCGCTCTTCTGAAGGATAATGGAAAACCAGCCCTGGGTGGCGTAGGTGAGAGGTATCCTCATTCTGCAGGCAGAGAGAGGCAAGAAAGCTACTTTTTGTAAAAACATTGGCCTTGGAGAAGCAAAGAGATTAAAAGGCAGAAGGTCAGCTCAAGACCTCACTTTTGGGAAATGTGAGAAACCTGAAGAACATGCAGGAAAGGTAAAAAGCAAAAGGAATGAATGGCTTTTTGTCAGAGGGCTCCAGAATGTGTAACTTATTCAACCTCAAGTACAAAGGTGCTAAAAGACCCTTTTAGTCTGTTGTTAGTAGAGACTTGGTAATAGTGGCTCCCTGACTGCAAAGGGTACCATTCTCGGTTTCCTCTCCACAGAACCCCAGGAATTTTCTTGCGCATGATCACTGGGACAATGTTTACCCCTTAATTAGGTTTCTGCATGTCTTGAGTAGTTGTCTGTAGGTCTCCATAAAGGTACGCATTAACTGTTTTCCTCCTCTCTCCCTGCCTTGTTCTTAATGAATCCAGTAGTTGAGAGAATGAAATACCTTGTCTGGATATAAGTTTTGATGTTGAGAGCTTGAGTTTTTGGAGAAAACTCAAGTTTTGTAAGTACACAACTTCTCTCAAATCTGATGGAAATCATCAATTTCACTGCTGTGTATCTAAAAAAAAAAACAAACCCCTCTGATAGACCCTGGGACTCCATCCTTCATAAAGCATAAGGAAGGTTACATTAAGATTTGTTTCATGTTACATTTGTCACTACAGTGACACTAGTCTATGTTCACAGAAAGTAGAATTTCATTACAAAATCCCTTATTACAGAGACAATGAATGAAAGCTATTAAGTCTTTAATCACTGAAGGCTATTTTGGTATCACAGGAACCTTTCACGCTCTGAAGTCAAGCTGACTGTGGTCTCAGTGAGCTGAAGTGATCCCTCTTATAGTGCCTTGAAGCTTAACACTAATAGCATCTCTTAAGTACCAGACTAAAATAAATTGGTTTTTTAGGCAAGAAAAACAACACCTGATTGAGAGACTAGAAAGGTGATTAAAAGAAAAAAATACCCTAACAAACACAAACAACCCCACTCCCAATCCCAGAACCATATGAAATGCTGGAATGACTAGGAACATACATAATTCAGATCAGGTAGAAAGTTTTTCTCAGTAGGTGAAATGGGTGCATCTGCATACAATCACGTTTAAACTCAGTTCTCATTACATATCCCAAGGAATCACATAAATCAGGACCTGCAATTAACAACAAAACACAATTCTGTCCAGATGTGGCCAGGAGCAAATTATTGCTGAAGCTGGAATCCTTGATCATGAGATCCAACAGGACGCTGCCCCTCTCTTCCATGTGGGAAGGGGTAATAGGATACTTTCATGGTGTGATGCCATGTTCCAGACATTATTCTTACAAGGGTATCAGATACCAGGCACAGGAAAAGAAGAAATGACCCATGGCGTAAGTGGAAGCAAGAGTACCTGTTGGGATATATTCAGCCAAAGGCCAAACGCTGCCATTCGGAGAAAGTTTAGTTCATCACCTAGCAAACTCCACGTGCTCCCCATCAGAATAAGCAACCAAAACAAGCACATTTTGCACTTCTTTGTGGCTGGTTCAGTTCAAGGGTTGTAATGGGCTTTTCCCATTACAGGAATTTCGGCCAGGTCAAACACAAATCCTGCAGGGCTCAACTCTGCATTTCCCTCCTTTGCCTCATACAGTGTGCTGCAGCAGAAAAGGAAACACAAGAGGTTATGAAAAACAGTTTTAGAAATAGGAGAATACTCCAACAGTTAAGTTTTGCACTCACAAAATTAATGCATTCACAAAAAGGTGATTTAAAAATAATTCAAAGTAACTGGGAACAAATTCTGCTTCATCTTCAGACTGAGCTACAGTGAATAGACTCGAAACAGCATATGGTAAGCAGCATAATAAAATGCAGAATAAATTATTTTATGGATAAAATACCACGTTTTTCAGTTTATGTAGTAACTTTGATCTTTATGCATAAAATTCCACACATTTGCATCTTCATGTTAATCTTCAAAACGTAGCACTGCAGTACTGCCCAGCCATAAGAACACCAGATGGTAACTGGCCGCAGTGAAATTCAAGAGCCCCGTATTAGCTACAGGTCCATCTCCATCACTGCAAGAGCCCAGGCACTTCGGAGGAGTACAAGAAACCCTTTCATATGCACTTGATGTTGTCATTCGAGGCAGTTGTCATCCACACGTACCATGTATCTTCTTTCAAAGATGTAACATTTCTCATCTTTAAAATGAGGCAGCTAAGCTCAGCAGCAGCTGTGGCAATGAATTCCACAAGCTAGTTATGCCCCGCAGAGGTGCCAGCAGGCCAGAAATTATCTGTGTGCGCATTCCAATCCCCAAAGAGTTAACCTGATTGCAAAGACCACCGAAGGAGGTGGGAACACTTCAGTCCATCCCCTTGAAAACAAAGGATAATGCTGCTTGCATAATTCTAAAGATGCAGAAATGCCTCCACCACTGCTACACTGAACTTTTACAGGCAAAGCCCTTTGTCCCAGCGGGACGTGATCACTAACATTTACAACCCCTGTCTTAGGCAAGCAGGCAAGCAAATCAGAATATCCCACAATATGAGCTAGAAAAGGTTTGCCATTACTCTTTAGTGTCTGCTACCCCTCAATTTTAAATGTTACAATCCCTGGATACTCTGTAAGATTTGCTTCTGATACTGTCTCAGAAGATGTAAACATCCCTAACTCACTTGAGGGGAAGGCAGCAACAGGGTTCAGCACTTAGGAAGGAGTAATCTTTCACAATAACACAAATGTGCAAAATTCATTAGAAGGCACAGAATATATGGGTGTGTTCCACTTGATTCCCACTTACTCAGCTGTATCTCTCTTGTGATCTCTCAAGTATTGCTTTATTTTCTTTTTTTTGAGAAGAAAGCCTCTTATCAGGGCATATTTGGCATAGAAGACTTGATTTACTGCAATGGATCCTTCCAGGCTGTCCATACATGAGTTATGTTGCACCGAGTACCGGAAAAAAAATTTGTGTTAGTCCAGCGTGGAAAGCAAGCCACACTGCTTAGATGCAATAGAGACCTTCGCTGAGTGCATCCTGCTGCAACCTTTGTACTACTCATCTTTACTGCATGTTCCTCCCAGTTACTAAAATCAAATTTCTTTTTCCCTGAAAAGATGAAATTTTAAGGTGAATGAGAAGGATCCTTTTTCTAAGAGAATGGGAGGATAAAATCACATGACAGATTGGTGTACTTCATAGGGTACATCAGGAAAATGCTGACTATAGGTGTTTTTTTAGGTAATGTAGAGATACTGAGCAGATTAGCTGTCAGTTACAGTATGAGTTCAAAGAAAATAATTCAACACTGCAGAGCTGTATTTGGATTCCTGCTCGTGTAACTGCAGTCAGAAACTGTCTCATTGTCACCCAATTATGGGCCACAATGAAGCACAAACTGCCCAATCAGCCGAAGGACACAACATGTTCCTGGAAACATAAGGCTCACTGGCATTTGGGAACAGTGGCAAAGCCTTGGGTGGCCTCTGGTGAGGGGTGGGGGGCATTAAAGGCAAAAAGTCTTCTGTGATTCCAGACCGCCGTAATATTCCACTGCACTTGGGAAACAAAGCACATACCAAAAAACAAAGGAGAACAACATTGCAGCTAACAATATGGTTTCATTTCAAAACAACTAATCTGGAAGTCAGCCCAGGGATCTGAATTTCAGTAAAGCTTTAGCAGCAGGAGCACCCTCTGTCATCATTCATGGCTGAAGAGGTTCTTATCCCTAAGGAAGGCGCTTGAACTAATATTGATTCTTCTTTTTCTCAATAATTCATGTTGCTCAGACAAGGTTCCTAGCAGCATATTCAGGGTTAAGAACACTGACAGTAGCGGGAAGCATTTGTGAATGTAACTGTGGTTCCCAAGGTCCCTGCTTTCATGGATGAACAAGCAGGCTCAGTCCATGAGGGCTGTCACGTTCTTGAACTCTGCAGTAAGAAGGAACCTGGACTTGTCTTTTCTTCGGTGGGTAGCTTTTTAGTGACACATCCTGGTTGTCATCTCTTTCTGTAAAATAAGAAGGGGAGATGAAAAAGCAAATGGCATTTCTTGTGAAGTGTGCACACGCTTCTTCCCAGCTAACATTTCTGCATCTCTGCAAGTTCATGTGGTTTTATATGCCACCACGTTTTTGCTCCTGTCTGTCACTTTCAAGGACAATGAACATAACCGGCAATTAGCATGCAGCATTTGTCATTCTTAACAGCTTTAATACCCTACCAATTCCCTATCCATGTCAGGTAAATGGTACTGCATCCAACAAAAAAAGAAATAAATCACCTGGAAAAGCAGGAAACCTTTTAACTTAATGTAAGAAACAGGATTCCAATCATTGTCATTGAACCTGCAGCCAACAGGCAACATGGAGATACATTCTTTGTCTCGTTATTTCTGGCTACACATGGACACAAATCTTCTTTTGAGACTTGACCAGAGCTGTGGCATTTGTCTCTGGGATGGGGTCTTGGAGCATTCACAGACCCATTAGGAACTGGGGTTTGGGATCCATGTAGGATTTTATTTGATCTGATTTACAGGCACTCTGATGCCAGCTCTGTCGTAACTGGCTGCCCTGCTCTATAAAACTCTTCATACTTGTCAGCAGATTTTCTGGAAAGATGTATCAGATGGTCTGTCCAACAGCCATCCACATACATGGCATTAATGTGTGCCGTCTGCTGTCAAGGCCGAAAGGCTGCCACATCTAAGGGTGACCATATTTGTGCAGGTTGTCCCTTTAGCTCCTCTTTCATAGTGTCTCTAGACTGTATGGCATTTCCCTTGGAGAATCTATTTAGATTTTCCAAGTTATCAGAAGTTTCTAAAAATCTTCTTAGCTTGCATGAATAATTTGTTGTCATTTGTAACATGATTAATATCTAATGTAAAGAGCTTCCTGACAGTCTTGTAACTGTATCTTACTCTGCGCTTAACAGATAATTTCTCCACCTAGAATCCTATGCAGAATTGTGGGACTTTTTTCCCCTTCCAGAGCTTTAATTAGTTTTAATTTCTTTTATATTCATAAACTATCTTGCAGTACTTGTTATTTTGCTGTCATGCGTGTAACTGAATTGAGTATTGTCATGTGCAGCTGTTACGAAGACAATGATATTTAGTACAGTAACTAATACAGCAAAGTGTGATCTCCACAGTGATCCATACAATAATCTGAACTAGTAGTTGTTTTTTCTCTCATTTGTTAAAGGTGACAAAAGTGAACGTTCATGGAAAAATCTGTCCCTTTTTCTCCTTACATGCTTTGTGTTGGTGTTTTTTGGGTTGTTTTGTTTTTCTTTTAAACAGCCACAATTAGGCTTATTCCTTTAGAGCAACAAACACCAAATGCAGACTTAATATAATTCAGCACACTGTTGGACGGCTTCCTACTGTTTTGTACGTAAGCAGATATAATGCCTCTCCCTCTTCTTTCTTTGAGACATCAAAAAAAGCACCAATGCTAGGAAATACTGAAGAGCAGCAGCATATAATTTACTACTACATCAACACCATGATAACTAGCCCCGACCAAAGCAGGCACTTAGAAGCTGGTAAAATCCAGCAGCACGCAGTTTGATCTGAAGCCCTGGGGAAGCTCTTCCTAGGGAGGGCAGGGCAGGGCAGGGGCCACCATCCCTGATGTGGTCTGACACCATGCACAAGTTTTACTGGCGGGGCCTGACACCGTTTCCAGAGCTGGTTTTCCCGTCCGAGGATGCCTGGCACTGCCCCGGACACTCCCCAGCCATCTGTGCTCCAAGCTGCTCCACAGGGTGCTCTGGCTTGTGGTGCTCAGCGAGGCGGGTGCCTCCATGGCACACAGCAAAAAGGCACCTTGCTCAGCAAAACCTGCTGCAAGTAGAAAGCTCAGGAAGGGAGTGCATGTTTCCAAAGTCTCCGTTTTCATCCTGGATGTTGAATTATTATTTCCCTTATCCGAAGATTAACTAAGTGCTAATGCTTCTCCAGGTAGCGTTCATCTTTGCGGACCCCTAAATTTACATGTACTCAGTGTCTGCATGTCTATACTGTACTGACAATAAGAGCTGATAGGTCTGCAAGGTAAAACACCACTTCTTTCTGCAGCTGCTGACGAACAGCTATTTGCAGTCAGACAGTAGCATCTTACCCTGTTAGAAAAGCAGTAGATCATGTGGACAGTGTCAAAGTCATTGTAAACTTGGACACCCTCTTTCAGGAGCAGTGAGAGCCAAATGGCCTCCCGATAAAATAATAAAACATCATAAGCAACACATTCAACATGAAAATTCATCTCCATTCTTACCTTGAAGAAAAAAATACCACCAGAGGCAGGAGTTTAGACATAGACAAAAGTGTCCAGGCAGAGGAAAGAGTAGCAGCCTAGATAATCTGTGCATAAGATGTAAACTACAGGGCTTTAAACCTGTTTGCCATGTGAGTTTATGAAATGTTTCAGCTATGTGCAGCTGTGAGTGTTCTATTGCTCGGGAGTCACGAAGTGTGAACCTGTCATGCCATTCCTACCTTTTCTGTCGAGGAAGAATACAGTAATACAAATTCTCCCCAAGCCTCTCCCTGCCTTCATTTCTGGGTTTTTGTTTGGTTATACAGTCATATTCATGGTCCCTTACGTCCACTGTCTTCCCCCCAGATCCTATTCTCCCACCCTCTGAGGAGAATGTTGCTGCAAATGGCTCTGCAGTTTTCTCCCTGCTTCTACTTAACAGTCCTGTACCACTAAAGTTGTAAAGTCAGAAAAATCTTAAAACTTAAAAAAGGTCATCATTTCCAATGCATAGAAACTCTTCTGTATTGACCTATATTGCTATTGGTAAACGAAGGACACAGAAGTACACATATGATCCCACTGCATTCCTGCATTCCTGCATGAGCTTTTCCTGATTTCAGCCAATGACAATGAACTAGATGTGCTTTTTAAAAAAAAAAAAAAAACAAAAAACCAAACAAAACATGATCCTTCTAGCAGTGAATTAGAACATACTTCTAGTTGTTTTTTTCTTAGAGGAATTTGCAATAGGGAAGAAAACCAAACAGGAAATGGTTTCTCAAAGAGACTGACATAATTATGAAGCTGGCAAAGAAAAAATTAGCTTCACTCCAAATGCTGGTGAGAACTGGAGGAAGGTTTGTACCCACAGCATCCAACCTGGGCCGCGCGGCAGCAGGAGGGATGCTGTGTGCCGCAGAGCCTACTGCTGAGCCTTCTACAGAGCAAACCTCTCCTATTTGCCAAATGCTCCCTCTCAGATACTTAACCCTTAAAAACTAACCACCGGCTCCTCACAGAGCCTGCTGGAAAATCTCTCCCTGATTCTGATGGGCACCAGGGAACTGCGCACAGTCCCACTCCACTTAACTTGGAAAGTAAGTCCCCCTCAAACCTCAACAGAGATCTGGCTCCTTAATTCTTCTGGTGGTGCACAGCCATTAAGACAAACTCAAAGCTGAGTCTTCAGTGTTTCCTGAGTCTCCCTGGTTTTGTGCTTCTCTGAAACTTTACTCTTCATTTTAGTTTGGGAAAGGTGTAGAGGTATGTTCTTGACTAATAACTATCAGTTAAAAGCACATAAGGGTACTACCCAAACATGCGAAATGACAACTAGCTGTTGACTGACTCTTCCGAAAGGGCGGGAAGACTGGAAACACTGCCTCTTTAGCTCTAAGGTACTACAATACCCAGCCCCAGCTGGGTATTAAATGAAATATACAGGCTAAAGAGACAAGCTAGAGAATCAGAGACAGAGACACAGACAGGCACACGCAAACATTTTTAAAGATATTTAAAACTTTCCAAATCTTTCTGTGCTTAATAAACACCCAAAATATCGTTAACAGAAACTCTACATACCAGAGCCTTTGATACCAGATGCACCACTTCTTGAAAACAAATTACGAGAAATTCCAGAGCATTATTCTGTATTGCTGCATTCAGACTTTTTCCTGTTCTCAATTTTGGATTACACAATTAACTCAAAAAATGAAGGCAGAAATAAATACTGTTTTTCAACGCCAAAATACAAAACAAAAAATAAAATCTGGACCCAATCCGTGTTGAATATGCCTACACACCAGCCACTGAGGAGAATTTAACACAGAACTAACTTCTAAGTAATTTAAAGAGAAACATTTGGTATTTTCTGCCAAGTCCTTAAAGTACTTCCTCACTTGCTGGAGTTAACACTAACAAGCCACTTTGTAAGCACCAGAAATGTTTCCTTAGTATTTGTGATTTCACGGAAGGGTGCATTCCTCAGTGTTTTTCAGGGAGTACCAAAATGATTTCCCAGAGGAAGGGAAAAAAGCAACACACAGTCTTAAAAGGGTAATCAATCTTTATCTCTAATGGGTGTCTGGTCCTCTCCCCTCCCTACTGCTCTAACATGCACATCGGATACATTCATCACACAAATCTATACCTATTTTAATTTCTGCTCCTCAGCTCACCTTTAAATGAAGCAGGAAAAGCATAGAAAAAATCTGACATCAGCATGCATGAACAGCTGAAGAAATATCTTTTTATCGGGACAAACCTACCAATGGGAAGATGCTGATCAAACCTGAATGGGGTACAAGAAGAATGAGTTCCCCAATGAAGAATCATGTTCTCCTAAGAAAATGGTGTTTCTATGCTTGCATGAGTCAAATAAGGAGTTGGCAAAACATAAGGCATAAAGAAACCAGTATTTAATGGAAGCAAGGGGTCTGCAGTCTGTCTTGTGCAAAAGCTGATGGGAAACTGAGAGAAGTGACATGAGTAAATAGTATAAATAATGGTATTCTATAAGAACACCAGAAAAATTAATAAACACAATTAAAAGCAGGTTTAAAGATTAAATCCTCGCTCAGTGCCTCCGTCCCACCCTCATTTCCAGTTTCCCAAACTGCAGCCAAGCAGGGCTTGGCATTCCCCCTCCTCGCCCTCTCCTACTGCCCGATGGCAAGCCTAAGGACGATGCGACAACAGCTTGTTTCAGCCCTTTGACAACTGTTTTAAACACAGTGAGGGTTTAAGATGTGGATACAAGTGTCTCAGCAGAGAAGTTGTTAGTGGAAATGCATTACCTCCTGATGGGCAGGGACACCCTGCCAGGAGGTAACCAGCAGCTTGGAAGACCTGACCAAGTAGCCGACACCAAGGAGATGCCAGCAACAGACACCATGCACAATTCACTCGTCCCACCTTACTGACCTAGAGAAAACAACCTTCCACATGTACCCTGTCATGTACTCACATCTTCAAGCTCTGCAATCTCCAAAAAAATCACAGTCTTATGGTTAAGGAACTTAATATCCATGTAACAATCCCGTGAATAAATACACGATGTTGGGCAGGAAAGCAATACACAAACAACCTTTCTGATCTGTGGTTCATGATTAGAAGGCCCTGCTGGAGCAGACACAAGCATCACTGGGACATACGTTTCTCCTCCCTCCTCTCAGGCAGAAAAGTGAGCGACACCCAAGGGGATCCCACGTACGGGCAGAGAGGCTCAGTGAGGCCCCATGGAGACAGTGCAGTCTTTTTGTTGTTCAAATCAGAACCACAGAACAAGTAGATGAAGAAGCAGAAAGTTTAAAAGAACATTTTACAAAGTGTTCTTCAAAGCACAAATGGCTACGACTTCTGTGACTTTTTTTGTTTCTTGTTTTGTTGTTTTCTTCACAAAGATTTCAACAATTGACAAATAATCATCATGTGGACAAAGCTCTTTGTACCTTGGTCACAAAAGAGGCTGTTTACTATGGAATAGCATGGATCACGCGGTCTAAGATCCTGTGGTACACAACTAATCTATATTCAGACAGCTAATTGGCAGGATAAAAAGGCTGAAGCCAGATCTGTAGCAGTTAAGTCATTTGCAAAACTTTTTTTCTGGCATTTTTAGTTAGAGTCATGCCTTGAATATTAATTTACAATTAGAATTAGAATTCATTTAGAATTACTGAAAAAAATTTCCTCTAATTCTTTAGTTGCCCCAGTCTCTGTACATTGACAGAAAAGACCCACAGACTGGCAACAGATGTCCAATGGGCATATTGATCACTTGGGTATTTCCTTTGTTAGGTTTCGGGATGTCTTCCACTTGAATGAGTCTCAATTATCATGATGCACAGGACTAAATTAATCTCTCCTACAATCTGCTTGGCTTCAGGGTGGTTATTTTGAAGCTACGGATGGTCTGATAACAATTCTAGTAGATTACTCCTGAATTTGTACGGTGTTGTTTGCAGGACACAGATAACACTCCTCTCTGCAAATGTAATCCCTTATCACTGATGACAAAGGCGTTTTATCAGCTGATGGCAAATGGGAACAGGATCAGGAAATTACACTGTGAAACACACCTGTCAGCAGGGTTTAGATCCAGGTAGATAACACAGAACATGCATTTGTATGTCCGACTTGCTTAAACGCATTGTATTCCAAGGAGGTGCTCTCACCTTCCACGCGTTTTTGTCTTCTCTAACAATAAAATAAAAGTCCTTCTGTGGTTGGTTTTATCTCACCCTATTAAATGGACCTCAAATGTGCTGCTTTTGGCACTGAGGTCATGCAGAGTGAGTGAGCAAACAGTAACACTATCATTAGCATAACATTTTTCAGAAAATTTATCAGGATACATGTTCTCTATTATGAACTACAATTTTGTTGCATATAATAGGTATTTCACATACATAATTTTATATGCTAACAGATCTATTTAAATGGGAAAACGAATACATCTTTCGCTCTTTTTTTTTACAAAACTGCCAAGTTCATGTGTCACTAGATATTTTCTTTTGACAATTAGAAAAATTGGACTTGCTGTTTCTCAGTTTTCTGATTTGTGTGAGTTTAGAAAGAATAATAACAGCCCAAATCAAAACTCAATAAAACTAAAAGAGTCACTAATCCAGTTCTGTTCAAATTATGAAAATACATGTTTTTAGCTAGGAAGAACAGCTTTCCTGAAACTTGTTTTAAATAATGTCTTCAAAATTGCCTTCTGATGCCAGATAGACTACTGTATTAAGCTGTTAAATGTTACACAAAGGAAATGATATTTTTTGAACAGTTATCCAAAATTTCAAGTTGTTTTGAGTTCTAGGAAATCTCGAGTTTTGCTGCTGTTATTTTTTTTAAAGCAGCCTTTTATTTGTGAAGATTGACAACATTCACAATTGGGTTGGCTCCTTGTTTCAGTCTAGTAAGGGCAGCCGATCCACATTATTCAGAGACGCACAGGATGTACCTAAACTGGGAAGATGATATTTTGTCAAAGAGGATGAACAGCAGTAGTTCTCTCCACAATAATAAGAGCAGTTGAGGTGCTAATGCAGACAGGACAAAAGCATTACAGGAACCATGGCAGAGGAGTTCCAATTATACTTTTCTCAGTGCTGGTGAAAAAGCTTTTCCCAGTCTCCGCTTGCTGTTAATGTGCCTTCCACACTGAGCACAATCAGCAAGGACCCTTTTTGGTAACTGGTGTAAGAACTAGTGCAAATGGACTCATACAAACTACTGATGGAAAAGCCTATTTCATTAAACTCTTAATGATTTGGCCACTTTCTGGTTCTACCTACAGTATATTCGTCAGGGCTTTTCCTTGATGGGGCATAAATTGCAACTCTGTTCCACATCGGCTACAAGTTACTAGGTAAGGTATGATGTTGTGGTTACCAAGGAGCAATTTTGGCTCTAATTCAGCTCAGAATTTCAACACAGGGGCAAGTCCATGTGCAGGAAGCTCACAGGTGAGTAGAAGAAATACTTACGTATCCATTATAAAGCAAATAGTTTCAAACTTCTTTTTTATACCACACCTGACCTGGAATGCCCTTGTCATTTTTTGTGGTCTTGCAACCATAATTGCCTTTTCTACTCTGCTTTTTCTCCTTGTTGCTGTAAGCAAGCTCGCTACTCCCCACATATCCTGAGCTAGCACAGAGCAACAACCTATTGACTAGGCAAGATTCACACTAACTTATCAGAAGCTCATAATGAATTAAATAATTATGGAAAAGATTTTTTTTTTTATTATTATGATAGCAATCTCATAGGAGTTCATTGTAAAAAAACAGAAGTGCAAAGGTATCAGATTGATGCAATTTTGCAGTTAGTTTCTGCTCTTCTAGTATTTTGCAAAATTGAAGACATTTGGAGGAATAAGATTCTTCAAAAGTATCCTGTTCTCATTTTATTCTGGACTTTTTAATATAACTCTTGTTATATATATAGATCTTGTATTAATAATCTCTTTGAAGTACAAATGTGCCATGTTTATTACAAACTGTGAAATGTGGATTAATTTGGAGAAGCCCTTTTTATTCAACATGCTATAATTAACATTCGTTAGCTAAACTTCAAAACAGGACATATGTGGTGTACTCCTCAGCAGCAACAGACACCTGCACTTAATGTATCCACAAATGAGAGATAATTGTATTGACACACGAGACCGCACCGGGGTTAATCCAGAGCACCAAAGAACCACTCCACAACCTCTGATGTGTCGATGACACATAGAAAACTGTCAGTAGGAAACTCCTCCTGTTCTCCAGTTCTCAGCGTGTGCCTGGGTTCAGTTCAAGCAAAGCAGCTGATGTGATAAAAATAGTCATTAAAAACATGCATGCCAGAAATTATTTACTCAGAAATTCTGGCACTGCAGTGCATCTTATGACTCTGCTTTCTTTGAGCATCAAAGTTGAGAATCTTACTTTTCATCAACGTCAACTCCTGGAGTTCTCATTCCTCCCCTAATTTCTTGCAGGAAATGGAGGAGATGGAGAAGTTGGCATTTATTTACCTACCACTGGTTTCTTGTTCAGTTAGTGATCAGATTCATTTGTTGAGAAATTCTCATCATTTGTACAACCTAAAATAAATCCTGTTGGATATTATCACCATACCACGTTGAACTAGAAAAAATGGACTGGGGGCAGGAAACGCCTCGTTTCTCTTTTTTTTTCTATTTTTTCCCCCAGAATTAAAAATTACTGCTGCCTAATTGGCAGCAGTGACAAGCCTTGCCTGAATGGGACTCTTTTACTGAAGCAAACAACTAGGGTGGGGGTGGGAAGAAAGAAAGTATACCTACTTTAAAGTTGGCTCAATGAGTATTTATCTAATTTCGGATAATACCCAAACAAGGACTAGGTCACTCTATCACTTTGTGATAAGTAACAGAATTTAAAGCAACTATAAGCAATAACCTTGTAGGAAAATGAAATTATTAGGTAAATTAATACTGTGATTTGTACTTCTGAACACAAATGTACCTGAATTTTGAACAGTTTTAGAATAGCCGTATGCCTAATTTACATGCCTAAAGAGAGCCATTGAACACAAAAACACACACACGTTCGCAAACCACCTCTGATTCAGTTATCCATATGTACCTGCATCAATATGTGTAGACACACAGTATGTGTGTACCCAATGGTATTAGTTCTGCATCTACTGGCACATGTAACTGTTGGGCACAGTTTTCTACAAGGCACATGGTAAATATTTAGCAAGTGAATTTTGCATTAAGAGAGGCTGACAGTCAATTCCATCTAGCAGAGGGCATGGTGTGCCATTTTGTGGGAGGACAGACAAAAGCACGTCAGAAGGGATGGGAGAGCTAGGTGCCACCTTCTGCAGAACAAGCTATTTGGGCTGGGCTTGCCTGGTCTTATCAGAGTGTCAGGGAGCCGCCAGCTCTCCCTCTGAATGCCCCAGCATCAAGGCATGAGGAAAGTGGGAAGAAAAGCTTTTCATACAGAAGCTTCACTGATAGATTCTTGGATCAGAATCTGTTAATGATAGATTAAATAGGGAATGATCAGCTATCCCTCTGGAACACAAGCAGCATCTATGACTCTGAACGAGACTAAGCCTTTCGTGTTCCCTGCCTAAAATTTAAGCCATCCAGACAGCACGCAGAACTCACTAGGAAATCTACAAGGATAAAAGGCCAGAGATATCTTTAGAACAATGTGTTAATATTATTGTTGTCTTGCTTCTTGTAAGTGCTACAATACAGGACACTTCAGAAGGATCTGAAGGGCTGTACTTCGATGGCAATGAGCAGCAATATAAAAATAGGATTGGGCAGGTATAAAGGATAGTGATAACAAGAACACAGCGACTTTAATGAAATTAGTTATCCTCTGCTCTTGAGCTCAAACTGTCCTCTACTGACTGGCAAATAACTTATATTTCACAGTCTATTGATTTATGAGTACCATCACTGCTTTCATAAAGATTGTAAATGGACGTATGGAGAAAACAGACATATGGAGAAAATGGACTGTTTCACCTGAGTGTACCCTCATCAAAATGCCAATACTTTGCCATATTTTGTTAAGCCGGCTACTGCTGATACTTTCCACTGTGAGCACTGGATGGGGCTAGTGCCAGACGGGCTATGTTCATGGTATTTCTACTATGTCTATGGCATTTCTGGCAAAGAAGTGCCTGATGAGTAAACATTTTTTGTGGTATAGACAAAGAAGCAGCAAAACCACTAATTATTTTGTGAAAAGATGTACTGTTTGTAGAAAATTGGATATGTAACAGCAGCTGCTTGGGCCTCATGCACAGTAGTGACAGGGCTGTAGGACAGATATTTATGCCTTGTTATAGCGCTGGCAAAGCAAAAAGCATAAAAGAGAAAGTCTTCAGTGATCACCCGAGCACCACCTGCCTACGGTACTTTTAATTAGCTCATCCTGAAACAGGGTGCTTGGAGAAACTCTAGAAACTTGGAGAAAATGCAGACTTCTTGATTTGGTATCCTGACGTCTGTGTGATGTCCTGAACACCTGGCAGGACTAGCACTACCAACTGCTGCAAGCCCAAACTCCCAGATGAAGGTAGGGACACTCACTCTTCCAGCATACAGTGAAGGACAATACTTTGGGCTGTTTTTGTGCCGTCAGAAGTGCAGGATACCACAAAAGCCATTACAATTCCCCCGGCTCCATGTTTCTGCCACCTGTCTTGTGCCAATATTAGACAGTGTTGTTACTGCTCAAGAAAGTGTCCTAGCAAAAATTCCAGCTGTTCAAGGAGTTAGTCAATAGGACCTGCTGGGAAACTGCCCTCAGGCACAAGGGAGCAGAACAGAGCTGTCAGGTCTTTAAGGACACTTTCACAGAGCACGAGAGCTCTTGATCCCCAGGTGTAAGAAATCAGGAAAGGAAGGCAAGAGACCAGCATAGCTGAGTTGAGATCTGCTGCTCAAACTAAAGGGTAAGAAGGAAACACACAGGCAGTGGAAGCAGGAACAGGTATCCTGGGAAGAGTATGGGGATGCTGCCCGGTTGTGTAGGGATGGGGTCAGGACAGCCAAGGCGCAGCTAGAGCTGAACTTGTCAAGGGATGCAAATAATACTAAGAAGGGTTTCTACAGCTCTTCTGTAGAAAGGGCTTAAAATGACCATGGAACTATACCTTAAATGTTTTTGGCTTTTTAAAAATAGATTATGGAAGATACTAGCCAAAAGGCCTGGAGATGTAAAAAACATCTTTTCACAAACAGTGCCCAACATAAGACAGCACTTCTGACATCCCGGCTGTAAATACAAAAAGAACTCTTCCTTTCCCCCTTATAGTTTTTGGTTCTTCTGCTAAACGTGCCCACAAACCTGTCAGTTAATATATCCATGGGGTGCAGAGCACCCTACAGCAGCACACAAAGCAGCATATTGTGTAATACTACAGTTGTTGGAAAACCAGCACAGGAACATACCACCTGTGACTGCAGGGCTAGATTTTTCTGTGAATTCTGTAAGAAGATCTGGAATAATTCCACGGACTGAAAAGAAAGTGCCTCATATTTCTGTCAGTGTCACCAGCGCATCAACGCAGCTCTGAATTACAAAATATAAGAGGGTAGAGTTATAGTCATTACGCAAACCTCAAAGTGTAATTTCCTGAACACATTTAACTTCGAAATCTTCTGCCATGCAGTCCATAATAGGTTTTTCAAAATATTATATAATATTGCTTCCTAGGGGGCAAAAAGAGAGAGGAAAAAAAACCCACAACAACCCCCCCCCCCAAAAAAACCAACTGAACAGAGTTTAATGATTAGGTTAATGTATTAAACACGCATCTCTTTACTCAGTAGACTGCCTGGACAAGCACTAGAAATTCCATTCAGAAAGTTTTCCATAGAGATGTGAAAAAAAACACATTTAGATGGTTACTTTTAAGCAGCCCCAAATATGGATTAAAATGTTATCAAAGCCAATTATGCTATAAAGCTTTTACACTGAGAACACTGGAAAATATGGCAGAAAAACCTTACTGGTTTTGCTCATCCCACAGAGGAAGCCCATCCTCATGGAGGCAATTATCAGCTTCACCATTTTTATACACTCAGCTCTACTGACTGCCACCGCTTCCAGCCCCAATGCTATCCGATTGCTGCCATGGCCCATTGTCTATGCATTTAAATGAAATCAGCATTTTAACAGTTATCAGAATAGCACATGTAAATAATATCATTCTCTATTTTTCTTCACTGAAGTGTAATTTTTACTTTCTGTTCTAATTAAAAAAAAATTTTTATAAAAAATGAATTCTGAGGAAAAGGTCAATGTTGTCACAGGATGAGATTTAAAAAAAAAAAAAAAAAAAAAGACTTCTGGAGAATGAGCAAAGCAGATGGCCACATTCTGCTGTCTTTTACCCCTGTGCTCAGAGGGAAATTTCACTGCCATCAATAGTTTCCAAAGTTACGTAGGAATCTGCTGGGAATCTGACTGGTTTGCAATATGTTTATGGGTATTTCTGAAAAGAGCACAAAATCTTTGCTCTGTAAGAGGACACTACACTGGTTAAACAAAAATGTACAAAAATGGTGTATACTGGTATTTCTGGCAAACAGATTTGTGCATTTGACAGTTCCTAATAGTTGTGAGAGAAGCAAATGTACTCAAAGCACGTGAATCATTCCTTCCTTTTTGGCAGGGTCCTCCTCCCACATCACCTCCCACCACACATTGGCACAATATGAATGCTTGACCTGCCCACAGTTTTGTAACTGGGTGGCCACAGAGAGATGAAATATACTTGGGTTTGCCATCTACATTTTTTATTAGAACGTGAGTTTCAGAGTGCGTATTGAATATACAAACCCTGCACACATTCTCAGGCCCTCCATGACATTGCATAGATACACACAGCAAAAAGACTAAATATCTTTTTTTTCCCTATCTCTCCTCTTTTGAGATGTAATTTAAGGTTATGTTAACGAGTAATGCTCAACAGTGAGAACAAGAGACAGGTCCACACCTCCCACAAATTAAAAAAAAACCAAAACAAATGCATCTTGGGAACTTTGTTCCTCCAAGAGAATTACACCATGTTCAGATCTCCAAATTTAACACTGAAATTTCACCATGTTGTCAGCTATTTGTTTTTTGGTTTTTTTTTTAAACTTAACTCTGACAAACACAAGGCACAGTGAAAAATCAGGCAAATTAAAATGCACAGATTTAGAAATCAAATCAAGATACTGCAATACAGACAGATCAAGGCTGAGAAGCTGGGGGCAAACGGCTGCATCACCAACTAACTGTTACCCAACAAAATGCTTTGCACTGAGATTCAGTCACAGATCTCTAGGCTTCTGAATGAGAAGGCTCTTACATGACCGAGGGAGAAGTACAGCTGCTGCTTTGCCTCTGTCTCTCTGAGAGGCACCTTCCTTCTTGGGCCGGGGGGTGGGGGGCGTGGGGGAAACAACCACGATGTGGTTTAATGCCTCTCTGGCATTAATTTTATTGCTTTTCAGAAGGTTTTAGTTTTTTCTTCCCCCCTTCCTTTCTGGATGTCATGTTGCTGTAGCTGCACTGTTCCTTGGGTTTCATGACGGGAGCTGTGCCTGCTCCAGCTGGGCTTGGACTGCAGCAGTAAACTGGCTCCGCAACCACCAAGCCAAACCAGGCACATCAAGGGGGTCACCAGCAACTGATAAAAAAGACACCCCACCCCCTCACACTGAGGAATGGAAAGAGGAATTCTTTTTCTTTGAAACAGTGTTATTTATATCAGAGAACTTCTGTGACCTGATGCTGCCACATCACTAGAAGACACTTTGGAATGAAAGATTCCTTCAGGAGGGTCCTGCTCTACTATAGCAGTACTTTACTCCTGCTAAGTTAGCCTGTCTTTTCTGAGATGGGAGAAATGGAAAGTGATGTGTATCAGAGAAGATATTTGCCTCTCTTCAGTGGAAAATCAGATTTATGATGATTTATGCCATGCTGAGCTAAAGAAATCAAAAACTATTTGGAAGGGATTATGTTGCCTTCCATACAGCAGCTTGTATTCCTTAAAAGTGAAAAAAGTTGATAAGTGACCTGTCCCAGCAAAATATATTAAAAACAGGTCTCAAGTTATATCTTAACTGAAAAGAGCTACACCTTTCTCAAGCTGGGGCATAGAGTATATGGTTATATATATTGAGAACACTTCAATAAGGTGTTCTATGAAGCAGTTCTGAAGATATCCAATCTACCCCGAGAGAGAAGGGGAACAAGGGTCTGGATCTGTAGTTCAGAGCCCAGACTAACACTGCTAGTTTCATGGGATGCCTACAGAGCTAGAAAGCATGACGGTGTGGTGGTTGTACACTCCATTTTCACCAGTGGAACTCCTAAAGCAACAGCAAAGCAAATCAGCGAATGCCAAGTTAAGGAACACAGAAGTTTTGGTCTTCCCATTCCTTTTGTATGTGTCAAGGATCCAGCAGCTGCTGAAGGTAGGAAATTGAACTAGGAGCAAGCTCTACTCTTATTACAACCCTTATTTCATGACATCAGAGTACCTTGCAAACACTGTTGAATTCAGGTTCACAATACTTCTGTCAAATGCTAAATATTTTTATATTACACATGGGAAAAATCATGAAGAGAGCTATTACCCGGAGACAGGCAAGCAACCCACAACAAAACTGCAAACAGAAAGCAAGGCTTTAACCAACAGATTGCGTATGAGTGACTTTGCAGAGGATGCTTTGTACTGGGCATAACTGGCAGGGTTTTGGTAGTAGGGGGCTACAGGGGTGCCTTGTTGTGGTGGGAGGTCACGAACTGCACTCGGACAGTTATAGCTAATTCTAGCTGCCCCGAAACCACTGCAAATAACCCACCATGTGCCAAATCTTCAACCAGTCAGAGAAGCACATGGTGTCTCTGCTCACAGATATTTAAGAAAGCAGCAGCCGCTGAGAGAAGAAGGCTGGTGGCACTGTTGGGGATGGGGCTGGAGATGCATTCTAGTGCCAGAGCAGGCACACCCCTGAAGGGACTGTAGGTCATGGGCAACCCGCTCCAGAGCAGGGACACCATGGAGGGACTGTGTCCCACGGTAAACTCATGCTGGAGTGGAGGAAAACAAGTAAGAAGTAAGCAGCAGCACACACATCCTCAGTCTCCTTCATCGCCCCCCACCTCTCAGAGTAGCTGACTGTAATACGCAGCAAAACCAAGGTGAGCTGAGACCTGGAAGGGGGGAAGAAAAGTTTTTTACTGAGTTAGAGCCTAGGGAAGAAAGGTATTTCTTCACAAAGTGTTTTGTTTAGTTGTCTCTTCTTCCTCGATACCCAGATGTGTAAGCCAAAGTTTTGTTAACTGTCAATAAATTAAGTAAAATTCCCTGAACCAAGGCTGTTTTGCTCATAATGTACTTAAAAAGTACTCTGGTGTATTTCTTAAGTCCTACATAGTATGAAATCTGTTGCTAGAGAAAAGTGATCACAGGAAGGAAGGAGAGGGGCATTACTCACTGTAGCCGGGCTGCAACAGTAAGTTACTGTGCTGAGGCAGCTGCATTAAGATTCTCACTAAAATGCACTTTTAGTGTTTCAAGTACCCAACACAAGCAGTCACCTACACAGGGTGAGGGTGGGATGGAGGTAACAGGCACCAGCCCACTAGACAGTTTTGGTCGTGGGAAGAAGCTCAGAAGTGAACTGAGGTGAACTACTGCCAGTGGGAAATAAAGCTGGTCACAGAGGGAGCCAGCACAAAGCAGATGCCATGTCTTAAAATTCAAACCTTGGTTTATTTCCTGATAGCCTCCCCATGGAAGCATGCCTTAAAGGTCTTCTGAGAGCTCTCACAGTGCAGACTGCCTTGTCTGCCTGTTAGCTGCAGAAAAAGGGCAGACATGCTTTCAGACTACTTCTTTTTACCCAAATTAACCAATTGGACATGCTTTTTTTTTTTCCTCAGGACCACCTGTGGGGTCAGTGACTGTGACAGCTTCCTTTTTTGTCCCCACATAAAACAGCTCTACGAAAGACTAGGGAATCTGTCAAATTAACGTAGCGATGGGAATGGGAAAAAGATAAGCAGCATTTTAAACTGTATCTCCCTTTGACTGCAGAAAGGACAAGTTACGCAACTCCTGAATGTGAGGGGGAACCCTATTTGACTCATTTGCTTCACTCATTTTATAACTGCTGTACTGAGTTGCAAAAGGCTGATAAAATCTATTTTAAACAAAGAACATAAGTCCTGCAGGCTAATATTACTATTCACCTACTGCCTGCTTCCACAATTATTCTCCATTCTTGAAGTTATGTTGATAAATCAGCTGCTTTTTTGTTTATTAAAGCATGTGTCAGTCTGTTTATTTAATCAGCTCTTAGCCCATTTTTTAATTAAGGGAGATAATGTGGGCTCATTTCCTGCCATGGTGAACCTGGCAGGGCACAGGTTATCCTCAAATACTGCATTAAAATTCAAGATTATTTGTAACGTCTGCTTTTGTTTGGCAACTCCTTCCCTCCTCTCTGCCCAGCTGAAGACAAAAATACAGATGTATGGGGTTTTTTTTTTGCATTTCCACATGGCTGACACCCACCTAAGTCAAGGACAGAAAGATGGAAGCAGGTGGAGCTCCGTCAGTTTGCTGACATGGTGCCTCCTCAGTGCAGGTGAAACATTTTTCTGGGAGACCCTGCGTCCCAGCAAAGTTAATAATACCGCATCATATGATGACCCTAAGGATAATTTTGTGAAGGGAGGGAATGCTGGAATGCAAGGGGAAAGCACGCACCAGTTGGAGCACATTCTAGCTTGCTCTGCTGCTGGAGTTGGGCCACCTCCTGAGCCACTCTGGCCCCAATCCTTTGTCCGTCTGCTTAGTGCAGGAATATTGCTAACCACCAACTGCAGCATTAAATAATTTTTGTGCTCTCTGTATTCCAAAGCAAGCAAGGATCTCGTAATGGCCTTAAGACAGCCACTCTTCCTAGCTCTGAGATATCCTGCCTCTTATCCTCCTGATTGTGACACATCCTTGGCGTTTAATAGCTACAGCTAACATAGGATCACTACTCTGGCAGCCAAGTTCTCTTAGCAGGGCTTGCTTCTATCCCTTAGGACAAATTTAGAGGGCATATTAAGTTTTCCTATCTAAAAAGATACCATAGATGCACTGCAAGTTATGAATACACACCATATGCAGTCTTTTAGCAGGCCTTGTGAACTGCTGAAAACAAGACCATCTATTTTGTCTCACTTTACAGGCTCTCCTTCAATCAACATAACCATATACATGCACCACACCTGTCACAGCTCTGGCTTCTGCAGAAACGCAGGCAAACATCACTTTGCCATACTTTCAGAACCGTTTCATACCAACTAAGCTATACACCTCTTTGCAATGTGCCTTTATGTGGAACAACTGAAAACTTGACGTGGTCCTGGGCAGCCCTCTCTAGGTGACACCACTTTGAGCATTTGGACTACATGATATCCATAGGTGCCGGCCAACCTCAGCCGTTCTGTGATTCTGTGGAAAAAAAAATCCCAATGGTTCTAGCACTTCATCAATAAGCTGTATGACACAGTATTTTCCAGACTCTGACCCATGGAGAAATGTTACCCTGATCCCTTTTAAAGCTGGCTAAATGCCCACAGTGAAGGTTTGCGCATACACTGCTTTCTGAATTGTGCCTTACTTTTCCTTCTCTGCTTACACTTTTATTTCATTTGCATGTTCAAGCAAGAGCAAAAGCACTTCCATTTTTGGAGCCTTACTGTTGGAAACAATGAATTCAATTTTGATCTTTTTCAGTCCAAAAGGAAGCGTCTGGTTTTGTTACACTGCTAATTGTCTGAACCTCTGTCTCACCTCATCTGTCTCACTTAGACCTAGAGTGTGCTCTGGATCTAACACACTCAATGCCTTCACAAACACCTACTTAAAGATTAAAAAAAAATCCACAAAATAATTCATTTTTATATAGACCACTGTTCCCTTCACATGCATTCAAATGATTGCTGTGAGTACCATGCTGTTACTGACCAACGAAAAAAGACAGAACAAAATTGTATATAAAATACATAGTACAGGAAGAAGCAGAAGACAAATGAACTTCTATTTTCAAATGGCAGTATTTCCCACCTTGTACTTTTCCTTATGAAATACACTGCACTTTTTCTACTGAGCCTACTGAGCATCACACAAATACTGCAGCAGATGGAATGGGTCTATGGACAGAAACAAGACTTCATCCCTTTAAATTGCCTGAGTTCAATCATGGACTTTATTGCCAGAGGAAACAAACTGCAACAAGTGTGGGAAAGGCTCAGTGAAGGGAGGCGGAAAATTTCCCAAAGCTTTCCCCCAGACCCGACACTTACCAAAGGCTCCAGTTCTTTGCGGTCTATGAGGTTGAACTCTGTCACAAAGTAATAAAAATGCTTGTAACAGGTATTGACATGGGCCTCTGCCCCGATAAGGATGATACGATCAAAGTGATGGATGTAGACGTGAACGAACACCCGAAAAAGCCGGCAGAGTATCTTCTTGCAGATCTGAAGGAAGTTCTTTGGGAAGGGAACACCTGTGAACAGAGAAGGCAGGGTTGTCATAACCATCCTGTCATCCTCCCACGACAACAGCTTTGGAGCAAAACACGAGTTTGTAACTGCAACCTAGGTTATGACTTCCTAGGCTTCCCTTTCAATCCAGAAGATCACTTAATATGTATATTTATCTGTCTGCTAGCACCAAAGATAACCAAATACTTAAGCAACTTTAACGTATCAAGACCGACAGGTACTCATCCTTTTTCCCTGAATAATTTAATGTACACCCAGTATTGTAATGTACACCCAGTATTGTGATGTCCAGAAATGTGATTTTCACTGCAGTGCACACTGTCCCAGTAATATCACTGGCTTTACATCCTGAGATGGCTGTTCCCCAGACTGATACACACAGAAGTTGTTGTAGAAGTGATAGACACTCTCCTGCTCATCTTAGTCAACAGTGGTATTTCACAGCGTCAAATTTAATACCGAATTTGAAATAACTGACTGAAGGACAGACCCCTTTGCTTTCACCTTCCTCCCAGTTATGTGTGCCAATCTAATTACTCTTCTAATAGAAAAACTCTTGAAGAGACAACAGCTCTTCCAAAATACCTTAGCCACACCACTTTGCAGCTGGAGACTCCAATGCAGCAGCAAAAGCAATGCTTGCAAGTAAACAGCCAGGTAAAACCACCTTCATTGAAGACAGATCTTGCATGGCATTGTGTACCACTGAGCTGCCCCAAAAAGCTGAAGGGTTCATCTCCTGCTATGATTGTGCCTCAGACTTTAGTGCCACACTCGAAACTCTACTGCTACTTTGCTTTCTTGCACATCCTCCTGATTTTTTTAGTTAATGTTTTAGTTATATTTGAATTACATGTAGCGATAGGACAAGGGGCAATGGCTTTAAACTAGAGCAGGGTAGGTTTAGATTAGACATTAGGAAGAAGTTCTTTACACTGAGGGTGGCGAGACACTGGCCCCGGTTGCCCAGAGAGGTGGTGGAGGCCCCATCCCTGGAGACATTCAAGGCCAGGCTTGATGAGGCTCTGAGCAACCTGATCTAGTTAAAGATATCCCTGCTTACTACAGGGGGGCTGGAGGAGATGACCATTAAAGGTCCCTTCCAACCCAACACGTTCTGTGATTCTACATAACTGTAGTTATTGCTCTTTTAAAAAAAACGAAAAAAACTCACAGCTAAACAAACCCATACTTCCTAAAAGCCCAGCTCATGCTCTCAACAAGAAAAAAACTTATTATTTGCAGAAAGAAAATGGAGATATTAAATTAACACTGTTGCAAGCTTTCTAGTTTTCAAATTTTAGGCTCCTGTTAAATACCGCTCAGCACTCTTAAGAGTGGTGAATTAGTGGACAATGTGCCCAGTTTCACTGAGGAGGACATGAGGATATACAGGGAGAATTTCCATACTGAGAACAGATTTTTGATTATAGATTACATAGACGATCAGCTGTGGCTGTAACAGTCTGGGTGCCATCAGCAGAAACACGTGCCTTGTTCTGGACTCCCTGGTAGGCCACGGAGGTCCCAGGGTACATCCCCCCGGGGATGTGAACACCGCTTTGTCTGCGGGCGCGCAAGAGGGGAAGCCCATCATCACGCACAAGTGTCCTGCTCAGTGTATCCCTGACCTGCCTCTACATTTGCCAACGCTGAAGTGCAGATAACATGGGAAAGCATCTTGGGTTTTTTTTGGCCTGTAAAGGATTCAGCAGAGGCAAGTCTTGAGAGATGCAGTGCAGCCCTTCTTACTCCTGATGTACAAACCAGGGACCAGCGAAATAGCTGCATCTATCAAAGCACAACTACTTTATCACCTCAGGAAATGTTTGCTTTTGGTTGTCACATCCATTCATCTCAATGCTATGGATAATATTGAAGGCCACAGAGGAGGAGGCCTAAATGCTCAAGTTATGACACTAAGCTACGGAAATGATAATATGTATAGATATCTTGGCAATATTTGAGTCAAAACTCCATAGGATTAGCCAAACACCTGGATTATAACAAACGACTGTTGTTATTTCCAAGGGCAAAATAAATACAATCTATCAAAAAACATAACAAAAGCCCCAGTTAGCTGCTTATTAACCAGGGAGATCACATTTCAGCCATTAGAGCATAGCTAAATTCAGGAATGATTACAGCAGCAGCCTGTTTTACGTTTTTGTTAAAGCTACCCAAGCCAGAATTTTAAAAATACACCCAACAAAATGTTGAGTCTTAGAAGGTGGGAAGGGGAATAGCTAGCACTTGTTACTGCAGGCTAGTTCGCTGAACTGAGAGATGAATTCTTGAAGGTATACATTTTCTGATCCAGAATAGGCACGTCACAAAATAGAGAATAATTAGTTTTATCTTCCATGAGTTGACATATCATTGTTACTGAAGAATGTTACCATAATGAAGAAACTCATACTTCTATATTAACCGACTAAAACAAGATGAATAAAATAAGCTGACAAATCCTTTAACTTCTCTGCATCCCATGTTCCCACTTAACAGTTACAGGCAGTTAAGTGCAAAGGCCTTAAAGCACTGTTTCTGCTGCGAGTGAGGACTTTTCATCTATCAGCTTTTTAGATGTGTTAGGCAGTCAATTTGAGGACACGGAAACAACACGCAGAAAAAAAAAATAGCCGGTTCAGAACAGCCTAGGGTACATAATAAACTTGCAGTGTTCCCCTTGCTCCTCACGTGCATTAAGTTTTCAGACAGGCCTTGTATCTTCATTTGCCATTGCAGAACTTCTCCAATTCTGCAAAGCTATCTCTGCTTCATTTGCTTTTAAACATTGCTGCTACAGCAGATTTATCACCTAGCTACAGCAGAATCCATGACGACTCTCTGACTTCTCTCCCCTTCCTGCAGAACTGGTTTACGAACTGACATGGTGTCTTGTGCCACTGAAAGCAACTGGTAGCTGTGCAGTGAGCTGGACTCCTCAGCCTTGGAGAACCTGCCAGCCGGTCTGTCCCTGGAGCATGGAGGAGGCCCACAGTCTGGTCAGCCTCAAGGTACAGATGAGCACACACAGGTGGCTACAGCACTAGATTAAACATACACTCTTGTGGCTCTATGTCTTCAAAATTAGACAAAAGGATGGGAGAAAGGATTTCTGGAAGAAAAATTTTAATCTAATACAACAGAACAGAGTCTGATTTCAGTCACAGTAACATGAATCCAAAGTCATGCCATCAAAATTTAAAAAATCAGAGCGATATGATTCTAGATTTATATTCTGAGGTCAGAATTTGGCCTAATGTTTTGTTCCCACTGCAACTGCTATAGTTATAAATAAATCAACCACAGAATGTAATCATTACAACTGTCTCTTGGGAACGCAATAGCTTAGATTTAGATCCTTGACTTGTTAAGGAGTCTGCTCTCTGTCCTTCAGCTCAGCCACAGTAGCCTTTGCCTTCTCCCCCTCCAAGCCCTCATTTACCATGGAATCCAGGTTTAATAATTCCTTTCCTGGAACTGTGTAGTTAAAAAAGGAAAGGAAGAAAAAAAAAACCAACACGCAAACCACCAAAAGCCCAAGTATTTATTTAAACTTTGGATGCTTTGCAACAGTGAAAAATATTTCCAAGAAGAAAGAAGACTGTCTTAGTATCTGCAAGGCAATACTGTAAAAAGACAGAATATAAACCCATGAAATTAAATTACTAAATTGTGGTTATTAAAAGGCAAGGAAATACAAAGACGGCACTGAAATTTTTGCACTAGCTGCTACTTGCTGAAAAAAGTATTTCTGGATGAGTGAACTGGCGGCGTTGATTCATTCATAGGCTGAGCCCCAGTGCTGCTGTATAAGAAGAAAGTAACAGACAGGTTCTCTTTGTTAATCTGGTGTTCAAAACCCCAGAGCTTCCCATTATGTCCCAAGAACGTGCAAGCAGCTTTCAAATGATCCCAGTCGCACCACAGAAGCTCATTTAACTCAGGGTTATATGTGCAATTGGGAAACAATTCAGTAGGGGGTAGATAGGCATGGTGTAACCAGTAACAAACACGGCCAGCACGACTCTACCTACACTTCTCTGGAGTGTGTGCTGGACTTGTCAGTGCTGTACTAATAGATGGTCTCCTCCTGCAGGAAAGCTGCACCCAAATACTCTGGTGACAGATACACCACAGCAGCACAGGGCAACAATCAGGTTGTTTCCCCCGTGCTCCAGCCTCCCCATACTCCCTTCAACTTTTTGCTTCTGTTGACTTGATAGAAAAGGCTGCTCCTAACATGAGCAGGCCTCTCCACAACTTCCAAAATTCAGCTTGCCTGATCCATTTATCAAGCTCTTTTCCATTGGAAAATGAAGGGATTTTCCCCTCCTTTTTAAAAACAGCTTTATTCCCACAGCTCTCTGTAGGCTATCAACCTCATTCCTTACCTGTTCTTAACTTGCTATCAGGTGATGTGCTCCTGTGCCAGGGTGAGCATCTAGATCTAATCTATCCACCAAACAGACATACAGCACAGTGCTAATAAAGACAGGCATGTGATTGATCTGTTGTGCTATTTCTCTGAGTATTCCACATACATGACTACTGCAGACAGTGTCATGGCACTCCTCTCATGACACTTGCTCCCCAAAAGCACTATTACGACTGCTCTCTGCTCAAAAGGCTGGTCACAATATCAGGGGAAAGTATGCGGACCATCTTGTGCAGTGAATTAATGGTCTGTTGGTTCAAAACATAGTTTTCATGCCATGATGAAGGTCCGTATTTAAAGCCTCTTGATACAAAACCTGTTTTTTGTATGATGAAAAAAAACAACAACAGTGGGATAAGACAGAAAGACAAAAAGATAATGAAACTAAATTAGGTGAGGATAATGGAGGGTAACTAAAGGTCTAGGATGAAAAGACAGGCAAGAAGTCTGTCTCATTTACTATATGGCAATCTTGAATGTTCTTACTTCACTATGTATCAGCCTCCCCTGAAGTAGGTCAGTTGCACAGGTTAGAGCGGACAAAGAAAAGTCATGATACAGTTTGTCTTTGTTGCCTGATTCATTTATCTCCAGGCAAGAGTCAGAATGTATATGGTCCCAGAAAGTCCACACTGAGGAACCAGAGAGAATCACCCAGACTTTTTGCCTGTACTGTTACATGCGGTTCTCAGCTGGCTTACACTCTTGCCTGTAACATGCAATGAGAATGACTGCCCAGTTAAATCTTCTGTGATGCCAGACACATGAGCATCTTTGACCTTATGCATTTTTGTGGTTTGAAGTCTTGCCTTCCTCAAGGGAAGCACGTAAGCCCTTTGGCAATTGTGCAGAAATTTTGCTGCACATTCAAAGATCCTCCTAAAGGCCACAGTCGTAATTCATTCTTTTTTAAAAAATACACATGTGGGAAGAAAGAGAGACTCCCTTCTCCATTGGCAAAAGGATTCACACTATACCATTGCAAACACAGCTTAAAAACACACCAACCTGTGAAAGTAAGAATTTTTTCCAGTTTTATAATAAGGAGGAAGAAAACAGTGTTACCAGAAACTGACCATTTGGAGAAGGCAGCTGAAGCAAACCCTTCATCCCCTCTTCCCTCCATGTTTTCCTTCTCCTATCTCTGCCCCAAGTACAAAAATTTGCAAAAATTTGCAAAAAATGCCCTCGACTATTGCTGGAAGCTTTGCTGCAAAAACACCTATCCTGATCCAAACTGATGTTTAATGTTATCTCAGCGTGTTAGTCAAGGAAGTGTCTGTCTCAAGGGCCAGTGAAAACAATGTCAGTTTTGCTGAACTTTGTTCCTCACATAAATAAGCAGGCAGCTGCACAATATTAGGGATAAACTAGACTACCATGTACCTACATCCTCCTGATACTGCCCTCCTTTCTGCTTTTGTATCAGAGAGAGCAGAAGAAAGAAAAAGGTTACATGGCTTTCTAAGCAAAATGATGTCCTTTTCTCTTTTTAAGCAGGACTGCCTCTAACAGTGTTACTCTTGAGTAAATAAATCAGCAGTCTGACTGTCACGTCTTCAACAAAGGTACTCGTGTGCTGTCCTGGAGAGAACTCTAAATGGAACCGGGTGCAGATCAGAAAACTATCTGAGGCTTTGCACTACTTAAACATCCACAACAGTTCTCCCTGCTGCTGCATATCACGAAATGGGTGATGGCACTAAATTTTGCCATTTAATTAACAACTTCATTAGAAGAGATGTCTTACAATGCAAATGCAGTGAAACACCTAAGTATGCAAAGGAATTGACTCTCTCTGAAATCAGAGGACAGAGGCACCTAAATCCTTGTGCTGCATAAGCCAGATCCCTTGGATTTTAAGCAAATTTACAGTGGCAGTTCCTGACTACAAACTGACCCCTTCTCTGTTACTTACTGCTTCTGCTTCTGCTGCTGCAGAGGAACAGAGGAGAAACACTGCAATGCCAGATAGCAGAATAATCTTGCTGCCTGTACCAAGCAAGGCTAGTTTTACCCCAGACAATAATCAGGCTGGTAAACCCATTAGAATAGATCTGCAGGTCTTGAAGGCAATGAGAGCACTGAATGCCACAGAGCGCTGCAGAACCATGGTTGTGTGACAGTGTAATTCATCAGACACATTTATCTGCCCTGGAAGATCCATCTTTGCCATAGTAACAAAATGAGATTTCTTGGAGCATTGCATTTCAACAACTTTATCTGACATGAATATATACACAGTATAAATAGGTTTGGAGAGCCATTAGAATTATTTAGAGCTCTCCCTGCCTTAACAGAAACTACAGTACAGGTGAACAAAATGTAGCCTCTTCTGTGACAGAAAATATAGCAGTTATTTAGCAGTATAACAGCCTAGGATGGGAAAAGAGAGTTTATTAACCAGATGAGTGAACATAAGGAAAATGTATGCATGAACACTAGAGCCTGGTCAAGATACCAATAGAAAAACTTTCCTCCTCCCCTGGCAGATTGTTAATAGTTTTGTTCCTGTAGCACTTACCACGGCCTGACGATTTCTGGGTAATGACATGGTTTTGGCTTTCCATGCTGAGTGCACCACTGGCCTGCATGGCTTTTATTTTTCTTATTAACTTCTGATGTCTTCAGGAAACAAACATTCTGGTTGCCCATTAATTTTACAGGGACACTGCAAGAAATGTGCTGTTCTAAGGGCCCCTCTTGAGCTTACCGATGCAGCAAGATGCAGCAAGATGAAACATTATCAGAAGCAGCAAGCAACATGGTCCTGGAGATGCACTCAGAATCAGGCAAAACAGCCTCCTGTCTCCCAGACAAGATCTCCCAGCAGTTAACTGAAAAACAGAGGCCTTACATCTGCCAAAACTCATGGCATGACACTAACAAGTAGCAGGAGGTGAAAGGTTAGTGTCACAAAAGAAACATTTGCTCTTCAAATGATTACTGTGCTAAATTCCTTTTCAGAAGGCCATTGGAAGAAACATTCAGGCAGTTCTAACCCCTCAGATCACATGCCCTGTGTCTCCTAATACAAGTCATTTTCTAGCCCTTCCATATCTGTGCTGAATTAGGAATCTTTTATATGTATGAGAATATCCTCAATGCGTATCAATAGTTCCTTAAAGAGGTGATTTAGAAGTTCTGAATAAGTTATTTTCCCCTCCACTAAAATGTAGCTCTTTCAAGATATAAGGAGAGACCATTATATAGCAGCATGCAAGGGAAGTTTAGTGGAAGATCGGAAGTTCTGACCCAGAAAACTACGAACAAAAAAACCCAAGAACAGAATCCTGGTCCCTGACTTTGCTTGAGTTAATCCTGATTTACCACAGCGCAGCCTGGAATAAAGTCCAGCATCCTGAGAGAGAATTCTGCAGAATGACAAGCAAGAGCCAGCCGGGGCTTTTAAACCTGCTTTTACATGTTTTAACTATTTTTGCTTTTATAACATGGGATCTGGGTGTAACACAACAGATGCTTTTCACTACTCTGTTTTTACAACTGTTAAAGGGTTGTAAAATTGAATGAACCCATCAGCTGAAGAAAAAAGAGCCAAGCAACCCCCTTCCAGCACACTTAAGCACTCTCAAACATGAGAGCTAAGCCAGATTCACTCTTCAGAAGTCTGTAACTGCAACCTGAGCAACCCTGTCTTCAGTTACTGCCGGCCCATGCCCTTGCTCAATCGAGGATCCCGCACGGCACCCCAAGTTTTGCTTCTCCTGTTTTCTCAGAACTACCTTACTGGAAGAGGTCAGTCCCTCACTCCCATGTAAACACTAACTGATGTTCAAACACTAAACGGGATATCCCACTTTCCTCTGAGGAACGCTCTGTGCGTGCCTGGTACGCACGGGTTGCACCAGGTTCAGTGCCAAAGGCAGTGGTGACTGTTTTTGTTTTAGAGCAGAGCCAGAGAAGGTAGCATTGTCTGTCTTTTATCACTCAGGGTTTTTTTGCAGTATTTCCTGAGCTAAGGACACTCAAAACTCTTTCCACTGTTTTGCGGGGAACTATGTTTATCAATAGAAAGCTAGTGAATCTGGGCAGCTGGACTCTTTGTGCCATCTTGAAGCCACTGTGCTGAACGGAAGAGAAGACTTGCAATGTCAGAAGGCAGCAAAAGACACAGCATACCTCTGTAGCCCAGTGGGTGAAGTCCTGCTCGTGGAAATGCTCCTGCATTTTGCAGTAACGTATTTATCTCATGAAAGGAATCATTCTGGAATCGTAACCGGAGTACACAGGCCTTTATGCTCACAGGCGACAAGACTTTCCAAGAGATTTCAGGTTATGTCAGCAGGCAGATGCACACACACAAATCCACAAATCCACATGTGCAAACACTCCCACACACACTCATACTGTGAAGCCTGTGTAAAACCTATCATTGACTGAGAGGTTTTGGATCCAGTGAAATTCCAAAACAGGAACTAAAGCCATTTAAAGAGGATTTGACTATTTTGATTGCGTATGCACCTATAAGACTATCTTTACTGTTAAAGTACAGGCCAATGACACTTGGATTTACAAGCCACTCAAAACCTACTATTGCCTATGAAAAAGGGCTACTATCATTTAAACAGATTCTTCTAATATGTCATGAATAGATAAGATCTGTCTCATCAGATGCCTAGAGCTCCATCTGGTACCTGGAAATCAAAAGAAGCTTTACCACTAATTTCATTGAAAATGAGTCTGGAAAATCAACGAGCAAAAGTATACTGTTACTTTTAAAGCATCATAAAGCTAAGCAGCATAACATTATTTTAATGTCTCTGGCAAAGGACAATGACAGAAACAATTTCAAAAGTTGCATTAAATTGATCATAACAAACTACTTTTGCAAAATTCAAGTGCTAATTAAAATTTTTGAATGAAAATAAATCAAATGTACTACAGGACCAAAAGTTTTCAAATAAAACAACTGAAAGGAATATTTTAAAACATAACTAGCCAAAAATAAGTTGTTTTGCTCTATTATCAAATTCATCTGAGAAAGGGAGGCCCCTTGATTTCACTAGAGTAGAATTTTCTCTTGAACAGATCTTTTACAGGGTTAATACACTCTGAATCCTTCCCTAGCTCAGCATCCACACACCAATTCCCACTCACCAAAATTTGATATATCAAAGATTTTTGACAGCCTCGAACACTGTCTTTAGAAGAAACACCTCAGGCCTCACTAGTCATGGGCAACATCATCTTATCAACAGATCTTTTGACTATTATATAAAGAACATTTCTACATTGCAACAGCTTCAGCTGCATGAACTCTTCTTTGGGTCTTGAAAACTGCCTGTAAACTTTTTCTGTTACTCCATTTAATGCCTAATGAACATCACAGAACTGAAAAAAAAAATACAGCGAAGATTATTTTAGCTTAATATCTTTTTGTAGAACGTAGAAAGTAGTTCTGCATTACTTACTGCTATTTCATTCACAAGAAGAACATGAAAACACTCATTAGGCCTTAATTTTCATAAATGAAAAGCTAAAGAAATTCAAACATGGAATCATAAAATGATTCTTTAGGGTGCCTGCTTTCCATACAAATTAATAACATACTTTTTTATGTATGCTAGAAAAACAGCATATACCCCCACCCCATTCTGCAGACACACAATGAATGCCATCTAGACTTCTGCCTTTCCTTTCACTTTAGATCCAAAATTGAAATACTGGTTAGGACCTCACATTGTTTTTATTATTGTCATGGTTTCAGCTGGGATGGAGTTAACTTTCTTGACAGGAGTTGGTGTGGGGTTATGCTTTGGATTTGGGATGAGAGCAGTGTTGATGGTGCACTGGTGTGTCTGGTTGTTGCTAAGCTGTCAAGGCCTTTTCTGCTCCTCACACAGCCCCACCAGCGAGCAGGCTGGGGTGCACAAGAAGTGGAGAGGGGACACAGCTGGACAGGTGACCCCAACTGACCAAAAGAATACTCCATGCCATACAACGTCATGATCAGTATATAAAGCTGGGGGAAGAAGGAAGGAGGGGACATTTGGAGTGATGGCGATTGTCTTCCCAAGTAACTGTTACGCATGATGGAGCCCTGCTTTCCTGGAGATGGCTGAGCACCTGCCTGCCGATGGGAAGCTGTGAATTAATTCCTTGTTTTACTTTGCTTGCATGCACAGCTTTTGCTTCACCTATTAAACTGTCTTCATCTCAATCCACAAGTTTTTTCTTACTTTTACTCTGCTGATTCTCTCCCCCATCCCAACTGGGGGGAGTGAGCAAGTAGCTGCATGGTCCTAGTTGCTGGCTGTGGTCAAACCATGACAATTATGCAGGGGTAATTTAACTGAATGTGGGGTTTACAGGGATTTGGTTGTTGTTTTTAGCACAGCTTTAGAAATCTACAGTAAGACTAAGTGCACTTACACTAGCAAGGGTGATTACTCCACTTCAGTTACAGAGTTAAACATATACTTTTCAGTTTCCTGCTGAAGAAACTGATTTATCTGTATGTTTGACATTAATCATCACAAACATTAATTTATCTTCATGTTTAATGTTTTAATGTCTATACATTTTTTATCTATAGTTTTAACTTAAGTTTACATGATCTCTGCCACTGCTCATATGGTGTCATCAATCACCTTTTAACTTTACGGGCATGTATATGGTCACACTGTAACTAACAGCCTCAAACTTAAAACATCAAAGGACAGACGAAACTTGTGCGTAAAACCTGACAGAGAGCTGGCAGCTTTAGGCATCTGGACACTTAACATTTCCTATCTGTAAAGCTGGATGATGGGCGAATGTGGTCTTGACTCAGTGATTATCCTTCATCATTAAAAAGTGAAGCACACAGCAGCACAGGTGCCAGCTGCCACCTCTGTTGTGCTTGCAGGCTTTGAGTCTGTGTGTTCAGGCCCTGAGCACCAATGAACTGTGTAAGATGCTGAGCACCTACACCTCAGACGGTGCTGCCAAAGACAAATTAACTACTAGCACCTGGAGTGAAGTCATTTCTGCATTACTGGAAAAAAGGACTGCCAAGAACTGGATGAGGAGCTTCAAACTACTACAGACCCATGTCTCTGATACATGATTACTAGCAGAGTTCTGACAGGCCGGTGTGCTGGCAGGCAAGGACAGACTTTCAAAAAGGGTTTCGCTTTTGCATTTTGAAGAGTATCTGTAGGTGCTGGCCTCAATCCTCTTCCATGGAAAAAAAAACCCAAAACAACCCAACATTAATAAATCATACAGAAAATGGATTTCTTATTTCTTCCTGCTTACTCACAAGAGACCTGTTTGTACTTTTGATTTCTAAAATCCCAAGGACAGCATCGATAGTATTCTCTTAAATCCTCCTCTCACCCTCAGGACTTCCAGGTCAGTGTGACTTAAAACATTAGATCTTCATGACAGTGAACAGGCCAGCCTGCCAACCTACCCTTTAATGATGTTCCAGGAAGCTGAATGTTAGGAAATAATGCCTAATGGAGTGCAATTTGTTATGACTATACTGGAGAACTCCACCTGTGACAGAACATGCAGAGAGGCCTTGGAGTTCACATGCTCAAGGCACTGTGCCTTTTTCTTTCCTCCTGTCTCGGAGATAAACACGGCAGCAGTTGTGAATTTGCTGACAGCAACAGCTTAGCATGGCCATGGAAGTGGGACTGTTTAAAGAACAATAGCAGTAAACTCAAACATTTTCACAGCAAGGAGTTCATTTTTAGTAACTGTAATAAGATAAAACTGATGGTCTGCAAAGGCCAAGTACTTGATTTTCTCTCCTTGGATCACACAGTTCTGTCAGCACAAGAGCAAAACACTGAGCAAAACATTTAATTTTTAACAAGAGCATGGTGTGAACTGTGGGTGCGCCGCAAGAGGCTACTGCATGAGAAGTGGAAGCAGGGGAAGGGATCGAGTGAAGTATTGTTACATGTCCACAGTTTCAGTACAGTGCCTTCATACGCAAATACACAGAGGCTTGCTGAACCTTAAAAGTAGATTTCTACAAACGCTAACTAAACAATTGTGAACTTAAGACAATATATTCTTTAAGGAATTGGTTATTTGTGCATGCCCTGAGATCCAGCAGGTTCACCTATTACATTTGGAACTAGATGATATCTAAGGTCTCTTTACTGAAAGAGTGGTCAGGCACTGGAACAGCCTGCCCAGGGAGGTGGTTGAGTCACCATCCCTAGAGGTATTTAAGAAACATCTAGATATGGCACTTCAGGGCATGCTCTAGTGGCAGAGATTGTAGGGTGTTTTTTGTGTGTGTAGGGTTGGACTCGATGATCTCAAAGCTCCTTTCCAACCATGAAGATTCTATGATTCTATGATTTAAGAATTAAGACATGACTCTGAGGAACAGAGAAAGTATTGAGGACGCTCTGCAGCCCACCACTCAGATTCAGCATAGATCTGTGCTGGAAAATACAACGACATTCAAAGAAAAATTATTACAGAGTGTGTTCAAAAAAATTCTGTAACAAACATGCTATATTGAGGGTAAAAACCTAGACAGAACAGAAGTGGTAAGAAGAAAGAGATGGCTGTTATATTCCATTTGGCCTTCACAGAATGAGACTACATTGTAGTGTTGTTCAATATGCAGGGCACGGAATTTCACGTAGTAATTTCTACATCAAGTCATACTTCCTGGCTACATCATGGTTAGGAATCCACTCATTGTTTCCTAGAAATGTCACCTTTTGTATTATAAAAAAAAACAGTAAATATGAATAAATGTTCAACGGCAGCACTGCATCAGTATGGACAGTCCATTATTATGCATTCTAGTACAGTTTCTAAATTTCTGCTTAAGAAAACTGAGTTAAGTTTACCCTGAGCCCAATGGATACAACTGCATTGCTCTCCACAGGCTTAAGGTCATTGTTAATCTGTTTATTTTTCCCCTGAAAGCATCACCATGATTAGAGTCTTCCACCCCTGCTCTGTTTACAGCACAGATGTTTTCAGGATGCACTATTTCATCAGTAATGAAACTTTTCCAGTGGGACTATTCCCAGGACAACGCACATACCAGTCTCGGAGCGTGGTCAACATATTCCAAACATTGTGAAGGCTGCAAGACGTTAAAAAATGACTTTGTGCCCAGATCTCTCCAAGGTCTTAAGAGATCATGCTGCCTTAGGGAGTGTGGGGAACTCTTAGGGCACTATCGCAAGTGTTCCTACAAGGACATTTTTTCTTGCAGCACTTATGCTCCTGCAGTCATTTGGCTATGTGAAAAATTGGGCTGGTTTTATGTACATGTATACACAAAATCTTTTAATAACTATCCCGAATTTAAATGCAAGGTTTGAGCCTTCTCGATTCTGCAGAAAAAAAGTTTGAAATATTAACACTAAAGACAAAATTCAGAAGACTAAGCAAATGAAATGAATTTAAAAATCTGGTCCTTTCCAGTTATTAAGACAGACTCAGTCAAAAGATACCTTTTAAGGTGTATTTAAGTTTGCATAGAGGATGACTGAAGAGTACACAGAGACATCACACTGACCCCATTGTGTGTTCATCCATTCAAAATTTGCTATGGACAAAAAACTGCTACAGTTTTAGAAATTCTCCAGACCATCATCGAGTCACAGTAAGTCCCTACAGAAGTGTTGCTGCTACTGTGGAGAGTATCACTTAAAAACCACAAAACAGAGGGAAAAAATTAATATTTTTTTTGTATATATATATATTTAAAAAGAAAGCTCTCCCTGAATATAGATCATGAAGCAGTATGTACAGTCCATAATATTTTCACATCCTTCCTAGCAGTAAACTTTGGGTTAGAATAAAGGCTGCATTAATCCCTGAACCTTAGATGTCTGTGGCACCTGGCCAATTCAAAAAATCTGTTTACCACACAGATGTTTTCAGGATGCACTACTAAGCACTAAGAGCAGCTGAAGCATCTCTGCTGAACCTTCTGGTGGAAAAAGGAGAACATGTAGCAGTTCTAGAAATATTAAAGAGAGAAACCCAAGTGCAAAATGAGTAGCCTCATTAGTCAGCATACAGATCAACCTTCCAGATCCACTTACCTTTAAATTACTGTTTTTAGTTAAATTTAAGCTGTTCCAACTGAGAACATACAATTAAAAGGTTCTCTTTAATTTTTCTAGCAGAATCTCTGTGACAAAGAAGGACAATTTCTGCCATTCTGATTTCTAATCGCTTTAGAAACCCCATAGTTTGGGGAGAAAGAGGAGATAACATGACCTCCGAAGGTAACTTCCCTAAACTAGTCTTTGAGTATGTATGTGATTCCATTCAAGCATCACACTCCTGTTGTCAGAAAGCTCGGGGGGTCAGTAAAAATAAAAAAATACACAACGTAAGGATGGCTGATGGCAAGATTCCCTAATATTACCATTGCCCACTTTACGTCTTTGGTCTTGGGTGTCTACCTGAAGAGGTGTAGATGTAGGCACGTGCTTAATATAGAAGGTATGATTTTGTGGAATCATACATGATTTGTGCTTTCTTTCATTTTTCATTCTCTCTTTTGCTCTACTTACTTGATATTTTCCTCATGTTAACAGCAAGATACTGCTCCATGCAAGTAGTGGATTGCAAAGCTCTCTTTAGTCCTGCAGGCCTCCAAGGCTGACCCTTGTCCTCTTCTTGATTACTTGTATAAAAGAAAACTTTCTACAGTCAAATTATTCATCTAACAATATGATTTCGTTTTGATGCCTTACCAAATTTCTTCATTAGCTTGCTTACTTTTGTGAACTTTCTAATGGCTGTAAATTTATTTAGCATTTTTGTTCGCCCACTTGTATTATTCTCATATGAGACAAGAAAACTCTGAAAATCATATTCAGACAAAAAACAGAAAAAATAACAACCAGTATTTTTTCTTAGACACTTCTGGCTCTTGTTTACAAACTTAGAATGTGAGGACTGGCAAAACTCTAACTGATTTCATGAGGTTATCCTTACCGTTCTAACCCCCACAATACGAGAGAAATAAGCAGTACATATTGAAATTGCCATGAAGTTTAGCTTCTACTACAATAGACTGAAAATTAATGGCTTCTGATTTATGGGTAATCCATATAGATCATAGAATCACAGAATGGTTTGGGTTGCAAAGGACCTTAAAGATCATCTACTTCCAAGCCCCCTGCCCTGGGCAGGGACACCTCCCACTAGACTGAGTTGCTCAAAGCCCCATCCAGCCTGGTCTTGAACACTTCCAGGGATGGGGCATCCACAACTTCTCTGGGCAACCTGTTCCAGTGTCTCACCACCTACGCAGTGAAGTTCTTCCTTATATCTGATCTAAATCTCCCCTCTTTCAGTTTAAAACCATTACCCCTCATCCTATTACAACACTTCCTCATCAAGGGTCCCCCCCCATCTTTCCTGTAGGCCCCCTTTAAGTACTGGAAGGGTCTATAAGGTCTCCCTGGAGCCTTCTCTTCTCCAGGCCGAACAACCCCAACTCCCTCAGCCTGTCTTCATAGGAGAAGTGCTCCAGCCCTCACATCATCTTTGTGGTCCTCCTCTGGAGTCACTCCAATAGGTCCACGTCCTTCTTATGTTGGGTGCCCCAGAGCTGGATGCAATACTCCAGATGGGGTCTCACAAGAGTCGAGCAGAGAGGCAGAGTCACCTCCTTTGACCTGCTGGCCACGCTTCTTTTGATGCAGCCCAGGATGTGGTTGGCTTTCTGGACTGCGAGTGCACATTGTTGGCTCATGTTGAGCTTCTCATCCACCAACACCCCCAAGTCCTTCTCCTCAGGGCTGTTCTGAATCCACTCTCGCCTAGCCTGTATTTGTGCTTGGGACTGCCCCGGCCCACCTGCAGGACCTTGCACTTGGCCTTATTGAACTTCACGAGGTTCGCACGGGCCCACCTCTCAAGCCTTTCCAGGTCCCTCTGGATGGCATCCCTTCCCTCCAGCACGATGACTGCTCCACACAGCTTGGTGTCATTGGCAAACTTGCTGACGGTGCGCTCAATCCCACTGTCACTGACAAAGATGTTAAACAGCACCAGTGCCAATACTGACCCCTGAGGAACTCCACTCATCAGTGGTCTCCACTTGGACATCAAGCCGCTGGCTGTAACTCTCTGAGTGCGGCCATCCAGACAATTCCTTATCTACTGAGTAGTCCATCCATCAAATCCATTTCTCTCCAATTTATAGACAAGGAAGTTATGTGGGACAGCACCAAATGCTTTGCACAAATCCAGGTACATGACATCTGTTGCTCTTCCCTTATCCAACCCCATCACAGAAGGCCACCAAATTTGCTAGGCACGATTTGCCCTTAGTGAAGCCATGTTGGCTGTCACCAATCACCTCCTTATTTTCCGTAGGCCTTAGCATAAGTTTCACGAATATCTGCCTCATGATCTTACCAGGCACACAGGTGAGATTGACTGGCCTGTAGTTCCTCAGGTCTTCCTTTTTTCCCTTTTTAAAATGGGATTTATTTTTCCCCTTTTCCAGCCAGTGAGAACTTCACTGAGCTGCCATGACTTCTCAAATATGATGGATAGTGGCTTAGGAATTTCATTCACCAGTTCCCTCGGGATCCGTGGAGGCATCTCATTGGGTCCCATGGATTTGCGCACTTTCAGGTTCCTTAGATGATCTCAAACCTGATGCATCCACCTACAGTGGATGGTTCTTCATTCTCCCAGTCCCTGCCTTTGCCTTCAGCACTTGCCAGTGAAGACCATGCAGTCTTACAGACCATGTAGTCATACAGCTGGGAAAGGCTCACATGAAAAAAATACAGGGTGTGAGGAGAAGGAGATGAATACAGACCCAAAGGTAACCAAGGAGATGGATTTCACTAATAAATATAATGTTTGGGTCAACTGGTTCAAGAGACAAACCAATACACCAGCAAGGCAGATCAACAAGGTAACACTGAATACCTAATTCCTAAAGTAAAGCAACAGTAGGAAAGTTAATTGTCCCATTCCCTGCAGCAACACCTCATTAACAGGAATGGTAAGATCTTTCTCAGAAGAACAGACCAATTTCAGTTGCCACTGAAGCTGGAGTACAATCTACTTCAGCTGTCTCTCACTTGTTGCTCCTTATTCTGTTAGCTCACCCACTGATCATCCCTTAGCCTGCTTGACTTCCTCAGGCAATTAATCATAGTCAGTCAACCATGGCAGTGTGACCATTTTCTGCTATTTCAACGTAGTGCACAGGTGTATGGCACCACTAGAGAACTAATCTGGTGCCCTCGGTGTGTAAGACTTTTGTAAACAGCTCTTCCCACTTGCCAGATCACAGAAAACTCTTGCAACTTTCCTACTGCTCTTTATTCTTTCAGGCAGTAAAGTTTCACCACACCTCTGGAAGCTAATCGTAAGTATGGCCTTAGATTCAGAGATTGTCCATTGCTCACATGCTGCCTCTTATACATTCCGGGAACCCAAAGAGCAAGCTTTCTTCAAAGAATCTCTCATTTCTGGCATTCACATGCTGTCATGCCCAACTCATGAATAATTTCTGAGATTTTAAAAGCTACCCCAAGATCATCTTTTTCCCTTTGAGACCATCAAAGCCAAAAGTCAACATTCAGAGAGCTTTGCGCTTCTGCTTCAAAAAAAATTTGAAGTAAAAAAAAATTCAAAATGCAGATGTTCAAAACCAACTGAAATAAAAATTAGAAGCTTTGTGGCTGTTTCTCTGGGAAAACCATGTTAGTAACAAGGCAGTGTGTGGACTTCAAATGTGGCACACAGATGAAAAGTTTAATAGGTATCTTTAAGTAACATTAGATGATTTTATAGCTTGTCCCTGGCCAATAAGGGGAAGTGGGCCATTAAAGATGTTGTGCTAAGAAAGAGCCATCTGCCAAAGCCAGCAGAGGCTGGCTGGTGGAATTAGTGGCTGGAGTTTGCAGCTGAGAGTCCTCACAGTCCTTTCTTTGTCTGTCTCAGTCACTAGGAATTAACAATAGAAAGTTTAAAAAAGAAAACCGTGTCCATTTTGCTTAGCAAAGGGTATTGGAAGTTCACATGGGAAGACAAACTACTTGCCTTTTTGGGATCATATTCTGACAAATAGGTTATATGTCAAAACTTCAGTCCCAGGGGAACAGGATTGGTGGTAGAAGTTCACAGCTTTGAAATCCTATCTGGGTGATTAAATCTAGACAAGATGAATGTCAACATTATAAAGGAAAACACTGGGGACATATAGAAGCCAAACACAGCCAAAATATAAACAAGAGAAAGATGTGGTTCACTGCCATTTTATTCAAGAAAAAAATATTATGAAAATCAAAATACAGTTTTATAGAAATTTTCATTATAAGTCCTGAAGAAAAAAAAAATCAAATTAATCTATATCTAGTAAGCCTGATCTTCAGTAGCCTGTACTTTTTGTAATCAGCCACACTGATGTGAAGGCAATTTTCAGTTTTAAATCATTCAAACTTTTATCTGTGATTTGATTCATAGTCTATGTTTCCATAGTCTATGTTCCTTTTGCCTACAAGACACTGGTTTATCATCCAAGAAATACTTTCTGAACAAGTAAGGTTGTATAACTAGCTACATTCTGGGAGGTTTTATAGAAAATGATTCTGTTTGCCCCGTTATCCCTCCCCAGAGAGTCACCTGCCCATGTCTCCCCGCACTGCTCTTGGCACTTCTGAACTGCTGTCAGCTACACCATCCCAAGGGGTTTTGAAAGAGGGGGGCTGCCATCCACTGGTTACAGCAAGGAACATTTTGGCAGTGTCTGTTTCAGGCTAGTTTGCCCTCTATGATTATACCACAAAATTGCATATAAAAGGTTGTTATAAGCACATCAGAAATTGTAACACTTCTTCCAAGTGACCACATTATAAACATTGGTGGATACGACTGGGGCACTGCAATGGAGAGACACAGGCTTTTAAAGAAGGAGGGGCAGGGCAGGTAAGGAGGGGAGTGACCTGCTGTGTCAGAGCACTAGGACTGCAAAGAGCTCTGCCTTGCAGGAGTCAGTTGTCAGTTAGCTTCCGTGTCAAGTTTAGCAGGCAGACCAACATGGCTAACTGCTATAGACTGCCTGCTCAGGAAAAAGTAGATAAGGATTTCTGCAAACAAGTGGAAGAATTTTAACAGTCACAGCCTCTGGTCCTCAAGAGGAACTTCAACCCCCCTGATATCTGCTGGAAGGACAGAACAGCAGGGCTCAAGCAATCTAGGAGACTTCTTGAGTGCATTGCAGCATGTGGCACAGGTAGAAGAAGAGCCAACAAGGAAAGGCGCTCTGCTGGACGTGATACTTGTTGAAGAACGAAGAAATGGTGGGGGATGTGAAAGTCGGAGGCAGCCTTGACTGCAGTGATCATGAGGTGGTAGAGGTTAGGATCCCAAGAGGACACAGGAGGGCAAAACCTTGGATTACATGAAAGCACATTACATGAAGCCTCTTCAGAGATCTATCTGCTCGGAAGAATCCCATGGGATACAATCCTGTAGAGAAGAAGGGTCCAGTAGGGCTAGCTGATAATCAGGGATCGCCTCCTGTAAGCTCAAGGAAGGTCTGTCCTGACAAGTAGGGAATCAAGCAAATGTTTCAGGAGACCTGCATGGATGAGCAAGTTGCTCCTAAGCAGAGTCGAATCTGGCAAGGTATGTGAACAGCAACAATAAGGGATTTTACAAATACATAAACAGCAAAAGGAAAACTAGGGAAAACGTCAGCCTGCTGCTGGATGGGGCACGGGAACTGGTGGCAAATGATACAGAAATACAGAAAATAACAAAGTACTCAATGCCTTCTTGGGCTTAGTCTTTACTAATAAGATTGGCCTTTAGAAATCCAAGGCCCCTGAGACCAGAGGGAAAGTATGGAAAAAGAAGAATTATCCTCAGTGGAGGTGGACCAGCTTAGGGAAAAGTTAAACAAACTGGACATATGTAAGTCCATGGGGCCTGAAGGGATGCACTCACAAGTGCTGAGGGAACTGTTTGTCCCTACAAGGCTACTGTTGATTACCTTTGAAAGGTGATGGTGAGTAAGGGACGTTCCTGGAAACTGGGAGAAAGCAAATGTCACCCCTGTCTTCAAGAAGGGCAAGTGAGGGAAACTCCAGGCCAGACAGCCTCACCTCAGTCCCTGGGAAGGTGTTGTCAGAAAATCCTCCTGGAGGGCACACATGCAGGACAAGAAACTGGTTGGGAGTAGTCAGTATGGATTTACAAGGGGAAACCACACTTGCGCAATCTGATGGCCTTTACTACAAAGTCACTAGCTAGGCAGATAATGGGAAGAGCAGTTGATGTTCTTTACCTTGACACTAGTGAAGCCACTGTAACCCATAACATCGTGGACAAGCTGACAAAGTATGGGTTCGGTAAGTTTTCAATAATGTGGATTGAAAGCAGCTGAACTACTGGGGCAAGGGGGTTGTTAGCAGCAAGACAGCAGCTGTATACCTCACACCTCAAGACCAGAGCCAATACTGTTCAGTATTTTCATTAATGGTCTGGATAGTGGGTCAGAGTACATGCTCAGGAAGTTTGCAGATGATACAAAGCTGGGAGGAGTGGCTGACACATGAGATGGGTGTCCTGCTGTTCAGAGAATCCTCTACAGGCTGGAAAAATAGGCAGAGAGGGATACGATTAAGTTCAACAAGGGTAAATGCAAACTCCGGCCCCTAATGAAGAATGACACAGCCACCAGTACACTCTCAGGGCTGAGTGGATGGAAAGCAGCTTTGCTGAGAAGGAGCACTGGGTTCTGGCAGACCAAGCTAATCATAAGCCAGCAATACATCTTCACAGCAAAAAAAGCCAACAGTATCCTGGGTTGCATTAGAAAGAGCATTGGCAGCAGGTCAAAAGAGGTGATCCTTCCCTCTACTGAGCCCTGGTGAGGCCACACCTGAAGTGCTGGGTCCAGTTCTGGGCTCCCCAGTAGAAGACATGAACTTAACTGAACTGAGTCCAGCACAGGGCCACAGAGATGATGAAGGGACTGGAACATCTCTCATATGAGGAGAGGCTGAGAGGTAGGACTCCTCACTCTGGAGAAGACAAGACTCAGGGAATCTTATCCATGTGTATAAATACTTGATGTGAGGGAATTCAGATGAGGGGAATCTCTGCAGCTGCTTGACAGAACTCTTTGCCAAAGCAGAAATCCAGTTTTGTTGTCCCATGCTACATCCCCCCTAAACTGGGTTTGACAGACTACAATGGTACTGGCGTATGTCTGAGGATCCCACCTGTTGGAGAAATTTTGCCAGACCTTTTGGACAGCTTTGGCTAAGCAGTGAACACAGACTGCAGTGGGTAAAAAGAACTGAGCTTTTTTCTTTGTTTTGGCCTACAGGCTCTGAACTACTTCCAATGACAGAAATCATTAGCTTAATGATCCCAGTTATGCTATACAGAATCAGTCTGCCTTAGAAAGGTTTTACAAAAGATTCAGATTTTAGATTCAGAAATCTTAATGTAAGTCAATGACATTTATCAGAGCCTGACTCTGTTCCCTTCATATTTGCAAAACCCAACCTAATGATAAAAAATGGTAGGGGGAAACTGCACTACCAACAAAACAAGATCCTGATACAACAAATGTAACTTTTGTAAATTAGCCCTATAAAATCTCACATAAAGAAAAGCCTGCTCAAAAAATCAAGGAAGGTGTTATTGTCACGCGCATTTGCTCTGAGAATGGGAAGATTTTAAAATTTTATTTAAAAAGGAACTGTTAAGACATATTTTAAATGGAATGAAAACAAGTTTTTTGTGTGTTAACAGATGAGCCCTCATAATAGGAGACATACTAGGAAAAGCTTGGGTAGATGACATGAGAGACAACAAGGAAATCCTTAATTTTAGCTGAAGGCTACATTCCATGTGACAATTTTTTCATCTTGAATATTTACATCATTGCTTGCTTTACTGTAAAGCTTCCCAGCTCATGTGCAAGCAGCTGCAGCTTCAAATTGAAGTCCTCAGCGTCCTGCAACCCAATTGTCTGCAGGAGCCATGGACTATGCAAAACTAAAACTTTATCGCAATTCTAGTGTCAAATGTACACAAGTAAATAACCCCAATTTCTTTGAGTCAACAAGCTTCAGCTGTGGGAATTTGTCTCTCTTTTGCTGCTGTTGGTTTCTCAGAAGGCAATTAAATTACTGTACTTTTTTTCTTTTTTACTTTCCTGACATCTGTTGCTGTGCCCTGGGACAGTTACAGATATTTGTGATCTCTGCAGCAAAAATATATACTGTTAGTTAATTGATAATCATCTAACTCAAGTTACAACACAACCTGAAAACTAAAATGAGCACTGATTTTTATTAAAAAATTTTGGGTCTGTATGTGGCAGCTAATGTGGCATAAAGAGTTTTTAAAATATGCCTGTCCAAAGACAATTTATAAAGTATTTAAAGGAACTGCAAGTGTAAATGAAAAACAAAATGGGCATAAAGTTTAAGATCCCTTATTTTCACTTCATGGGAGAACAGAAGGATGTATCTTTGGCCCAAACCTTCTGACTGCTCTGTTCTTCACCAGGAGAATTTATGGGCAGAAATTCTCAATGCAGCCCAAACCAGTAGAAAACTGATGTGAGCACAACAAAGAGTCAACATGAAGATAAAACAGTGGGACTGCCATTTGTGAGACCTTCATTCTTGCCAGAATCCCCCAGATCAAAGGATGGTCTGACACCTCTGAGACAGTCTCTACCAAGTGTATTGCTGGAAGATGGGAAGCAGCACCTTCCCCTTTTCTTGTACCCTTCTCTCATGGACATCCTCTATTGGGCTGGATGGATCCTTACGTTGAACTTTACAGCCTTTCTTCTGCAAATCATGTGCTCAAAAAGCCATGGATCTGGAACCAAATATTCAAAAGACTGTAATCTTGTAGGTCCTGAGTAAACAAACACCTAGGCAAAACCTTTCTCTTTGATCTGCAATTTTAATCCCTCCAGAAACTCTGTCAAGCATTCTCCTGGAGGGCTAGAAATGCATGGGATTGGAGGCTTTCTAAAGCCTTTCAGTTTTCATTTCCTTTATTCCAAATGCATACACAAAGCTAGGGTTTAGGAACAGATCAAGAGTATTCTTGGAATCACTGACACTACCTGTTTCTGGATCTACCAACAAATCACTATGCAATCCAAGAAAAATAATTTCTACTCAGAATTTCCTATCTTAATAGCTCCTCATACATTATGTAGACTACTTTGATTACCTGAGCTTTGGTCTCTTATTTGACAAATGAAATAGTAACATTTGCCTTGCTTTATAGGGCTCTTCAACAAATGGATCTTTAAAAAAATAAATACCAAAAACAAGGCCTAAAACTCCAAAAGAAAGGCAGCTGTGGTATGCAACTAATTTTAAAGCACAGAAATTCTAAACAGATGTATTGGTTTAATGTCCAAATATTCACTGGCACTTTTCTAAAAGGTCTGATGTCATCTAGTATGTGGTTTGTAAGTGTCTGAGTACTTACAAAGAGTCTGAGTATTGCTGAGTACTACAGCTTCAAGCTTTAGGGATTTGTCTATTAGAGGGGTGAGTTCTTTCTATTAAGGCTGATTAGAGCTGATGCTCTACAAACAAAAATTACTATTGTTCCACCATGCTAATGTTGACAGTATACATTTATTGATAAACTATAATGTTTCTCAGGTCAGCTGAACATCCGCTTCTTAAAAAAAAAAGGTACTTCTTTCCACGTCCAGATGAGAATTTGTCTTTCAAAGACAAGCTGTTCATTGTCCTTCTTTTCCCCTCCCAACTATTAACAGACTTTGATTATTCCCTTCTTGATCATTTCTGATTCCAGATGTCTCGGCAACCTTCCTTTTGTTTCTCATGATTCACATCATGAGAAATAAATACAAGTTTCCACTGTCTATTTTCAAGCATATGAAAAGGCACAGCCCCCCTGGTGTTCCTCAGACATGTGACTCACTGTGAGATGGAAAGAAGCAAAAAATCCTGTGTGTCAGCACTGTCGGTAAAACCTGTCTCCTCCATACTGTGTTGCTGAGATGCTCTGAGCATTTGTCAGGTCTTTTCTAATCTTTGACTTTGTGTAAGTGGAGTTTTCTGCTCAGTCATACAAACCAGTCACCCACCAGGTACTACAGCCTGCATTTACCCCCTATTCCAAGGATTCTAAGCATGGGTCATAGGATTTTCCAAGTAAAGCAAGAGGGAGAATCAGCAAACACTACAGAGATCTGTGATTTAGGAAATTCCTATATCCATTTGCATGTGGAAGTACCAATTACTGTGGGGCATCATCTGTTAGAGAACCTCTTGGGTCTGTCTTCAGGGAAAATGGAACAATTTAGACTTTGGCTTTGCGGTTTTCTCTACTTGAAAACAATTCTTTGAGGTTAAATGCCTAACCACAAGACTTCGGGTCTCATACAAACAGTGTCAAACACTGAAAATTATTTAATATTTCCACAGTCCCTACGCTGCACGTTCAAGTTCTGTGGCATGTGGCTTACTATAACCAAAGAGTTTTTACTGGAAGAGTTGTTCATCCCTGTGATACAGAGCTTACAACTGAGCCTGAGAACGACTGTCAGGCCATGAGCCATAGAAGCTACATGAATGAGAGAAGGAAAGTTTGTTGCTTTAAGACAGCTTATGCAGTTCTGTCCACAGGGCAGGTAGAAGTTAAGAGTGAAGATAACGATTTCACATTACTTTCGTGACTTATCAGATCTCGTTGCAGGACAAGTGCCTGTCCTGTCACAGTTACATTAACAAGACTGACCTTCATCTTTTGGCTTCAAACACCAAAAGGCGTATGCAGGATGCACATTTTGTTTTCTGTTTCACTGCACGCAGTTCTTGGTCTGCGTTGGCAGATGGGTTCCAGTCAAAACTGCCCAGCTTATGGTAAAAAAACCACAAACAATTATGCCAGCATCTACATATGTTAAGAAGAGAATGAAAGAGAACATCGATGAAATTCCAGCCTCTGTTGTATATCTGTGCAATTCCAACAGTCAAAAAGTAGATTTTTGCAGCGGTTACAGCGCTGTGTAGAGGTATCTTGAGAGCAGATGGGAGACTTAATGGAGTTCTATAGTGCTTAAAAACTACGAACATGTAAAGTTGTACAAATCACATGTACAGCCACAGGACAGTTGTTTTAGAAGCAAGTCACGTAGAAAGACAAGCTTGCGGGCAGCACTGGACTGAAAAATAGTTCCAATTATGAAGGAAAAAAACCCCTTTACTCAGCACCTAAAGACATGGCTTGTGTTGGTCATATTTATAAAGCTGTTTGCATTGCAGCTGTGGAAGACCAGAAGCCAGTACTCAATGACTTCTGCTTGGATTTCTCCAGGACGTTAACAAAGGTGTATGAAAGCATTTTATCCCTGCTTGGATAGAACCATAGAAGCACAGAGAGGAACAACCTACCAAAGCTTTCAATTTTTGTTTTCGTTTTCCTGAAGTAAGGCAGTCCCCCAGCATGTAACAGCTGGGAGCATTAGAAATCAGAGCACACTTACACTCCATTGAAGCATGGGGCATAAGCTGACAAGTATCCATTTTTGTTCTGTTGTTCAAGTGTTTTCAGTTACTTTATTTTCTACCACTCAGTGTGGAACTATACACACAAATACACTTCAAAAACTTCTTCTGTACTCCTTAGGTTTGGAAGTTTCCATTAGTAAAGATATTGCAGAAAACATATTGTGGGAGTATTACAGCACAACTGGCTAATACAAACAATTCTATGCTCAAAACCCATTTTTTGACAGGAAAACAATTATCCATGTAAAAATGCCTTACTCATTACAGAAACATAAAATGAAGAAAGATATTTGACTTCCCCCCCCCCCCAAAAAAAAAAAAAATCTATAAAAGACATGGGGATCTAATTTAAAAGAAACTAATGAGTTTTTCCCTGTTAAGGTTTCTAATTTTGCTCTATTTACATACTCTGTGTGAATCTAGAAGGCCAAAATTCTATTTGAAAGAAGGTGGCCAAACCTAAAGGCAGTATTGGTGTGTATACCTCTGGCTGAAGCAAAGACCTTGCTCTTCTTTTAGACTTTCCAGAAGTTCCCTTAGAACCGTACTACTGTAGCACTCCAGCCATTCCACTGTGAAGTTAAACTGAGGTTGTACTTTCAACAGGACTAAATTATTTTGTTTTCATAGCTCCATGACCAAACTTTATTCTGATGACTGTTACCATACGTCTGGGGCAGCTGAAGACCCCACTGACATAGGTCTCTGCCCTTGGCTAGATTCTGCATAAAACATGTCCCAAAAGTACCAGCACTGTCCTCAAAAGATTGACCTTAAAGATGAAAATATTTTGTGGGAGTAGAGACTACCATGAATTTTCTACAATATTCCTGAGCTTAAATAACAACTTAAATTTGGCAAAATAAACACAGGCAAAAAGTAGCCACTAAGAAAGCTGATACTTGTGAATCTTATTTCATTTGGGTTCCAAAAAATAAACCAGCAAAGTCATTATGATCTGTAAATACTACTCCTACACGTACTCTGCTTTGGAGCGCATCAGACAAAGTCTGTTTTATAAGGTTTCAAATAAGCAGCTATTCTTGTTCATCAGGGAAAGGAATGCACACAACACTGTGGAATGCAGACCACTCAGTTCACACAAACCCACTTTCCAAGGCAAAGCATGTTCAAGGTATCGAATTCCGCACGCTTTTCAGTTGGGCAGAAGCTCAGCCCCAGTATGCCATAAACTTAACACACTATAGGTATCAGTCATACTGTGAAGGTAGCTAAAGAGTAGAGGTCACGGGTTCAGTTAGAGTAGAAGTTGTTGTTGCGGAGTTGCAGATCCTCTGAGAGACTAGTCCAACTAATGTCCCACAGTGTATTCAATCAGAGTGCGCTGGAGAGTTAAATTCCTCAAGAACAAGGGACCTTGCAGCTATAGGACAGACCACTCCAGCTCCCAGCTGGGACAGCACTTCTTGCAGGTGTCCTATAATTCTTTCTTCCTCCCAATGCAGTAACAGAGTGAGCAGAGATCCTGAAAACTTTCAGCTTTTGCAGAGCCAGCTAACACACCCCTCTCTCCATGAGCTTTCTCTCCACCATTCAGGCTACTGCTTAAGTTTTTGTTGGTTTTTGTTGTTTTGGGTTTTTTTAAGTTTCTGTAGCATGGAGAACAGAAGAGATCTGCTGAGACCTGCTTTTCTCTGTGTTAGTAAAAGTGCTTTTTAGCTTTTAATGATTGCCATAACACATAAAACCTGGCATATGAGGCATCAACCTTCTAATATACATTCTCTAGGTGAGGAAGCATTCCTTCATACCAGCAGTGTCAAATCCTTCTCATGGAAAAAGAGATCATGCTAAAGAACTTTCTTTCCACTTACTTTCTACTGCACATATTTTCTATTATTATCAGAACTAGACTGAAGAATGGGTTAATTTATGTCTGAGATGAAAGCAGACCTATATGTTCCTCAAATGGGACATCTAGCATCAGGCCAAGAGGTACACTGGGGACAACGGCTGGGGAGGACAGCTTTGGGAGCAGCCACCTGTCAACCAACAATGACCAGGCTTGATGATTGCCTAGACTACTCCTAAGCTTCAGTCCCTATTCTTGTATAAGCAGAATGCCTAGACTAATCAAGGCCTTTGAGATACCAGACAAAAGTAGGGAATCAAATTGCTCCAAAGTATAATCAGTCAGCAAGAAAGTAATGCAACGCTAGGAAGGCTAGACAGATAGCTATCTAGTAAAATGCATCACTCCCCATACAGATGGGGACAAAATTTTATCAATCTTTTTTGATGGTACTCTTGAAGCCTAGTAGGTTTGTGGGTTGATTCCTCCAGCAGCTTAGTTTACATTGAAGCATCTGCTAGATGGAACAGGAAAAAGGGGAGAGGAGGAGGAAGCTCTGACATATAATCTAGTTGTAAAATATTTACCTGATATTTTCCAGGCACACATGCTACAGGACACCAAACTTTCTAAGATGATGGCTGTGCTGCTGGTCTAACTTTGCTGTAACAATATGCACACAATTCACAAAGTTTAGTGACTAGAAGAAAGCTACAGCCATACAATAATCTATTTCTTGCAGAATTTTATTTATTCCATTTGCACAAGAGATTAACTCAAAGCTTTTGGCAAGCACATCCATGCTGAAGGAGAGACCAAGGAAGTGCACCACCAGCGAAAAGATGATCAGCTTTACGAAACAAAATTCTTCTTTAGCCCAAATCCAGCATTGGTGCAACAGGCGTAAAGATCAAGCAGAATGGACTGTTTGGAATTTACAGCAGTCTTCAGCTGGTAGCCTACCACTCTATACATTCACCACTGGGTGACTGAATGACCAGTTAATAGCCAGCAATCTGACCCCTCCTTTCAGCCCCTAGGCAAAGCTCTGTCTTAAAATGAAGGAGACAAACCAGCTGTAGAGATTATACATTTTTTTGTTGCAGGGCAGGTGTGCCTGAATCAATGGCAGTTCCTAGATGATCCAATTGCAATGGCTGCAAAGAATGAAGAAAAACTATACGCAGCAAATGCCAGCAAAGGCCACTTTGCCCACACCTTGGGCACCTCCTCATCCTTTGGAAGTGAAGTAAGACAGGGACAGTTGTAAGACAAAGTCAATGATGTCAAACACTATCCCCACATTTCTACAGGCTGTATGGTGAAGAGGTCTTTGCTCAATAAAAGCAGTTGAGGAGTCTCTATTCACACCGACCAGTCAGCTGCTGCTCTGCCCCTGCAGAAAAGTGCCCCAAGTGGTAACTATTACTGGCTAGAGAACCATGAAAATTCTACTACAACATTAGTAAGAAACAATTGAAGAAGTTTAGTTCTTGATTTAGTAGTTGTTTCGAATCACATCCATAAGGGCCCTCCAGAGTCTTCATCTGCTTTCATAAATGCATTGTGGTGACATATTGGGCTCGTCTTTTGGAAGCAGCATCACACACATGCTCTGTGCAAAAACTCTGAATCTGCCAGCTACCAAAGTTTACTAGTTAAGCATGGGTCATGCAGTGTGTTTCTAAAGATACATTAATTTTTCAGCTGAAGTCCTAGGCTTTAAACACTTTAAAAATCTGTTTTCATTTTGATCAGACATAACTAGGCTATTCGATTACAGTAACTTAATAACCTTTGAAATCCTCCTCTACAAAAACTTTCATAGCTTAAAAGTGATTTTGTACTTCCATTAAATGCCAAATTGCAGCTTCTTAAACTGCTTAATCAGTTTTGAATCAATTTAGCTCTTGTTCCTGAAGCAGTCTGTCAGTGCTGAAATAGAAATAAGAATAGCAGGATAATTCAGGCTGGCACAAGTTTGGGGAGGTCTGTATCCCAGCTTTCTGCTTCATATAGCCATCAGATCAGATCAGGTTGCTCAAGGCTTTATCCAGCCTGGTCATGAAAACCCCAAAGGATGGAGACAGCACAACCTCTCTGTGCCTCCTCTGAACTGCTTTACTGTCCTCATTGGGAAAAGTTTTTCATAACATCAAGTCAGAAAAGTTCATGTTCTTGTTTATTTCAGCAAAACACTCTGTCTTCTGACTGCCTTCTCATTTCAAACCATGGACCTGATGAAGAAATCACGTGGTGAAGTTCTCTTGACCATGTTATGCTGGAGGTCAGATCAGAATAAATGAAATAATCCCCTGTGGCCTTAAATATCTTAGTGTCTTTCCCAGCCACTGTTACAACAGAAAGAAACATTACATTCACTGAAAATCCAAACAAGCCAGAGTTAGTTCCAATTTAAGGCTGCAATGAGGAGAAGAAAGGCAACTGAATTTGTCTTGTTTGGGAATCAGAGCCTGAAGGGAGCACAGCAATAGAGAGCTGCTTGCTTACTTAGCTCCATTTTTGACACTGCCCAAACACATATGGTGAAAGCTGACAATTGCAGTTCACCAAAAACTGCAGCCCTCCCAAGGATCTAATGCTTCCTGCTCCAAATGATTTCTTCAGCTTGTTCACCAAAAAGCACAGAAATAAAAAAAGTAGGTGTGTGTGTGAAGGTACTTCTGAGGCTATAGAGTATTAAAGTTGTCCATATGAGCCTGGGAAATACATCCTTTGAGAGGTGTTTAAATAGTAAAACTACTAAATGTCTGCAAGAGCAACTACTATTTACTGAAGAAAAAAAGTTTATGCTAAAGCTAAATAAAACTCCAGCACACTACAAAAATCCATGCTGGGGAGTAATATGAATAGCTTCACCAGAGTGGCCTGAGGACACATACAGAGTGAACCCTCCTCTGTTCTGTTCCTACATTCCCAGTCGGTGAGAGCCGAGACAGGTCAGGGTGTATCTGTGCTTAACTTTCAGAACTTGCTTCCAGAGCTGTCAGCCTCTTAAATGCCTTAAATCCACTTAAAATGGATGAAGGAAATGGATAATAATGGAAATAAGAACAATGACATTATCATGTCTGAAATCTTCTACAGGTTGTGAGGCCCTTTTATAATAAAGACAGTCCTTAAAGCTTTGCTATACCAAGTGGTCCTAATGTTCACCATGTTTTTTTGTCACCTGTGCACAATTGTTGACAGCTCTTCCCATACCGGCGCCCTTTTCTCCTGCCAGACAGTTCAGTATCAGTAGAAGAGTGGCTAGAGGAAGAGGCTTTTTACCACCGAATTAATATACCAGAATGACTGGAGAACGCAGAAAGCAAATAGGACCAGACCACAGGAAGTACAGAGACTGGTAAGTGGCCAGAGGTCATCATGCCAATGTAAACACTTAGATGGTTAAATATAACATTCATAACAATTTGTAACTCAACTGCATTTGTGGTTTTTTTTAAACCACAGAGAAAAAACACCACCACATAAAAAAAGCCCACCAAGCCTGGCTATGCCTATCTTTAAATTGTTTTCCTTGAAAGTAGCTCCTCAATGAAAGCTGTGCTTAATCATTGTTCTTAAAATTCCTTTTAAGATAGTTTGCCTGAGATAAACTTGTCGTCTTCCATTTGGTGTAACAGGATTAAGCTGAGAAAAATGTGTTCAAGTTTCTGTGTGCAGCTCCTATGAATCTGACTCTGTATCTCTTCACTGAACTCATTTGCTAATGGAAAGGTCAGCCCAAATCCCATCCACTGGACATACATTTTTTCCATAACTATTCTCTGCAGACCATATGATACAAAGATTCAAAGCAATAAATAATATTTTTAAGTTACAGCCACTCAATGCTTTAGAACTATTGTACTGTTAGTAAGGACATACCTAAGCCTGTTGCGTTTTCACATCTGAGTTTATCATCTTTCAAGATCTATTTCAACTGCTTTGAAGAATGAACAATCATCATCTGGATGTCGTCTCCAAACACGTAGAGGAACAGGAAGTTATTGGAAGTGGTCAGCATGGATTTACCAAGGGCAAATCATGCCTGACCAATCTGATAGCTTTCTATGATGTTATAACGGGTTGGCTGGATGAGGGGAGAGCCGTAGATGTCACCTACCTTGACCTTAGCAAGGCTTTTGACACTGTCTCCCATAACATCCTCATTAGGAAGCTGAGGAAGTATGGGCTAGACGAGGTGACAGTGAGGTGGATCGAGAGCTGGCTGAGTGACAGAACTCAGAGGGTTGTGATCAGCAGCACAGAGTCCAGTTGGAGGCCTGTAACGAGTGGTGTCCCTCAGGGGTCAATACTTGGACCAATTTTGTTCAATATATTCATTAATGACCTAGATGAGGGGACAGAGTGTATCCTCAGCAAGTTTGCTGATGATACCAAGCTGGGAGGGGTGGCCGACACTCCAGAGGGCCGTGCTGCCATCCAGCGTGACCTGGACAGGCTGGAGAGCTGGGCAGAGAAGAACCTAATGAGGTTCAACAAAAGCAAGTGTAGGGTCCTGCACCTGGGAAGGAAGAATGCCAAACACCAGTATATGTTAGGGGCGGACATGCTGGGAAGCAACTCTGAGGAGAAGGACCTGGGGGTCCTGCTAGACAGCAAATAATCCATGAGCCAGCAGTGTGCCCTTGTCGCCAAGAAGGCCAATGGCATCCTGGGCTGCATAGGGAAGACTGTGGCCAGTAGGTCGAGGGAGGTCATTCTCCCCCTCTACTCTGCACTGGTGAGGCCACAACTGGAGTACTGTGTCCAGTTTTGGGCTCCCCAGTTCAAGAGGGACAGGGAACTACTGGAGCGAGTCCAGCGTAGGGCAACCAAGATGATTATGGGACTGGAGCACCTCCCTTATGAGGAAAGGCTGAAAGAGCTGGGACTCTTTAGCCTGGAGAAGAGAAGGTTGAGGGGGGACCTGATTAATGTTTACAAGTATCTAAAGGGTGGGTTTAAGGAGGACGGAGCCAGGCTCTTTTCAATGGTTCCCAGCGACAGGACAAGGGGCAATGGGCACAAGCTAGAACATAGGAAGTTCCGTTCAAATACACGGAAAAAATTCTTTACAGTGAGGGTGACAGAGCACTGGAACAGGCTGCCCAGGGAGGTTGTGGAGTCCCCTTCTCTGGAGACTTTCAAGACCCACCTGGATGCAGCCCTGAGGGATGTGCTTTAGGCAATCCTGCTCTAGCAGGGGAGTTGGACTAGATGATCTCTAGAGGTCCCTTCCAACTCTGAAGATTCCGTGATTCCGTGATTTTCACTGTCATTAATTTCTCTGAATGAAAACAGAGATTTGCATTAACACTAAGCCTGTGGTGCATCTAACCAAAGGCTGCTGCAGAACAGGTAGGAGCAACCACTACCCAATACAATAACAAAGCTTCTCTCTCTAATCCAATTGTGAAAAGCAAAACATGTAACAACATACTTGCTGAGTGACTGCATTTCATTCAACAGCTTTATAAGAAGTACTCAGACAAGCTGGCTGCTAGTATCATCTCCATTTTACAGATAGGCAATTGATGCGCAAATAAATCAGAAAGATTCCCTTGAAAGAAAAGTAAGTTACCCAGGAATAGACCTGAACTTCCCTTTGACCATTCTGAGTGCCTAAGTAGGGATTTGCTGACAGACGAGGTACCCAGAATGCAAAATTCAGTGCAGTGTGCATCTCTTTAAAAATTGTAAAATCTAAGGCCCGCCCTCTCAAGCAATTTTACCAACAGTTTCATACCACAAATTGGTGAATCAAAAAGATAATGAGAACTGTGCAGATGGCCACTGTGGTATCTACAACAAAGGCTCAAGAGGAGGGGAGAGTGGAATATGGATGAAAGTGCTACTCTATGGAGTAATGCTCTGAAGGGTATCTATAAAATCTCTTTATCGGACTGTCCAGTCATCTCAGTCTGTAATACAACCATGGCACAGTCTACCACTCCAAAAAGGCTCAAGACTCTTCCCCTTTGGGTCAATTCAGAGTGAGACAAAGATTTTTCACAGATGTCGAGCATTCCAGTTTTGACTTGTATCAGAGTCCACTCCTATTCTAGACACCACAGGTCTTTCCCCTTCCTCAGTTTCTTCAGATTTGATTTAATCTATAACAGCAGAAGCTGCTAGGAGGAGAAAAACAGTAGATTGAGGGTAGTTACTGATTCAGTTCTTAGGCTTACAATAGGTAAGCCTTCAGGATAAAAGTTCCTCCAGACGTACTTAGAACAAACATAAGGGGGAGCATCTAGATCCGAAAGCTTGTGTGTTATAGATTATTTGTTGGTTCAGTAGAACCCATCAGCCTGCCAATGTGATACCCGCTCCCCATGCTTGCAGCCAGACATTTTCTGCATCTGCAAAGTGCAGTAGCATAGAGTATTACTGGAATACTCCAAGATGGAAAATTGATATAACAAAAGCCTGCAGAAATACCAATGGAAGCAAAATCACATACTTCACCACACCTTCAGCCCACCTTCAATTTCAAAGATCATTCACTCTGAAGAATCATAAAACAACAAATGCTTGAGAAATCAAACCCATTTTACACTACATAAAAAGTACAATGCTGCTTCCTTTGAAATCCTCCTCCTTCTTGCTGTGCTGGCAAAATCCAGGTTAAAAGATATAGTTACTGCCTTCTTTCTACCTATTAGTGCAGAAAAGAAAGGTGATAGGAAATGTGAAAGAAATCACAAGTTTGTCCAGACAAATAGCTGTCGAGGCCAAGAATAAGGTATTTCAAAGGTCAGGAAATACTTATAGATGCAGCCTCTTGATGTATCATCTACCCATTAGCTGCAGGCCCTAGCTGCATATGAACTGCAAAATATTTGGCTGAACTTATTTTAACAAATGAGCATTCTTATTGTTTGTTACTCATCTGGGCCAAGTACTTACATAGAACATCTCACATTTCTTACAGCAAGCTCCCAGTTTTCCCACTTGCAGGAAGTGAATCAGGACTCACTAACTAAAACTGCTAAAAATTACATAAGTACACTGACATCTCTAAGATATAGCATCCTGTCTTTTTTTATTACCTGCAGCCACAGCTAAAGGTTTAGGCTGTCTACACTATACAATGACTCTTCTGAAAAGCCCTCTTCAGCCAGCAGGAACCATTCCAGCAAAGATTCTTCACCTACTTGCCCCACTTTTTAGGGAAACTGACTATAGTTTTATAAAAGGAAAATTGTGTTGCCCTTAACAGCTGTCTCACCTGGCCTGTCTAGTTAAACAGCAGCAAAGCTTGTTAGTTATATATAGTCTTAGAAACAGTAATTTGGAGAATAATTCGTTTCCCTATTTGTCAGTTTTGGATGGGAAGTCCGAGAGGGTGGCAGGGCAGAGTTCATTGCATTCCTGCCTCTCCACTGCCTGTACACACTTTGAAGGAAGGATACTACTCTAATTAGGCTTTGCTGTCCATCCATTCTGTATCTGCCTAAGTAGCCAAGCAAAGTGCAAAGCAATGCAAAACTGATTAACTTTCAACAAGTTAATAATGCAATACTGACCACCCCTGGTAATAAACCTGAGAGGCTTACCAGGGACAAATGGCTAGAATGAAAACATTTTAGGGTACCAAAGCCCACCATATTTAGCAGCCACAACTAAATTTTCATACATTTCACACTATTCCTGCAAGACACCCACCTCCTCCCTATCTGCTGTTTAAAGGCTTGAATTTCACAATCTCTAAGAATGAGAGTGGGAAGAGAACATGCTTAGTACACAGAATGAAAAGGAGTTTATGCTTTAGGACTTTTTCCTTGCACTTACCTACACTTGTAGGAAATATATCCTCATTGTTGATTTGCACCTCGATCCAGTCCATGAGAAGATTCATATATTGGGGTGCTGGCAATGCTGTGGGCTTCTTGTACTTCATGTCGTCCTGCCACCGGTATTCATACTTAGGGCCTCCAGACATCACCGGGCAGGTGGTCTCTGTGCAGAATTCACAGATAGTTCCATAGATGAGGTTGATCCTATTGAAGAAGTCAACAACATGGACAGCAACCCAGTCATTTTGGTCTTCTCCACTGGGCAACTGCACAGCCGCTTTCAAGTCCACGCCTGAGTTGAGAGAGGCCTGTGCTCGTTTGTGAAGTTCAAACCTCTGGGTTCCGGGTTCAAACTTACGTTTTGGGCGGAAAGTCTTATCTTTATTAAAGACTTGCTTGAGTGCTATGGACATGTCTGCTAATCTTCTGCTCTGCAGCAGCTGGCGGAAAAGCACTGCTGAGATTTAATGCAGGTATCTGAAAACAGTTGCTCCCTATCACAGGTCCTCCAGGCCCTGCTCTTTTTCTCAGAGAAGCTTGTATCAACTTCAGAGCAGTCTACTAGCTCTTCCTCTTGAAAGCCTCCCGAAAGGCTTCATGGCCCTAAGGATATGGAAACAATATACATTAGTGGTAAGCTCAGGTATGGCCCTGTCAGTTTGTTACTGTTCTACCATCATTTTTTAGCAATTATGAGCTAAAAAGTAAATATATAACAAGCTAGCCTTAAAAACTGGCCAACCCCTAACCTCAGAAACATTTAAAGGAAAAAAAGAAAGCCCAATTTTTTAAAGTATTAAGGAATTAACTTCTGTCCTCTTTAAATATTTACCCAAATAGAGGCTGAGGCTCTTAAATTATCATAAAATTGTGAAATCAATAAATCATGTGTAGTTTTACCATCTTTAAATCATTTTTAAACCAACTTTTTCATTTTGCTGCATTTTTACTGTGACTGCATATCATACATAAACATGTATACATTTAGTAGACAAAATACTATGTGACAATTTAGAAGTCTTATCTAACTGCTCCTAAAGTGACTGATGGTGCCTCTAAGCATTCACCATAGTTTCAGTGCTCTTCTCCATAGAAAAAAAATCTCCAAGCAAGATTTTTCCATATTTGTTCTCTATTTTTAATTAACAAGCTATTTATTTTTGGAAACCTTATAGAACCTAGTTAGAGTAAAACCTACAGCATTGCACAGAAATAATACATGTTTCCCACAGAAATGTACAGAGATCGTTATTTTTCTGGACTCACCTTCAGGAATTCACTAGTGGTTTTAATTTTCTATTGGACTGTTTAGAATAAGCAGAAAGCAATGGTGAAGCTGCCACTTTCTTTATAGGTCTATTCATCTTCTCTACAGGGGAATACTTGGCATTGCCATTCTTACAAAAGGAAGAGCATAGACTTTGCATTGTTCCATCTAACCTACTCTGGCAACAAAGAACGGCTTTGACAGCCAGTCTGACTGAAAAAATAAAATTACTGTACTAGAGCCTTGTTTGTTCTTATACACGCAGAAGAATATTATCATCAGTAAAGGGAGGCAATTAGTAGGTGATCAGGTAGCTGGGGGCTATCTCAATTATACTTTTGTTTTAGTACGAAGGTTTTATGATTAAAGACAGAGTAAACATTTTGTGCTATGCATTATTTAAATTAAATAACACAATATATTTTAAATTTGCATAGCACTACAAAAACCCTACCCTATCTGTGGCTGATGAATTCTCATCGTGGGATTATGCACGTTCCATCCTTTCCACAGAAATCATTTCCATGGAAATTTTACTAGGCCGTGTGTGGAAAGCGCTAAATTTTTCTGAAGACAGTTGCCCAAAGCTTTGCTGAGGGGCAGAAGAGAAAAAGGTGCTTCTTTTTTCTTAAGCATCACAAGAAAGCAACATGTACCAAAGCAAAGAGAAATCTGGTGTGCTAGAGCTTGTCTCCACACAACAGACTTTAAGTGCCATGAAAAATCCTCTCCTAAATAGCTGAAAGATCAGCATCCAGCCAATTTGCCAGCTAGCAGCAGCTAAACAAAACCAACAGAGAAGTGCCTGTTTTGCTGAAGGCATGATGGAGGGATACACCAATCATGAGTTTATAAACAGTTATTCTTTCTGTGCCAGCAAAATACAAGAAGTTCAGGGATGAACTCCAAGGACACTGTTGTCATATCTGACATGCCCCTTGCAGTAATGTTCAAAAACAGAGATCCTCAAACCTGACAAAGGCCACAGAAAGAAGACTTTAAACAAAACTGGACTGGGAACAATTCAGTTAACTGTTCTTGGCAGGAAATGAAGGCACTTTAAAAAAACAACTTTGCCCTACAGTTTGTTGTTTGTTACTAGGACCCATAACCTCCAGCTCTCAAACACTCTCTGTCAGTCAGCTGTTTATTTAAAGCCTTTCAAAGAATAGGTGAGTACTACTGCACAGACTGAGCTTGTGACTGACACACTTTGAGGTGGCATGGAGCCAATGTCCCAGTTTGCAAAATCAGGATGTTAGCTCCAGAGTTTTACAGCTCAGGTAACTAATTTTTTTTCCCACGTTAATATACCCAGAGCTCTTATGTGGCTACTTTGATTCCCTTCCTCACCTGTAAATATTCATGAGAACATGCAATGAGTTTTTATTTAAAACAACAAGTTGAGCACCAAATAAAACTCATCTTCAAAAGACACATTTTGAAGCACAGTACTCACTGCTGTTAAACCTTTTCCAAGAAAAACAGAAGACACCATATTTTATAAGCTATTTTCTACTGACTCATTATCTCAAGTCTTCTGTGTACCAGGAGTGACATGTTGAAACTGTCTCTGTGGAAGCACATATACGTCACGGTCAAATTCAACCCAGAGTAATCCAAAAGAGTACTCTACTATGCAGCCAGATGAAACTGTTTTTTAACCCACCAAGGCAGAATCAGAACAAACAAGAATTTCCTAGACATTTCCTGTCTGGAGAACTTGCTGTTCAGCATCTTGCAATAAAATGTTCTTCCTCTTTCATCTTTCTGTCACTTTGCACAATACAAAACTACATACTATCTTCACAAAGCTGGACTGTCGAAGTCAAACCCACTGTTTCACTTCTCTAAGAGACCTGGCTCTACTAAAAGCTGATTTATTGAAGGCTGTGGGACAGATAGACTTGCTTTCTCATGCATTTTCACGTGCAAGAATGCAAAATAGAAAAGTGTATGACCTGAATTTCACAGAAATACAGCAGTGAATCATCCCTTTGAAATATTTTTTTTTGTATCCTGCTTCCTGAGGGTATTTGCTATCTAATTAACCCTTGTCTTCACTCGAAAGCTAACAGAAATGAATGAAGAAATAAACAAGAATTTTGAGACTCACCCCCTCACTTCCGAAACAGACTTTCCTGCCGGTTACACAACTGCCCTCACTCCCTCCACTCAAGCAACCAGCTCGGTTAGGCTTTTCTAAACAGCTACAAACAGCACCACCATTACTTCCCTGGAATAAAGACACTTTCGCTTTACTCACAAGAGACAAAAGAACAGCCTCACCTGATTTTCAGAGGAGATTAAACACAGACACTTTAGGTTTGTATCCTTCAGAGGCTGCAGCTAATGGGAAAGCTCTAGCCACAGTCTGTGGGCTTTAAAAGCATCTTTACTGCTTAGGCAATAAAGCGTCGGAAGTTAATGGTAAGATGGCCACTCCTCTGCTTTGGATTGAATCACTAAGCCATTGCAGGAACTCATTCACCATTAGACTTCAAACATGTTGCTGCACCGTGTTTGAATCAACAATCAGTGATGAGAGGTTTGTCATTCCATCCCAGATCACATACTGTCAATTAAAACTTTGTAGTGTTGGACTTATAAAGCAAAGCTATTGCTTCAAAATCACACAGCATTAGCGAAAGGAAAACTCATCAGATAACCTCAACAACAAAAGGTGAGCAAAACCTCTTGACTGGGCAGAGAATGGACTGAGAGCAGCCCTGAGGAAAAGGACTTGGGGGTCCTGGTTGAGAAGCTCAACATGAGCTGGCAGTGTGTGCTTGCAGCACAGAAGGACAACTGCATCCTGGGCTACATCAAAAGAAACGTGGCCAGCAGGTCGAGGGACATGATTCTCCCCCCTTTACTGCACGCTTGTGAAACCCCACCTGGAGTATCCCCCAACATAAGAAGGACATGGACCTGTTGGAGTGACTCCAGAGGAGGGCGACTAAATCACAAAAATTATCAGAGGGCTGGAGCATCTCTCCTGTGAGAATGGGCTGAGAGAGTTGTGTTTGTTCATCCTGGAGAAGAGAAGGCATGGGGAGACCTTATAGGAGCCTTCCAATACTTACAGGGGGCCTACAGGAAAGATGGAGAGGGACTCTTTATCAGGAAGCATAGGGGTAACAGTGTTAAACTGAAGGAGGGGAGATTTAGATTAGATATCAGGAAGAAATTCTTTACTGTGAGGGTGGCAAAATACTGGAACAGGTTTCCTTGAGAAGTTGTGGAGGCCCCATCCCTGGAGGTGTTCAAGACCAGGCTGGATGGGGCTTAGGGCAACCTGGTCTAGTGGGAGATGTCCCTGCCCATGGCAGGGGCGTTGGAACTAGATGATCTTTAAGGTCCCTTCCAACCCAAACCAGTCTATGATTTTTATATCACTGAGATTGTAACTTGTCTTGCTGGCCACCACTTTCACTTCCATGACAATTTTCATCTGACAAGAATGAGAAACACTCCCAGTTTCATTATCTCAGCTGATCTTGAGAGAGTTACTTCAGAGATGAAACACTCTGAACAATGTTGTGGTATTGGTTAGATTGGATCATAACTCTCATAACATCTGTGGTACAGTAGCACCCACCCTCCTTCCACATCAAATTAAATTTGACTATTGCTAACAGATATTTTGCAGTCTCCTCTCATGTCATAGTAATGCTAGCAGAACTGCTCCTGACTTATACCTGTGCCAAAGTTGATAGAAAGTGGCTTCTAATCTTTTATGACGGGTCCTAACTATACAACAGGGCATAAAAAATGGTGTTGTGGCCATGACTTTGGTTTGATGCTATACAAAGCCTGTGTTCTGGATGCTTTTCTGAACTAGGTGCTTAATATATGTCTGTCCTGATATGGGCAGCTCAGATAACTCCTTCCAACACTTCAGGTTCTCTTCTTTCTTTTCAGAGCACTGTATTTCTGAAGATGTATGACAGTCACCAACAGCTTTTCCTCAGGAACTATTCCATGGCATGAATATTGCAGTTGGATGAATTCCCTTGTTGGCAGAGCCATGACTAAGGATCGTAACCACAGATGTGGAGATCTCTCAGAACAGATAACCAGACCCTCACAAGCTTTATCCATAGCATCAGCACCACAGTAATCAATGATGTCCCCAGTCTTATGCAGAAACATGTACATATAGACAGCAACTCAGTCTAATATCAGGTATACGAAGTCAACATATGTAAATAATAAAACAGTCCTACCCATGCAGATACTACTAAAAAAAACACCCACAACAAACCACACACCATGATCACCATTCATATCTGAGTCACTGCTGAGTTAAAAATATACTATATCATTTTGTCACATACTTTCTATTAAATCACAGGTAATAAGAATGTTAAATGACACATTGTTAATAAACACACACCTTTCATCACAGCACTCTAGCGAGCATTACACAAGCTTTAGAGGGCTACTGAGAAGGTATCTGGTATAATTCCCATTTTATTAATCAAGAAAGTGAGGAGACAGGACTTCTCCAGCATAAAACACACAGTAAGCTGTCTATCGAGCAGACACTGGATAGACTTCTTATCAGATACTATCCAGCAGACACTGAAAACCAAGTCTGCATCAGCTGATTTTTACTTTTTTTTTTTCCAAAATATAAGCCCCCATTTTGAACACTTGCATAGTCCAATCCAAGGCCAGATGAAGCTTGTAGGAAAGCACACATTTGATCCAAATCTTGCTAAGGTCCAATATTTTGTAGACTTCTCATGTTTGGCTTCATACTTCACTGTCCATACAAGGGACATTTTACTACAGCTGCATCAGACAATTGGTACAGCAAATACTTTATATGGAGGCACATACACAGACCATGCTCCTTTCTGATTGAGCAAATGTACACTTTTTGTACTTCCAGGCTCATGTTTGAGAGTGTTATACTATACAATCATCAGGTTTTCTGTTTAACACACTGAAGTACAAAGTAAGGAAGGAAAGGCCTGTCCTGAAATCTGAAAATACTTTTCCTATTTAACAAAGTAAATATCAGCCAAGTGAGTAGGAACAATAACATTTTTGTTATGTTATGATCCAATCTTATTTACATACTTAAATTTGTGCAGCGCAGCTAAGTTTTACCTGAAATCACAAGGGAAAAAAATGTCATGCAATTATTTGTATTCATAGTGAAGTCTTCATGATCTGAGAAGACATTGTATAATGTACACAAGAAGATTAAGATTTGCCTTCTGGTTGTGCCAGAATTGAAAAGGAAAGCAAGAGGATCAAATCAAATTTATGTTACTGAGAATATGTCTCTCAAAAGCAGCATATGCAAACAGAGGAACCAGGTTCTGAGGGTCAGTATATCTTTTTCTACGTTCCATCCTATCCTCAACAATCTTGCAAGTTTAATAAAGCCAAAATCCCAGAAATAAGGACGTCTGATTAGTACTGTAAGACTTAAAAGAAGTATACACAGATATGTGTAAACAACATCTCAGTTTCGCAGGTGCTGGCTTAGATAGCTTCTCCATGGCTTCTACAGTGTCACTTTTCAGGTAGAACCATCACTATTAAGGACAGCAATGTCCTGGTGCAGCCTTTGTCCATGGTTTCTGTGTTATTTACATGAAAGCTAGAGCATGTCAATTAATACACAAAATAACGATAGTAAATGGTACCATCCAGTGAAAGGAATCTTACTGATGCTTCAGGACAAGAATTTGCTTTTGTTTATTGTGGCAGAAGTCCCAGAAACTTTAGCAGAAAAAAAATCAGAATTTGTCTTAAAGTCCTCCTCCCAAGAAGGGATTCCTGGGGCTTCTCCAAGTTCTTCCCTTTCCTCTAAAGCTACTAGGATTACCTTACACTAATCCCTATGCGATTACCACAGTAACAACACTTCAGCCTCAAGGTGGAAAGCACAGACTGGAAAGAAGCCTTCCCATAGTCACAAACACATCTCACATATAGCAACATCCACTCATTGGACATGCAGTAACAAGCCTTTGTTTTGTCTATGTATGGAAAAAAAAAAAAAGGAGCAAGTGATTTCAGGAGACACATAAAAGCCACAATTGTAAAAGATCACAGAAAGCAGCATAAATATTATTTTCATAATCAGAGTGCCAAGGCTCAATGGAGTAAATATAAATGACCTTTGATTCTTTTCTTGTTTAGACTAGTAACCACTCCACCTCATTTCTAAAGTAAAAGATTGGAAAGGGAAAGCAAAATACAATGGATAACTGTCTATAAAACCATGTGCTTTAAAAATGAACATAGTTACATAACATTTGACAAACAATAACTATACTAGATCAGCTTCTGCTATGCTAATATTATGGCAACATTTAACAAATGCAATAAAATGATGCTATATCATTCTGCCAAAATACAGAGATTTTCATAGTGATAAAATTGAAAAATAATAAATGACTAAAGAACAGGGTCAGTCCCTCTGCTGTGAATAAGTAGCTAGGGCTTGGGTGGGTGTCAGGAGCTAAAACATGACCTTTGCAGGCCTTTTTAGACAAATGCCATTAATGATATTATCATCATATTTGCCATGAGGATATTTCAGAGGTGATGTTAGGTAGAGCTACTGCATTTTAGTATCCCAATGCTTTATTTACAACTATTTAATTCCACTTTCAACAAATTTCCTTTCGATACACACTACAAAAAGGAGAAGTCCCTCTTCCCTTTGGAAAATTAGAACAATTAGAAAAACAAAACAATTAGAAGGTGGTTTGAACAGCAGTCATTTCTACAATGAAGCACATCAGCTGTTTGACAGCAGCAGAACCAGGTATGACTGCTCAAATCTCAGGTGATAAGTGCTATTTATTAACTCAAATGAAGCATGCTTTTCACCATGTGGACAAATGTTTGTGTTTTAACAGAGGACTTGCCTCTGCAACCACTATTATTCTAGTGCCTTTTACAAGTGTTAAATGTAATTGCACCTCATCTGAAATTCTGGAAATGTACACTGATCACTATGGAGAAACTGAGCGTACCCTGGCACTCACTTCTTCACTGCAAGTTTGTATTGTAGCAGCACCCATGGCAATCCAGTCAGGAACATGGCCTTACTGTGGCATACATTTTAAGGAACTGAAATAAGTATCTCTCAGAACTACAGTGAAGAAACTTGAAAAAATGTATGGTTTAGATTACACTGAAGTTCAGCCTCTGTTCCTCTCTCATACAGGAATTTAAGGTCTTGACCCTTTACAGACTGATAGTCATGCAGGGGTATGTATGGCTACAATTTTTTTCTGAAAAGTTAATCCTGCCTCACCTCCTCCCCTTTCATGTTCCTGCCTTCTTGCCATCTCCCCTGTGATACCTGGCCCAGGTGTTTATATATCCCCTTGCAGGGAGCTGTATGAGACTTAGACATCAACAGCAATAATTAAACAAACCACCGATTTTTCATCCTAATCAATTTCTTTCATCTCTTGCTTAGCCACATAGCACAGGGAAGAGGACAGCATAAGAAAAGGTCTGTTTGGAAGGCAAAGGATGAGACAGATGGAATAGGAAACCCGTGGGAATGCTTTTTCAGCCACAGACACTTCAGTGAATCACAGTGTTTGCCATGATCATTTCAGAATTCCCAAACCTTTAAAGCAGGTGGGGAACTCCCTTTAGCTCAGGCAGCTATCAAGGCTGATGTCTCACAGAGTGGCAGACCACAGCGAAGCATGCAGTTCTGACAGTCTCTTTGAATGCTGTTTTTTTGCTACACACCCTGGTTCTTCCGGTTCTCTCCTTGGTCCACAGGCTTTTACTGGTCTGAGCTGTGGCTAGCACATGTGCAAGCAGAGTCACTAAACCACATTCTCTGTAAGTACACAAACACCCTCTGCCTTCATTTATCAAGCGCTTGTGACCTGCTACATCCTTCCACCACTAATAAAACAAAGCCTTTATGAGTGTATGTGCCTTGTTTCGCCAGCTGCTGTTACAATCAACAGTCTTGTGAACAGTTACCATACTGGTGGATTGGATGGTTCAGCTTACTTATTGTGGTAGGAGTAGCAATAAAACCAGCTCACTAACCCTGATTCTGCCAAAATCTTTCAGTCTCTGTGGAGTCCTCACCACAACAGTGTATGGTTGTTACACTTTTGTAGCATGCTTATTGCAGCATTTGCTGCAACAGTGAACTGTTATCCTTCATTCCTGTAAAAAAAATATACTGAGGATAGGTGAAAAGAGTAAGAAAATTGTAACAGCCTTGAAGAAGAGGAGGAGATACAAACTAAATTACATGGTCATTCTCTGTGATAATACATGTTTGTCTCCTCCAGCATGTTTAATTTCTGACTCCAGCCTGTTTCTGCGGATGAAATTTTGACTATGCTACAGTCAGTGGGAGCTCTGATACTGACCACAACAGAGCTAAAATTTTACTTTTACACTCTGAACACTCTCCTTTGACAAGACAATAGGAACTCCTTATTAAACTACCATTCAACTTCACAAATCTCTTTGTTCTGTTCAGCTTAAATCACTCCTAAATCTACAGTCTGGCTTTTGAAAGCACTGGTACAATTGAGCAGACAGGGAGACAGTTAAAATATGATTTCTTGCTCACTCCTACACTTTCAGAACATCCGCACAATTCCCATACAAAAGCTTAAACTAAGTCCACTGAAGTCTCTTGAAAAAATGCCAGTCAGGCTATGTGAGTGACAGAGAACAGCAAAACATGCACACATAAAAATGTGGTCTCAGACCTCATGTCAGGGCCTAACTCTTCTTTGTTGTGTAAAGATCAACCAGAGGGCAATACATGGCAATACAATGACTTATCTTCTACAAGGCAGCAGTTTATCCCCTAGAACTTCCAAGGGCCCTACTCTGCATGCAGTGGCCAAACTCAGTTTTATTTTTGATCTAAATCTTAGCTTTAGAAAACCATGTATGTGTTCTGCTTTAAAGAAAAAAGTCTAAATCATGCATTCCATCTCAGTGACATTTCAATTAAAACCACTCATTTTCTTGTCCAAGGAAAGCATGCAAAGAAACAGAGATACAAAGGCAGAGCCATGTTACATACGCTACGCTGGCAGAGATAAATAACTAACAGTCCATGGAGAAAACAGTATTTCCTGAAAGCACAGACACTGAAAACCAGAGGTAAGAAGGCTAGCTGACTTTCAATCAGACTGTTTAGCCTTAGTCTGCCTTCTCCCACCAAAGCTCAAGTTAATGTGAGGAGGGTGCACAGGGGAGATGCAGGTTGGTGACACAATGCCTCAGCAGCTGTCCTAAGAAGCTCAGGAATTCAGAGGTGTTTTCCAAAGCAAAGGTCTGCAAAGAGGCTATGGCATCTTCAATCGGTGTGCTGCACCCTTTTTAACAAACACTGGTAATTCTCATCATGGACATGGTGATTTTCAGTTACAAAAAATTACCCATAACTCCATGCTGCTGAGAGAGAAAATTTGCCTAAAATCATGTAGGAGTCAGTTACTGAGGTCAACCCTGACCTATGCAGTCCCTCAAATTGACTGCCAATAATTCAAAAATGAGTGGGATTGCTGCAGGTACTAAACACTCCAGTAAGAGGACAGTGAAGGTAGCTTCAGTATTAATATAGGGGAGAGAGGAATTATTTGTCTTTATAAAGCAGAGCTGATCAAGACAGGACAAAATGCATGGTTCTTTACAAATGGAGGAGTGTGAAAAAAAGTGCAATAATTTAATTGCAAATATCTTTCAATTATTTATACCATAAATCTAAAACCTTGTCCTGAAATGGAGCTCCAGCAGCGGTAGGACCCAATCCATTGACTTTAAGCCACAGCTCTGCATGGTTATCAGAAAAGCTACCAGCTCAATATGGCAGGTAGGGAGAGTGGCAGCAACTACAGCTAATTACGGACGTTTTCAAACTCAAACAAAGGAGACAAAGTCAAAGTATTTGTACATGTGTCTTTTGAAGAATACAAAACATTTCACAGATGTGAGAGTAATGATGGTTTTGTAGGTCAAGGGTGTGGTGTACTGGTAGCCCACGACTTGGCAAGTCGTACTGTGCTTCAGCAGCATGCAGACACAAGGCACAGCCTATGCAGTTGGTGGTGGGGTCAGAAGTGTCCTGTTGTGTGAACTGTGCTTTCAAAATTCAGAGAAATAAATTATCCACTATGTTGATTTATATGTTGGTCTTAACTTGCAGGACTAAACTGACTTGATGGCTGAAGAGATTTTTCTCCAGAGAACTCTTCTGATCACCACCCTGCAACTTTATCATGTTCAACCTTATCATTTGATCAAAATGACCTACTATTATGCACAGGGGGAAATACAGAGAATATGCTAAATACATGCACTGCCGCCCCCGCCGCCCTGCCCCATACACCAGACTAGAAACAATACCTAGGGTGAGGTAATCATCCACAATCCAGAGCTCTTGCAGCACTCACTTGGGGGAAAAAACCAGTGTTTTCTTTGCCATCTGTGACACCTGAAATATAACAAAACCAATTAAATGAAGTCAGAGACATGATATATCAAAAACTTAATATTGGAAAGAACACTGAGGATAGTAACTACATCCCCTGAGGACAGCCAGCCTTCTCTCCAACTCATGATACAACTGTTGCTGTAACAAGGATTGCTCACCTGGGGAGAGCATAGGACAGAAAAAAATGTGCTGTCCTTTAATGCAGTTTAGCAGCCAGTAAGTAGCCAGGACCATACTGACTGGATAGCTCTGCAGAGAGCATCACGCACCACCACTAGGGGAGCAACGCACTAGCAATATGCGGTAAGGAACCAGGGGCATTTAACACAGCAAACAAAACTTCTACTCGCAAACTGATCTAGAAGGAAAGTTTGGGTGTTTTTTTTCATTAGTGCCTGTGGTAAGCACTTTATACGCAGAAGTACAGTATTTGATAACTCTTTATGGTTTGTGGGCAGAGCAACTCTCATCTAGCACTAGCTCCGAGATCAGGTTTTTGTGTTCCCCTAAACCATTTTGCATTATGCAGCACTCTCCTCTTAACCAGACACACAAAAAATTCACTGTGACAGAGCTGTAAAACCAAGCTCTCAACAGGTATAAAGAGATGAAAACTTCCTTCACTGCAAGCTAAGGAACTGGCTTTTCAAACCAAGTTGCCCACAGCTGTGGCCAGTAAATACCCAACAGTACAGAATGAAGGGAACAAAAAAATCACTGTTTATACAACATGCAAAAGTGACCAGCAGAGAGGGTTAAGATGGATTCTTCCCTAACCATTACAGCAAGCAGTTTACTCTGAAGCAAAATAATTGAGTACCCCTTGTGGTCTGTGCAGCCATAGCTCCAGCAAACAGGGAAAGCACAGCTGACAGTCTCTGGAAGGTGTCATTTGAAGGACTCTGCTTTGAACTAGAGTGGTTCCCCACAGCCTGGCACTGCGCAGTTTAGCCCTAACTAAAAGCCAATTGCTGATTTTAATCAAAATTTTACTGTGAAGCTGGCACAGTTTGGAGGTAGGAGTTGTCATGGTGGCTAAGCTTCCTCCTACAGGACTAGTTTATGCAGCATGTCTCCCACATCATAATTTCAGTAACTCCCCAACAATTTCTGGCCAAGAAAAAAAGAAAACCTGATAGCTTCCTGTTTGTACTTGTATAATTATGTGTAGCACATGCTGTGACTCAAAAGGAAGGTCTCCCTCTATCTCAGTCCCTGACCAACACCATTACAAACTTTTATTTGCTGGTATAACTAAAATGTCAGTAAGGAGTTCCTGTGGTGATGTTTCTTAATGAACCTTTGAAACTTCAAGGTCACTTTTCGACCGTACCTCATCCAATAGCCTCACATCTAAAGCAAAGCTGGACAGAAGAGCTTTAGAGGGAACTGCTAAAAGGCACCTAAGACCTGGTACTTTTCACTAAGAGATGCTGGGGAAGATATGTTGCAGGAGAGGCTGTCTTATCAAAAACACATCCAAACCAATAGGTGGTTACAGTGGTTACAGCAGTGGAGGAATTCACAGCACCTCCAGTATTATTTCTTAACCCATACACCAGTAAGATTCTTATTCCCTCAAAATAAGATTTCATAAGACTCACACTCGCATAACCCTTAAGACATCACAAGCAGAGGTTCATTCAGAGTAATTATAGCAAAAAAACCAATCAACAACCCAGAAGGTCACTGAAGAGACAAAACAGGCTTTGTGAGATCAGAAGCAGGAAAGCCACCAAAATGTGTGCAGAAGTCATTGGGATAAACAGCCTTGCACTATCTGCACTACTTGCACGCAAACTGAGTCCTCTATCTTATTCTTTGAACAGCTCACTCCTAATTTGAGAATCTGAATTCTGACTTCATTATCCATTAATATTCTGCTGCTGGAAAACTGACTTAAAAGTATTCCCAGGAAGGCTGCAAGATACAATTTTTTCAGATAATTTGGAGAACCTTACATAATTCATAATTTGTACAAGTTAATTGTATTTAACTGAAGAAAAACAACACCAAAGAATATACTCCCAAAACATCACTTATTGCTTGGTATTAGAAAGTGGTTAGCACCTGAGGTTTCTACCCTACCCCAGCCCTCCCCTCACTTTTGTAGAGTCTTCCAAGTGCGAAGAACTTGGATCAGCAACACGCTTTTCACCCATTCACTCAGACCATGGCCTACATACCATACCCTGTCTCACATCATAATAAAAACAAGAGTATCTGTTATGTTGTTGAATGTCTCCATGCCCAGGTTCTGTATCTCTTTCCTTCTCCTGCTTCCTACCAGAAACACACATCCTGCAACACCCAGAAGATAACAGTGTTGAGGTATTTTTTTCACTATACATTTAGCACTTCTACTACATTACTTTGTTATATTTATTTTAGTACTTTAATTTATCCATTAGAATTTTACAGAATCTTTAACAACACTGAGAATGCTGGTAACGTTCATGCAAATTTTAGCACTTGCAATTTATCCCTAAATAGGTATTAAGCCAAAACAGCCTTAGACCTACTCCCCTTTAGGATGCTTTCATCATTCTGGTTGCTACATAATTAAATGGTTAGGAAATTGCCCTGCTACCTTGTTATTCTTTATCCCATTTCAATCACATCTTTTTCTACCCATGCATTCCATACATTATGGTTTTGATCCAGTCACAAATTATTTGAGTAAACCCAGCCATATCACACACAATATCTGCTATTAGAGAGGCAGATGCCATCATAAATTTTGAGGCAGCAATCACCACAGATCCCGAGAGTACTCTGAAATAATACATACGCTCTCCGAAAAGCATGTCACCCAGGTGACTAACTGACAAGACTGAATCCCTGTCCTAATACAACAGGGACAGAAGTCCAAGTTTTCTTTAGAAAAATGCATGAGAACCCAGGATGGCAAGCCACACAACTGAGTTTCGAAGCAACCAGTTTTTTGAGGGAGTTACTGTCTTGCAGACCACTACTCTGGCTCCAGCAAGACTTGAAACTTAGGCTATAGATATTTCTGTAGGAACCACCAATAATACCCAACGAGTACCAAGGTACAAATCACTGCACATGTATCTGCAGATGCCATAATTACAGCAAACGGGATGGTATTTAATAGACAGCTTGTCCCATACTGCTTCACATGCTGAAAACACACATCCCAGCAATGCTATAAGATCCGACAAAGATTCAGAAATGCTTTCCTCTATTGTTTTTTCTCTATAAGAAATTTTTATCCCTTCTAGTCCTCTCTTTGTTCCAAAATATCCTCTTCATTTTCCTTTGGCTTTTTTTCTTTCTCCCCTTCTTCTACTTAGTATTTCTCACAGCCACATCCAGGAATTGCAATAGGCTTTGGTTTAAGTGCCAACTAGACAGCAATTTAGGAGCCTGACAGCACACAGCAAAGCAAAGGTTGCTAGCTACATCCCATTTTGTCTCTATTGAGTTTCTAACCCCAGGTTCCAATATGGAAAACAATCAGGCAAATATACAAAGATAGTGTAAACCACCTATGTTTACTGCTTTTTATATCATCACGTGCAGACAGGTTCAATTATTAAATTATTGAATGTGTGTGGGAGTACATGCAATTAGAGAAGTATTCTTCTTGCGCACTTCCTGTTTTAAGAACAGGAAAACATACTGCAAGTTGTATAAAATAAAATGAGATTAGCTCCATTTAGGTCAGAGCCATACTGATGTGGCACCCCTGGGAATTCAAGATAAAATCGACTACTCTGTGATTCATTATTTAATACACCTGCTTAAGCTGGCATGAAAAGTGTGGTGTAAGTAATATATAGATTTAGATAACGTGATCACTATAAAGGAACATGATAAATATAGGAGAAAACTTCAAATACCAACTACAGCAGTTATAATTACAATGGAATAATCTGCTACTGCCAGGAAATCAAGATTACCAAAATTATGCTAAGCATCATCACTCTTCTGTTTCTTTCAGCTCCAACTTCTTAATATTAAAAGAAATATGAACACTGGCACTACATTTTCCACTACTCAACAGGCAAAACTGAAATGTTCTGAACATAAAAAAATAAACAGCTAACTTGCAATGCAAGCATCCATTCATATATCACCGGACTGAACAGGAGTTAAATTAAGCTCATAGCGATAAAATGGTCATGACGATATCTTGCAATACAAAATAACAGATAACTTTCAGCAGTCTATCCAGACATCTCTAAAGGCCTGAGATTTACTTTATAATAAACACATTGATAAATCTTGAGAAAATCTAAGGATGCTTCTGACATTGTGTAGGCTCCATGCAAACCATACTATTCAAAGTCCAATGTAATTCAGTGAGACAGACTACATCTATTACATAGATGTAATATGTAGATGTTCTAGCCTACAGAGACAGATTTCCTTCAAAGCTTGTACATTTGATATAACCTCCATTTTTTAAAGAGACACACCAGTGTCTCTCTCTCAGAGGCAGAACATAACACTTAATTTCTAATACACAGGTACTTATCCAACACCCTTTAAGCCAAACAACATAATACCCTGCAAAACTCCAGAGAACAGTTGTCATCTATGGCAGGCTGGACACATAAAACTTTTGCTTGTTGACAGAGGTCTTTGGATATACTGACTCATATTTCATCTGTGTGGCAGAGATACTGTATCCAGACTGTGAAACTGCATACTCCATACCTGAACTTGCCTTGCACAAAAGAGATTTCGGCATACGGTTGCCAAAGGGTAAGGGGTAACCTTATACGCCCGCTTCTGATCTGTCACATCCCTTTGTCATTAGGACTGTTAGATTAAATGCATGGTTTATTCCAGTATCAGGCAGATGATACAAAACAGCTTCACTGAAAAAAACCGCACAAAACATTATGTCAAGCATTATGCTTCTTGTCTGCTTAAGACTTCATGATGTTTTGGTTTCTAGGACATTATGAGATGAATACAATTAGTCTAGGATGCAGATGGTGCACTGCTGTACTACTGTTCACATGAGCATTAACAGATGAGACTTTGCTGGAACAGATTGCAAGAGCGCAGGCAGCAACCCAAACAAGTGAATTAGTTCAGCTGCACTTTTTTGTTTTGTGCGAAGGTATAATGAAATGGACTGAGGAAAGGGGACATCTATGGGGAATAAAAGGAATCAACTTCTTGTTTCAGGCCTCAATATCCCTGAAAACTAAAACAACCCCTACTGTTATCCTACTGTCTGCTTTGAGTTGCACACAGAAAGATCTTCAGGAATAAACTTTCAGTATAAAGAAAAATTCTTGTTTAAGCTTTATCGGCTCTAAACAGAGAATAAGAACTAAGGCATGCTTTTCTTCCCCAAGACAAAGGTAAAAAAGAGCACAGAATAGCGCAAAACTATCCTGTAAAGATTTAAATTTGCTCCATGATCAAATTTACACCTACTTAAAGTAAAGCAGCAATCTTTTTGTGGGTAAACATGTTCTCACTTAATTTCAAATTTCTAATCCAGTTTCCATGTCATTTTTTGCAGACTGAGTATTAGTCCTTCTCTGCTATTGTACCCACACACATTTAAAGATCTGAAACAAGTATCTGCTACTAGTGCAGTACCTTAGTTCCAGAGGAAAACTATGATGATGACCCTGTGGAAGATAAGTAGTAATAAGTCCTTTTAATTGTTTTTGCTAAAGGAAGAAACCACCTCTGGAAATGTTACACCTGTCAACCATGAGATGAAATGCGAAGTTAAGGACTTTCTAACTATGAAGCTTTAAGACCCAATGCCTTATAAGGACTTAACATTTTGGAAAATGCACTTGCAATTGCTCCTTTCTATAATATTGTACTAAAACAGCCCACTAATGGCAAGTCTGTCTCCTTTTTACCTAACGTAAGTCATAAAAGAGTAGTCTGAAGAGCCAACAAAGATTTGGCTTTTCAACACGAAAAATCATGGCAAAAATATACTTTAGTGCATCTGATTTTTTTTGTGTGATTCCCATCAAGTGCTTTTGAAAATAAATCTTGGAATTTAAGAGTCCTGGACATGTTTGAAAATAGCTTTCACATCAGATAAAATATACTGGACCATTGTACGTTCCTTCCTTTAGTTTAACTAACAAAACAAGACTGACCTACCTAAGGAGAAGCTTAGTTTTGATGATAAAACCAGTATAGATTGTGCTGAATTTAATACTAATGCCTGATAGTCTTACTGCAGCAATATAAACACATTGATCAGGACATAATTAAACCCCACAATTTACAAGCGACAGGGCAATATGAACAACACAATAATGTAGTATCTATCAGCTTAATTTATTGCATTGCTAAGCACAAACCTGTATTAAGAGCAACTAATGGCCCTGCCTTAGAAATCTAATAATTACAAGTAATAACTCAGCAACTCCACCTTTCTGGATTAAATGTCAGATTATATGGCATAATAAACAATCACACACATGTCATGGTTTAGGCCGGATTGGCCAATGACAGATGACTGATGCTCTCCCCCACCTTTCGCTCTTAAAATCGAAAGAAAAGAGATAAAGAGATTCGTGAGTTTAGAAAGAACTAAACTACTTTAATGAAATATTAATAATAAAATAAAAAAAAGAAATAATGAAATAGATACAACATATACAAAACTGTACCAAGCTCCCTGGATGATGTCACCGTCAGGCACAGGGAAAGTCCCAGACTGGACTCACCAACAGACAGGAACTGGATTCCAAATCTGTAGTCAGGAACAGACGGATTGGGTCAAAGGCAGATGAACAGACAGAGTCTTCCTTGGACACTGGCCACTGAAGAAAGAGGCTGACCCCTTTGATCCCTCAGCTTTTATACTGAGCTTGATGCAGATGGGCTGGAATACCCTGTTGGTCAGTTTTGGGTCATGTGCCCTGTCCGCTCCTCCCCGCAGGTGGGACCCCTCTATGCTTTTCCACTTCCAACCCTCCAACAGGGCAAATAACAAAGTTAGCTGACCTTGGCTGCTATACTAAATAAGTATAAGCAAGAGCCTCTCTGCATACCAGTCCTTGGCATGAACTATAAACAATCAGGTCTTATCTCTCTGGAAGCGAACAGTGTCTGGACAACATGCTGTTAATTTCAGAGAGTCAGAAGAGGCTTAGCTAAGAAGGGCTTAGAACTGAACACATTTTGACTGTACACTTTGCAGAGACAACACAATTCCAGCCAGGGAGACAATTTCATACTGAGCACAGCCTGATCACCTAAGCCACCTGACCTAGCCAACACTGATACTTCACCACTGCACTCCCTAGGACACAGAAATCTCTTGGATTTGTGGTTTCCAGCCCAGTCCAGTCCTCAAAGTGTCGCTACACTCCATCCTCAGAGCACAAAAACTGGGGAGGCCTTCTGGCCCTTGGGAGCACACTGGTCCAGCAATACATTCAGGCTAATCAATGCTCCCCTAATGCAGAACACTGGTGGCTCAAGCAGACATAAATACAGCAGTACAGCAGGAGCAAGCGCAGCTGCCACTGCCATGACTGAGAACATGGCAAAAGCTAAAGCTTTCAGGTAAGCAGTGGGAGTTATTGTCATAGCAAAGTACATAAACCCTACGAATTCATTTCTTCTGGGATAAAGTGTAGGGTAGTAGTAAGATACAGAGGAATTACAGTTAGAACCTTTGGGAAGGGAATCATCTGTTCAAATGTAGGCATTTCTGTTGTAGATTTTGACACATTTGGTTCTTGCCTGAGCTTCCATTATCATTAATGAAGAGAAAGGCATTTCTAGGACACAATTCATCTCACCCTAGACATGTAAAATACATTCAGATGCATCAAACTTAAAAATGCTCATCTGTCTCCTCTGACAATAAACGTAGCCCAAGGTAATGAGCCCAGTTGTGCAAGTCCCACAGTGTATACTGGAAGCTGCGGTTCCCATCCTTAACATCCCTTCATGCCCTCATCACTACCGCATCATTAGATTATGCTCATGCTCCTTTGCCCATTTTTCTTCTACTGTCTAAACAGAAGCACAGTAATGCTTTAATGTAAAACAAGGTTTCATTAATAAACACTCTGATTCTCTGATGCAAGATACTTTTAGAAAGTGAGTAATTATTATGTAAATATTGTATTGGGTCTTCATGACAAACAGTAATACTTCTCTACTGAATTTTAATACAGCAGTGTAGAAGTGCCTCCAATGGCATACGATATAGCTGCAACAGATTATGAGACCTAAGATTCTCATAAACACAGGACTTAAAATGTACAGGACAATCAAAAGAAAAAAAAAACTAATCCCTGACACTTTCTATCTAATCCCATTGGAGGCCTTACGGTTTTAATGCAGCCACTGGTGTCCTCACACATACTGCACTGAAATTTCAAAAGTTACTTTTTCCAGACTTATTCCTCTTAAACACATAGCAATTCCATTGACTCAATACACACTGATATAAAATATAACAAAGAGTTTAGAAATGTAAGCTAGAAATTAGCCACTACCATGGCAGAGAGAAATCCCTCCTGGTCTTCATTAGAGTAACTTTACTTGCAAAGGTGTGCAACACCTGAAAGTCCATTAAGTGTGAATATGCTGGTGAGAACTCGGTAACAATTTTTAAGCAACACTGTTAGAAATCTATTGAACAATTTAGCCCTGCTGAAAAACACCAGATACTAACATATCTTTCTTGCTCCTCCTTGCTAGTTCCCTGGAAGCTATTCTTGATCTTAGCTGTCCAAGGCAAATGACTGCTAAATTCAAATGCCCTTACAAATACAACCTCCTTCCTGTCACCTTATTTTATTTTCATTGCATTGAATAGGTTGTCATAAGGCACTAGGCATCACATTAAAAGGCTGTAACCAGTTCAATGAAGACTCTCAAGGCTAAATCCTTCATCTAATAAATCATATGCACTCCCTATTATCGTGTGAAGCCCTCTACTACACCATAAATTAACCCCTTATACCTATCTTACTTTCTCTTAGAAGATCTCAAGCTATAACCATCTTTTAATCCTACCTAGTTCCTATATGAAAACAGTGTTATGCCAGACTTTGGAAAATAGAAGCTGATGATTTCTCTTGGTAATGCCTGGCACAGCTGTCTCTCCGAGCCTTGATTTTTGTTACCATGCTAGTTTAAAGTATGATGCAGAAGAAAGTACCTGGAAAAGAGGATATCAGTTAATATCCTGAGGTCATCATAGTGGACTCATCCATCATCCCGTGTGGATCCTGCAACCTGTCTCGATGGAAAGCAGCCAGCCTTGAGAATTTTGGAGACTGGCTCTACAGCAAACCTATCTGTTTGAGTGGGAGGGCTGGGTTAAACAGGCTTCTCCCAGCTTATGCTCCAGTATCACTGGTAAGAGATAGATCATTAATAACATTATTTGCAAATCTGCCTAAAAAAGTGACCTGGCACTTGCATTTGGGTCACTGTATTTTGTAAAGCAGCACACAGCAGATTTCAAGACTGTCTAAAGCAAAAAGCACAAGGAAAGTTCTGCTTCCTCCAAATCCCTCATAAAAGAGAGAGAAAAGCTGTCTAGATATGCAGTCAGGAATAAATGCAAAATTCCCAAGGATTCACAAGTAAAATATTATTCCTCTGCTCTCAGGACACTAAATGAGTGAAATCATGCATCTCCTGTGCCGTGCACTACAGAGATCAGCCACATTTTTTAGCAGCTCATTCTATTCTTTTATTCCACCACCAGGGACAAGATGCTTCAGCAGAAGGCTTTTCAGCCTAAGAATGTTTGTTGCAAGACAAGATGTCTTAAAGGTAGTGTCAAATCAAAATTTTGTTCAGGGATTTCAGTGGAATGCCATCAATGTTTTACATGCTTTACATTACATTTTAGGACTCTTTCGTCCCCTATATACCTAATGGAAGCACACTGCCCCTGCAATCATCCACGTTTAGTGACACTGCAGAAACCAGTAAATTGCTACGAAAGCACTAGAAAAAGCTAGGAGGTAAAAAGCCTACATCTGCAAGCACAATGAGCTGTACAACACAAGAGGAATCTTCCTTCTTTACAATTCTTTAAAGGCCATTAATGTAATCAAGTTGTGTTGGGTGTCTATATCAGTACAATAAACCAAAAAGAAATCTGGTTATAAAAGCTACTTCATCATAATAGTGAAAGATCTGGTTTTCAAATGGTCCATCTCTCTGCTGTAAGATATAACCACAACATTCTTATCAAAGCCAATCCCACTGTCTCTCATGTAAAATATTTGTCTCTTCAAGTGCTTTAAGAACAGCAGATGAAAGTAAGAAACACAACAGCAAGTCATTTGTCCAAGGTCACAATCAGGCCAATAGCAGACTAAGGAACAAAACCAAAGTTGCCACCTGTTCGTAAAGCTAGACTCCAAACATGTTCTTGAAGTAGACTTCAGCACCTCTCTTTAACTTAGCTTGAATCTGTGCAATGAAACAACATATGTCCTGATTTCCACTGGAAAATGGAGTCCTCTGGATCTAACAGAGTCACATTGGAAATGAAACAAGTCTGTACTTTAAGATGTGAGAAAAATTAGTAGCACAAACTTGACATCTTCTTATCCCTCAGGAAGTTTTTTTCTCTGACCTGCTAGGAAATTGCACTGCTGTTAAAGTCTCAATGTCCTTCAACAAGAATAGGCATGGTCATAATTATTGAACTAGCATGTTCAACCTGCAGAGCAGAAAATAAGAAGTGGGAGGTGCCAGCTTATGTTATTGCAAAAAAAAAAAAAAAACACAGACATGATTCATTATATTTGTTAAGACAGATGGAAGAGCAGAGGACGAATTTGATTTAATTTATGAGTTGACTTTTGTCTCCTGCATGTATTCCAGCCTTTCATCTGACTGCTTGATAGTCACCTCTTCTTCACTGTCTTGTTTCTTAGCTCTGGAAACTGTACCATTTTCCAAAGGAACAGCAATATTTTAGACTGAGAAGGTTTATAAGGTGTTGCTTAAGGTTGCTGTATGAAAACAGTAAGTTCTGAAGTAGAAAAAGAAAAATGGTATTGGGGGCAATCTTAGGTGAAAGAAAATGCAAAACCTCTTGAGGTTCCAAGGCCCAGCATCTTCTCTCACATTCCTGTGCCTTTTTTCCAACACAGCACATCTGTCTATCAATCTGTGATTAATAGAGAACAGTTGCTCATTCACCTCGGGGCACCCAGAGTAAAGGAGTACGTTTGAACTTATTCAAGTGATTTCCAAAGACCTCCAACTTGTGTGTACGTTCAGATTCTACCAGTGAATGGTTTTCTAGCACCAAGTTCTTTGGATCAGGGGAATAAAATGCATCTCCTTCAAGCTGAATTATCACAATCCCATTGAAGGAAATCAGGCCTCCAGGCTCATAATACTTCTGGTGGTGACAACCACAACAAAATCAAGGAAAAAATATTTTAATTCAGGACATTACTTCAAGACTCCATTAAAAGTAACATGCATGTTATATTTATACAGAAATTACTTATAAGGGTATATACTACTTATAAGGACATTCCTTATAAGAAATTAGAAACAGTGTATCATTGATCTCCTCTGCTTATGATCCAAAGGTCTATCTCAACTGTCTTTACAAGAGATGCAAAGACTTAATGCTTCAGCCCAAATTCTGTCCATAGAAAAAGAATGCCAGTGCTAAGCACTCAGTGTTGGGAGTTCCTCTCCCAGCATGGGGTAAGAAGGAAGGGAAGAGGTGCATCATATAATTATTAGTTGCTTGGTAGGCAACAGCTGTTGTCAACGCCCTTCCTGTGGATCATTTTAAATTAAGCTGCTGCATAAGCTACGGGGGGGGGGGAAGAAACAAACCACAAACCACTCTCCAACTTAACAAATGGACTCTCTTTGTGCATGAAATAACACCTCTACAAAGTAAAGACAAAGTAAAGATGGCCCAAAACAAAGAAATAAGATGGGTAGAAAAAGCCATGAAGTCAGAAGAGCACTTGCCTTCCACTTATCAATATACCCTGTAATTTTAAAAAAAATGAGAAATAATGCAAGGAAAACCTTGCTCTTTTAGCACCACAGAAATTTGATGCAAGTTATCTAGAAGTTACTTCTCTTCATCACCTTGCTAAGAAACAAGAGTTTGTAGACAGAAAATGTTTTAGTAATCAGAATTGTGCAAGTACTTGTTTTCCTTCGACAAGGAGTGTGGAGGGCCCAGCTGACAAGTCAAGGATTTCTTAACAGCAGTTCCCAAACTTGTCAGTCCAGCATACAGCTGTCCTGGTTGCCTGGAACCCAAATGCTGGTAAAAAATAAAGGCATCTTTCTAGCAGTCCCAGCAGAGGAAGAAATAAATAAAGGAAAAGAGGTAACTACCAATTCTGCTCTCTCCTCTCATCTCTCTCAGACAACATACTTACTGGGCTGTCCTCTTGCCTATAATCACTAACAGAATAGCACTGTCTAAGTGGGAACTATCTTTTAAAAATCAGTCCTATTCAGTTTCCCTCCTAAGAGTTACTACAGAAGACTTTGTACTGTGGGGGAATTCCAGACCCACACAAATGCTATCCTACCAAATGACCCATCTGCAGTGCAAAGCAGAGCCCCGCTCTGTTTACACCAGGGTCAATCCAGTCTGAAAAAAGATCACACTCATTCTTGTTATAAAAGCACTTCAGCAGTGTTTAAGAGTATTACATAGAGTACTAGGTTAAACTGAAACCTGTTCTGAGCTCAGGCATGAAAAGGGTTAATATTTCTATTTCATAAGATTAGTTCCGTCCTTTTTCACCTCTTCTTCTAATGTCTGAATTGTGAACAGAAAAATAAGTGTGATACTAGCCACGCAACAGCAGACAAAACTTTTATTTCAAATAGAGGCTTTCAGACCACGGAAAAAAAACAAAGTGCCTGTTTCAGTTTAAAAATGCAGGACAGCCAAAACGATTTTTACATTTTAAGCAATGACACGACATGCAAGGAGTGTAGTGCAGACTCCTTCTGCACTTCACCAGAAAGCCAATTTGTTACTTTCTTAATTATATTTACTGAATGAAAGTAATTCTCTTCCTTCATCCTTAGACTAGCATGGTATCAACAATGATGCCACTGCTGCAAGAGTTTTTCTTACAGAACATTTGTATTTTATTATTTTATCTTGATGTAGCATCACATGTAATCAAAACTGACACACCTGCCACAACAGTGGTGCGTCTCAGGGGTTCGCCTTGTAACACCCTGTGGTTTGGGACCTGCAAGAGAAATTTCTGTTGCTTCACCCTTTCAGTATAAAGGTGTTGCTGTGCTAGTTTTGGGTGGGCTAATTTTCTTCATAGTACCTAGCATGGGGCTATGTTTTGTATTTGTGCTGAAAACAGCATCAATAATACGGGGATGTTTTAGTTATTGCCAAGCAGTACTTACACAGAGTCGCAGCCTTTTCTGCTCCTCACACCGCCCCACCAACGAGCAGGCTGGGGGTGCACAAGAAGTTGGGAGGGGACACAGCTGGGACAGCAGACCCCCAACTGACCAAAGGGATATTCCATACCATACAATGTCACGCTCAGTAATATAAATCTGAGAGAAGCAGAGGGAAGGAGGGGATGTTCAGAGTTACTGCATTAGTCTTCCCAAGTAACTGTTACACGTGATGGAGCCCTGCTTTCCTGGAGACCTGTCTGCCGATGGGAAGCAGTGAATGAATTCCTTGTTTTGCTTTGCTTGCGTGCAAGGCTTTTGCTCTACCTTAAACTGTCTTTATGTCAGCCCATGAGTTTTTTCTCACTTCTACTCTTCTGATTCTCTTCTCCATCCCACTGCGAAAAGGCAGTGAGTGAATGGCTGTGTTGTGCTTAGTTGCTGGCTCGGGTTAAACCATGACAGTCACACAGCAGATAAATCCTGCTGCATAAACAGTGGCCCAAGGGCGCACTTATAATAAAAAACTTTTAGCCCCTACAGTATATTGTTACATGGTAGGTGTGTGCTTTACACCTGACGATAAAATACTGATATTGGTTTGAATGTCTCTCATTAGTGCTAAGATTCTGCTACAAGTCTTTGCAAAAGCAACAGTGCAATTTTAGGAAGGAAACTGTAGGAAAGTTTGCAGCTCTCAGGGTCTCCAGGTCAGGTTATTTTTCAGTCAACAGGAGTACTGGATGAAAAGGGGACTCATTCACTGAGGCCACTTTTAGTTTTCCCACGAAATCGTCAATCTCTCCAGAAACTTGTTAACCTCACCGTTAGAAATAGGTGAGGGTTTGGGGTCCACAGCTGCTTTCTGCTTGCAACATTCAACTTTCCCTCCAACCGCAGAGCTGATACTCATCCATACCAGTAATACGAATCACGGTTCACAGAATGTGACTGATAGGCCTCTGGAGTGAGGGTGTAGCTGCTTGGTCAGTGTCAATCACTGTGGAACTGGGATGAGTAGGTTTACAGCACCGCAGCCTGTTGTGGCAGTTTGCTGTAGTTGCTCTCTTTGCCTAACATGCAAGTGTCCAGACAGAAACCTGGCAACCTATACTCTTTATTCTATCAAGGATTTTAAAGTTGTCATTCCTATAGGCTTTGAGATAAGCTTTATGGTGAACTGATTCACAGTTTCAGCACATCAAATGTTCCTGTGTTCAGACGCTCTCCAAACCACTGATCCATCAGGCACTAGCCTTGCTCAGTTGCCTGTCATATGCACTGAGCAATTTCAAAATGAGCGCTGGTGCCAAAAGCCTGGATCACTTACTGACTGCACTACAATAAAAGGCACATGCACCATTTACTAATTCCAGAAGTGCTCTCCTCCCATACAGTCCAAACAATCTCTTATTGAGCAAAGACTGAGAAAGAGCTTAGGAAACCCACCTGACTCTTTCACAGACTTCTGCAAAATCCTAAGTAGCAAAACACACAGTACAAATAGGTCTTCACTCTGGAGTCATAATCTCCACAGCAAATGAATTGAATGTCACTGGGTTCACTGGAAGACAATAATACTTAATTCCAAAGACATAATATCTATGTGTGTTACTAGCTTTAAACAACCTTTTAAGGGAAAATATGTAATTATATCTCTATTCAATATATGTCTACACTTCTCAACCGATTTCCTATAAACAAGATGCTACACAGTCCAACTTTCTGTCTTGCTTCCCACAATAACTTTCTGAACCATCATCCAGCTTCAACAGTGTTTGAGAGAGCAGTTCAAACCTCAAAATATAGTCCCCTCCAGAGCTCACAAAATTAGCAGCTGGACAGGGATGAAAACAAGCTTACTGACCTCACTAAGGAAAAACCTAATCACTCAGCACTTGTGGAGTTGAAAATTAGTTACAGTATGTCCTCTGTCTTACCTACTGAAAGCTTGGACAGAACACAAGGAGAAGGAGTTAAAGAATTGAGTGAAAGGAGGTGTTACAGTTTGAGAAACCCACAACAATTTATTGTTTTTTAGACAATTATTCTATCCTCTGATGACCCCTTCCCACCTGGGAAGCGTAATTGGGTGAAAACAAGCAAACATGACGGTTGAAATATGAATAGATTCAATACGCTAAGACTAAAAAATTAACATTAATAATACTAAAGAACCAGTATTGATCCCAATACCAATATAAAATATACAAGGATTATAGTCAGCCAATTCTCTCAGCAGGAAGCCGTGCACTCCCAGCAGTGGACAGCAAATGTTGGACACTGCGAGCGCTGCAGCTTTGGGAGGAAGGGAAGGGCTCAGGGGTCCAGCACTGGGGCAAGAAGTTCTCTGGATCATCGCCATCAAGGGAGAGAGTGAGAGAGCGCGTTTCTCAGCAAATTTTCTAATTTATATTGAATGCGACGTTCATGGTACGAAATAATCCTGTTAGCCAGCTTGGGTCAAGTACCCGGGTCTCACTTCTCATCCCTGCACCTAGCAATGCTCGAAAACACTAAGACCTTGAATCCCACATAGCCTAGCTGGTTATAAAGTAAGTATTTTCCCGAATTCAGGCACTAGAATCTTCTAAAAGTACAGTTTTCCCAAGCATTAGAAGAGAAATGTGATCAGAAATATTCTATTATTTTTCACTATGGCAGTGACACAGGATAGCCTACAGAATCGCTGTATATACATATTGTAAAGCGGAATAGTATTATTACGCATTTGTAGCCTGTAATACAGACTAAGATTGATTTGTATCTGACATCAACTCTGCAAGGGCGAAGTCTGTAGCACACACACAGTAGTCAGAAATCTCAGGTTAAATTTGGTAAGGTCCTTAGCTTTTTATTAGTTTGGTTTTAAATTGTTTTGCTCTGTTCTACATTCTGCAGCCAGTCTCAGAACCAACTATTAGAAATCAGGAGCTGAGACACTTCACAATATAGCTAGTGCTTCCCTCTCCAGCAAAATGGGACTTGTGGATGTCATGATGAGACAAGATCACATGATTATGTTAAATTGCCTTCAACACAGCACAGGCTCCTAAGCTCAGAATACCAGGTTTCCAGACTCTTAGTTTTACATCTCCTTTTAGAAAGGTCTGAAGGCAAAGAGACCCGATCCAAATTCTCAGCATCACTCTAAAAACTGAGATTTTTTTTTTCTTTTTTCTCAGAGACCCTACCATGGGAAATCAGCAAAATCAAATCATCCAAGCCTAAACATATCATGTCAAGTGATCTGAAGGCTGCCTGCTGATGAAAGCAGGTCCTGCTCCCATGCTAATAGCCATGTTAGACTCATAGAATGTGTTGGGTTGGAAGGGACCTTTAATGGTCGTCTAGTCCAACACCCCTGCAGTAAGCAGGGATATCTTCAACTAGATCAGGTTGCTCAGAGGCTCATCAAGCCTGGCCTTGAATGTCTCCAGGGGTGGGGCCTCCACTACCTCTCTGGGCAACATGGGCCAGTGTCTCACCGCCCTCATTGTAAAGAACTTCTTCCTAATGTCTAATCTAAACCTACCCTGCTCTAGTTTAAAACCATTGCCCCTTGTCCTATGTTCTTCTGGTCATCCCTATGTGCCAGCACCAGCTCTACTCTGATTAGCCAGTTCAAGACAGAAAAGCAGCCAAAAAATTGTCCTTCCCATCCCGTCCCATCCCACACACACACACACACACACTTCTCAGAGAAAGGGAAAGGGACTGGCTTCTCAGTCACATTGGTTTCCCAAGCTGAAACAGTTGTAAGGCCCAACAGGAGAGAAATGGGAACAAGTCTTGGGTAAGAGCTAACTATTAAATCAATTTAGCTGTGTGTGGTAAAACTTCCCCCTAAGCTCAACATCATTTGTGCCCTATTAGAGGCTTGCTCCCAAGAGTAATTTGACTGACAAAGATCTCTAAAAACACATGCAGCATGAAACATTTCCTCTGCAGTCGGGGGTAAACAAGTTAGCTGGGTGGGGCTTTCCCTATCATGTTTATTGGATTCTGTGATTCAGGCCTAAGGGTTTTTCACTCTGAGAGAAGAAATATAGTGATGTTTGCACTCTTCCCAGAAAGAAAAAAACGCTACTCAGCAGGAAAACCAAGTGAGTCTCCCTCCTGGAATCTAGTCTGGCATTTTGGTTTCTTATTTTACCACACAAACACACAATTTTAACAAGACCAGTACTGACTAGGACAAGTGAGAAAGCATTAGGAACCTTAAATATCCTATCACTGTGGAGATGCTTTCATGATTGCTACTTTATTGGCTGACAAGATGACCCTTTTACAGACGGATGAACAATAATGCTAATCTAGCTGTTTATTACAAATGATTGCAAGCAGATGAGAACACCAAGAGTCCCAAAAATCTAACACAAAAAGTCTGACAGAGCAACCAACCATGGAAATTCCCTTGGAAAGCCGAACAGCCTTTGTGGAGTATTCCACCTCTGTTTTTCTGGTAGGCTATGACCTCTGCATTTTCCCCATGGCAGATATTCCAGTAAAGATGAATCTTTTCTTCTTATCCCTGCAAGTGTTCCTTCACTCGTACAGCCCTTGATAACATGAATGAGGTGAGACGGGTACTTTATAAGCACTTACATGAGACCGTGGATTTCCTATTGGAATTGCTGGTCCCTGTCTGAGAGAAAACAACTGTAATTTGTCAGGGTGGGCAGAACCCAGCAGCCCAACAGAAGCAAGACTGCTGCAGCTTGATGCACCTAGGTCCAACCAGTTGGTCCAACCAGAATGGGCGCGCATTCCCAGGAGGCACACCCACACGCACGTACAGCACATATATACACATACACATGACCAGATCAATACAGGCAGACACACAGAGCAGTCACATGAATACCAACAGCTCCTTCCTGTTCCTCTCTCTTGCTAAACAGGATGGAGGTCTGCTAGTGGGGATATATATGTATACATGTATGTACAAAGTGAATCCCTTCAGCAGGTGGGCTCAGACACATCATTTGCCCCCTGTAACTGTCTCTGGATCCTGGCACCTGGACATACAGGCCAGCAAGTCTTCAGACCCATTCCACTTGCTAGTATAGACCCCTTGGTACATGCGTGCACACACACACATACAGAGCTCCACAGCAGATGACCAGGATCCCCTTAGTCCCCCCAATAGCCAGCCCCTCCTGTGTTGCCACCCTCAGAGACAGACATGCACTTGGCGCTCAGCTCACACTCATGGGATAGTCTAGCTTGATACTCTCTAGCACTCACATGCTCTACCACATATCCTCCCTCGCTGCGGTCACTGGCACCACAGACACACAGATCTCTGACCCCTGGTCCTAGTCCAGCTGCTGGCACGTAAGTCTACTCATTAGGATCTCTCCAGTAGCTGGTACCAGTGACACATGGGCCCTCTGACATGGCCCCTGGTCTGACCCTAGGTGCACTTAGATCCCATACTCACACACATCTACAGAATACAGTCCCTCACCCAGGAAAATACTTAGAAACAGAGTTTATTAAATGAGGAGAGGACATAGTGCTGTTCAGATGCTGAGCACCACCAGGGAAATGTATTGCCCAGCTGCTGTCTACACATGACCACTCCTTTTTATCTCTTCATCCTTCTATTTTCACACGCTTGTTCCTTCTCAAAACAGCCCGATCCATTCCTTTCCCTACCATTTGGTTCCTCCCCTAAACATCCCATAATATGTCCTGTGTAACCCTGAAGTGCTCTTCCTCTGCAACCTATAATGTGTCCCTTTCCTCTACACAGCAACCTTCAGGAAATCCATAAGGTGCTCCAGCATTGCCTCATCTTGATGGGTTTCTCTCCTAGGCCATGGTTGTGAGGTTCTCCCAGGACAATGCTGGAAGGGGCCCTTCCTCCAAGTCCTTAATTTGAGTTCCTGCCTGCCACTGTGCCCCTGTGCTTCTCTGGGTTTGTAGAGATGGCCTGATGGCTCCTGTGATGGGACTGGAAACAGCTGGGGCAAGTGTTATTCAGGGTCCCCCACCTGCCAATATCTCTGTGCTATGTTGTGGGGCACAGGCAAGTTTTTATGATATAAACTAACAGTTTATCACCACTACTTCTTCAGCAAGCAAACAGGGAAATACTGAGTGAAACAAAAACAATCCAACAATTAAAGTAGCCTCTCTGACAGAAACTAGGGTCATCTGTATTCAAAACTGATTTGCATTTACCAGGCCTCAGCCTTTTTCACTCCCCTTTTCTTCAGCATTTCTCACAATGCTTCCACTAGACAACCTTGACAGAGAGCCTGGGTAAAGCTACATAACACTCCCAAGGCATGGAGTAACTAGGTAGATCTATCTTGTAAAGATGCAGTTAAAATACAGGAAAACTAAAAGACACTTTGAACCTAGGCATCCCTAGGTGAATTCAGATCCGAGATCTCAGTTCCATTCAGTTGTCTTTCAAACACAAAACCATCCTCCCCACAATTTCATTCATAAATTAACTTCTCTGAAGATCTCTGGGTATAGATAAGTTATGACAATACCACAATATTAATACAGCATTAGCATCAGCTGTAGCAAAACACGAAGAATAACCACAGGAGCATTAATATATTAGTAGAGTCCTACTGTATAACTGCTGAAGTCATCCTGTGACTTGCTAAGAAACTGCTTATCCATAGCAATCTTTCAGTCTGTCACATAATAACAGGTCCTCCCAAGCATCAACAGGATTTATTTTTTTTTTTTTTAACAAAATACTTTCTAATCTCAAGAGCATCCAGGAGTTCCTTTGCTGCTTACATGACACATTCTTGAGCTTCAACATTTTCCATGTTCTTTTTCAAATATCCCTGTAATTATGCAGGCTAAATTACATAAAGGCACATCCCCTGGCTTCCTAAACTCTGTATACTTTGGTGACCAAATCACTTTTGTTCATATATATAGATTTATCAATCCTTAGAGATTCTCATGAGAAGCAAACCTGCCTGCTAAATGCCTTGTAACTTTTGCTTATCTTAATATTCAACCCAGTCTTCCTTTTCGATCACCAGTGAGTTCTCATATTGTGATTACAGAAACCAGTTAGAAGGGCTAGTACTGCACTAGAGGAAGCCAGCAGAAACATGCCACCTTGCTACTGCATATTCAGGAACCAACCAAGATGTAGTGCTTGCCATAGCACTATCTCATAACTGTCATCACAGAAATCTGAGATTGTTTAGGGCAATTATAATTAACATGCTAACTGCAGTCCTACTACAAGACGGCACAAAGACTTGACATTCAGAGAAGTACCCTGGACAGACACTGGGAGACATGTTCCATGTGTCCGGGGGGATCCTGAGGATAGAACGTTTTGCTACCAACACAAGTAAATTCAGCCTCCTTGAGAGTTTGTCTTCACAGGAGGAGGCTTCAGAACATAAGTTTTCTTACTCTGAAATGCAAGGAATTCTTCCTCTTTACATAAAAACATAGTTTCCTTTATGGTTCTAAAAATTTAGGCTGATTCATCAAGTGATGAAGTAGAAAAAAGGTTCTTTGAGCAGTGAACTATCAGAGATATTGGAAAGAAATGCATCTGTCTTAAGAGCTGTATATACTTCTTTTTTGCCAACATAGTGATAGCAACATATGCCCCTAGTAGTTCAATGCTTCTGTCAACAATAGGGTTATTTTGCTAATAAAAATTAAGCCACTCCCTAAACAAAGCAATTTGTCCTACCAAACCAGACATTTGTTTTTAAATCAATAAAATTACATCCTACTTAGAGTGCCTATCTATTAGCTTTTTCTAAGTCCTTGCTAACTTAAGCATAGAAGTAAAATTTCTCAGCATAAAGCAAGACTGCCTGTTCTAGTAGCAATATAAGAAGATTAAATGCCCTTAGCCAGGTTCTAACCTGCTAATCTGTTCATGTCCTCTCACTGACTAGATTGACTCACTTATTCTTTTTTCAATTAAATACAGTCAAAGCAGAAATAGCAAACCTTTCCAACAGTCTGAAATTGAAATCAACAGTAAACCCTGGCAGGATCACAGCTGATAAAAACACAATTCCTACAAAATGAGTAATGTCCAGCATGTCATACAGAAGAAATAAATTCAGGGACATGAAGGAGAAGCATGTGAGGACAGACAAGACAGACAAGAAACTGCAAGCTTACAGACCTGCAATAATGCAAGGAAAATAGTGCTGACTACTTCATCACCATGACTGTCTTGGTTCAGAGGAGTGTACTGCAAGTTTGCATTACATTGGCATTGTACATTAAAATCTCAGATCCAGTTTGCCTCTTCCAAGGAATCAAAGCGAACTACCACAACATGAACGTTCTGCGCAAAATGGGTGGCTATTCTTCTCAGCACTGTCTCAGCGAAACAACTGATTTCAGATTCCCCATGGAGATTACCAAGGTCACACAGAAGAATGTCATAATGATCACCTATGAGTTCCTCCAACAGCTCTTCCAACTGTTTAGCAAAAATCTTCCTCTTGGTGCTTGGAATACAAGCAACATTGAGAAATTCCAAAATGGAATTTATCATCAAATTGAAGAATTAGAGATATGTTTGTCAGAAGAGCAATCAAAGGCAAGAAACCTCTTTCAAACATGGATCCTAAAAAGCACTATATTCAGCATGAAAAAGTACTTCCAAAGAATCACTAATTTCCTAAAAGATAAGCAATACAGTCTCTGTTCCTGGGAAGCAGTCCAAATGGAATTGAGAACATGCCTTATAATTTTTGATAGACTTATGAAAAAACACATGTCATAAAGAGGTAAAATCTTCTTTTTAATATTTTTTAATTCTTTGTAAGAATCTGATAATTTCCCTCTTTTTAATAGTTCTTTTAATTTCCACATTTTAATCATTTTCCAAGTGATAACTGGGGCATGTTTTCAAAAGAGCATTCAGTGCTCTAAGTTTAACATGTGGAGTACTCAATTGAAGGGGCATTTGGTATCACTTCTTCTGTCAAAGATAAGCTTTTTAAAAAAAAAGTGGATATTGCTCTTCTGTATTCTCTCTTTGCACTATAAGAACATTTTGTGGTCTTCCCACAGAATATGCCAACTGTTTTATGAACTAAAACTCTTGCATTTGGACACTGCATAGATTTTACTTTTTCATTACTTCACTAATGCAGAAAAAAGTACAGGATGCAGACATGCATAAGGAAGACAGACCTTCCTGGAGTCGTGTATGCTACAAAGACCTTAATTTACAAAACAGATGAGAATTTAACATTACTTGGGCTTCTTTAAACTCAAAAACAATGATGGGTAGATCTTTGGAGATAGAAAGTCAATTCCCAGCTTTGATCCTTATTTTGCAAGTAGACTCATCTCTGTATCTTATAGGGATATAAACCCTGTCTTTCTACACAGCATATTCAATAACTACAGCATATTCAATAACTACAGCATGGATTTTTAGGATATGTTGGTTCACAATATTATATGAAATATGTAGCTGTCCTATCTGTTTTGAGTTCATAAGCAAACAAGATTAATCTGAAAATATTTACTATATGGATGCAGATGCAAACAGATTTCTTTGACTCCTCTCCCACTTTTCTTTCCCTCATACAGGCAGAGCCAAGCAGCGCTTCAAGTCATCATCTTCATCAGTTTAACTGGTACTCAAGAGATCTTGAATGCCCCGAGTCACAGTACCACTCCCTATATATTAGAAGACTGGATGAGTTCTGACACAGATTTTTCCCCACCTCAGATTTCTAAGCATATCTGATTCCTAAAATACGTTTATCATAAACAGAACATGTTGCATTGGAATGTAAGAGAAAATAGTTAAAATATTTCCATGACTGTATGGGACTGGGAAACAAAAAGGGAATATTCTGAAGAGAAAAACTTCAATCTGGTGGTACTATTACCTGAGGACAGAATCTCAATATTTTGCCTGAGAAGTCTGAAGGCTGGACAGCAACTTAAGTCCCATGTTGTTCCTTCATTTAAATGGAATATATACCAAAATCCCTTCCCACTTAGGGAAAAAAAACCCTGAAACCCACAAACTAATTCTGGATGTAGCGATCTTAATGGAATGGTATTATTATTCCTCATCCCAGGAGTGCAACAACAGGATATTTACAACTGCCTAATTTTAGGCATCTAAATAAGACATTGAGCCAAGGAGATAGGGGTCACCCACTTCACTCTCACATGCTCTTGTTTTACAGAACCAAAGAGAGGGGAGAATGGGTTTTAAATTTCTAAATATAGATCTGCTTTCAATTACCAACGTAAGAGCTCAGTTCTTTAACCAGTTGTATAGGGAGCATAAGATGAGTTTGGCACATAGTTCATGTTAAATTCCCCAACAACCTCATTAATCAATCTCTGGGATCTTTGTTTTATTAATTTAAACACTTTGCAACTATGTTGACACCATAATGATGTTAGATGGCAGCAAAATAAGTTCAAGCACATTTAATTCTGATTTTTTTTTTTTTTATTTTATTTTGCTGCTTTTAATGTATGGTTACTGTGGGGAATTAATATAGCCCAATTTTGGATACCCAGCTTAAGGAAGTTGCTGAACCAAAGCCAATGAACTTGAGGTTTCCCCATGAATAATGCATCACGCAAGATGATGTTAAGTTTTATCTATGTATCTATATTTATGCTGGATGTACTTCTCTTTGCTCAAATCTGTACTTGGATTTCAGTCTCTGAAAAGCCAAGAGTCAGCAGAGACTTCAGCAGATATGACTGGATGCAACCTTACACATCCTACTATATTCCATCAATTCTTCACGGGATCACAGCATATTTTGGTTAGGCAACACCACCACTATGTGCAACAACCCATCCCTAGACAGTGTGGAAACATTTGCTTCCTTCATCTGCTTTTCTGGGGAGGTACTTTCATGAATCTAAAGTAGATATGCCTATTAACTCATGCATGCTTTATTGTCAATTGTGACTCACATTTTAAGATGCAGTGGTTTGGGGTTTTGTTGAAAGGCAGAAATAGAAAGGTTGTAAAGCCATACAGTCATTAGATGACAATTTGGGGTACCCAGGTGAGCTTAACTGACTGGTGTCAGCTAAGCATTTATAAGGAACAGGCATTTAAGAACTGCCTGAGCTAGCTTTCTGCAAAAAATCTTTGCTTTTACAAGTTAAAGTTAATTATATCTTATCACATTTAAGATATATCTTATCACATTATCACATATATTATTATATATAAGATATATCTTATCACATTAATAATCACTATTATCACATTTCCTGTCTGGAATTCAGTGTTAACCTTCAATGAGGATACATATGTAACTTTCCATTCCTGCAAAAGAGTTGCACTGTTGGAAACTGAAAATGGTCTTCTACTATTTGAAATCAAATAACTTTAAATCTTGACCTTTTCCCTTACAGGAAAAATTCTATATTACTGTTGTTATATGTAACTTTCAGAATTAAACCTTTTGTAACTTTTGTAACTTTTATGATTACTGTTAACTGGAGACACAAAGAAACAAAAACGTGTATTTGTTCAAGGTTTTTTAGATCGTTGTTTTTATACCACTGTGGATACACACACCACTTCAATGTCTACCTTAACAAGCATTCTATTACCATGTCAGTGTGTACTTCATACCAGAACAACAGGAAAAAAGACACTAAAATTAGAAAGTAAAGATGGTAGTCTAAGAATTAGTAAGTACAGAGATTCAAAATAACTTAAAATTTATTTTAAGAAAAAATTTGATTATGTTTCAAGATCCCCTATCTGGACAGTTTCTTAACCATTTTCCTAGGTAAAAATCAGCTCATATTTTTCAGGGAAGCACCATCTGAAATGTTCACTGTTAGCATTTGTGCTGTGTTGTACTGGTCAATGAAAGGTTGGATCACTTTGAAATACAGCCAGTTGTGAGATGGAAAAGACAAATTGCAGTTCTCACAAGATTCCGAGCTGGAGTAAGGAATGCATGACCAAAGGGTGAGAAACAGAATGGAACTTCATTTCTTACAGCCCTCAGACACACTTCTTTGGTTTCAGCACACTGAGGGTACCACTCAGTCAAGAGCTGGTCTCAAGCCCCTCCAAGCTGCATAAAATGCCTGTTCAGCACTCCCTCCAGTCCCTGATTTAGAGACTGCACTTATCTATCTGCTAGCATTTGTTTTAAAACTTCAGAGCTGCATAATTATGATAGACATATTTTCATTCTTTTGTACCCCCAAATGGCAATAAAATTCCAAAAACAAAAATCCAAACCCAATGCTCACTACAGTGGGGAAAGACATGTTTTTAAGCAGGGAGAGATCCTCTATTACCATGTACGTGGATATACTGCATGTTACTAGCCATAGAATTTGCTACAGTCTTTCTGGATTAAAAACCTGCATCTTTTGATAGCATGAGGGTATCTTCACACAAAACCAGAAAATCCTTTCTTTCTGATTGTATTGGTGCGGTAAGGAAATGCTCTCAACAGCAAAAGTCGCAGATATTTTAAATTAAATCTGAACACAAATTTCCCAGATCAAACAGGTCTTGTAAAGTCTTGACTGAAGAGCTCTATGCTTTTAAAAAGCATGTCCTTATAAAGCTATCTGATTAGCCTGAGTACCTTTTTATCTTTTTGGGGTAAACTAAAGTTATGGTTCAGAAGAGAGGATGACCCAATTTTACACCCTCTCTTCCTCCCTTCCTCACATTTCAATCATCTCACATTCTTGTCTTCTGTAATACTTGTTGAACCTTTTCCTGAGCTCAACAAACCAACAGGAAATTATACAAACAAAACAAACAAGCAAAACCCATACTTTTGTTCCAAGGTAAAGATTTAAACCAGAGTAGAGAAAAGCACCAGTGCATATGAGATCCAGCAGAAAAGAGAAAGGGGAGTGTGGCAGAAAGACTGCTTAACAACCACAGAACAGTGAGCAAAACCTCCTCTTCTGTTGTTATCTGGTCCAAACTCCTTTAAAAGAGCTTCTCAGTTACTCTGTGTAAGACTGACTATTCAGCCATACTCACAGTTCATTCGTAAACCTTTTTCCTTTAATATACTAATGTGCTAACTACCCATCACCAAAGAAGCTTAGTACAGTAGTAAGCTGGCAATTTCTCTGGAAATAAATTTAATTGTACAGTAGTTAGTGTTAAAATTACAGCTCCATCTTACTCATTTCAGCTTTCTCTCTCCATCTTACCTGCACAGGCCTAAGTCCCTTGCTCACAAGAGGCTCACAAGACTCGTATCTGTCAAAGGTACTACTGAAGCATCTGATCCTGAGGTAATATCCTAAAACAGAGAAATGAAAATAACAGTTTGTTTTGTCTGTAAACTATTCCATCTGAGATCTCAGTTTACCTGACTTATGATGAAGACCGCATATTAAACAAAGAACAATACCATGTTTTTCCTGCAACATTATTAAATGATTGCTATTGCTATTCCAAATGACTCTGTGATCCATGTTCCCAGGGTACTTAGCCCTCTCTGCTTCTCCTAACTTCTGTTCCAGAGCACAAGTACCTTCCTCAGGGATCTCATATGATGCTGAGCACTTTGCTGGCAGCTGATAAAGAAACATTTATCATGAGAGAAATATCAGCAAAGGAGCTGAAGTGATTTGGTCCAGTCCCAAGTTTCACATCACTCACTAATGCGCTCTAAGCAGCACCATCTACTACACCAACACCGCAGCAAACAGCATTAAATCATCATTCCAGGCTGCTTGATGCCAAACAACACAACACTGTCTGCATTCATCTCCTTTTGCTCTTTAGCACTTTCTGGAACTCAGATTGCTTAACTGTACCATGTCTACGTTGTGTCCCTCTTCTTTCTGCTCTACCACTCTCTTTGATATGTGCATACTCTCTGTTACAAAACAACAGTTTCCTCCTTTTTTATTTTTTTTTGTGCCAGGACCACTCTTTTCTCTACCATACAGAGTGGAAAAGCAAAACTGTCACAAATGTTGGTCCGCTCAGAAGAGTCTGCGAATTTTAGAATAACATGCTTTGCTATGGTGGAAGAGGACAAACAGGCTTTCCATCTACCTACTGCAGAGCATCTGGCTCATAAACTCTCCCATCTGAGAAGAATGACTGGAAGATTTTCTCATGAGTATCCCTCATTATGTACAAATTATATCGTTGTGTAAAATCACAATTAAATGGCTTGGAAGACAGAAGCAATCCTGCCATCTATGTAAGAAATCACTGCAACTAAGCAAGGGTGGGATGGATCCTCAACCACCCTATATCTGTGTGATAATCATACAGGTAACCTGTTCTTGCTCTAACTTGGTTTAGGACACACCCCTGTATCAGTCAGAACATTTTGTTTATGAAAGCTGCCCACAACCAGCCCCAGAACAGGTTGATCTGACCACCAAGTGGGAGCAAGAAGGCCTCTACATCTTCAAATGCCAGCGGGCAGCAGTCTTGCCAGAAGAAAGACAGATGATCTGCAGGGCCAATTAGCTGCAAGCAGGACTCTCTAGAAGCCTCTGCCAACCAGGCCCACACTGTGCTTGCGTTGCAGCTGTCCTCATTTAAGCCAACAGTAGGTACCTCTAGGGTTTGCTGGTCCTCACACCAGCAATTACTCATTTCTCCATAGTAAGCCCCGGGTCAGCCTCTGAGAGACCGGCTATGAGGTTGTTACATCACAATGCTGCAAAGACTTGCAGAGATTTCAAATCCTGTGCTCCACTAGCAAACAAGAAGTTTAACACAAACCACTCTTCATTGAGCAACCTTGCAAACTAAAAGCAAAATCCAGCATCCTGAGCCTGCCTCTCCACAACTAAAAGACCTGGTGATCAGCTGCACGGCAGGTTTCTTGAGACATTAACTTCATCCTCAACACTAAAAGAACTGCAGCAAAACTGCCGTTTTTAGCAGGCTGCGCCTCAGTGTTTGCCATGCCAGAGGACAGACTCCCAGCCTGCGGTGCTGAGGCTCCCATCCCTTTGCTCAAAACGGGTACAGCAGGACCAGCAAACAGGGCTCTGGATATCCCCTCCCCGCGTCAGAGTACGGTGCGGAAGGGCAGCAGGACGAGTGGGCCAGGAGGGGGGCACCACACTGGGTTTAAATAAATAGGGTGGAGGAGGAAAGACAACCCAAGCCTGACGACTACTTGCCTCCTCCTTCCTCTCTTTAATCGGCGTGCACCCTCGGCCGCCCGATGGTGCAGACCCCGCGCCCTGCCCCACTGTGGCTTCACCCCGCCAGCTCCCAGCCAGGCAACAGGTCGGCGGAGCCAGCAGCTCCCGGAGCAAGGCCGAGCGCACCCCTGCAGCTCTGGAGCAAAGCACGCTGCGACCTACCTTCAGGAAACAAGAAAAGGGGGAAGAGAAAAAAAAACAAACAATCCCCTTAGGGAAAATGCATCTCTCCACGGGCGAGTCGGCTGCCGCACCTACACAGCGCCAGTGACCGGGGAGCCAAGCGGCCCCCCTAGGGACTGTCCCGTCCTCTTACACGGCACCCACCTGCCGCTTCTGGCCGGGACAGCGCGTGGATTTCCCCCCCTTTTCCCCCGAAGGAGGAGGCCCCGGGCCGGCAGCAGACCCTCCCCGGTGGAGGCGGACACCGGCCGAGCCGCCGCGATGGGCAGGTGTGGGCCGCCCCCTCCCCAGGGTTGGGAGGAGGGGGGTTGGGGGGGCACCTCCATTTGGGCTGAGCGGGACCGGGAATGGGCGGTCGGTCGGAGCGCGTTCCCCTGTTAAGTTTGCGGGACGGCGGCACCGACCTCTCCCCTCACAGAGAACGAGCCACCCCCTCACACGCACCGACCCGCCACCCCCGCCTTACCTCCACCCCTCCGGGTGCCACCGCCCGCCCAGGTGCCTTCCTCGCCGGACAGCTAGGGAAAGGAGGCGACGGCCCTACACGCCTCCTCTACCAGGAGCCCCAGCGGCGGCACAGGCGCTGCCAACCGCCCGTCCCGCTCCTGCCGGGCGGCCGAAGCGGCTCGGCGCGGCCCTGGGCGGAGGCCGCCCCCTGGCGGGCGCGGGGCGGGCAGCGGCGGTAGTGGCCGAAATGGCGGCGCTGCCCTGCTTCCCGCTCTCCCGCTGGCGGGCTCCGCCGCGGCAGCGGCCGTCGCCCTCAGGGGAACACCCCGCCTAACTCCGAGGCGGTTGCCCTCAGCTCCCGGGACGCCCCGAGGTTCTCCGGCCCCCTCCTCTGTGGCCCCATCTGAGGGGCAGCCCTACGACTAGCGGGATGAGGCCTAATCCTACACCCTACTTAGCAGAGTTTAGCGGAAAACTTACCTCAGTTTAGGCAACAAACAAGGAACTTTGACCCGTCGTGGAGCATGTAATAAGCAGCGGGGAAGTCTCTACCCCCACCACCGTCTTTAACAGGGCTCTTCATAGACACCAGGCTCTGGAGGAGTTTGCCCTCCGCCACCGTATCGCTTCGCATCGGCGCAGACCAAAGACCATGCGCCCTTCCCTCAGGGGTGGATGGTAAGATAAATAATCGCGTTTGTGTCGCTGTTTTATCAGCTGAAGGGATTTTTGGTTTATCTAATCCATGGCGTTTACGAGAGCAGGCTGATGCACAACCACTTCTATAGCTAAATTCAGCTTTGCAGTTACACTGATTTGACTGTCTCGGTAGGAAAAAAACAAACAAACAAACCAACAAAACACATTCTCCCAGCTGAGTGTGTGTGTGAGTATATATATATATATATATACACACAGCTTGGACAAAAAGCTCTTTTTCATGCTGAGAAAGACTTCAGGGTCTTACACCTTCCCATCTGACCCATCTTTTCTACAGTCAAAAAGAAAAAAAAAGGGGAGGGAAGATAGTGACAGCAGAGACCCATTTCAGTGCCACCCAACTTAAAATAAAACAGCTGTGTGCCAAACTCTTTATTAAGTAAAAAAATGTCAAACCCAACAGCAATGCTGACTGACTTTTGTAAATCCTCTTTTTGCTAAGTGAACAAAAAAATCCCCCTCATTTCAAGCAGCAGAAAAACCATGAGGAACTGTACAGCCTAACAGAGATGCAAGACAAAAAAACATGCAAAATTTAAGGCATTCTTCTGAGAACAAGAACTGCATGCAAGCATTGACAAATGTCCCTGGAAACTTGTCAGTCTCTCCTCTGGAGGAATCATATTTGAGAAGGCATGGGGGAGAGAGCTGCCCACTTCACAGGTTTGTAAAACATTGCAACAAAACAACAAGAAGACTGAAGGCTGCCTCCTTTCCCACTGTGAAAGGCGAAGGTGTCCTCTTTTTCCCCCGCTATGGAGCCCAACCGTACCATCACAGAAGGGCCCAACTTCTGTCTCTCTGCCAAGGGCAGATGGGCTGGGGCAGCAGCTCCCATGTGGCAGAGGCAAAGCCTCAACTGGCCTGTTAGGTGAGAGCTTGGCTTAGGAGCTATTGGCTACCAAACCAGAGAAGAAAAGGTGAATGGGTAACTAAGAAGCTGCCAGCAGTTTGTGATTGGGGGGGGAGACTGAGTTGCTTGGAGGAAATAGCGTATTGCGACTGATTAACTGTTCTTTCCAAACATCTGCAAATAAAGATAGTGGAAGCAACCCTTGTACCTTCACAAACACAGCAAGAACAGCCTGAGAAGTGACCTTTTTCCAAATAATATTTTAGTTTTAGTGTGTCAGCCATTAGGTGTTTCTCACAGAGATATCTGAACAAACAGCAGTAGAAATACTCCTCTTTCCGATAACAGAATAGCCAGTTTAAGTCACTGGTAGAACTGCTTTTTTATCTCATTACCAATTCCCTGCTTTCAGGCAGTGAGTCATACCTGAGCTGTAGCCCAGTTTGACGTTGTTCTTACTGTATCCCATATACCTATGTAGGAAACTGAAGACAGTAAAATACGTGTACAGGGAGTTTGTGGGAGCAGACCCCTGAGGAGGGGTATGTAAAAAAGAGAAATTGCCACACTTAACATTTCCTAAAGTATTTGGAAAGACTTAAACATAATATTGAGACAATGCCAGGTCAAAACCCATGAAATCATTAAAACAATTTTCAGACAAGTTCACTGTTAAAAACAACTGACCAACCTACACAACCTATAGTCGTCCCATTGTCCCAGTATACCCAAAAGTTTAAAGTTTGCATCCCTCTAAACGCTGCATGGAAAGATGTTTTAAAATGCAGTAGGTGTGGTTGACAGGATCCACTTTGTTATATATACTCAAACAAGGATACCCAGTGTCTTTGAGGACAGCATTCTCTTTTCTGTAATTCATAATCATTAAACTGTATCAAGAGCCTGCCAGCTCTGCCTAGGAAGAATTTATTTTTGGTGACAAACTAGAGCCCGGAAAGGACAAACTGCAGACACAATTCTTTTCCTGCGCTTCAATCCACAACTATCACAAATTGCTAGAAGCATTAGTGTACTCCAGCAAGAGCAGGAGTTGAAAGGGACAAAGTGCTTAAAAGCACATCAAGGACAGCTGCCCTTCCAAACAGGAAGATGCCTGCACCTCCCTTCTCTGTAGTCATGTTGTACACTGGATTGTTACCACAGCCACGTTCACCAGCACGCTCCATGGAAATTGCTCCTTTGCTGCTGGGAGAGAAGCCAGAGAGCAGTACTGTGAACCCAATCAATTTACTTCAGCTGAATTTAACCAAGAATCGATTCAGTCATGTATGCTCTATTATTCTAAACGTATACAGCAAAGATGCTGAAGTCAAGGGTCTTTCCTCTTCCTACCACACAAAATACATATCTCAAGAAAAAAAATATAAAAATGAGCAGATCTTCAGATTAATTGTTGTCAGTATGAGCGAACTGAAATGCAATTTAATTCAGCATCAAATGGTTGAGGACTGCTGAGTATCTTCCACTATTGGGAATCCAGAAGGGAGAAAGATACAGATGTGGCAGATCACAGTGGTACAAAGAATCTAAACTAGCAGGAACAACCTGTTGTGATGTTGCTCTGTTTGTGCTTGGATGCTCTGACAGACCCAAGATCTTGCAAGTGGAACTTAAAAGGATTCTTTTCCTATGGCTCTGTTCTGTCTGTTTTTTTTTTGTTTCGGGATTTTGTGCCTGATATGACTGAATTCAAATTGCCTCCTTGGTAGATCACAGTGTTTGTGTATATCTCTTTGTCTACCCTGACATAAATTTGCATAGGAGTTGATGGAATGTACCATCTTCGAGATTTGTATCCCTTAATTAAATTTACAAAACCAGCTAGCAAAATCAAAACTAATTTGGGGACAGTGGGAAGAACAGAAACATGTATGTAAACAAGATGCTCTCATAAACTCTGTTTTCTTGGGAAAGCAGGATAAAATTAGAGCTTGCCTCGTCCTCTTTCAAGTGGCCAGCTTATGGTTTTGATTTGAGTCCACAAGAAATTGCTGTGGCTTTGTTAAACCCAATTTAAACTTGGAGATAATTTTTACTCCATTCTGCATCAAACTTACTGATTTAGTTTTATGTCAAGGCCCTGAATCAGCTTAAACCAAGCCAAAGGAGGCCATTGCTAAATACTGGCTGGTGGAATCAACTGGGGCATTGTCATGGTTTGGGCCAGACTGGCCAATAACGAGATGACTGATGCTCTCCCCTACCTCTCTTTCCAAGGAGAGGAGGGAAAGAGAGAAAGAGATTCATGAGTTTAGAAGGAACTAAACTACTTTGATGAAAACATTAATAATAAAATAAAAAGAAAATAATGAAATAGATAAAATAAATACAGAACCAGTATCAAGCTCCCAGGACGATGATCACATCACTGGCAGGCACTGGGCAAGTCCCAGACTGGACTCAGCGATGGACGGGAACTGGATTCCGGATCTGGATTCAGGAATGCACAGCTCAGGATCAAAGGCAGATGAACAGAGTCCTCCTTGGACACCGGCCATTGAAGAAAGAGGCTGACACATTTGATCCCTCAGCGTTTACACTGAGAATGATGCAGATGGGATAGAATACCCTGTGGCCAGTTTTGGGTCATGTGCCCTGTCCACTTCTCCCCGCAGGTGGGACCCCTCTATGCTTTTCCGCTTCCAGCCCTCCAACAGGGCAAATAACAAAGTTAGCTGACCTTGGCTGTTATACTAAATAAGTATAAGCAAGAGCTCTCTGCATACCAGTCCTTGGCATGAACTATAAACATAGGTCTTATTGCTCTGAGGTCAAACATTTTCTGCACAATATGCTGTTAATTTCAGAGAGTTAGAAGAGGCTTAGCTAAAAAGTAAAATTACTTTTGATTCTGTTTTACTTCAAACCAGGACAGGCATTTAAGAAGTTATTGTTCACAGCAGCTTATTGCCTCCCATTTGGCGATGATTAACACCCCCAAAGCTGAGTCCGCTTTACTAAAAAATAAAGCATCTTCCTTTTGCTCAGCTGCCATCACTGTCAGTTCAGCACAGCTGATTTTGCACTGAAGTAGGTTATAGCAGACTCTCATATCAGGGGCTGTAGGCATGTGAAGCTCCGAAATACTGTGATGAAAAAAACCCTCAGAAATGTAACTTAAACGACTCAATCTGGTTTTGAAGTAAGTATGTTTTCATGTTTATCAGCACCCAATTCTGTGTATATTAGGACTGGCTGTACTACTGACTAAGTTACAAAGCTTTACTGAAACACAGGACTATGTCATGCTACACCCTCTGAGTATATAGCCAATGACATGTAACTAACATGCTATCAGTTCTCTTACAAGTTAAATAAAATACTTTTTTAAAAAACTTTTTTTTTTTTTACCCAACTATTAAAACTAATACCCAGGGCACAAAGGGTACCTTGTGATGCGAGGAAGGAAGAAGGAGAGATTACAGCAAAGTAGCATAATAGAATATGCCTGCCTTTTTACCATTTTTGCCTCACTGACTTGGATGTGTTTATGCAGCAGAATATCTTGAAAGAAGGAAGAGAACACTATGTACCCTTTGTATCTGTAGAGATCTTCCTCTATGGTCACCTTTAAGAATTTTCCTCGTTTTTAATAACCAGCATGACTTGGCTCCCCTGAGCCATCTATAGAAAAACAAACTAGCAAAAAAACTGAAAACAGACAAACAGAAAAAAATGAACACATTCAGATAATCAATCAATGAAATTCTGAATAGGTTAAAGCCACAATGTATGCAAAACTAACTGTATTTTCATATAGGATTATATGTCCTTGCATTCTTTTCAGTTGGTAGCCCATAGAGTACTTCATGTCAATATCCACCATGACTGGCTTAGGATTTTAATGGCTTTTTATTGTTCACAGCATAACCACGCTCTACACAGCATTAAGTTCTGACTTAACTCCGAATTACCGTGCAGTAAAGGCCTGCTGCCGTAACGACAAATTCAACACAGGAATCCTCTTTCACACCGTACTACCACCTTGAAATTCACATGTATGGCACAGGTGTAGCACAGTTGGTTCTCAGATAGCTCTGGCAACATAAAGAGTATCCACCAGCCCAGGCAAGGCCACAACAGGCAGTAGGGCTGGCCTGCAGTAGCTTGGACTGCAACAGCTGTGGCTGCGCTCCTGAGATGTCTGTGCCTGTGTTGAAGGTGAGATGATGCTGGTGTTGCTGAGGGAGAGTCTGAAGTGCAGCGAGGCCAGATCTGCTCTCTCAGGAGCGGGTACCAACACCATATGGCTTGCACCTGCTGATGCAAACAAATGCATCTCTTCCTCGCATTCATTCCTAGCTTTATTTCTACTGCCTAGCCACCTGCTTTACAAGGCCAGGACAGCTCAGAACAAAAAGTGTGGTCTCCACCCGCCTCCCACGTGGGACAGATAGACAATTTACCCTCCCCACCATACACATGTGCACCTGTGACTACAAATAGAAAGAGACCGTTTCTTTCCCATAAAAAAACAAGATGTAGAATTTCTTTTTTTTTTTTAATATGGCGATACATCTAATATGCTTCCAGATGTAGTAAATATTCTTAATATAAAGTCTAAATGCTCTACTCCAAAGTCCCTAGGCTCATATGTTACTGTGGGGTTTTTTAAATTATGGTGATCATACATTGAAGTTGTTGTCATTAAGCAGAAATATTACAGTACTAATCTGCTCTTTGTTATATTTAAGAACTGTGCTACCAGGCCTGATTTTTCACTTGTTCCAAAGCATCACACCCTGGAAATCTCCTGCTGATATACCTGGTAAAAGAACATGGTTTGGCAGGGGAGATTACAAACTGTGTCCCTGTTACCATGAGTGGACTCAGAATCAGCTTTTTCATATATTGACTTATTTTCAATTTTTTAAAATTTTTTTTTTTTTAACTTAAGATGGCTTTCTGCAATTTGGAGGTGTTCCAGCGTATGCAGTGTGGTGGCAAGCAGCCACAGTGAATATAGTGATATAAAAAGCACTGTAAGGCTAGCTTTGTCATTTTTACAGGTGGCTCACAGAGCATCCACAACCAGCTCCTGCACAACGGCTACTACTTGCAACAAGAGCTCTTTGTTCCCAGATCTGGCGAGAGGCAGGACACGAGAAGGGAAGGTACAAGAACTCTGAATAAAACAATCGGATAGCCCCACGACAGCTTTATTAGGGCTGGAATCTTTTTTTTTGTTGATGTTGGCCAGAGATTATGATGATTCTGTCAAAAGCCTAATTTCTTGTTCATTGATTCAGAAAGACAGATATTCCCTCTGCTGATTGTCCCGATAATTATAGCTGCCCATAGAACAATTCATTTCCAGCCGCTGAATGGCTTCAGCAAGAACATTTGGTGGCCTGGTTGCAGTGCCAGAGGCCTGAGCCTGTTTTTGGTGCATACGTGCCATCGGTTGCCTGCCTTCATTCCAGGTCTGTCAAAACTGCCTCAAGACCATGGTGTCTGGACTGAAAATTTGGTGTGGGGGGACAAGAAAAATAACCCATATTTAACTGAGGTCTGACAGCGGCGATAACCTGTGGGTAGGGTACTCAGATACAGTTATTGCTGTCAAAACCCATGGCACTGTCTCGCAGAAAGAATCCCGTTTCGTTTGGAGAGCAGCTCAATCCCAGTGGACTAAATTTGCTGGTGGTTTCAGATGTGAAAGAGAAACACTGCTGAGGTCGAGACCTGCATGAATCATCTTGTTTACCTCTGCTGACTGCCTGTTTCTGCTCACCTGTGGGTTATTCTCACAGGTTTCTGTGGCTGACAGCCGATGGGAGAGGCAAGGACTTGGGTATTTCTACAGTAACACAATCTCTTTAGTGTTTGCTAAGCAGCATGAGTGATGCTAAAATTCTCTCTAGGGAACACAGTACCTAGAGGGAAAAGGCAGCATGTGACCAAATTACTAGCCTTGCTTCTGCATTAAGAAATCTTTTCTAGAACTCTCCAATGCAAAATATAACCCCTCTGCTGGCACTAGGTAATGCCTTCTAGATTTTATCCTGAAGTACGTGGAAACAAGTTTTGTCCAGTCTTTGCAGCATAAACCAAGAAAATCTTCCACTCCTAGCAATAAAGAGATTATATATTTATATGAAGGTGACCAAGACTGGAACTCAGTGCCCTTTGTCCCTTTGAGATTACAGTATTGTTTGCCATTCCTATCCAGCAAAAAGTAAACAGCAAAATCCAATTACCATTTCCTCTAAGTCAAACACTGCTCAAGGCTTCTCTCGGGACAATGGTTGTATTCAAGCTGCTCTCTGAACTTAATCCTGCTCTTATAATTGCGACATCTCTTTAGGATTTATTTGCCAAAAAATGTGTGGATCAGAAAGTGCTGTAATCTCACTGCATTTTGACAAAACAGAAGTCCCTTCCTTTTATTTTTTTTTTAATCCGTATTTCCTCTCCCCTTCTTCTCCAACAAAGCAGATAGAATTTCAGCTGAAGATTAAAATAGCAAATTGCTCTTTGTATCAGAAGCTGTCAGAAGACACAAAAGTTAGCCTTCAAATTCCAAGGCTTTTCTGCCAACGTGACCACCTGGTTAAGGTTGCTTGAGGATAAACACCAGAAACATTGCTTTCCTGGAACTAGTGGCAAAACTGTATCTCCTCCTGGCATTGCTACAACATTAACATAACATGAAGGTACTCTATCGCAAAGCACACATTCGTTCAGTTTCCATCTCCATTAAGAGCTATTTGATTGAGGAGTTTGTTTTCAACCTCTCAAGTCACGTTACAGAAAAGGCACCTCCAAAACCAGTTTTTCCTAATGATCCCATATAGATGACGGATAGGATTGTGATCTCCCCCTCCAACAGGTGAAAACCATTACAGCCTTTAGAGCATCAGCCAGGACTGGCTGGATGCTGGTTCATCTGAGGACGTCAGCTGAACGAATCACTCAAGCCCTGCAAAGTGGAGCCCTCTTTTTCAACCCTTGCTGGCAGCGTTTTGTGAGAGGATGCAATGCACGATGACCTTTTTCAGGAGAGGAAGCAAGGAGATTTCCAGGTAACATCAACCACCAGAAAGCTTATATTCCCACCTAGGCCCAACCTATCCACCAGCACTTGCTACAGTTGGAAATGAGAAAGAGAAATGTTCTGTTTACTGTAGGACACACAGAGATGAAAGATAGATATAGCTACAATGCTATGGAAGAGGCAAGAGGAGCATCATTCATACTCAGAATCCAGCCTGCCTCCTTCCCGGTATACAAGAGCTACTTAAAATACTCCCTTAAGTACGGCTGCTACTAGATCTGTCTCTAAGTTTTCCTCTGACCTATTTCCCTCCACTCTTAGAGGTTTCCCATGGAACTTCTCAGCTCCTTCTTAAAGCTACCATGATCCCTCCTCCAGCTACGCTTAGAGCAGATCATCAAAGGACCACATGCAAAGTCCTGCAAATTCTCTTTGCCCAAGTTCCCAGTGATCCCAGTATTTAATAGAGAAGCCGTACCCCTTTTTGAACAAATTCTGAATTATGTGTCATGAAAGACCCAGTAAGTCCATGCTGTATTAGCTTGGTCTGCCATTATGGGGCAAATACCTTTGGAAAGAGAGAAAAAAATTGAAGTTGTGCAGAATTTCACTACTCTCTAAATATTTCAACCCCATTTTGAAGGGAGGTCCACCGTGAACCAATGTCTGCTGTGCTTTGTTGGTAAACACTTGAAAACATATATGGGGTGCAGAAAAGTTCATGGCATCCTTTGGATATATCTGTATAAATGACCCATCAGAACAGTTTGGGTATGAACATACACTTTAAAAGACCCACATACACAATGGTAAATGTTTTTGCTTGGCCCTTAATCTTACCTGTTGAGTGTTGTCATAGCAGTCTAGCACTTTCCAGAAAAATGTATATGCAACTGGAAAAGCTGTGAATTAATATTGTTTCAGATTCAGGCTGGCCTATTCCCTGTCCTAGTCTCTCCTTTTATTCAATGACACCATTCAGACGCCAGAGCTAATATGGCACCTGGCAGCCCACTTACTAAGTGGGACTTTAAGACAGGAGAGCATTACGTTGCTGCTTGGACAGCTGCACTGGCTGCCTGGAAGTCTCTGGGGAAAATTCAAAGCTTTCAAGGCTCTAATTGTTTTGGATCTGGGTTATTTTATCAGCAGAAGAGGCAGTCAACTTTGAGAAGCCTTGATACAAAAGAGAAGTGGGTGGCAAGGGCGCTTGGATATTCAGGTCTGTTTCTTCCCAGACTGAACTCCCAGATGAGTTATTAAAGCCTATTTTCCAGTCTGACAACTGGGAGAGGGAAGGTTAGGAGAAGCTCTTTGCGCCATATAATTAGTTTATGTGCTGAGTGCAGTAGCATCAGCTGGTAGAATAGATGATTAAATTCTGTTATTTTGATCAATGCTATAAATTACAAAGACAATCCTTGGAAAGACATTTCTGGTGTTTATGTCTTGTAAAACATATCTAAATAAAATGTACTCTTGGAAGTTATTCTCTGAGGGCCTAACAAATTCAGAACAGTAAATAGTTTAAATTTGATTTCAGACTTTTATGGTAAGACAGGCCATGGAGCATACTGTCATGTGTTTCCCTTTAAAAAAAATAAGTTATTATACTCTTAATTCGCTCTTTTATCTGAAGACAACACTACCATCTTCCATACAAGGAAGGTTGCCTTACAGGCCAAAGCATGGACAAAGTGCCGGTTCAGTGAAAGAGATGGAACAGCAGGCACCAAGACAAGCGGACTGATGCCCCCAAGAAGGGCTCAGACCCCTGCATAATGCAGTGGGAGCAGGAAGTATTAAACTTCATTCTTTACCTGTCACCTGGTTCTCTCTTTCACCCTGAAGGCTGCAGCCTCAGTGCATTTCAGCTTTCCGCAGGGATATGTTGGCTAACCTTACCTGCACAGGCTAGCAGGGCAGAATCACTCTTTGCTGTCTGCGCTGTTTCGCTGCATTGGATCTATGGGGACATCCAGAAGAGCACAATAACTCTTCATTGCACATGCAGTAATATCACCTGGGTCCTACAAGTTTTGCAAAGTTATTCCTACCACAGCAGTTTAAGGAAAGGCAGGGGCCCAGTACTGCCTTCAAAACTAAGCAAGGTACTCCTTCGTAAACTAAAGGAATCAGGTAAATACAGCTCCAAAACACAGTTAAACCACAAGGCTTCAAGGCTTACATTTTCCAAGGTGACTGTCTCCTTCAGACAACATCAAGGACTGACTTAATAATAGAGGCAGTATTCGTAGTCTAAAATCTCATCTTAGAGCACATGACTTCCTTTTTTTAATTAAGTTACTAGCTTTAATAATAGTCCCATCTCTCAGTGCACCAATTTCATGACCATAGGTAAAATATGATGTACTTATTCATTAAAAAGCAGGTAGCAGCACTCCTCTTCATCTCTCTGAGATATGGAAATGTGGGCTAATCCATCACAAGGTAAGACTGTGCATTCCAGATGGTGAAAAGGACTAATGAAAAGGAGTGGGGAATGCATTTCAAAATACAGAGCTAGGCTAGATATCCCTGTGGATTATCTGCAGTGGTACGATTTGCCTAGGAAATATAATTTTCTAAGGAAAAGCAGAGGGGTTTGAATAAATGAAATAAAATGTGCATAAATGGGCCCTACCTGCATGCAGAAATCTTGGTGTAACTCCAGTGGTGTTGTACAGACCTGAGTGTGAAGCCCTGTCCAGACACTTTAATTTGGTTTCAGGGCGATTAAATTACCAAACTTTGTGTAAATGCACTCCTAGACTACATAAAAAATCACTGGTTATCCATATCCAGATGGCCAAGCAACCTTTTACATCAGTCTAATGGGAAGGACTTCAAATCACACTGAACATAAAAGGAAAGTGAAGAATAAAACTCAAGTTGCAGTTCCCAGTGCCATTTTGCACCTTAACTGAAAGCTCCATCAACACTGCTCTGTCCTTGCTGACCGCACAGTACATGCGCAGTAAGATAGAGAACGTGGTAAGGTAATGCTTTAATTCCTTCCATCCATAGGCACATGGAACAAAAAAGGCGGACCCTTCTGGTACTGGAAACCCTTGGTGGCTTGTGAGTCAGAGACTTTATATTCTAGAAAAAAGATTTGGAACTGAAGAGAAAAAACATCAGTGTCAGCCCCAAAGTCTCCTTATGTATAAATTCCATCTGCTTTTTTAATCATTTGTATTGCCACTTTAATACTTGTATTGCCATTTTTTACTAAACTGATGCAAGATGTTCCTGTCATCAGGGATTACAATCTCACAGTTTTAGCTTCAAGGAAGTCAGTACAGGAGCACTGTTTTTGCTCACCAAGTTCCATCATGATTTTCAGATTCATGCATGGTCCCCTGAGCCTCTCTGAATCTGGGGTCCAAAGAGATGTGTTTTTTAAATCCAATCAAATCGTGAATTCAGTGAGGTCTTCATTGCCTAATGAGGACCTTGAGGTGAGCTTGCTCATGACAAAACACTCTTTACAGGTACCTCCAAAGTAAAGACACAGAAGAGGTATGAATCCTAGTCTGATAATATTGGAATTCACTGTTGTATTACATCATAGTTTTTTCATCAGTCTTCCCCGTCAAAGGGAAGGGAGTTTATAGGGCCAATCAAATCTGGGTTTATAGGGCCAGTCAAATCTGGCAAATCAACAAATGGCTACAGCCGGGGGTTTTGCTACATAGACCATGGGACTTGCTTTGAGAAACATGGTCTACTGGGGCCTGATGGGGCCAGAGAGGGGAAGAGTATCTTGGATCAGAGGCTTGCCAAGCTGGTGAAAAGGGCTTTAACTGAAGTTGTTGGGGTAGGGGAACCTCAATCCATCCCACTCCTACCAGTATGATGCTAGTGCCAGTAATAGATGCCCAGAGCCTGGAGAAAGGCCACAGATCAGCAGCAGAGCACCTGGAGAGCAGCACAAAGGAATGCCAGCCACTCCAGCCAATAAGTGAGCTTCACTGGGGGCACAACTTAAATGCCTCTATGCAAACACACGCAGCATGGGGAATAAATAAGAGGAGTTAGAGATGTGCACACACCTGCAGGGCTATGATATTACTGGCATCATGGAGTTGTGGTGGGATGGCTCCTATGGCTGGAGTTGGAATGGAAGGATACAGGCTCTTTAAGGAAGGACAGGCAGGGGAGATGAGGAGGGGATGTCTCCCTCTATGTCAATGACCAGCTGGAGTGCATGGAGCTCCACCTGGGAATGGATGAGGAGCTGACCGAGAGCTCATGAGTCAGGGATGGATGAGGAGCTGACTGAGAGCTTACAGGTCATGATTAAAGGGAGGGCAGGGACAGGTGACATTATAGTGGGGGGTCTGCTATAGGCCACCTGACCAAGAAGACCAAGCCGATGAGGGCCTTTATAGACAGATAGGAGCAGCCTTGCATTCACAAGCCCTGGTCCTCATGATGGGCTACAACCACCCTGATATCTGCTGGAGGGACAACGCAGCAGGGCATAAGCAATCCAGAAGGTCCCTGGAATGGGCTATCCCCAAGTGATACACGCACGAGTGAGGAGAGGTGCCATGCTGGACCTTGTTCTCACCACCAAGGAATGTCCGGTGGGGAATGGGCAGCCTTGGATGGAGATTGTGGACTTTAAGATCCTTAGGGTAGGGAGGAGGGCGCACAGCAAGCTCGCTACCCTGGACTTCAGGAGAGCAGATTTTGTCCACCTCAGGGATGTGCTTGGCAGAGTACCATGGGATAAAAGCCCTGGAGGAAAGAGGGGCCCATGAAAGCTGGTTAATATACAAGGATCACCTCCTCCAAGCTCAGGAGTGATGTATCCCAACAAAGAAGTAGTCAGGCAAAAACATCAGGAGGCCTACTGTCCATCACATTTGAGAAGTTGTGGCAGCCTGGTGAAGTTCCCACTGACTTGAAAAGGGGAAACATAACCCCCATTATTAAAAAGGGGGAAAAGGAAGACACAGAGAACTACAGGCCAGTCAGTCTCACCTCTGTGCCCAGCAAGATCATGCAGCAGATCCTTCTGAAAACTCTGTGAAAGCACATGAAAAATATGGAGGTGATTGGTGACAGCCAACATGGCTTCACTAAGGGCAAATTGTGCCTGACAAATTTGGTGGCCTTCTGTGATGGGGTTACAGCAATAGTGGGTAAGGGGAGAGCAACAGATACCATCTATCTGGGCTTGTGCAAAGTGTTTGACACTGTTCCATGTGACATCCTGGTCTCCAAATTGGAGAGACATGGATTGGATGGATGGACCACTCGGTGCATAAGGAATTGGCTGGATGCGCGCACTCAGAGAGTTGTGGTCAATGGCTCAATGTCCATGTGGAAACCAGTGACAAGTGGCATTCCTCAGGGTTCAGTACTGGGACCAGTGCTGTTTAACAACTTTGTTGGTGACCCTTTAACCCAGAACACTATTAGGAGCAGTTACCATACACTCCCAAGAAAACTTGACAGCAAATGAAATGTCTCCTTCAGAGAAATCACTTATTAAAGCAAATTAAATTATTAAAACATAGCATAGAATTCCTGTTCTGGACCACCTTCAAGTGGCTCACCACAATCACTTAACACTGATTAATGACGTATAAACCTCATCACCTTTTATCTCTGCAGCTGCCTGCCTGTAGAGTCATTTGTACTCATCGCTGCAATCTCTTAATAAGAAAAGTAAAGGTAACAACCCAGAGCATCAAAAAGCTGTCTAAAACCCACACCATCTAGGTGACGGTACAGTCACCAGAGCTGTTTTTTTCAGATATGCTCAGCACACCAAGCTGAGACCCTGAGATGCTGCCACAATGTACACAAAGTCCTTCCATCTTGTGGTGGGTGGCATTAGCGCTCTCCTGGCTCAGGAATCATGGAAACACGTAGATCTTGCCCTTGGTTCTCTTTCCTGCCCTCACCTACAGCTTCCCCCCTGCCCTGAGCCAAGCAGATTTTGAACATGAAACGCTAAAAATATCCTTGTTCTGAAGTCTGTCCTTAAGTCAGTGGAGTCTGCGCTGCTTAACCTTATAGACATGGTCTCAGACAGTGTAAGAACCAGATGGATCTTGCTCTTGTTGGAAAAAAATAACAATGCTGGTTTTAATAGTGGCTTTATTTTTCTCCAGCCATTGGCGAGAGTTGACATGCAGAATAGTCAGCATTCCACAATTTCTGCCCACAAGCAAGTGTGAGATGGCTCCAAGATGCCTTGCTCCTCTGTACTGAAGTTTTCTAATGAGAAGCCAAACTTCTGAAAACTGGAGATGCTGCAGCACATAAAGCCCTTAGAGAGGAACCCTGTAATACTAAAGTGGAAGTGGAATTAAATCAGGCTGCATTGGAAATGCAGGAACCTACAGCAGTGAACATAGTAATGAGTTCCTTTCTGTAGACTGTTCCAAACAAATTGTGAAAAACTTAAAACATACTAAGTTTTTCCACGACCTCATCCCATGGCTCGTATCAATAGATGTTTTTCAGTCTACTTCAATAGCCTCTGATCAAGCCATTGGTCTTTACAAGCATTTAGATATATTACAATAGTTTAAAAAATTCTTCTCATAATAAAGCACATACAGAAATATTTGGTCAGGCATGTTTCTGCCTGCTTTTTTTTGATGCATGCTGCATGAATTTTCTGCCAGAAATAAAAATGTTCCCTGCATTCAGTGATTATCTGGGAGGGAGCAGAAAGGAGGAAGGAATTGGATAACTGCATTTCAACAATCGTCTACCACGAGAAAGAAAAGCATGGTAATCCAAACCAGATGTGAGGAAGAAAACAGAGGCACATAAATACCATCATTTGAATATCTATTCCACCACTCAGATTTTTTTTTAACGCTGAAAATCCAAATACATTCATTGCAAAACCAGAACATTTTTCTAACTAGAGGCAGAGATCTCAAAACAGATTAATTTCTGCCCCATGCCATGCTACCTTTGAACATAAAGGCCTGTTGATACTCCTTTCTCCTCTTCTTTTGGAGCTTCCTGGATAATTTCCTTTCCTTTTCCCCTTTTTCTTTTCCATTTTCCCCTTTCCGGTATCCCTCTTCCCTTTTAGTTTCACTTGCACCCCTGTACCCGTTACTTGTGATCAGAGGGTACATCTACAGCACTGTTTCAGTTCACAGCAGGAAAGCTCTCCTGAAATCATTCACCTGATCATCCATCCCTCCTTACTGTAGTTTGTGTCACCTAATGAACTGCATAAAATGGATTTCATCCCATTAAACTGGATGGGAAGAGGCACTCCAGCAGCTAGTGAGCAGTCAATGTATGGGGTGGAACTAAAGCTCATCTGAAGTGAAACTGGTGAAACACGTACAGTGTGGACTTCAGGTCCTCAGCACCAATTATTTTGCTCTGTGAAATGACTCCCACAGCATTTCACCAAACGCCAACAGGATGTAAGATTGCACTGGAGTAGCCACACACCCACTAGTGTTGTTCTGTGTGCTGTGAATGCATCCGCTGGTTTTCATCTCAGTGTTACGGTTATCATGCACAGCTTTGACATTCTTAGTCTCCCTTTGCATCTTTTGACCACCGGGCTCCCAGCACACCACGGATGGTTTCCCTCTGCTCCGCATCCCCAGCATCCTTTTCCGTCTTGGTCCTCCCCTTCCAAGAAGGCTTTGGCTCAGTTTCCCTGACCTCCATGGATAGGTCTTTTTTTTCACCTTCCCACTTAGAAAGAATTTCATGCCTAACCACTCCAAGTCCTCCTCCTTCCACCCAAATCCTTTGTTCGCGCTGGAGTAAATGCTGCCCTTTCAGCCCAGCCATAACCATGCAGTTTGCTTTTGCTGCGTCATTGTGCTGTTCTTCCCAGCTTCTTCCTCAAAATATTCTGTGAATTCTCTTTGCAAACAGAGAGCATTTGAAATCCCACCGTCTGCTCCTCGATTGGTTCGGTCACAGGCTCCACCGACTGCAGCAAGGCTGTTCCCAGCAGCTGCCTGCAGACAGACAGGAGGTCTGTGTGCACGGAGCGAGGCAGAGGATGGCGTTGTGACCCCTGGCACCCAAGTTATCTAAAAGCCTCCTTTTCATAGCCTGAAGAATCGATCTTTCATTGGACAGCAGAATAACACTGGCTTGTGTTTCAGGAAAGAAGTAGCCCTGTTTGGATTTGAATGCAAAAGTGTTTTCAGTCTCTGCACAATCAGGCTCTTTGGACTTGACACAAATGGCCTCAAGTGAAAAATACTTAATTCTTCTCCATTTAAACTGTTGTAAGGCCATGGGGAGATTTCCCCTTCCATAGGAAAATCTCTCTGTCCCTCAGTGAGGTGTGGAGCCAAAAGGCAGAACTGGAGTAACAGAGGCTGGTGGGAGGTGATCTGGGTTCCCATCCTGCTCTTCTTCCTCGGATAAGCCACATTTGCGCTGGGGCTCAGAGCACCAGACTCTTGCCTCTTGGGATCTTTCTTCAGTCTCCTGCAAAATAATTTAATCTCTCTCCTTCTGTGCCAGGCGCCAGCATTTTATTGTTTTTTTTAAAGCTTATTTCATAGCCTTGCCTGGAACCAAGCAGGTGCGGGAAGCTCAGCAAACGGCCGAGACCAGCTGGACCACCTGCCTCCTCGCACAGACGGGGACCAGCCTGCAGCTTTCAGAAACAGGGCTGAAGCTCTGTTTCAAAAACACTGCTATCAGGTTTCTCTCTGATTACAGCCCGTGGCTTCAGCATCACTCTGGTAGCTCTTGGCTGCCCAAGGCTAGCTGCAAAAATTGCTGCAACTTCCAAATATTATCCTTTGTAGAAGGGTCGTGCTTAATCCAACACACATACCTTTTGGCGTCTGTCCCAGTGCATTGGTTTTGTAATAGGTGCCATTACTAAGCATCAGAAATTTAACAAAAACAAGGGGACTAAAAAACAAAAGTTTTGAGCAAAATGAAAGGCACCTCTGGTATTCAGTTTCTGAAATGGCACTCTCAAATAAAATTGTCAGCAGAGAAAGCATAACAAAGCCACATAAAATGCAGGAACATTTAAGACAGCCTCCACCAACACAACCATCCACTCAAAGCACTGCACAATTTTTTATGTGTACACACTCTTGATTAACAAAAATCCATAAATAAAAGACTAGATATGCTCTCACACTAACGTGTAAAGCTAGTCCTATAGACTTGGCTGCGTTTTTTTCTGTAATAAACACATTAACAAGCTGGCACTTCTCCAGAACTAATTAAAGACATTATGTTGTCACCACATCCTTAAGACCAGTCAAACAAACAGACATTTCTTTTCACACGTGACAGACTGGTTGGTTTGTTCACAAACGGACAAAGAAATCTATTGAAATATGCGTAGATGGGAACGAAAACTGGATGATTAGTTTGAAAAGAGACACTGAAAGTTAACAGAGTCTATTAGCTACAATTTGGATTTTTTTTTGTTCATTTCTTTTCTTAAATGCATTATCAGAAAGGTGACTGGAATGCTTCATTATATTTATGTCACATCTTCATAGTTTACATCATATTTTTATACATCTATGTGAAAATTTTGCCTGCAATTTACATTTGTAATACATCTGTAATACATCTGTAATACATCGGTAATACATCGGTAATACATGTATTACAGCCAGATGCTACAGTCATGCGGGCTGCAACTATCCTAAAAAACATCCAGAAATATAGCTGCCTTTTTGTGGAGAACTTGAGGGACAGTGAAAGGCTCTGAAGTACAATTCACATTTTACAGATCCACCACGGGAACAACCAGCTGGCATCAAAGAGCAACTTCATTTGAGGGAGTCAGAGGAAAACCAACACACGTGAGTGTGCTGCAGTCAAGACATGCTAGCATCGTGGATCCCCGAACCATAACCACCAGCTTGTTCTGTGAGGTGCTGTTCTACCACCCCATGCTCCTCTACCCTATAAGGAGCCTCTCTGTTTCCCCATCCTGGAGGTCCTGGCACCAAAAGGTGCCTCACAGCTTCATTCAGTTGGCTTCCTGCACATTCTGGAGCTCACAACCACCTTGACATCAGCAAACCAGAGCTCCAGTGGGGCGCGTGGCCCCACGGCAGCCAAGGTCCTATGCGGAACCTGCGACAGCCTGCCACAGAAGTGTGAAAACGAGTTATTCTGCTGCCTTGGTATGTAAACAGCTGGTGCACATGGCAAGAACCTGCTCGTGCTTAATAGGAGCCAGGCAGGGGAATGGAGGCTGAAGTAAAGTAATTACGACTAGGAATTGAGTAAGTCCAGCCAGGCTGAAGTGAATAATGGTAGGGGAACTTTGGGGTGCAAAGCCACCAACACCGAGCATTGCTATTGGTAAAGCCACATATGCCAAATATTGCCCAAGTCACAGTATCAGAAATACCAAATTTGGGTGCAGATGTAGCAAAACTAGGACCACTGGTAAAAAGCAATTAGGTGTGGGGTGTTCAGAGGAACTCAGTGGGGGGAGGAAGATGCAAGGATGGCAAAAAAGTCAGCTTAAAATAAGAAAAAATAAGGAGGGAGTAAGGTCTGAAATCAGGCAGAGAAAAAAGGAAGATGGATCCTCCAGCAGCAGGAGCACGGAGGGCTGCAGACAGCAGCAATGCTGACCTGCGTACCCCAGAACACTGGGATGCCAGAGGGACACTCCTTGGACAACCCACCATCGGGTCTGTGTCCATCAGATTTGGTGTAGGAGGAAATTGACTTGCACCGCCACACTAACAGATTTGTAACTTGATTGTGATTACGCGTCTGTGTGTTTCACTGGACTTCAAACTTATAATTAACAGTTTCATAGTCAAGCCTGGTACTCTGCATTGTTATGTAATTACAGGCTGGTATATCTAATTGCCTAGATCACTGATAATTTTGCCGTCCCACCCATTTCCTTCTAGTGTGGTCATTAATCAACAAACACGTTAATCAGTTTGCATCAGCTACCTCTCCAGTCTCCAGCCTGAAGGGGAAGTGTCAGACCTTGGCAGTAGCAACGCTAAAACCAGACTGAACCCAAAACATTCCTCAGCCTGCCAGTGCCCAATTCTCTGCCAAAAACTGGTATGAAGTTAATTAGTCATTACTTATTGTCCAGGTCCTTAGTACTCTGTGTGGTTTGTCTGTGAAGCTGCCCTTGGCTACTAAAAAAACCCAACCCAAATGCTGGAAGGTCCCTCCTCCAGAATCTGGGTTATCAGAAGTTATTTCCAAATACTGCTGTCATAGAGATAGGGAAGGGGACGTCAGCAGGAGACAAGGTGATGCAGGAGCAATCTCCAGTGAAGAGGCAGCCTGAGACAGGCAGAAATCTCAGCAAGGACAAATGCTTCGCATCCCTGTGGACGAATGTGGAAGGCTGAAACTGCAGTTCCATCAGTCAGCTACGCCACTGAACGTTTTGGCAGAAATATTGAATTGCTGTATGTATATGCTGCAGTACTAAATTTCAGTATTCCCTGACCTGTAATTTCTTACATTGCTGCTTCCACTGAAAACCAAAAGTCTGGCAACTGTTAGTCATATTTCACTGAAGCTGGAAAAGACACTCTGTTGTACCATAATGAGACAATTTTCTAAATGGGAGAGAAGCTGGCACTGAACTTAAAAGTTTCACAAATTAGCTTTTGGCTGTTGTACATTTTCAAACATTTTGGCTTATTGTTAGATAGAGGTTAGGGATGAAGCTTCAGACATTCGCCTTTGAGATATCACTGCTTCACAGCATCAAGCTTTTACTTTGACACTCAGCTAAAAATATCCTAAGTAATTTTACCTAATTACCATTTATATGTCTACATTCCTCTCTCTTAAGAGTCCTTGCTTCCTTGCTACAGATAGATGTTTCTACAAAAAGTCATGTTTCAAGTACCTAAGGATAGGCTGCCATTAATTTTAACACATGTGCTTTAGATACATATTCCTGACATCTAAACTTTTCTTTCTGGCTTTCGCACGTTAGCGCACCCACTGTTTCAATGGTGAATCCAGCGTCACCTTTAAGCTCTTGCACACCTGTGCTCTCACAGTGGAGTTTATTCAGCCCCTGCTTTTTATCTGTGCGATTGGAGAACTGACCAGACAATGCCATGAAAAACATCAATGGAAGCTGGCTTGGTCCAAGCAGGGGGCTGGACGCACTACCCTCCAGAGGTCACTGCCCACCGCAGCTCTTCTCTGGTTCTTGACACCAGTGGCTGCAGCCTGCCTGCTGGACCGTAGCACCACAGGACATTTTGGGCTGGCAGGGACCTGAGAAGGTCTCCAGTCTGACCCCTGCCCAGGGCTCAGGCCATTATCCTGGGGGGGCTGGAAACCCTCCAAGGAGGGAGATGGCACCTCCTCCCTGGGCCCTGGCCCTGCCCAGCTTTTCTCTGGTTCTCCAGTCTCTCTGGCCCTGCCAGCTCACAGGACTTTCTCCCCAGAGCTGCCTCTGGACTCACTGATGGTCCAGGTCCTTCTGGACAGCCACCCTGCCCTCTTGCATATCAACTGGTGCCCCCCAGTTTGGTGCCACCTGCAAACCTGACAGGGTGCCCTTGGTCACCTTCCCAGGTCACAGATAGAGATGTTAAGCAGGAGAGGCTGCAGGGCAGACCTTGTGGGACCCCACAAGGCACCAGCCTCCAGGTAGATAAGCCCCAGTGACCATCACCTCCAAGCCCCACCACCCAACCAGATGTTCACCCCTGGTGGGGCACCCACCTAGACTCTAACATCCAGCTTGGCTACAAGGACATTGTGGGAGAGTGCTGGAAGCCCTGCTGAAGTCAACGTAAATGATATCCCCTCTTCTCCACTTGTCCACAAATCCAGTCTTTTAATCACAGAAAGTAATGAGGTGGGTGAAGCATTATTCACTCTTGGTCAAGCCATGGTGACAGCTCCCAATCACCTTCCTCTCCCTCATGTGGCAAGACACATGCTGCAATGATTTTCTCAGGTGCCTGAGTGAAACTGGTCAACCTGCAGTTGCCCAGATTGTCTTTTGGCCCTTTTCCAGTTGTCAGGGTCCTCCTGTCATGTCAGGTCCTACATGACAATAAAGATAGAAACATCTAAAACAAGGGAGCAATTACCTGTTGCCATTCCACGCGTTTAAGTGGAAATTTCTCTTTCAAAGGTTAAAAGTTCTTGCAGGGTAGCTCTATTATTCTAGTTGGAACTGAAGTCAGAATTACTCGATGGTTATCGGCAGGATTGTGTCCTTTTTACATACTTCTGAACTTTAATTGAAGTTTTCTGTGTTTGAAACCTCTGTACATGCATATGAGCAGTATGGCTTTGAGAAGCAAAATAATTACGCCCTTTAACCAAAGTATCACATAAACAACCTTGTAAACACGGACATGCTGCCATGGAGTTTCCTTGGTGTGTTGCCCAAGTAGGAGGCATAACAGCGTGTGGCTCTATGCCAGGACAGAGGTAAATCACATGATGTGCAAAAACCTACTCTGCAGACTAATGGATATGGTTTATGCCTCTTTACTGTTTACTGTTGAAGAGAGGACAAAGTACATTCTTTGTAGGCTCTGAGTAGACAATAGAGGAAAGCGACATGCCTGTATGACATAGCCCTCATATTGTCGACCACTTTCCTTTGTCTTCATAGATCTGAGAATAGGAAGTGAAATCTTTTGAATGCTTTTTCCCAGTAGAGAATGGAGTGCAGACATCCTGGCACACTGCTGGTGTATCATACTGATGGCTCAGGGACAAGAATATTACCAAAAGATGCATTTTGCTCTGGAATAAAACTGACATTACAAGACATTGATATATAGACCGGGAATATCCTCTGTGGTCTCAACAAGAAAGACATTCCAATGGATGTCTTTCTGTGCTACCTCTGTAGATATGCAAAGACCAGGAATCAAGATCAAGGAAAACGTGCTACTAAAAATGCTCTAAACCGCTACTCCCCTTTCACGTCCAACCGGAAGAAATAAACTTGCTCTATTCTTTTAACTGTAAGGAACTAAAATCCTGAAGTAAGGTATTCACTGACTGCTAGATATAAATGAACTCCTTAAAACATTTCTTAATTCTCACATATGCAATTAGGACTTTTTAACAGTAGAGGCTAAATTCTTATTTGAGCACATCAGAGGCATAGCAAGTCCCACCAGTCTCAGTCTGAAATGAGCAAATCCTTAACAGAAATGGAGGAACTAAATAACATATGGCTTTCTATCAATTACAGTCTATGATTCACCATCTCAGCAAAATTTTTAATTTAACAAGAAGGCATAAGGTTTCTTCTTTATTTCACAGCATAAAAGATAATGATTCTATCAGATACAGAAGAGAAACTCTATGGAAAAAATCAGCAATTATATTGAAAAATTGTGCATGAATTTTATTATAATACTTTTGTTTCCTGAGCAAGATTTACAACACAACATGCAGATGCATTTAATAACTTACCTCACTCTACATTCTGCACTTTTGACAGTGCACTTGTGAGAGCTGTGCAACAAAAGTAGCAACTGCGAAAGTTTCCAGCTTTTAATAATTTCAAAAAGTGACAGCATCTTCAGTAAACAAACAGAGCTTTACTTTTAGTAGTGTCAATGTTAAGCATCCAATGCCTATCAAGCTGAAGTGATTAATTTCAGCAGCACATTTAAAGCTCTTCAGACTTCAACACAACTTCTACATGAGAAGTTTCAGCAGTGTTCATTACGTTTTTTCACCACCTTACAGACACGAGAGTAAAAACTTAGCACAATCAGGCTGTTTTCTAATGGATCAATTGATTAAAAATGTGGAAGGAAATAATAATGGGAGGAAGACGAACAGAATCTCAGCACAAGTAACTTATGTCAGCAAAATTCTGACAAGTTCTTTTGATGAAGTGCTGAGCTTATTGCAAGAGTCCTACATACATGTACAGCAAAAAAAAAAGGCTCCACAAAATGTAATTACTTATTGAACCAGGTAATGCTGATGATGTTCATTCACCAAAATGGTGTGCAGCTGGGGCTCAATTCCACATCTTTCTGAAGCTCTAAATGTTTAATTGTGAATCTTTGTATTTCAGGAAATGTAAGGGAATTCTGGACATCTAAATAAAGGACATTATTCCTTTTAGAATCTGAGTATTGGACATTCCAGGAAAAGCTGTGAATCTAACTTCTGTTAACTTTTATGATTCCCTGTATGAAAGAGATACTAAAAAGCTATCTTGAAAACAGAAACCTGTTTGCCAAGGAGCGTTACAAACAATTTAAACAATTTAAGCAGCCATGGCTTTTTGAATCACAAGTGCAGCTCTTCCACAATGAATACTGAGTTATGAGGGTACACTAAAACATGACACAAATATATTCCTGTATTTGTCCAAAAACAGAAGAAATACAACAACATGCAATACAGACATACCATTGACTTCAATGTAACACACACCAACCACATGTCGAAACTCAAAAAAATGGGTCTGGATTAACTTGAAACCACACTGCCCTACACGCTACTGAGAAAGAGAGGTTGAGGGATACAAATAGAATATGTGTTTTTATTTTCAAGCAAAGCAAAGCTGCAGATGTCCTAAAATGAACTAAGAAGATTGGCAAGATTATTGACTGGAATTCACTCAGTATAATGCTAATCACATTAGTTCATAGTTGTGCTCATCTCTGAATTAAGGATTTACTGTTTTATCTTTCAGCTTGGCTATCACCTTCATGTTCTTTGGGAAGGTCTAATACTTTAATCTGAACCCTATTCTAACTGACAATGGGAAAACCAGCAGCAGTTTATAGACAGGAAGACTAACAACTGCTGCTGAATGACACAAGTTTTCTGTTTTGTGTTTTGAAAGAGCTCAATTATGCTGGATCACTGAACACTTCACTGCAGGATGGCCCAGCAATCTGTGACAGAGTACCCTGGTTGGCGCTTACATGCACAAAGCTGCTGAAACAATGACCCAGTTCCCACGTGAAGAGTGCTGCTATTTAAGCTGCTAATAGTCAACAGTTTTTACACAAGAGTAGCAGTTTGTAGTATATTAAAAATCCCAAACACCTGTAAATGCTCTAAATAAAGGAGCAGGTAGTGTTAAAAAGGGATGAGGGAAGAGGTTTAGGCAATCCTGCTCTAGCAGGGGAGTGGACTAGATGATCTCTAGAGGTCCCTTCCAACTCTGAAGATTCCGTGATTCCGTGAAGACACGGTTCAGATTTGTACCACATACAGAAGAACAAACTTCTAAGAATTCTTTGAAACTCCCAGAAGGCCCCTATTTCGCAATCTCCATGATTAGAGAGGATGTATGGATTGTTTTCTGTGGAAACACTAAAAATACTGACACAGAAGAACAGGTAAAAACTGACACATACCTGAAAGAAGTCTCTAGGAAAAGAAAATTAAAATGCTTCCCTTTATCATATGCCAAAACATATCTACTAAGCCTATACGGCAAGGGAACCTCTGGTAACATTTACTGTTAAAAAAAGCACACAGAAGAGATGGATTCCTTAAAATCATGCTTGTCTAGCTAAGCTGATATCCCCCCTGACAAAATCCCCTTCTGCTTTGGACAGACTATAGTGTTACTGTGCGCCCAATGCTCCATCCTCAGTCAAGTCAATGATTGTCACAAGTGTGGTGGTCACACTGACAGACTTCTTTTCATGCCATGCAAGACTGCAATATTACGCGTTAGCAATGGAGAACTTTAAAACGTCATGAGCATATCACGTTCTTGTACGCTAGTGTAGAATGGCCTCCCAAAGATAAAGGAATGTAGACCTGGTTTAATCTTCTCAGCCAAAGCCATTATTATGTTAAGATCGCCCTCTGCCGTTAAGTCAAGATCTATCTTTAAGCTACGAAGAGACTTAAAAGGTTTTTTTCCTTTTTGCCTGCAAGAAAATAAAAAAGGGTGTTGTAAAAAAGAACAGAGGAAGTTTCTGAAAGCCTGCTTTCTATTATGTGTTCACTTACGTGTCATCCTCTATGTATTTTATTAAAGTTAAGGCTTTTCTGTGAAGGACTAGCAGAAATTGTGCAAGGAAAGTACTCCTTAGAGACAAGCCAGGCTTCAGATGAAAGATCTGTTAAAAATTATACCAGAAAATTAGGTAGACATGGAAATTCAAGAAGAATTCTAATAATGTGGAATATAAAGAAACATTGCATGCACACGTAACATATCCTTAATTACAGCAAAGAAGGCATGTTAACAGCAGATCTGTAGATATGCTCAACATTCTTAGTCTTCTGTCTGCTCAGATGCAATAAATTAAGCTGGTTTACAATTCTGTTTTTATAAAGTATTATTTTCCTTTTTAAAGTGATCTGTAATTAAGCAGAGTCAGGTAGCTTTCTCAATACTGTAGACACTGCTGCACAACAACAGAAAACGTGCATTGTTTTTCATGCCTAAGGATTTTCAGTATTATATTAATACTACAAATTACACAGGCATTCTTCTCCCTAGTTACACAGGGAAGAATCAGCACTAGTATCAAAAAGACCTACCAAGCCAACAAATTATCTACTCAGTTGAAATTATCAAAATACTGAACTTCAGCTCCTGTTCTTTCTGAGAAAGCAACAATTTACCTGATCCAGGAAGGCTTTTACTAATGTATCTCGATGCAGGATATCTTGAAAGACATTTCTATAGAAAAGAAAGCAAACAAACATGTGATGTTATGCCATGAAGGGACATTAACTGTTCAGCAGTTGTGGACAGCAATAATATTACTGTTCACAATTCGGTAGAAACTAAAAGTGAATTCAAGATTTTAGTGAATTATAAACCTGCTATTTTTAAAGCCAATACAGAATTTTAATGCAAAACTTTCAGATGAAATGAACTAAACCCAGGAAAGCCATTGGGCACTGTCAAATACACTTAGCTTTTCTTATACACCTATTTAAAACAGGCAAACAAAATTGACATAACATGGCCATAAGTATCACTGAAAATTAATTTCAGTAATATTTAATGTAACAAAAGTACTGACAGAACTGGTAGATTCCTCCAAAGCAAATGCAACTACCAGAGCTGAAGGAGCTTCTTAAATGCAAAAAGACATCATATACTTCATTAGAAAGTACACTTTATACTACTTTACTGTCTTGTCCCAAGTCAAGTAACTTTGAGTGATATGAGAGAGGAGTACGTACAAATCAGGTGTGAAACTCTCATCTGTGTGGATAATACGATCTTGAGACATTTCTTCATCTGAATTAGCTCTCCAAAATGCTGTCAGCTCGGATCTCATATATCGTCGTTGGTTATAGATGTGTTCATGACAGGGAGGCATCTGCTTCACTGTATTGACATCTACATCTATATGTGTAGTAGGATATGGGGCATACATTACTTGACGGAAGGGCAACACAAAGCTTCCTGTTGCATCCTGTTTTAGTGAAAAAAATAAAATCTTCTAGTTACTTTTTTTTTTTAAAAAAACCCAACAGCTATATTGGAACAAAGCAATATTAAAGCATTGTGGCTAAATTTTAAATCCCATTTGTTTAGACATGTTTTGTTTGAGAGAACTGATAGCTGTAGCCCACTAAAAAGTTCTTCGTACTGGATGGTTCCCTTAATATAACAGTGAAAACAGGTACTGAGGTAACCTGTGTATTACAGTATTGCATCATCCGGTTCATGAGCCCATTACCATTACAGTACTACATTTATCTGGTAAGTTTACATTGCTCACTAGAGCAAGAAGCGTTATTTTTCTATTCATCTTCACCCACTGCTACAGCCCTTTTAAAATATGTGGAACTGTAGGACTGAGGGACTGTTGTTTTTTGGTTGTGGTACAACACAAAAACTTAATGCCTTTTGAGATTCTAGCCCCAAATAGGTAAGAGTATTATTATTGTAGCTCAAAGAACAGGAACAATTCTGAACAATACTCAAGGAAAAGATGTTTCAGAGTAAAGACTGGCGTGGAATTTTAACATGCAAATAGTTACAAGAAAAGCTATAGCGCCAGAAAGGAATCAAGAGAAGATGACATATTTCTTTGAACATGAATGTGTGTATGCATGTGCATATCATATGCACACATATACATTGAAGAATGTTCTTAAACTACAGAAGAATAGAACTTTCCTAAGCGTACTTACTTTGAGTAAGCCTTGAACAAAAAGTCCTGACTCATATTTGAAAGAAGACTCATTTCTACAGAGTCTGGAACACTTCCGCTCTGATGGTGTAAGAAATAGACACAATGTTCGCACAATCTGCATTAAAAAGAACAGTTTTGAAAAACATGAAAATGTAAGGAATGAACTGATCTTCAAATGCAATTTCTGACTAGAATGTATTAGGCATTTCAAATGATAAACAAAAAAGTTCATCATGCTTATTAGAAAAGCCAAAACTTTACCAAGGTCACAGAATAGTGATATGCTTAAATTATTAAGCTGTAAGCCATACCACTCCAACTTCTTCTCAGATGAAGAAAAAAAATCAAACACTTTTTGGCAAAGTTTGGTTTTTAGCCAACTACGTAGAACACATCACTTTGGCCTTCTGCTACCTCTTACTATTATATAAATGCAAGTCACTGTGATTACTTTCCTAGTCTTTTAAGCCTCTTATTTTATTAATTCCATATGGAAAGAGAAGCTAATGTCTCCCATCAGGCACGGTAAATTTCCTAAATAAGTATTCATGCTTATTTCCTCAGTAATTTCCTCAAACTCTACATTAAAAGCAACAAAGGTACTTTATTACCTGTTTTCAAACACCCATGCTGCAACATGAAATCATCTCCAAATACAAACATGTATTCCATTCTGCTAATCTTTCAGTCTTAATCTGTGGCGTCCTACCTGTGTCTGTGAGGTGTTTGAGAAGGGTCTATGTTTATGTGTTTATTCAGTACCTAAAACAATGACAACCTAGTTTCTAACTAATGCTTTCCACTGCTTCAGGAAGATGCAATAGGTGGGTTTTTTTACTTTAAAGAAAGTTAAACTATGCCATAAAGAAAGCAATTACTTCAGAACAGTTACACTGTGACACAAAGAGCACACTGCTGATAAGAACCTGTGTAGAATTTACGAAATTTATCCTGGATGTACCTTGAGACTCACATTCTTCTACGACTGCTTTTTTCCTACAGCATCTATCTTATCAATATATTATTTTACATACTTATAAACATTTAGACCTTAAAGCCTTTTAATTAACTATTTTATGAACTATAATCTTTAAGCTTTTTATAACCACTGAAGTACTTAACATTTCCTCTATTATGCTAACTTAATCATGTGCAAATCTTGCATCCCTGAAATAATAAATATTAACTGTGGTTAGTACACTGGAGCTAAGATGTGAGAATTTTCTCAGTTGCTCATGACTATTTTTAATTTGAGTATCAGCATTTACTGTTCATTTGATCAGAGGTGCTTTACCACCACTGCCAGTACACATGAAACAATGCATTTCTAACCCCGCCCCCTCCCTTTTTATAAAGCATCAGGAACCGCTTCTTTCAAAACACAAGTTTACTAAAGGTGCCTTGAATTTTTTTAAAGAGTATCACATTTCACTGCACCAAGGAGCCCTACATCCTACAAGATACATAATATATGTCTAGTCTACAATTAATATATAATATATTCAGCAGGACCACTGTTCTTAATTTTTATTTTACATTGAAGCAATATACACAGATACACACATACATATGTCAAAAAGGGCATCAACTTCGAGAATTAAAATGAGTTTTTCCTCAAAGGAAGGTTTCAGTCTCACAAAATAAACCAGAGCTCAATAATTAGTACATCACAATTGAAAACATAAACAGACAGAAAAGCCAAATATACAAAACCATTCCCTATCAGAAAATGAAGTTAACTGAATACACTACTTCTCCACATGTACCACTATAGGACCTTTGTTATGGTCTCAGGACATGGGACTATTGTTATTGAATGGCCCGGGGGCCCCAGTGTAAATCGGAAACTTATCATGCTATGTAACTACACAGAACCTTACTCTCACAGCAGTACTGGTATACTTATTAAGTGCAGTGCCATCTAATACCTGAAGGCTCTAGGACTACACAGTTTTATGAAACGGTTCTTTTCATTCCCAGTGGCAGGGATATTCTGAAATAGAGGTTTATTAAAGAACACAGCCGTGAATGTAGAGAGGCAATTGATTTAGTGAAATACATTTTCTCACAAAGAAAACAACATTTTCTTAATGATTTATAATATCCTAACTGAAAATTAACTTCAGTATTTTTATTAGAAGGGATGGAGTAACACCCTAATTAAATGCAAGTCAAAGAGAAATCTTTCTGAACAAAATGCTTATACATGGGGCTATGCTAAAAAGAAATATGCTTGAAGAAATATTTCAACAGACAGTAAACACAAGTGTATGTCTTCCATGAATTGCTTTCAATTTATCCAAAACTCACATTTTGGTATAATCAAGAGGCTGAACACAAAAAAAAAGTACTTCAAGAATTCTGAATACGGAAAACATCCTCATTTGACTTCTCCTTCACATACTGGGTAAGCTTAAAATAAGCATCCATTTACACCAAAATATCAGAGGAAAAGCAGTGCAGGTGATAGTTTCACATTGGTTCAAATTAAGTATTTCATAACAAGCTTACAAGAGAGTTAAAAACAGTAATAGCATGGGAAAAATATGTCTACCACAAAAATGTAATTACTTTCATGTTCTGAAACGTCAGTTTCCAAGTTTCCAAACCTTTTTTCCTCCCAAATAGACCATAATAATGTACATAGTCTTCCCCATTAAGAGGTACAGCTAATGCTGCTTATCGTTTTTAGACCTGAAAGCTCCTAAACATCATCCCTACTCATGTGATCCAGCAAGTATGACACACTGAGTGTTTTGTTGTTGCAGGACTCAGTTTTAGGAATTTGTATCTGTACTTTGTCTCTTTCTGGTTCTTCTGGAAAGCTAAGTCAAACCTAATTTAAGATCTACCAGTTAAACTGTACACTTATTTAACGATTAAGTTTTAAGGAGACTGAAGATGGAGTCAACACAAACACAGCTATGAAGAAAAAAATGCTGGAATTGCTGGAGTGGTTTAAGGTCCTAGTAAGCTTGCCTGTTTCAACATGTGTGTGTGATTACAGACTCAACAGTTCGAGGTTCCATGAAACACAAGCAGTTCATGATGCAGAAGTACATTTATTCCCCAGCTTAAGGGTAATTATGCAGACAGTAATTTCTTAAGAGTACATAGACATTACCCATTGACACAGATGAACTGGTCAAGCCAGTCCAGGCCTCTTCAATTTGTATGGTTTAGGTAACACACCTAATTTTAAAAGCTCAGACTCATTTACTACTCGTTTATATACAGTATCAATTAAATTAAATACACTGGTTTTCTTATAGTTGTCAGAATACAACAGCAATTTTCAGGCAGAGTTATCAACTGCTAGACCAATCAGCTGAAGTAAGAAAACCAGACAGCAGTATTCCTTCCTTCTTCAACCTCAAGTATGTTTATAGATAAAACTTATTCCAAGTAACACACTAACACTCCTAATAATCAGCATTTAAGTTTGGTTTATTAGAAAGTGCATTACCTTATTAACTTTTTCTGCGCTGCTTCCTACAACTACAGAACAACCACAGGTCTGCAGGTGTGAACTAATTGCACTGCAAATAAAAACAAACATAGGTGAGTACATTTAATCAGACTTTTCAAATAAAAAAATTATCATCTTCACAAGAAGAATAAAGTGCTCCTAGTAAAAATTTAGGCCCATACCCATAGGACCCCACACAGCTGCGTAGATTACTGCTGAAATCCAAAAGTTTGACAGCATCTACATTTTAATTTTGATGAATAAAAAGACTGTCACTCAGAACCTCCAAACACCAGTTCAGACAAAAACTGTCTACTGCTATGATCTAACAGCATTACAGAATCTGTATAAAATAATTTATCTAAAGTAACAGAAGACATATTAATAATGAAGGATTTGAAATAAGATCTATTCCATGGTTGTCCTCAATTTCTGAAACTGTGGATCAGAAGACAGTTTTGTGAGACTTGGCAGGTAAACTGTTCTACTCTGTGTAACTGCACGAGCAAGAGCACGTCACAAGCTTGAGTCCCTCAGAATACACACAGGCATGCTGGAAGCTGAGTGATCTCATCTTGTGAACTGCCAGCAGCATAGACTTGATTTAGTTTATCTTAAGTTTGGAGGCTGCAGTAAAAATACCTGGACTAACCTTGACAACTCTTAACTTGTCCTCAGGAAGCTTCTGTTGAGGTTTCTTATCCTTATCCTCCCTTTCCGCCTGCCCTTTCTCAAACCAACACCTGGCCCACAGCTTCAAAAAGTCTAGATACCCTAGAAAGTCTAGATGCTATTATAAATTTTTTCTAATTATCTGTAACTATACAAAAGTACATCTATGCTATCTTACTGAAGGATGCACTGTATGTGATTAACCTGTTCTAATAAACACCTCTAATTGATAAGGACTGTAATTGCTACATCAGACTCTGAAATGCTACGGGTGGACTTTAGAGGGGACCTGCTACTATTTATTTTATCAATCATATTCGAGGAGTTAAATTTAAGACCGTCTGAATACTTACAAATGCTTCCTTTGGCGCAGATACAGATGTTCAGTTTCATTTAGAAGTTACTATGAAAGCGTAACTCCTTATTTTAGACGCTGCTATTGTTGATATGGCCATTTACTTATTTTAATTCGATTTTTGTTCAATGGCATGTATAAATCCATACAACACAGTATCTAAGACCTGAAATCTGAACCTAGATGACCTGATAAGCTTTGCAGATAAACTGAAAAGCAGACATCTGGGCCCTTCACATGAATGGACAAGTTATTCTTTTCAGGACAAAATTTCCAGGGAAAACAAGTAGCAAGATGAGAGAACTGACACACTACAGTCTACTACCTGCCCGCCCAATAAATCTCCATCTGATATGAGAATAGCTAATCATTTTAGCATCAATGGCTCCGGTTGTTCACAATAATCCATTCAATGATATTCATTTAATTATTCTGCAAATACTCTATGGAACTAAATACTACGTTATTGTGAAGAATTAGTTAATTTAACACATGAATTTCTGTAGTACTGAAAGCACATGTGACACTGTGCTTTCATAGATAATAGCAACACATAGATAATAGCAACACAATAGATAAGCAACACATAAATGAATGCAGTTACACCAGGGATGTCCCAAAAGGTAACAGAACATCAATCAAAACCTGTCAAATATGCTTTTCCACAGGAAGAGACCAAGTTGCTCTCAAGTACAACTACTTCCACTTACACATTAAAAGCAGGAGGGTGAAAAGAGAAATACACAATTTAATAATAGGCGTTCTATATGCCATACCATTAATGACTTATTCATAGTTTATGCAGTAAACACAACCAGTTTGGTTTATGCAGGAAACACAACCAAAACCAGGTTTTTGGTATGTCATAAAAATGTAAAAAACTTAACTTACATCCTCATAAAATTAAACATAAGTATCAAAGAAAAATTGTATTTGATAGGAATTATCAAGCAAATGACTGTCACTACAGTCTGTAGGGATGCAGCCATTAGCTCAGAGCCATTCTTCTAAAAAGACAGCAACTTCTACAGCATTTTATAGACAAAAATCTCAAAAAGCCAAATACATGGCATGCTCCCCCCTCCTATAAAGAAAATTAATCTAATACATGTTCATATGCACCTACAGAGATATAGATATATTATGCACACACAAGTTTAAAACATTTTACCACAGCATAAATCAAAACTGAAATTCATACTTGAGGAGAAAGCCTTCATGGCAACTATCCCCAATGTCATCATCATTTAGCACTGTGTCACTTATCTGAAATGCAAGTAAATATAAACAAAGGTTAGACAAGAATCTGGAACACCTTCCAATTAATTGATTTTTGCTTTTAATGATAGGTGGTAACTGTTTGGGGACTATTTAAGCTAAGTTGTAAGACTGTCCCGAAAAGTGCAACCTTAAAAAGACCTTCTGACTTCAGCCAAAGCATTTTGAAAATTAGAAAGTCACTCCATTATTGAATGTTCTTCACCAGTCACAAGTCAGATTCTTCCTATTTTTTCGTCTATAACCTCATCCAGAATACTTTAAATTACTGCATGTGAGATCACTTTTACTTCTTCCATGAGAAGACTAAACCACACTGAAACAGGTATCAACATTAAAACCATTTACCTCCCCATTCATGTTGTTTTGCATCAAATAGCCTTTCCACTCCACTCTTAAAATCAGTATCATCCTACACAGTCAGTTTTGCTAAGTGCTGACCGTAAGGACCACCACTAGTACTGTTGTATTTACTGAACTAAAACAGTTATGTTAAACCATTCCCTACATCACTTAGGAGAACTTGATGTGAAACAACTGAAACGTACAAGAATTTATGACAACTGTGGGGTTTTGTCTGCCAAAGAGAGTACTGAACCAGAGTGCCAAAGCCCCTTTTATATTCAGAATGCAAAGAACACAAGAACTTACATCTATTTCTTCTGGAACACTGTGTGATTTCATAGATGAAAGGAGTTCCATTACAGGAATGACTTCTCCTGTCAGCATTGGAATGATGCTCTGGCCCTGCACAATAAACAAAATACTTGAAGTAAAAGCACATTGTGCGGTATTAGAAGTTACGACTAGCATGAACTTGCAATATTACATGCAAACAAGTTTAACTTCCTATTGTTTGGAAGTGTAGTAAGAGCTGATGATGCATAGACTTCTTGGGCTTTGCTCATCAATAATTATGAACAGGAAACATATATTTTGCTTCTCAACATCATGTCTGAAATGTATTTCCGGGGTCCTACGCTAATTTTCACCATCAGTTTGAGCAGCCTGGACAAGAAGTATTTGGAGTGAGATAATTTGATCATACCATATTATGTGCAATTACTGTTAAGCATTTTAGATCCAAGTCTGATGTTTCAACAGTGACAGGAAACTAAAACCAGGCATATTAGTTACTAACATACAAAATCGCTTATTTGATTTATCTATCACAAGGAACTGAAGCCACAATTTCATATTTACAGTTTCTTTTCACATTCTTATCCATGAGGTCTCCAAACACATTCCAACACAAGAGAGTCCATACATCTCTGTAACTCAAAAAGGCAACGAACTAGCAAAAAAACATCCTTGATAGGAGGCGAGCATGAATCTATGGAAGCTACTACCTTTCCAGAGCTTCAAGTTCAAGTAAATGACTTTTATTTTCTGAAAGGTAATATTCTTCACAGATTTCCACTTTACCCATAAAGTGATGAAATATATTTTCCTTCAAATTGTTCACAGCTTCCATCATCCTATCTTCAGAAACTTTGCCTCCTGTGCATGGCAGGTCATCAGCCAGTCCAAAGTATCTTCCTGGACCCCAAAAATAAGAAGCAGCACCAACTTCTACAGTCACCAGACGCAGTCACACAGTTTTGTGATGGTGTGCCATATGCATCAAGCAGACGTCCCTTACCTGATCCTCCATTCTCTCCGTGCCTTCCAAGACAATCTTCTGGAAATGTTCTTGCCTCTCCTGAGCAAGAGAAGCAGTTAAATATAAACGCTCTGGTATTTGTTTATATATGTATGCACACAACAGTCAAATGGTACAGTTTCTTCCCTGTGGAGTTATGCTTCTTAGATTCAAATTTCGATGTTCAAATCTTTTTTTCGTTTACAGAGTTGACATTAGCAGGAAGTGATGTCACTTTAAACAGCTCTGCCCCCCACCAAACCTCTCACATGCTTGCGCAGGGGTAGCAGGAAAGAGGGTGTGATGACAATGACAAAACACTAAGTTTCTTCATTACAGATCAAGAAAATGCCAAATGATCAGATTACGGTGCAGAATTCCACTTTATGTATGGATTTTTATTTTCAAATGGATAAAGTACAGACTGATGGTTCCCAATGCAGCAAGAGAAAAAATGAGATCTCCAGAATGAGAAAAAGAAATTGTTGGGAGAGCGTAGGAAAAACAGGACTTTTTTTTTTTTTTCCCATCTTGAGACACTGACAAGCCTTCAAAACATTGTTTTATAATCAAGTACAGGAAACATGAAACCTCAAAACACATGAAACACAATGTACAAGAGACTGGACAAAGTTCTCACGACAGACCCATCAGCAGTTAAGTAGCAAACTGCATTCAAAAATACAACTTACAATGGAATCAAGTTATTATTCACAAAGGGAATTTGGCATTTATCACTGGAACAATCAATACAATACACAAAAAATGGAAGCTGCTCCAAGAATTAATGATATCTTTTGCTAGATGCTGACAGGTTATTGCATTTTTATTGGTTACTCATTAGTTTCCTATGATTGAACTACTCAAAGTTGATCAAGTGGGAAAAGACTTTACATAACTTTTTGAGCAGATGAATAGGGAACAAGCTGCAGTAACTTCCCCTAAAACAGTAATAAAACTTCTCTAACCATCTAAAAGAGGCATCTACTAGAATGAGGCGGATTCCTTCAGGGCACCTCCATCCTTGAGTTCAGTGTCAGCGAAGTCATCCTTGAAAACGAAGATCCTTGGCTTTAAAAGAAGTAAGTCTTCATGAAGATAAGGCTGAACGAGGGGTGTAAGCCACTTCTTTTTAGAAATGTAACTGCTCAAAATAGACAAACATCTGGAACATAAAATTGAAGTGGATAAAAGGGGTTTCTAGCCCCATATAGACGACTTGCTTGGAGTTGCTTGTCTTTCTCTGTCAGTTTGAACACTATTCCAAGCTTCTCCTAGTCCTTGAGTTAAGAAGATTTCTTCTCTTCTGAAGTTCAGCTGGAACTGTTGTACAGCTCTACAGAGAACTGATGAGAGCTAATAACTAGAACCACTGGAAATTCTAGAACAGATACATAGCTCCCTTCAGATAGAGCTTCAACATTTTTTGTTCTGTTGTAGCCATAGCTGCTGAACTGCCTCAAAATGCAAACTACAAAATGAGCCTGTTTTAACTCAGTATTAACATTCTACAACTCATGCCTAAATTTTAAATTTTAATCTACATTTTCAAAGCAGGTTTCTCTCTTCTAGGTAAGGCTGCAGAACTGCAGATATATGCAGGGATGTTTGATCTTTCTCAGAAAAAAAAAAAAGAAAAAAGAAAAGAAAGACAATAAATGTCTATTTCAGAATGTCTCACTGTCTCAGCTAACCCAGTTGGCCTATGTGCTTCAAGAACATGTGAAAAAAGAATGAAGAACTTAATGACTCATTTCTGAGGAAACTAGTAGAAAACATTTTTTGTCATTCTCAATGCCACTTGCAGGCTATTTCTACTGTGGAAACATACTGGTATGGATCAATGTCCAAAAATAGAGAAGACATATTATAGTTAAGAACGGTGGACAATTCTTACTTGACCACTCACATTAAAAGTCCGTACAGAGGACACTAACTGACAGAGAAGCAATGTAATCAAGAATGTGAGATAGCATTCACTTACGTCAAAAGCACTAACATCCAGCAAGCTTGTAGAAGACTAGATTAAGAATGAAATATTTGTGTTTCTACTATATTGAAAATGAACTTTATGTCCTGTCCTTCCTCTGAAAAATAAACCCCAGAAGTATCAAGAACCAATGTGACAGAAACCACTGCCAGCCACCATCAAGCAATGCAGCAAGAATCAATGGAGTTTGTTCATACAGCAAAAAGGAAACGACACCACAAAAATTAGCATCAGCTTACTATTTCAGAAATCTTAATTAGTTCAGATAAGAGCCCTCAAAAAGGAAGTTTAAAGTATGTTGACAAGAGGGCTCAAAACAGAAGAGGAACAAAAATTTTAACAAACATGCATCACCATACGCATTACAGCTGACATGCAAATTACTGCTCTAAGACAACTTGTACTCCGTGAACACAACAGAGATTTTAATTTTGTTATTATAATGTTATTTATTTTAAACAAAAATACGTAACAATTTTCACTTAATATGGAAATATCCATAAGGTACCCAAAGGCAAGAATTGCAATTCTTCAGAAAAATTTAGTATGTTTTGCTTTTTGAATTTCAAAAGTAGAAATATTTGGACCAAAGCAGATGCATATTTGTAGTTCTGCCATTAGTTTTACACAACTTAACACCTACCAAACTGTTTGTTGATACCCTTTTATGAGAAATAAAACTGTAACAACAATGACAATACTAATTGCATCAGTTCTGTCTTCTGGACCTCAATAGTGAAAACAGTGATTTGAAACACAATAAATTTACAACTCTACCTAGTTTAAATACACCAATTAACACAGTTAAAAGCAACAATTTATATCAAATTCAGAGAGATGAAAAGCTGTGCAGGATACCCACTTCACCTAAATAGCCTGGTACCGGTTATATATTACCAGGATAAATCATATGCCTAAAAATCCCAGCCTTGTATTTGCTGACATATTGGCAACTTTTAACCTTCAAAAAGGTATACTTGTAGAGAGATCAGCCTCCTCTGAGTTTTTGTGTCTGGATTGCTACATAACAGGTGTCACAGAATCTTAATTCTTGCTTTTGCTCAAGACAACTTGGACAACTGTTTTTAGTAATGAACAATAAACCTACCTTATGCATCCATATTCTTCCTTTCCTTATAATATGTGTTAACCTATCCACGCACACCCTGTGAAGTGGTAGGTAGAAGCTAAGTTCACTTTGCGGAAGTATAATTGATAGTCCATATGTGCTTCTGTCTCCATTCCAGTTTCCATCAAAGATCAATGACACAATGATTACCCTTTTTTCTGCCAAGACGAAGAACTTCACATCTATTGCACCGCTTTCTGCATTCCGAAGTATTTCTCCATTCAGGGTGTGGTTAGCAAGAAAAGTTATTTCACCGTCACTGAGAAGCACCTGTTCTGTCTTTGGGGCCCAGATATGCCGCACTCGGGGGCCAAGAATATTGTCCCAGTAAGCAAAAGTGGCAGCTAATAAAGGTGACTCGCCATTCAGAGAGATCTCTGTCTTAGCAACTGCAGGAGATGGTGGTGGACAAAGAGCTGACATGCCTGATTCCTCTGTTGTCTATAACTGAAATGCTTACATTACCTAAAAAAAAGTTTTTATAGGAAAAAAAAATCAAAAACAAACAAAATTAGAGCAGCACTTGTTATTGTCTCATCTTCTTTTGTTTCCAAATAAGACTTCAAGAGACAACCTGACTTCTACACCTGAGACTTCATTGTAGGCTTCATTCAAGAAGGAAGTCTATATGCATACCTTCCACATAATGAAGTGGTATGCTTTACAGACATTAGTCAGTCGGACCTCAAACACCCTTTACTCACTAGACAAGTATGATGAGCCTGCACAACGTTCAACTTGTGTAGGAAAACTGACACGTGATAAATATATCCTTTACATCATGGTGACATGCAGGGTTTTGGCAATAGAAGGTGTTGGCTCAGCACTTTATAGTATGCATTGATGGAAAATTCTTCATATTAGAATCATAGAATCTTCTAAACTTGAAAGGGACTTTTAAGATTATCGAGTCCAACCATCAACCCAACATTGCCAAAACCACCACTAAACCATATCCCTAAGCACTGTGTCTACCTGTCTTTTAAATACCTCCATGGATGGTTATTCAACCACCTCTCTGGGCAGCCTGCTACAATGCTTGATCACCCTTTCAGTGAAGAAATTTTTCCTAATATCCAATCTAAACCTCCCTTGACTCAACTTGAGGCCATTTCCTCTTGTCCTATTACGTCTTGGGAGAAGGGACCGACCCCCACCTCTCTACACCCTCCTTTCAGGTAGTTGTAGAGAGCAATAAGGTCTCCCCTCAGCCTCCTTTTCTGCAGGCTAAACCACCACAGTTCCCTCTCATAAGACTGTTCTCTAGACCCATCACCAGTTTTCTTGCCCTTCTCTGGACACACTCCATAATCTCAATATCGTGTAGACACAAATTTTTAAACATTTTCCCTACCAGTTTCCAACAACTCCACAGCTTCCCCATTTTGATGAGCCTCCAGAACAGGAAGCTTCACGTTCCCTAGAAGTCATGCTAGAGTCACAGAAACACATTAAATTACTCAACCCAGGATAATAAACTATAAAGGCTGAAAAGCATTTTATCTTCACGAAACCCCACATGACCAGCACTCAGCTTTCCTTTCCTCTCTGCCTGCAGCACTCCACATGATAGCAGGGGGGAACCCCCACCAGTATCAAAGGAGCAGGAACCAACACCCATCTCACTGACATATTTCAAACTCGCCACACCGCTGGCACACTTCCGTTTCATGTACCCGAACTTTCCCCCCCACCCCCTCAGCCCTTAAGAGCGTCCACAGTAAGATCATCCAGGTGCATTTCGTCACAGCAGAGGGGTAAAGCACCTTCCTCTCAGCTACTGCCCAGGCTCCGCTAAACACCAGGCCGTCCCCTGCCCGCCGGTGACCAGCCCAGACGGCAACGGGGAAGCCGAGGCCGTCGGAGTCTCTATATGTGACTCCATGGTTTTCGGGGAAGACGAAAAGAGAGCGCCAGCCAGCCCTGCCTCACACGCTCACGGGCTGACGAGAGGCTCCCTCTCACCACAGCCCTTCAGAAAGCCCACCAACCCAGGCAGCCGCGGTACCCGGCGACCGCCCACAGGCTGAAGGCTGAACCGCCCGCGGGGCCAGCCTGGATCAGGCCCGTTCCGCCCCCTCCGGCTCTGGTCCGAACTTCGGGAAAGGACCCACCTCCCGGGAGAGGCGAGCAACGAGGCAGGCCCAGCTCCTTCCCGCCGTCAGCAGGAGGCGGGGGACGAGGAGGAGGACAGCCCCACCGACGGAAAGCGCAGCGCAGCCCCCCTCCCCGTCCACGGCCCCGCGCCCGCCTCACCTGCGCGCCAGCCCCCTTCCCGCCTGCCCACACCGCGGCCGGGCCTCAGCAGCGCTCCCGCGCAGGCGCCGCACCGCCCCCATCCGGGAGGACGCGGTGCCGGCGGGCGGTGTTCCCCGGGAGCTCGGCGGGAGGACAGCCTAGCTCCTCCAGCGTACGGCAGAACGCGGCAGTGGAAGCTGTGTTGGCTGATGACAGCGACAGCGGGGAGGCGGTGTTACCTCCCCGCCGGCGGAGAAAAAATGGCGGCCTACAGAGAGGCCCTGTGGCTGAACTGTGGTGGCTGCCCCCGCCGCGGCGCCGGGGAGAGCAGTGCCGGGTACCCTAGAGTAGCGCAGGCCTCTGTGGAGCGAACAGCCCCAGCCCAGGCGCGAAAACGAGGTGGAGCTTCTGAAGGGAAGGAAGGAAAAGGAAGGAAGGGGGAAAGGAAGGAAAGGGAAGGGAGGGAGGAAGGGAGGACGAACGGACGGACAGACAGACAGACAGACAGAAGAAGCCCCAGCTGCAGGTAGGTGGGGAAAGGGTGTTGTGCCACGTACATCATTATATGGAGGGGTTTCTAAGCTTAAAATAGGAACTTTAATAATGGCAGAATTAGGCTAGTATCCAAACATAACCTTGTGCAAAACAGTGAAGATGCTCTGGTTTAAGCTTCATTTAGTCTTACAGGTATGTGGTAAGCACCTGCTTCTTCTGCAGTCCAGTCTTGATGAAAATCACTATAGTTGCTTACATGTAAGAGGCATTTATTTATTTACAGCCTAAAAAGGGAAAAATAACCCCTCTGATGTAACAACACATCTCTAGTCCAGCAAGTTCACTCACTCGCACTGTACCCTGAGGAGTCGTGTCTTAGGCAGCTTGAACCGGCCCCTACAGGAGGTATTAACAGGGCACAACAGACCTGAAGTGTCATTTTTTTTGGGTCCTACCCTCCCAATTTAACCACAACAATCACCCTTCTCAAAATGCCTTTAATGTCAGGCAATCAAATAGCTCCACATTGACAAATGTAGTCTTCGGCCAGCTAAAATTTGCCTTTTAGATTACTTTTATTAATGATTTTTAAAGCAAACAGTGAAAGTAAAATGACTTACGTCTGTGTTTTGGACTAGTTTTAGCTTCTGAGAAGCAGAGCTCCAATAAAAGTAAATAGCTAAACAAAATTTATGTGATTTATAATTTGTAACAGTATACAAGAGCTTGGGGAAACGGTGGAATTAAACTCTAGTTTTAAAAGTTGCTGGTATTTAATTTGAATTTAAAGATTAGGCATCAATCTGGAATTGTCTCTTGTCTAAATTTATACAGTTTATAAAAAAAACAATGTTTGTGCATTTACATTCGAAGAGTGAAGATAAATGGATGTAAACTGCTTCTCATGTAGTTATAGTCACTAAGCTCTATGGTAAGAAAAGTGCATTGGTGTTAGATAAGTAGTGGTGTAGGAAAAGTGGGCTTCAGGGATCGGGCAAGTAGGGTTTATCTTTGTTTTGTTACTGGATTGTCATGTAGCCCTGCATAAGACACTTGGTATTGCTGCATCAATTTTCCCATTAGAAACTCCTTTCAGAGTTCTACATTTAAAAGCAAATCGCCATGTTATATGCAAAGAAATATTAGCATGAATTACAAATCCTTTCTTTTTTCTTGAAGTAATAAACCAGTCTGTAACAGAGTGAAATTTCTGCCTGTTGTAGCAATACTGATTGTTGTCTTTATTTTTTTTTCCTTCAGTTTTTCATACTTTCTTCAGGCAGAGGACACAGTAACAATCCCATTGCATACGATTTGAAGAGACTAACAATGTTTCTGCAGGTGCCTTTTGTGGGCACATCAGAGAAGTGGTGACAGGCTGCAGAGTAAGCTGATTTTTTTCCTCTCACAGAGAATACATCTGGCTATGAAACCTAATGCTGCACATCTGCAAAGATATTAATTAACGTGGAACACAGAGAAGATGAAAATGAGCTCAGGCTCTCAGCTCAAGCAAAAACACATTTCAGTTTTTTTATTTATGTTTTTGGTACGGCATCCTGAATCATCATTATGCCTGGTGTCATGCTTATGTATGTAGGCAAAAAGGGAAAGGGATGAAACAAAATCCAGTGAAATTCAGCTGCTCAGCCTGGTGGAGAAAGGCCATGGAAGCACAAGGTATTACTTAGCTACCCTGCTGCACTGAAACCATGCATGCACTCAGGCCAGTACAGGTTTGCACACTGCAGAAAACTAATCTTGAAGAAAGCTAATTTCACAGTAATAAAATTAATATTTTCTAGCCAGATCAGATTGCGCAAAATTAATACACAAGGTAAAAGAGAGCCAATGGGAGAGGTTAATTGGGGTCACAAGAAGCAGGAACGTGCTTGGTGGTGGTGCAGAAATCCTTGCTGGGATTACGCATTATGCACATATAAGCAATGGATTTAGCTCTAGAAAAAACAAAGCTTGCAATCCCCTATCCCCAGTTATTCATTCCTGCACTGGGACTTTCCACATTATCTGTGGTTGATGGCTTAAGGCTGTAGTTTCACATCTGTGTTAAAACCACTGAAGTATGCTCCCACTGTCACTGTCATGTTTTAGGAGTCTCTTGTTAGTAGTTCTAACTTGATCTTAGAAGCACTGGCTTTAGTAAGTGCTAATACCCATGCAAATTTGAGCTTGACCTGTGAATATAAATTATTTTCACACAACTTCTAGTATAGATGCTAGCCTGCATCCCACCAGTTGTTTGTATCTGAGTGGTGCTGTCCTAGGCTGCTGTTATTATCATGCTAATACTTCACAGATCACTAAATGCACAGATATGGCAATTTAGGGACCCATTAATTACTGTGACAGAAGGCAGCCTGCAATTCTAGAGCCACTCAGTGGAAGTTAACAATTTTCAAATGGAAGTTAAGGAACCAGAATTTGAGAGCGCTGAGGTATTTTATCCCAAGAGGTCTCCCATGGTTTTACTTTTTTTCCCTGATCCTGGTACACATGGAAAGGGTGATTTGTTCTTTTAAAGAGAAGTATTATATCTCTTCAAACCCACATGACAATAGTAAAATTACAACAAAAGATCTATGTAAATGGATGGTAGGAGGCAGAATATACATGGCTAAAGACCTTTCAGACAATAGCTGCTTTGGAGCTCAGGGAACACCGGGCTTCCTCTGACTGGACAGATGCCCCTAAGTTTTACACTTAGCAGTTCAGCTGAGTACAGGTTGGATAGACAAACTGTGGATTTAGGCAGTAAAGATAATTAACTCTTACTTGACTCCTGACATCCCACTGCCAGTTCCCCTTAAGCTGCCACAAATCTAAAAAGTATAAAATAAATTCAGTGTCTTTTAAAGATGCCTAGCATTGATTAGGAGTACTTACAAGAAAAAATTCCAAAGATGATACTGTTTTATTTATGATGGAACAGTGATCATGTGAGCTCCAAGGTTTTTGTTGAATCCAGAGTTGCTTTCCAAACACAGCAAAACAGGATCTGCTATAGTAAGCACCAGAGCAGTTTTTTATTGGCAAAATGGCAGGAATTCAGAGTCGACACCATATTGCTGCAGCATCAATTAGAAATAAATAAATTAAAAACTCAAGGAGAATCCACCACTGAGGTATACCCAGCTTTTTGTTTTGTTCTAACACCACTGAAGGAGAATACTGTTTCAATAAGATAATAAATGATGTTTGAGCAAACATACAGCAAACCATGCTGAGTTTAGCTGGAGTGTGGAGGTAGACATGTCACTTTCAATAAATAACAGATAATGTTCTGTGATTTGTATACCTCTCAGATGTACTTTGTAAAACCAGGTTTCTCATAGCAGTAAGAGTTAGCTTAGGGTGTTTTCCATGGTCCAGGTTGCTATGCTGGATGTATTTGTCCAACGTCTTTCTAAGACTCAAAGGCATTATTCAGGTGCAGTTACACAGCTGACTTAAGTCAAATCTAAATTCACACAGCTGTTGAAAGCAGCTGGTCTGGTCTAGTCTCTCTTCCCAGCCTCGGGTGAGTGGTCCTACTTTCCTTTTCCTGCTTGTATTACTGTTTGTGTGAGAACACAAGCTAGCTGTACAATAGATCAGGCTCATCTATCTGAAAATCAATTTCCTTTTTGTATGTAGGCAAGCAGGCAAATATAACTTTGGGAATAATGTACAGAAGCAAGCATATATCATTATGTCATATTAAGCGGTATAACAGTAAAACAAAATTGGTCGTAACCTGAGATCATGATTTAAAATAGGAGATGTATATGTTGGGAAATTTTCAAATCTGAAGGATGCTGGGAAAACTTCAACAGAAAGCTTTCTTCAATATATGTTAAAAAGGAAAAGGAAAAAACTTGATCTTAGAAGCACTGGCTTTAGTAAGTGCTAGTACCCATGCAAATTTGAGCTTGACCTGTGAATATAAACTATTTTCATACAACTTCTTGTATAGATACTAGACCGCATCCCACCAGTTGTTTTTATCTGAGTGGTGCTGTCCTAGGCTGCTGTTATTATCATGCTAATACTTCACAGATCACTAAATGCACAGACATGGCAGTTTAGGGACCAGGTTAAAAAGGAAAAAGACAGGAGAAACTGTAGCAGCACTTCTTGTTAGGACCATTACATAAACCACTTCTTCCTCAATTTCACTTCTTCTGTTGAGTTTTACTTCTGTTATTGGGGAAGACTCTGAGAAGTATTGATGAAAATCTATGGAAACATACTGTTTTTAAAAGCTGTAGATGGCCCCTGCAGTTTGCCATGGCCATGCTAGCTGATGGCAATCAAGACATCTTAAAGGAGTTTCAAGCAGAGGAAATCTGGTCCTTTCCTTCAAGGCTTATGAAAATGGCCCAGCTTATTAGGACAGGCAGGTTTGGGAAATTTTTAAAATCTGCTGCATGAGTGCATTAGCCTTTATCTGTTAATGGGCAGAAGAGTGTGAAGTCCTCTCATGGACCTTCCAGCTGCCGTGAAAGGCACTCTTTGGACAGCAAAACAGACTAGGTACCTGCCATCACCAAGCAGGCTGTGCTAGGGATTATATTCCCTTCACAGTTGGGTACATCTGAACAGGATTAGTTAGGATGTGTGATGTTTGATGGACACTTCAGTACCTTACTGTTTGTTCACATACTAGTACTTTAATTCATTGGAGAAGGGACATCAAGAAAGAAAGCAAAGACAATTCGTAATCCTTTTTCCTTTTTTTTTTTTTTTGAAGTTCAAAGATTTTCATACTAAAACTGAAACCAGAGACTTTAGTTTCTTCAAGGTTTGAACCTAAACCAACATATTTTGCAGTACCTTGCCCAGCTGTTTTCATAGATACACAGCATTTTCATGAGCCCTGACATAAAAACTTTTGAGACATGCTATTTCTGTACTTGAATGTCTTTCGTCTTCCACTTTTAACACAATATTAAAGTACACACTTTTAAAAAACACTGATTTTCTACCTCATTATTTCCAATGCCATTTCCTCTTGAAAAAAAGGTCACTGTTTTTAAAGGCATCTGCCTTACTGCTGTCAAAAGTGTTACCATACCACGCTGGATGTAGGTAGTGCTTATTGTTTTTGAAGGACGTATGTAACTTCTTATTAAAATTATCATCATGTTCTCTCATGGTATGCTAATCATAGAATCATAAAATCACAGAATGGTTCGGGTTGGAAGGGACCTTAAAGATCATCTAGTTCCAATGCCCCTGCCATGGGCAGGGACACCTCCCACTAGACCAGGCTGCTCAAAGCCCCATCCAGCCTGGCCTTGAACACTTCCAGGGATGGGGCATCCACAACTTCTCTGGGCAACCTGTTCCAGTGTCTCACCACCCTCACAGTAAAGAATTTCTTCCTAATATCTAATCTAAATCTCCCCTCTTTCAGTTTAAAACCATGACCCCTCATCCTTTCACTACACTCCCCAATGAAGAGTTCTTCCCCATCTTTCCTGTAGGCCCTCTTTAGGTACCGGAAGGCTGCTGTAACGTCTCCCCACAGCCTTCTCTTCTCCAGGGAGAATGTACACTCCTAAGTAGTATGGCAACATCCAGTTTCTATTTTAGCTTCGGAATGGGTCAGAGACTTTCTGCAGAGTCAGCAGAAGCTGGTTGGGAGGTGCGTAACAAGCCCAAGATGGGTAAAAATTTTTCTCATGTAGTATCTGAGGTCAGCGCTCACAGGATTGCGGTAAGATTTAAGCTTTTCCAGGGAAAAAGGTAGGGGCTTTCTGAAGTCAAGGCCTGTTTCAAGGGAAAGCAGCAGGGTTATTCTGATATCACCACTGTTTTGGTCCAGCCTTAACAGGTCTACATAGTGTCACCAAAGGGCATTGCTCCGTAAGACTTCATGTAAACTAAAGGTCGCTGGGGACAAGCAAGTTTCCAAGGTCAGACCCAAGCTCGAAAGCAGTCAGTAGGTTCCTTCTGTTGTCCAATTTGAGACCCAGTGCTAAAATGTGCTCAGAGGTCAGCCAAGGTCACAACTGCCACCAAAAGCAGACATCATAAGTCTTCCTGCTGAATTCTTCATATATGCAATTTTCTGTAGTCGGGCAGTTTGATTGAATCGCTGACTATTGCAATCTGCTTTTTAATGTTTTCCCAGTAAGAAGCCATTTGCTTTTCACTTGTTACCTTGGCTACATCTATATATTCTTAGTATCACAACACATTAAAGCAATGTACAAAGCTGGTGTGATAACTGTTGGTAGTGTGATACGTGCTTCACACAAGGCGACTGCACTCATGGAATAATGAACCCAAGGGTGCAGCTTCGCTCAAAACATAGCAAATAAGGCTGCAGCTAAGAGCAGGGATCCGATATATCACAATCTTAACAGATTTTTCACCAACCTGATAAGCCATGAAAATGTGGCTTAGGTTCCTTGTTTATCATTACAAAGAAGGATTACAGAGAGGAGCTATGGGGGGCTTGAGGATGCGGCAGAAGGCAGATGTCTACATAAAAGTTGTGGAAGCCTACTAACGCAGGTGGGTCTCATCCTCACTGCAAGAATAATTTTGATATTTCAGGTATTTCACAATCCTCTTTTAAGCATAGGTTGCTGGACTTGTTTTATAATGATTCACTGCTCTAGAACTGTAGAAATGTTCAAATCGCCATTGTCAAATCAGGACCAAAGTGCTGCGTCATATTTAGTGACATGAAATTAATTGGCAATCAATGAACTATGCAGTCAGGATCAGTGTCAGCAATATAACAGATAAACTGATACTAAATGCTTGCAAAATGCTTAACAGCCACTTACAAATTTTTATATGCCCATATAATCCCAAAAAGTTATAATGCCATCCATGTATGCTTCACCCCACCCAGTTAAGTGGGTGATTGGGTATGTATGTCACAAGCTGATGTCCCCTCTCCTGAGTACTGCTGTGTGTGACAGGGTTCTCCAGCTGTACCTGCACCTCTGCCACCCCTGCAATCCAGACCCACATGCCATGGAGGAAGACTCCGGCAAGATCCCGTAAGCACGTGCCAATGGGTGTTCCCTCCTCTGTGCCCTTCACGGTGATGGATGCAGGTGCCCGGTGGTGCCCTGCAGCAAGGCTGCTCTCTCCAGCCCAGCACCAGCAGCTCTCAGGGTGTTCCGGGCCTGCCCTGGCTCTTTCCCACTGCTGCAAACGCTTCTGCTGCTTTTATACTGCTTTTCAGGCTGGCTCCTTTTTTGACAAAGTCTCTCTTAATTGCCTGATTACTGTTTAATCAATCTGATAGTCATCTTCATCTTTAGCATTATCAGTGTTGGACAAATGCCCCCTGAGACAGTTTAGGGTATCCCATTCCCATTCACCATTACACTGATGTCCCCACCTGATCTGTTCTTATCTGGCTGTTTGAACAAGAAGTGGGGCCTCACAGGCATCCCAACAGTCACTCTCATACTCTGGCTATCAAAAATCTGAGCAGGGAATTAACCATAGAAAAATGGTTTTATGGCTGAAAGGAAAGGATGAGGAGCTGGAAGAGCCAAATTCTGTCCTGTCTGCTTGCATATTTGTAACTTGACGTACATTTAAATATAAGTGCACAAGGCATTATAAGAGTGAAAAATGCAGCATGGAACCTTAGAACCAGGACAGGCATATACTTTGGATAAAAACCACTGTAACCTTGATTTCCAGGTGGAAAACACTTCCACACATACTTACAGTGCTGATCACTCCTCCCTTCTAGGTGTGTGACATAGCATTCTGTATTAAACATCCAACATCTAATTTAGGATAGCTTTACTGTTACCCATACTACCTGGCAAAATGCAATTGTCTGTCACTGATTTAAGGGCTCCTAATTCTAGAGGAAAACAAACTGCAACCAGAACTTCCTGTTCAGAAGGGTTAGGGGGCAATTCCCACAAGCTAGATAATGCTTTTTTGGTCCTCTGATAGGGTTTTGAACATGTAGTCCTTCGGTTAAAATACTTGGAAAGGGTCTTAGTGACACTGGTGTGCTCTGTGCCTGAAATGGCACCAGCTGAAGGGTGATCACAATTTTATGGAGCTATGAATGTTGAGCTGGTCTACCGAGCTGGTCTACCAAGCTGTCAGGCTGTTTAGTTGGCTTCATTGTCTCACTGCCAGCTCATTTTAATCTCCACATTACAATTCTTTTGCCATTATGAAGGCGTTTAGAGGTGTTGAAAAATCTGATTTTTTCTTCTGACAAAAATATCGTGGTACCCAAAATCCATGTGGTGTTATAGCAGCATGCCTATCTCTCTGCTGCTTTTCCATCCATGTGTGACAGAAGACACCTCAGCTGGATTTTATGCAGAGCATTCTTGTGAACTCTGGGGTGCATAAACTTCTTTGTTCCTCCTCTTGAGCTTAACAAAATTACTACAGCTGTTTCCCTACAGTTCCAAGGCCAAAGAAATATATTCCACCACACTTGGCCAGACTAAAAGTGCATATCCAAGTCTTCCCTTCAATACGTAGCACCTACTCCAAGCAGAGGCCTTGGGAGTAATTTGCAAGCAGAAAATGGTGGTAGTTCTTTGTTGAGGAACAGCTGGATATTCAGCTAGACAGCAAGGCGGTGAAGAACTGGCACCTTTGGCATTCCCTGCTGTCTCTCTTGCTCTCATAGTTAGACACTTGATTATCTATCAACCCTGGCCTCCTATCGCCTTGCTACCATCACTGGCTGTAGTTCCAGCACAAATACTGCACGTGAAATTCCCAGAGCTGTATGTGACTCAGGAGCCAGTCCTAAGACAACTGGATTGGACAGTGAAGAAAAATGATGGTTTCTTAGGATCATGGAAGTTGCCAAGTCCCATATCTTTTCCATATGGGAAAGTACTTAAAATCCGGATACAGCTCAGCACTTTATCATCAGCTGGAAAGAGCCACATGTGAGTGTGTCTTTCAGCACAGGTAGGTGCAAGCCAAGTGCGTAACCACACGATGAAGTGGCTGCTGGCTGCATAGATTTTGGGACTGTTTAAGGTGACTAAGTTTCTTCAAGCAACCACACAGCTGGCTAGCAGTCATGTCAAATGCATGTAGCCAGCCCTCTGAGCTATGTGTAAAGAATTCTGGTTGCTATATCGTCGTGGTTTAGCCTCAGACGGCAACAAAGAACCACATGCCGCTCGCTCGGGCCTTCCCAATACAGGAAGAATCGTAAGAAAAGGCAAGACTCTTGGGTTGAGACAAAGGCAGTTTAACAGAACAGCAAAGGGAACAAGCAAACAACAACAATAACACGGACAGAGGAATATACAAACACGATTACGGAGCCCGCCGCTCCCCAACCGGACCAGGATGCCCAACCAGACCCAGGACGCCCAGAACAGCAACTTCCTGCCCCCTCCCCCGGCAGCTCAGGGTGGGCATGGCTCACATGGAATACCAGGAGAAATTAACCCTATCCCCGCCGGAACCAGGACATATGTGTTCTTACTTTAGAAATACTAATAGGATTTCATGATACTTCTTAAAATGATTACAGACACTTGCTCATCTCTTACAGTTAAGCCAAACACTGGCATGTTACACAGGCAAACCTTGAGTATCAGTGAGGTCTGTAGGAATAAATCTGTGTCGAAGGTGTTCTTATTTTGCTGTGACTTTTTGCTTTCTCTGCGTTTGGTTTTACTTCCACTGGGATCAGTGGCAAAAGTTTCCTTTAGATTTCCAGGAGAGGAAAACCTAGCCTTGAGGCAGTGCAGCTATCAATGACAGCTTTACCTTAGAACAACAATGTGGGTACAATTCAACACTGCCTCATAACGTGTATGATTATTTTCACCGGAGGAAAGATGTGGTAGCCTTCTTCACCTCCTTCATTTGATCCTGCTCTGAAGCGTTGCATACAAAGGTCGGTAACAGACTCACATTTCACATCTGTGTCATTCTGTCTTGACTTCAGTGTTTATTTTCTCTGTCCTTATCTTTCAGGCTTGATTATCTTGTTTGGTATGTTCAAATATTAGAGAGTCTTCCTGAGTGATACTGAAAAAATGTGTTGTGATTCATCAAATATTTGTTTTAGCAGTTGTTTGACTGGCTAAACTTGCAGCCATTTATGGTAGGTTTATGTCTTACAGAAGCTATTGTCTACATAACCTAGCAATGCATTTTTATTAGAAGTTTTATTTCTACGTCATTTCCATGTCTTAATGTCATGAGCATGACAGAGAAAACATAGTGTGTTTGGATACTGGGGTTTTAAGAATTGATGGTATTGGCACTGTTACTGTCCTTGGTAATTTCACACACATGCTCTCACACTCATTCCCAAAGTCACATTCCCTCAGTCTTCACTTCCTTCTCATTGGGGATATTGCAGCTGCTCCTGGAGAGTTGGGGAGAAAGTCTTGATTTAGTACTTTTCTGGTGCTTGCAGTTACTGATCTTGGGTGTCAGTGGCCAAGTCCCCAAGCATCCCTGGGCTTTTTTTAGGTGCATTTCTAAGGAACTTCCCCCCTTTCCAAGGACTTCTCCAATTTTACAAATCTGCTTTTCTCCATCTAAATATTATGTATGTAGAAACACGTGACCCACATCTTAACTGAGGGTTTTGCCTCATGTTATGGCGCGTGTCTTTTTATTCATTGAAGGATTTGGTGTATGTCACTTCTGTTTAGCCCAGGTGTTACGACTTTTTACAGCAAGTCCATACAGGTTGTATCTAGCAAATAGTGGACCTCTGCTTGAGAATTCAGATGCTTAGTTTTTGACATTCACCTCCCTCACCACTACAGATTATCTCCTGCCTGTTGATGTTAACAATCTAAGTTATTTCTTGTCCACTACATTTACTTGTATTAACATTTAAAAGAACACAGACTATACTGTGGTCTGCTTTCAATTTTTCTTGTCTTGTCACTTATCCTTACTTTCTTATCCATTTTTCTTGTAACATGCTATTAATTTTCCATTTGGGATTAAAATCCTGTCAGGTATTTTAAAGCTACTCTGCTGTGTGGCTTGATGCAAGGTGGATAGCCTAATATGGCCTCATGTGTCATTGCCTCATTGCAAAAAGCAGTTGTGCTTTTAGATGATACTCAAAATAATCAGCAGTTTCAGACAAAGTTCTGAATTTCTAAGTTACAGCAGTAAGGTACTGTTGCGTGAAAGGGGCCAAGTGGTTTTGGCAGAAGATAACCCCCCTTGCGTTCTAACACTCGTCACCGAGGTGGGAGGCTAGGTGCGGCTAGGTTTAAACTCTGAGTGATGCCCAATTCAGCACTATCAGTCCAATCGCGTTTAATATGTATATTAAACTGTTACGATTTGGGTACACTAATAGTGGACTGCACCTTCAGTCTAGTCGTGCTCCTGAACGAGCACGGCCTCTCTTGAGTCTTTGGTCGCGTTCAGTGAGAAACCAAAACGACTAGCTACTTAAACAGTGCGGTTTATTTAAACAGATATATGGGTTCTTAGGATTGCCGGTGATAAATACACTGTCTGCAAAGCACGTGCAAATAAAAGTACTGTTAAATATACAAAACGTGCGACATAGTTATAAACAATACAGCCTGGCTATAAACGTAGGAAAAAGATTCTCTAGAGAGATTTCTAAGTTTCTCAAGGAAGCATTCGGCATAGTCTAAGTCTTATCCAAAGGCGCCCCTATAGGGGGGAAGAAAGGCTCAGCCCGTCGACTGGTCCCAGAACTCAAAGGCAGTCAGTGATGGAGTCCTCCTTGACTTGTTCACGATGGTGTCTTCCCTGATATCCCCCCTTTCTTGGGCTATTTTTATACTATATTTTACCTTCAAGGTGGAGTTTGAGTGACTTTAGTCATAAATACTTTTATCATGATTGGTGTAAAATTCTCTCGCTTCATATTTAAAGGTACAGTTTACGAGAAATTCAGGACATAGACTCAAGGAGGAGTGGCTGCACCTTGGAGGTGGGTAGGCTTCGGGATGGAGGTGTGTTTTGGTATTATAATGACATTATAATGAGCAAAGGTCGCACAAAGGACAGCATTTCATCAAAATTTGACAAATGTTGGCTCAGGGTAGCAAATAGGCAGCTTATCGGTTCCATAGTACCATCTTGTTCCCATATCTGCTATATGTCACAGGGCAAGGCCATGGAAGATCAGATTCCGTTCCGTCCCCCATGTAGCTTCGCAAGCAATATTGTACAGGGAATCGCAGATGTTGAATTCTTCACATACCAGCTGCAGCTGTATTCTACCTTAGAAGCCGATTGATTTTATGCCTTTCCTTAATGTGTGAACAATGCTGTATTTTTGGCTATTTTAGTAATTATTCCACAAGTAACACATCCAGTATAACAAATGCTTATATTTAGGAAATATAACAAAATATTCAGATAGATAGATAGATATGCGAACAGCATATAGTATTCTGTTTCCTCTTCACAAGCATAGAGAAACACGACTCAAAACCAGGGTCTCTCTTCATTCTTTCTGCTTTGTCAGGACAGTGGAACTTCAGAGGAAGTTTTGCCTGAGTGAGTAGCATGGATTAATATCTAAAAATAGTAGTGCAGCCAGGAAGCAATAAAATAGGTGGCTTAAAATTATTGACCTAATAGACACTTTGTGACAAGAATTTATCATTTCTGCAACACCTAACTTCACAGGAAGTTGTCCAATATGTCTCTGAAATTTGCAAGCCAAGTGTACACTATCACTGATGAGGTTAATAATTGTTTTCTTTCCAAAATGCAGGGCAAAGTAGCTGGTATCCTGGGCAGAAATGAGTAATAGAAATATGAGATATTAGAGCATGGGAAATTAAAGTTCAGGTGCTGATGAATAAACTCATTCCAGAAAAGTAATGCATGAATATGGAGTCATTTTTATTGTCATAATAACACCTAAGAATACTAAAAGAAGCATTGAAGTTGATGAGGTAAAGACGACGACACATTTTTTTCCCCACTACTGGTTCATTTTTTTTCAGGATTTATTAATGGCAAGGGCAGTAAACTAATGTTGGAAGCAAGGACTAAAAGTCCGTCATTTTCATTTTTTATTCAAAATCAGTCAGCATGTAAGATCAGAAATCCTGCTTTTCAAAAAAGAAAAAAAATTAGAGCCCTTGAAAGTTATTTTCCTGTTCACAGACAAATGTAAGTAATCCATCAGTCGTCACGGCCACTGAAGCAAGACAGGAGAATTGCCCTGTGTTTTTTGCCCTGTTCTAATAATGCACTTTATGAAAACCTTAACACTCTGCAAGGCTAAATCTGCAATCCTCATGCTAGCCAAATGCTTGTGAGAGACACCTTTTCATACGCTTACTGTTTTCTATCAGGAAATGTAAGAGAAGTGGCAAGGAACAAACTCATCTCTTATTAAAATAAATATTTGAGATCAGAATCTGTAGCAGAAGTTAACAGTCTTTGCAAATAACATGCCTCTCACTAATGATTTCAAAGCAGCTGTGCTGCTAAGAGATAGGTAAGGGCGACGGGTAACAGCTCTTTATGGCAGTTAGTTCCTGACACTCAAGGGCTTCTTTCAAGGCTTAGGGAATTTGAGTGCACTCTCTCTTGTGCTGCAGTGCAGCTGAAGAAGCAGGGAACAGTATGTTTTGACCTGTTGGTTGCAGCATGCTTTTCACCTAGGGAAGAACAAAACCCCATGCGTTTGGATTTTTTTGCTAGCAAGCCCCAGGGCACTTCCAGGACTCACACCTTTCCTAGCCGCTCAAATTCCCTTGCAATAAGCAGACACTTCTCAATTGTAGTGCCTTTTTTGAACACACAGAAGTCAAGATACTTATGTGGTCAAAGGTATGTTCTGTAGCATTCCCACTACCAGTTGTTTGTGTTTGTAATTACTGTGCAGACGCCACGGGAGCTTATACGCAGCAAAACAGTCAACAGCAGAGAATCAGCATCTCTGCCACAGGAGTTCATGTGTGAGCCAAATGCTTGGCACACTCTGATGTCATTACATAAAGTGCACTTGCACTTTAGCAGCTCTTACATGCTTGAAATGTCTATGGCAGGGAGGTCATTTAGAAGGAACACAGTAGTTTCATTTGATATCCCCTTTACAGTGCGGGAGGCCAGTGCCAGGCTCTCTGAACAAGGGTCACTGTAATCTGATGTGCAGAGAAGGTTTCCAGTCTCTGGTAGAGTCCCACTGACCTTCAGGGCTCTCAGCAAAAAGGCCAGGAGTGTTTCATTTACTCTTATCCTTTGGTACTGCCTGCAAAATGGTTTTGGTGGCCTAGCATGATTTTCCAGTGGCTAGGTGACAAACACCATCATCCACGGCCACTGGACAAACACTACTGACAACCTAAAGTGACCAAATTCTGAGATGACATTTCAAACAATGTTGAGACGTGCTTATTTGTAAACCTTTTCTGAAGATAAAAGCTTCGTTTCCAAAGCATCTTTCAGAATATATATTCAAAACAGAGACCAAAAAAGCCTCCACTATATTACTTGACTCATGCATATCAGACAGGGAATAGGCAGCGTTATTTTAGTTCATTCAAAAATCCAGCATTTCTGCAACATAACAACATTTAGAAAGTGGTTGAATAAAGTGAGGTAGGTCCCTCTTGGCCTGTTTCCAGCGTATTACAGCTGCAGTCTGTTAACAGCATCTTTGGGGATGGTACAAACTCACCAGTTCTTTGATTGCCACTTGTAACTTCAGATGTAATTCAGTTTTGTGTGCTATAGATCTGAAGATTGCTGTATTTGATCTCTCGTGGCGAGGGGTGTATATCTGATAATTAGCATACCTGACCATCCTGACTCTGACGACCCTTGGTCTATAAGTTCTACAGTTGTATTAATGGTATTTTCATGTAAAGGATGAATCCAATCTTGATATGCATATCTGAGAAATCTATCTTGTAGAAACAGGACATATGTAAAAGCCAATTAAGTTATTTTCTTGACAGAAGAAACAATATAAAATTGTAAACAATGCCAAAGGTGCAGAACACGAATGAGTAAGACAGGAAGCCACACCATGTTGTTATCTACATTTTGTAATTGTTGTGCTCTCTCAAAGATTGTGGAGGAGGTCAGCCACACGAAGCTTAATGTCATCCTGCAATGATTAATTACGGTCATGTCTAATCTCAGTCAAGAGCCGGTAATGAGCCACTTGCATTTTCCCATTCAAATATTTCTGTTGAGCATTTTGTCAGCGTGCAAATGATGTTAAATATTATGCTCAACAGATGAAGACACTTTACTCTGCAAAAGCAGCACCCTTAGTCACCCAGGTGGGAGGAAGAAGTTTTAGGTGACGTCAAGGAGTTCAAAAAGTTGCATAAACAGACAGAGTAGAGGTCTTGTAGTCCAATCACAGAACATTTCCATGCCCCAAGAAACTAATAGAGCTGGCTGTGAGCAGGAACCTCTTCCATCAGGAGGTTTTCTCTAATGCATGCAGCCTGAAACATAAGGAATCTAAGGATGATCATGACGCAAACACATTCAATATCCACTCTAACAGCCCACCGCCCCAGCTCCACTTGCTTACTTAATTAGGAACATTTGTAATGATGCTGTGTTAGAAGTTACCATGCTACTTTGTCTTTCATTTTAAACTGTCTTGTTTTAAGGGTGATTTTAAATGAGCTTTATAACAAGTGAAACATCTCTTATATATGGGAGTGATGCGGTAAATCTGTAAACTGAAAGAATGAGCCATTTTAGCAATGCGTATAAGCACCAGAAAACATAGTAGAAAACAGAGCCGGCTGGTTTGGGACCTATTGTCCCTGGGATCAGGGAAAGAAGTCCCTCGCAGGAACCCAGTTGGCTACCCTGGCATATTATGAGATATGGAAGAGCTTATGTGAATCCTCAGGGATTTAAATGAGTTACTGTTATTGGCCATGCCTTCTCTTGTAAGGTACATTGCACAGGATTGTAGGAAAGAGTGGAGGAAGCTTTAACTCCCTAACTCCCACTGGTACTGAGCACCAGGCAAAATGTCATGTGTCTCACAAGGTCATGAGCTTTAGATGCACAAACACCTACAAAGTCTCTCAGAAATTATGACTAATGCATGCTCAGAGAAGTTAAGTGTGTTTCTAATGGCATTACATATACTAATATGTATTTTAGGAGTTGAAAATTGTCTGTGTTATCAGTGGAGTCTGAAGTCAGATAACCAAGGCGCTTTAGTCAGAGCAAGGGAGCAGTGTAATCGGCTTATAAACTCAAACGAGCTCTCTTTTGCCTGGTATTGTGTAACTGGTTCTAATCTCTACTTCACAGAAACTTAATTTGGGGATCCTTTATAACGTTCCTCTATTTCAGGCTACAAAGTCACAGGAGTACTTTTAACTGAATGTTGAGTGCATTATTAAATATTTTACGATATTACCAACTTCCTAATACCTAGTGGAGTATAATTTTAATTTTTATATTTTTTAAAATGAAAATGACAAAAAATACCAATTGCATGCAGTGTTAGAGGCATGTTTGAGGAATGTTTCACATAAACAAAAAGATTTTAAGCGCAGCATTCAGTCAGAGAAGGCTTTCGGTTACAGCATCAGCTGCAGAAATATGATAACAATGGCATCTGATGCAGACTAGCAAGGTTATATCCTTCTGCTATCAAATTGAAGAAGATGTAGCATCTAACTAAAGAATATGCAAATCAAATGCTTTAGGCAAATGGCCAGCACTGCTGATGAAACACAAGGCTGCTGTAATCAGTCACTACTATTTCCGTTTGAAGTTTGTGAACAGAAGTTAAAAGAAAAAAGTCTTCAGACAAATCACAGTGGAATGGGAAAAGGAGGTAAAATTCTAGTTATGTCTTTGTAAAGTGAAGGACAGCAAAATGCACTCATGTCCTGTGAAACTATAGGGTTGCTAAAGTGTGTTTTTGCAAAATTAGAGATGATTAAAAATGATGTAGAGCATGTGTTGACAGCAGCAGGAGATTCCATACTAGATACCGAGGCGGAGACACCTTAAAAATGACACAGACAGACAGAAGATTAGCCGCTAAAGTTTTCAGCAGGTACGTTTTGCTAGCCAGTATTTGAGAGGTGATCAAGTTGCAGACCATTGGCTTTCCTGGGTGGGACCAGTATCTCAACTGGGTCTGATGGACTGCCGTGAAGGTTAGCTGACTTACACCAGGGAAGGATGTGTCCTACAAACTTTCAGCAGTCACATTACACCTCAAAGTTATGTATTTACTTATCTGCCGTAGTTGCAGCACAAGCTTCAATCAGCTTGGCACTTTCTGGCCATTAAGATGCTCGCACTGCTATACGAATTGCCTCTATTTAACTCTTTTCACTGAGAAAGAGGCACATGCCCTGGTAGGATTCAGACACAGTACTCTTGTAGCAAGGATGAGTTAAGCTTTGTAATCAATGACCCTGGCACTTGTAAAAGACAATTGTTCACATTTTTACTTTGTGATCATTAAAGCTAAAAAGAGGGTAATCTTGCCACTAAATATATGTTTACATATAGAGAATTAAAGATTATTATGATTGGAGTTTTTATCAGACTGATAAAGCAGGCCAATTTTAAACTCAAAAGCCTTTATTAAATTCATCCATTAACAAGTCATTTTGTGCTAATTGTTAGTACTTACACAATATTAATCGTCTTCACTACAGATGTAAAACTGTTAGTCCTTAGCATGGATACCCTAAATCACCTCTGTGTATGTGGTACCACAAAGCTGATGCCAGGAAGCCGGGACCGATGTCTGAGTCCTTGGTGGCCTTGGTGATGGAGATGTGGGCAATCAGGCTTGAGAGCTCTTCAACAAAGGAAGTCTGATCATATGTGGGCCTGTCCTCTTCCTTCTCTGTCTTCCTTCTCCCTGCCTGATGTTTATACACTCTTTGCCCCAGTCCTGAAAGAGTCCTCTCATCTGCTGCTCCTCCTGCTTACCTTGGGTCTGGTTTTGTCAGTCATCCTTCATTTGTAGGCAGCAGGATGTCCTGCCTGATGCAGCCTTTTGTATTTATCTTGTCCTTTGGCAACTGTTGCTTAGTTGGATGCTTCCTGTGTGCAGCTATGTTTGTTTCCCCTGTTGGTGGTCACATTGCTCACACACGTATGTAAAATACTTATGCATTTTGTATGGCTATGCTAGCACAATGGCACAAAATACTTACATGGTTACACTTTTCAGCATGCTCATGCCAGTCTCTGCAGGAGGTAGCAGGGATTAAAAGCAATGCTCTTGAAACAGTACTCTGGAACCCAGTGGTTCTTCTTGCCTGCCTTGAGAGCAGATCCAGGTTTTGTTCGTGTTGAAAAGGAGTTTTGTTGAAGCAAGGTGGGGAGGGGGGCTAAAAATCATAGAATCATAGAATGTGTTGGGTTGGAAGGGACATTTAAAGGTCTTCTAGTCCAACCCCCCTGCAGTGAGCAGGGACACCTTTAACCAGATCAGGTTGCTCAGAGGCTCATCAAGCCTGGCCTTGAATGTCTCCAGGGATGGGGCCTCCAAAACCTCTCTGGGTAACCTGGGCCAGTGTCTCGCCACCCTCGTTGTAAAGAACTTCTTCCTAATGTTTAATCTAAACCTACCCTGCTCTAGTTCAAAACCATTGCCCCTCATCCTATTGCTACATGCCCTTGCAAACAGCCCCTCCCCCTATAGGGCCCCTTGTAGGCCCCCTTCAGGTACTGGAAGGCCGCTACAAGGTCTCCCCGGAGCCTTCTCTTCTCCAGGCTGAACAACCCCAACTCTCTCAGCCTGTCTTCAGAGGAGAGGTGCTCCAGCCCTCACATCATCCTCATGGCCCTCCTCTGGACTCACTCCAACAGGTCTTTCTTATGTTGGGTGCCCCAGAGCTGGATGCAATACTCCAGGTGGGGTCTCACAAGAGTCGAGTAGAGGGGCAGAATCACCTCCCTTGAACTGCTGGCCACGCTTCTTTTGATGCAGCCCATAATGTGGTTGGCTTTCTGGGCTGTGAGTGCACATTGCTGTCTCATGTTGAGCTTTTCATCTACCAGTTGAGCTTTTCATCTACCAGTACCCCCGAATCCTTTTCCACAGGGCTGCTCTCTATCACATCATCCGCCAGCCTGTATTGATAACAAGGATTGTCCCGACCCAAAAAATATGGCATGGGTCTCATATGTTCAGCCCTTGGTGTGACTGATGTACTTAAGGAAGACAGACATCTGGAAGAGGATGCAAAAGCTATACACATGTGCAAAAGAGTGCCACGTATGTCTCATCCGAGTTCAGACCAATGCTCTCCAAAGCAGTTAAGAGAATGAAAGGGGAGGAGGGGTGGGGGTGGGAAGAAATGTGGATGAAATTTTCTATTTTTTAAAAGGTATTGGGATTTATTGCAACTCAGTCATGCTTAGATACTCTTTTGAAATCCTATTTTGTGTGGACAAAAGGCCAGCTGAGATCGTACTGCTATTATGCAATTGCATCAGTTGTGTGCTTAATTTAGGTGAGATCTGGATACATGGCTTATTTCTTTGTGTATATTTAGACCAAAGGCATGGCACTGAATACTGGTACCATTCAGTATCATTCCTATACTGCAGACTATTTTTGATGCAGACTTGTATTTAGCTATGAAAGGCACATCTCTTCCTTTCAGAAAGCTCCGAAGGAGAACTCGGTACTTGTACATCTGGAAACTTCCAGTTATGGAGACTGTGATTCAGAGTTCAAATGACTCTCAATGACTTGGGCTTTAATTTTAGCTAGTTCTAAAAAATGAATGTTACTCTTCTGATGCCAGTTGAAAGAACTTTAAATGATAAGCCCTCCTGAGTATCTAATTGGGCATAAACACTCTGTATTAGGAACATCTGAAACTAAACATCACCTTAAATGAAATATATAACTTTAATCTTCTTAAGTCTTAATATAATAGAGAAAAAACACATGGACGCTTTCCAGAGGGATGTAACTGAAGGCAGGATCACAGCATGATGCAGAGAAATAACCGTTTCCTCAGGATGGCAGTAAAAAAAATATATTTTTTTTTCTCAAAGACTAAACAAAGGTATTCTTAATAGATCTGACTAGAGGTATAGAAAGAATACAGGAGCTGCTAGTATTATCCATCTCACAGGTGTTGTAAGAGAAAGATATGAGTGTTATGTATATTTCTGTGAAAATTCCCTAGAGAAAACAATAATGAAGGGAAACAATATCCTCTCTGCTATGTCAGCAACGAAAATTAAAACAGATGCCAAAGCATGTCATTAAGGGAGACATTTTCCAAGATAACAGTAGTTCAGTCCCCAAGTTACAGCGAAAGTCTCCCTTTCAAAGGCTCTTGCAGTTGTTGCAATTACTCTCGTCCACCCCTTACTCAAAGGGGAGAAAAAGGTCTGTAGGACAAGTCCCTTAGTAGTTGCATAGAAAAACAGATGGGGATAAAACAGAGCATTTCTGAGCCACAGCTTTTAAAAAGCTGAATTTTGGTGTCATAAACTAATACCTAATTTACTCAGGATCATGTTACTTGTTGTCTGATCTACAAAATACTCACCATCAGTAGTGAAACATGTACGGTCCTCACGATACCGTCAGTTGGAGGCTTCAGGATGGAGCAGGCAATAATAACCCATGTGGAACGGACAGGGTTTGGTCAGCGAGAGCAGTGCCTGGCACCCACATCGTCATTGCCCAGGGGACTACCCCACTCAATTTATAGGCACCCAAGTCATCCAGACAGTCTGTCTCTGAGTGGTCAACATTGGAGTGCTACTTCTAGCCACAGTTCAGGTGAATTCAAAGCATTTCCTTCCTTATTTATAATTTTTATTCCTTAACTGCTTGCACATACAGGCTGTGAATTAGGAGCTCCTTCAGTTATTTGCTCGCTAACACATTTACCTTGTCCTTGAATTTGGTGAGTATGTGCCTAGCTGTAAATGGCAGCAACCCAGTCAAGAAAACCAGAGGAGAAACAACATCCCAAGATTCACTTCTGTATTTTTCATCCTACCAGGTGCATAATATCCACTCTGCTTCCACAGGTATCCCACATATGTGTTTTGTTTGTATGTTGTTTTTTCTTTTCTTTTGCTTTCCTGCAGGCCTTTTAAACATCTGACTTCTTTCTGGTTAAGACCTTTATTTGTATTGATTATTGAAAGGTTGGACAATATGTGTGCCAAATCCCCCTGTGTAAGACAGGCCAATGACAGGTGAACTCCAAGTAGACTTGTCAGAGTCCTGCCAGAGCAATGCCCATAATACTCTATGGATATCAGGATGTCACAGTGTTATGAGTGCAGTGAGGATGTGCCGAGATCCAGGTATACATACACACATAGAGTAGAACACATAGGGCACACACTTACCTCCAAGTAAAGTTTTTTCCCATATGGTTATAGGGTAAATATGGGTATGGTGATATCATATAGGAAGAAAACATACTTACAACGAAAAAAAAAAGGGTAGAATGTCATCCTCACTGAAGGAAGGGGTTTTGTCAAGGTAAAGATTGTAAGAGGATTAAACCCATATTCAGAATTATATCAAGGTTATCAAGATGGGAAAAAACCCCAAGCAGCTAAGAAATGTCTGTGTCATCATAAATTCTTGAAAATACAGTTAGGTGAGGAAAGCAAGGATTTTGGAATAACTACGAGGAATCGTGGTTGCAACTTAAGTGTTTGTAGGTTTCTTTAAGAAAAAAGTCTAACTCAAGTCCTACTTTATTCATATTTCTGCATTTTCTTTTTGGTTTCCTTACTCATGTATGGCCTTCCTGTACTTGCAACATCCATCAAATTGTGCAAGATACAGTAAGAGGATGTAATGGAACTGCAATCACTGAAAAGAAAAGCTTAGAAAAAAAATAATGCTGGCAGCCTTTCTTTCAAAATCAATGAGATCAGAGAACTGAGAAAAATTACTGCAGCAAAAAATGATGATTTCTACAGTGAATCTGTCCCTTATCTCTCTCACAATGGATCCACGTTGAACGGTCTTAAAAAATTAAATCATGTATGCCAAAATGAACACAGGAGCGAAGGGGTAATGGTGAAGGGGCTGTATTCATTTTAAAAAAAGGCTATTCGGTGGAAGGATTTGAATGAAACTAGTGTTGCATGAAAAGGGGCCAAGTGGTTTTGGCAGAAGATAACCCCCCTTGCGTTCTAACGCTCCTCACCGAGGTGGGAGGCTAGGTGCGGCTAGGTTTAAATTCTGAGTGATGCCCAATTCAGTACTATCAGTCCAATAGCGTTTAATATGTATTAAACTGTTACGATTTGGGTACACTAATAGTGGACTGCACCTTCTGTCTAGTTGTGCTCATGAACGAGCACGGCCTCTCTCGAGTCTTTGGTCGCGTTCAGTGAGAAACCAAAATGACTAGCTACTTAAACAGTGCGGTTTATTTAAGCAACAGGTATACAGGTTCTTAGGATTGCCGGTGATAAATACACTGTCTGCAAAGCACGTGCAAATATAGATATTGTTAAGTATACAAACGCGCGACAAAATTATAAACGATACAGCCTGGCTATAAATGTAGGGTAGAGATTCTCTAGAGAAATTTCTAAGTCCCCGAGAAAGCACTCGATGTAATCAAAGTCTTACCCAAAGGTGTCCCTATGGGGGGGAAGAAAGGCTCAGCCTGTCGACTGATCCCGGAAATCAGCGGTGGAATTCTTCGCGATGGTGTCTTCCCTGGCATCCCCTCTCTCTCGGGCTATTTTTATGCTATTTTTTTATCTTCAAAGTGTAGTTTAAGTGACTTTAGTCATACGTACTTTTATTATGATTAATGTATTCAAGGAGGAGTGTTCACACCTCGGGGCGGATAGCCTCCGGGATGGACGTGAGTTTTGGTACATTGTGGTGAGCAAAGTTCACACAAAGGACAGCATTTCATCAACATTTGACGAAATGTTGGCTTGGGTAGTGTGTAGGCCACTTATCAGTTCCGTAGTACCATCTCGTCCCCATATCTGCTATTCGTCACAAGGGAAGGCCACGGAACAAGCACGTTCCGTTCCATCCCTCGTGTAGTTTCGTAAGCAACCTTGTACAGGGAACTGCAGATGTTGCATTCTCCAGGTGCCAGCTGCGGCTGTATTCTATCTCAGAAGCCTCTTGATTTTATGACTTTCCTTAATGTGTGAACAATGCTGTACTTTTGTATTCTTGGCCAATTTAGTAATTATTCCACAACTAGTAATTTGGCCTTGCACTTTTCCTTTTGACACAACTTAAAGTTTCAGTACTGCGTTGAAGCGGCAACGTGCAATTTTTTTTCTTATACCTTCCATTTTACAGAGAAGGAAGAAAAATTTGTGGTATAGCCAACCCTGCCCTTTTGTGCAGCCTGTCTTCTGTGTTAGATGCTTGCCCTTTTTTTCAGCAATGTTTTTGAACCATAACAACAAATAGCAGCAATTTTTTTTTTTTTTAATGAAAGCTGTTTAATACTTCTCCCCTCGTCTCCGCCATGGTGCCTCTCCTTCCATTGTGGTAAGCATGGTGCTGTATTTCAGAGGCCTGGGTAGGCTGTGGTGGTGGAGAAAACAAGTCAGCAAAGGAGCTAATTGCTGATTGAGAAGCGGGGGAGAGCGCACAAATGACAGCTGCTCCACCTGCCTGCGTCTTCAGAGCCGGGAAGGGATGGGGCTACTCCTGCTTCCCAGAAAAGTGATCCTACTTCAGGCGCCCCATTAGTACTGAGTGAGCTCTAAGTGCAGCCACTCTGGGAGCTTGGAGAGTCCTCTACAGAGTCATTTCACAATACTGATGGGCCTTTTCACATCCTCTTTCTCCTTATTTGATTTAGTCCAATGGTTTCAAATGATGCCATTGGAGGTGAACTGCTCCAAGTAAGAATCAGCTACAAGGGCTTCAAGCTTACAGACTCTCAATGCCTTGGGGTTTAAGGATACACTAAACCTACCTTTTTACACATAGAGGACCCATTATATACCCCTCTTAAAAGGCATTCTTGTCAAGGAACATGTACCAATCCTTAAAGCTGCTTTTTCCTGAAGGTTTATGTTAGGTTTGCTTCTTAACACAATAATGAGGACTTAGGTTGGCAATACATCTATTCACATCCAAGTTTTTTTTTTTTAACCCAATGTCCTACACCTCATCTATCTGTGAAGAAGGTGTCATTTCATTAAAAAAGTGCTCAGCCATGGCTATAGGGCTATGCAACCAGACAGGCAAGCGTCTCCAACCTGAGTTTTTGTTTTTGCGAAGGTCATGAGTACCCTTCTTTCACTAGCCATCACAGCCTAGACCTAAAGTTACAGAGGAGTGAAAATGGCTGTAAGTCCACTGTCACGCACTTCACCTGTATACTAAAACTGAGCATAACCCGTATTCTTAATGTCACTAAACATCAACCAGCAATAGGTGTGGATGCCTGTGCCTGGAGGCTGCACGCCCCAGTCAGGGCCGGGGGCTCCCCTTTCCATCAGAGCCACTGCCTGGCAGCATCTTGGCAGTCTTTTCAATACCTGAAATGCATTTACAAAGACTAAATTCATGCTCCACTTGCAAGGTTCTTCAGAAGGGGAAAACATGCATCATCCTCTTCTGAGAAACGACAGAAAAAAGATCAGTGAAGACATATTTCAGATGACTATGAAGTTTCAATAGTATGTGGAGCATAAAGAAAATTAGTAAGCTTAGGAACACTATGTATGCCTGTCTCAATCTCAGCAATTGTTCCCTTGTTAAACTGAAAACAAGCAGTCAGAGATGATAAAAGATTTGTAATATTTTGTAATAATGAAGCTTAATGCATGGTAAAAGATATGAAGACCTCAGTAAATTAATACAGAAAAGTTTAATAATTTCCTTAGGAGACTAAGGAAAAAAGAAAGATTTTATTCGTTTGTGACTGCATTATTTTTCCATCTCTAGTTCTTGTTTACTATGCAGAGAATGCATTACTGTGCATTACGAGGTGATAGCTGGGTGTTCAACCATATGCATGTCTTTGGAAAAAAGCATCCGCTGTCGTTACTGAATTACACAGGGAGACTGGCTGTGGCAGGCTTTTGCAGCTCTCCTCAGTGACTAATGTGCTCTGGGGATTGAGGTGAAGTGTCCTGAGACAGAAAGCGGTGTCTGGAGTCAAAGTTGAAAGAGACAGAGGGAGGGAGGGCTATTTTCATGGTGCCAGATCTGAAAGCATATTGGGTTGACAATGTCTGAGACAGGGAGAAGGAGAGGAAAGTTTCATAAAATGTGCTGAAGCTAATGCAATGAGGCACAAGAACAAACTGAGTAATTTTTGATAACCAGAGCAAGCCTAATAATACTAATTAAGTAAATAGCAACAGTTGAGCAGTGGCTATTAGTATCTGCAATAAAACTTTGTACCCGAACTGCTATGAAAACAGCAGTTCTCCAAAGTCCAGTTTATGATATTGACCCAAGAAAACTGAACCCCAAAATTTTTAGTTCTAATATTTATATGACACGGGCTTAATGGAACCTATATGTCTGCATGGTGGGCCACTGCCTTTTCTCATCAAGGTGTAAATAAGCCTCAAGGTAATTTTTAATCTATATGTAAATTAGATATTATTATATTATCTGTAGCAAGAATCAGCAAACAGGTAAGGACAAGCGACATTTGCAGAGAAACAATGCAAAAAGAAGACAAGTTCTTGTCCAACAATTAGTCAGACATTGATGGAGATGGTACATTTGATCTGTTTTAAGGACGGCTCCAATGAGTTTGTTAGCAGCAAAGTGGTTTATTTTCTCAGCACTTACTGTTCTTGCTTAACAGGAGGGTGCCATTTCTTTCCTCTGAGACACATATTGTACACCTGTGGGTAAATCTATATTTGTGTTCTTAATGCTGTCTGTTGTGTGTAGTATCATTATCTAGGTGAAGCCAGGAGCTACCCTTGCCATCGCCACAGAAAGCAGTGAACCATGGCATGATGCTACCAGCCCCGCAGGGAGCTAGGAACCTCTCTGCTCACCGCCCTGCTCATGGCTCTGCCTCAGTACGGTCCTGGCCAGGCCAGCCTGTTGACTAAAGGACCACTTGGTGGCACCAGAAGTCAGCCAGAACCGGAGTTACTATGTATGGCACCATTTCTGTAAGGGCTGCTGCTCAGTTCAGCTATAAATGAAGCACTTGCAATCCTGCTGTGAATGAGTACTTTAAAAGGTACTCAGAGATCTTTGATTGGCTGGTACGATAGTGGTAATGGGCAGTTATATGGGTAACACAGCCTTTTCTAAACGCTGTAAGTTTTTGGGGATGAATGTGGTGACCGTCCTGGAATATCACATGCGAAAGGGGAGCTGTGCTGGCAGAAGGGCAGCTGAGCAACCTTCACCCCTGACCACTAGGGAAAGGTGGACAACTGGAGCCACTGCAGCCAGCTCGCCAGTCTCTCTGCACGCCCAGCGTGGTCCTGTACTTCAGTGGAGCAATGGGAACCGTCACAAACAGCTCACAACTCTTGCCTGTGAGTTATTCTGGAGTTCACTGCCCTCTGGGCTGTGTGGCCTGTGGCTCTGTGTTGTACAAAGATTTTGGTATGAGTCACAAGGTGAGTATGGCTTCCCAGAGCCATGACAGCAGGAAGATTGCATGCACTGGTGGCATAAGTGTGTTAGAAAATTTCATGGGTTAAAAAGATCTTCATATCTGATTCGCAAAATGACTTAGTAGCAGGATACTTGGCTTAATCGGTTACTTAATGCCACAGTTGTTCCGTTTTCTGCATTGGCCACCTGCTGCAAAACTGCATAGAAGGCTGAAATCTTCCATTTGAGAGAGAGAAATAAAAGGAGAGGGCATGATTTGTAACCCCATGCTGACAAGGAAATCTTTCCAAAAGTGAAGGGAGTATGAAGATCTGCAGGGATGTTTTTTTCCAGAAGTCTGTAAACAGACTGCCGTAGCAGCTTGCAACATCATCCATTAGTTTAAATAGTCCTTACCCTTCCCCAGTGTTTACTCTGCTGTATTCAGAGAGAATCACATCCTTGCTTGAAGCCCTTTTTTGCTGGTTGAAACAAGCTGAGCTTCTTCAGTCGTCTTGCATAAAGTTAGTTCTGCATTACCGAGCTCAGAAGGGGTTAATACAAATTGCAGAAGTACAAGGGAAAACTATGAAGATGAAAATGTATGGCCAAATAGTGCAAAAAAGCTGTGGCTTCTAAGTGTTGGATTTGATAACAGCCTTTCAGACTTTTTGGAAGGAACAGATTTCTTCTCTGAAGGGGTCCATGTGATGGACAGAGTTTGTCAAAGAGCAGCATGGTGTCCCTTTACAAGTTTTGGCATAGTCCTATCCAAAAGTTTTTGGTTTTAATGACAGAGAGGCAGGTGGCTTCAGTCTTATCTAGGCTTCTGATTAAATCCGAAGTCATATCCAATGTATGGTTATTATCCGTCGGTTCATACTGTCACTGCTGACAAGCTGCCCAGGCGATGGGACTGGAGCTGGCAAGGTTTGGTGGAGCAGCATCAGGGTGCAGATGCAATGCTACAGGGATCCATGCCTTTGTGCATGCTGAAGCGCTAATGTTGGGCAGATGGAGGGAGAGAGGGCTTTTCTGGCTGGAGAACATGCAGAAGACTACCTGCAAAAGGGTTAGAAGAAAGAAACATAGAATCTTGCAACAGCACTGGCAGCTATATTATTAAGGGAAGGTAAAGAAACCAGATACCTTTTGTTGGGGAAAAAAACCCACCCCAAAACCTTTAAACAGCTATAAAGAATATTTATGTGGGAGCATAGGGAACATAGCAGCTTGCAGACCAGGGCCTTAAATACTAAATCAGCAGTTGACCCTTGTTCAGGATATCAGTTAAGAATGAGATAAACTGAAAAGATTTCCATTCTGCCCATGCTTCAGCTGATGCATAGTTCCCACCGCATCTGAGTACACACTTAAAATCTGATTCAGCAAAGCACTTCAGTGACTTATTTCTTGTTCAATGATTTCTCTCCTTGACCCGAGTTACTCTGCTCTTATGAACTTAAAAATAGCATAAGAAGTTATGACAAGTCAGTCTCCTTTTCCTGCAAAGCTCCCTAAGTATCTTCTTCACCTTAGGTACCTTGATTAAACAGATTCATTTGTGGAATTGCTCGTTGCCATTGACTGGTCAGTCAACTAGAAGGATTCTTGAGAGGTTCACTATATTCTGCTGCAGACTGATGTAGAAAAAGGAATCAAAGGGCAAGAATTATAATAAATCTGATAACAATTAGAGCAAGAACTCAAAAAAGGGGAAAAAAGGTCTTAACTGGTAGTGTCTTAAACCCGAGTCTCACTTGGAGGTGTTCTTTTAAGTGGAAACACCCATGAATCTGTTCACTGCATAACAACTTCAGTGCATACTTTGTACAGGGAAGAGTGACAGACTGCGGGTAAAACACATTTTTATCACGTCACTTTTGTTTCACCTCTCATTTGGATGAGTGTTCATGGAACTGGGCACTGGAAGTTTCGGGGTCTGTACTTTTAAGAAGTGTTTTTTTGTGTTTACAGTTCACCTTGAGCTGCCAAAAGTAGTAGGCATCTGGGTACCTATGTCACATAACAGTGGAAAAAAAAATCTGTATAGTGTTAATGCTCTTTGGTTTTTAATTTATATATAATTTTTGTTTGTTTTTGATAAAAACTATTCACTATCAGAGTTAAAGAATCTGAAGAAAAAGGTTTGTAATGCTAACTCTGGAGACAAATTGGCATTGGTTTCACCCCTTTCTGTATTTTGCTTGTGAGGATACAAGTACAGTATTGTATCCTTGTGCAGTACAAAATTCTCTGGCAGTGGCTACTTTCTAGAGATTTTCCATTTAAAGTTTTTATGCTCTGCAGTCTAATGCAATGACTTTGAGAAGCATACAGGACAAGGAAATCTTGATAAACTTAGTAATAAAATGCAGGAAAAATATTATAAGTCATATTCAGCTTGGATTTTTTAACTGTTTCAAAATTTTTACTGTATTCAAACTGTTTTTCCGCCTTAAAAAAAAAAAATAATAAAGCATTCTACTGCCCTGTCATGGCACTAGGCTGGGCTGGGCACTAAAACGAATGACAGATGCTCTCTAACTTCTCCCCCTTCAGAAAAGAGGAGAGAGAATGAGAAGAAGAGAGAACTATGAATTAAAAAAGAAACGAAACTACTTTAATGAAAATATTAATGATAAAATACTAATAAGAAAGATAATAATATTAATAAGACAATAATTAAATATATACAGTATATACAACCCATGTGGAGCTCCCAGGATGATGATCGCATCACTGGCAGGCACTGGGGAAATCCCAGACTGGACTCTGCAATGGATGGGAACTGGATTCCAGATCTGGATTCAATAATGCACGGATTGGGATCAAAGGCAAATGAACAGACAGGGTCCTCCTCGGGTGCTGGTCATTGAAGAAAGAGGCTGACCCCTTTGATCCCTCAGCTTTTATACTAAGCATGATGCAGATGGGATGGAATACCCTGTTTTGGGTCACCCATCCTGTCTGCTCCTCCCCACAGGTGTGAGTCCTCCACGGTCTTCTACTTCTGACCCTCCAACATGGCAAACAACAAAGTTTGCTGACCTTGGTTGTTATAGCAATAAGTCACTTAAAGGTAGGTATTACCATGGAAATACCTGTTCTCTGCATTCACGAAGGGCAGGATGGCAGGGTGGCAGCGTTAAACGGCAGTGAGGGAGAATCTGCCTGGACATCAGAAGTAGTTTCTGATGTTATCCAAGCCCTGGAAGAAACCACTCCCAGGAAGACGTGGTATCTCTTCCTGGGGGTTTGTGGGAGCAGGTTGGATATGGAGCTGGCTGGAGTCACCATGGTGGTGCTGCTTCAGCTTCAGAGCAAGGGAACAACTAAATCAATTGCAGCTCCTGCTAGGCTTTATGATTTTACAAGTGTATTGCAGTGTGTAGAAGAAAAAGAGGCTCCGCAATATCAAAAACTATAAAGTGCTCCCACTGGAACCACGTTAATTAGATCAGCCCCTCCACCCCTTGCCAAAAAAAGCCCCTCAAACTAGCAAAAAGTGGAACCAAATGCTGGAACAGCACTGAGGAAGCAAAGCTGTACTGATGAAAAAACATTGCCACTTTGCAGAGGAATGTGACAGAATATCTCATGCCACTCCAGAAGAAACAACCGATTTTTCATCTAGAAAGGCATAAATTTTAAAGGCTTATCAACTGAAATTAAATGGTGGCATGCCTAGATGACAAGCTAGCAGTCTGCCAAATTGAAGGCAACAGCAACAATGAATCTACCTAGGATTTTAATTTCTGGCTATGTTGTATATTATGTTTCTTTGGAACTTCATTGCAGTACTGGGATTATAACCCTCTGCTTAAAAAGTTAAGGCCCCTCCCTGATAAATTAATGAAGGGTATCTCAGAGCAGGAGTAGAGAACGAAAGCTCTACAACACAGATCATTACAATCAAATGGTCTTGAAAGGAACCATTAAACTTTTAAATGGAATTAGGGCTCTTAATTCAGAAAGAAAGAAGCAAGAGCGAGGATGGGAGGAATGGATTCACAAGAATGGAAATTTCAGTATTTCACCTTCAGAAAGAAAATAATGAGTTGTTTGGCTGGTATTATTGCCCAAGACCCCTACTTATAGTCTTTTCTATGTTTAGCACAGGACTGAGCATCGATTCATATTCTCTAAGTCATGCAGCTCTGCTAAGAGGCATTGATCTTGGTTAAATGACATTTAGTGTTTAAAAATCAAGAGTACTCAGAGATGTCTTAATAAAGCAAGGTCAGGAACGAAGCTAGGTCGTTATGTTAGACTCCTTTTTTCCACTTATGCTCCTCAGATCACAACTAAAAAGTAATAATTTTTATAAGCAAAGCATTTCATACTAGAAATGACAGTTTCAGTACGTTGTGTGCAGTACAGAGAATCTCCGCGTGCACACCAGAAGGGGTCACTGTTGAAAGCTAAATCAACCACCAAATCTGCATCAAGCAGGTACAACTCCCTGTGCCTGTACATTCAGGGTAATAAAAATCCACGTTAACCGCTTTTCTCCATCTTCCTAATGTATAACGCCCTGTCATGAAATAGCTCTAAAATGTCCATTCTTAACTAAAACTTATGCTACTGATCTTAAGAAGAATAAGCACGTGTTTAAAGACTCTAGATGAAAAGAGACCCCAGCTCTACCCAGACAGGGAATGTTTGATGGTTAGAAAATGTTAGCACAGAGCTTAGAAATGATGAAACTATAGAAATGCTAAGTGCTAAGGCATCAAACACGACTGGAGCGATCTTGCAGCCTTTTGTACATGTGTATGTACTTGAGTCTCAGCTGCAAAGTAGTCAGACAATTTTGGGAGATCATTCACCTACCCAAGAACAGACGAATATGAAACTTTTACTCTGGGAAACACCGTTTGAATCTACACAATATGTATTTCTGCAAGCATTTGGAAGCGGGTGAAGACAAAGATCCTTGAAGTGTTATACCATATTAAATGTAGTTTCTTTGGAAACACTGTGCTTTGCAAATGTTAGTTTCCTTTAAGTCGCCATAGATACTTGACACCATTGACTTTGGCAGCAACCTGCTGAGGACAACCATCTCTTAAAAAATCAGTGGTTAAATAAAATGCTATAAAAACATTCAAGAGTTTTGCCAGAGATTATACATTCAGACCCCTGAATTATCTTTTCACTAAACATAGCATACCTCAAGGGGAAAAATCTTTACGATGTGATTTAAATTTCAGTGATTGAAAGTCCACCACAGTCATGTAGGTCATTCCTCGAGGAAGATGTATGAAAACATGGACAGTATTATGACATTTTGGAGCAGCAAGCAGTCCGAGGCCAACAGAGGCCTGGGGCAATGTGATGCCATTGCTGTGGGCTTGTCCCACCTGCAAGGGAACATGGCAAGGAATGCCTGTGGTGGGCTCTGGCTGGAGGAAGAGCACACAGTAGAAACTCTTTCTTGGCTAGAAGTAGGGAAATGGGATGTTTGGACAGAAAGAATTCAAGTTCGAAATAATAGAGTGGCAGAAATAGGGAAAAAGATGTTTTAGAAAGACAAGCAAATTCAGAGGGAAAGAGAAACATCCGCATGAGTTCTTGGAGGGAGAAAGGGTATCAGTCAGGTTTCCTCATTTTATTCCTTTTTCTGTGAAGATGGGCACAAATTTTATGTTGCATGCTGTCTGTTCCTCTAAGTAAAAAAATACAGCTGTGTTCGTTTCTTGTGTAGCATCCTTATGAATTGTTTGTGGAATAGGAAAGTTATTACTCACATCTTCTGACATGAAGACATCACCTGGAGTTTGTCTCAAAGACAAAGCAAGAAAGTTTACCAAACTTGCTTGTTTTGATTGCAGCATTATTATTATTATTATTGTTATTATTATTATTGTTATTACCCATTTTGCTAGTTCTATCTGTGATAGGAATTTCCTTGTTCTGCATGTGACACCATGTAAATGTAGTTCCTATATAAGGAGCCTGCCCTTAGGAATTCTGCCATCAGCATTCACCGTAATTGAGATAAATTTGTGTTCATAAAGTAGCAAACAGCTACAATGAAGTAAACAGAAAACAGATATTTATTTTTTAAAAAAAGGCTTCATATTTAAGTTTGCAGTTAGTATTGTTTGGTAATCTTCTGCATGACTAGTTTTGTGCCTGTGCGTTGGTGCTGGTTCCTTCATCTTGGCACATTTTAAATTTCTACAGCACCATGTGCTGCTTGCCTCATTACACAGGAGTGATCTATGACAAGCAGACGTGTTTATACACGCAACCATTTCTAGGACCTTGGAACTGGCAGCAAAAAATAGCATCTTGTGCACAGTCTGTTTCTCCAATTCTCATGCGCTAGCTTGATCAATCCAGTTGTTTCCCTTGGACTTTTCAGATACAGAAATAGATCGTTACAATATGTTCAGCTGCTGCTAAGATATGCCAAGTTCCCTACTCAAAAGAGCAGGGTTCATTTCACAATTCATATCGTACTCATGATAGTGCTCAGCAAATAATTGCGTGTCATTTGACATTTTGAAATCAAGACTGTCTCTCCCGGAGAGACACTGCAGCACAAACAAAGGTCATGAGTCTGGTACAGAAATTATTAGGTAAAGAACTGTGATCTGTGTTGGGCAGAAGAGCACACTACACAGTCCCTTATTTGCCTTAAAATTTAAACCAAAATTATCTCCAAATGACCCTAAAAGTATGACAGAGGATGATTGAATTTTAGTGGGAAACTGACAGCAAACCATACCTCCATCTGTAGAGCACTAAAAGATCTGTGACTCCCTGGTAGCCCTCTAAACTATTGCAGTTGTGGAACACAGACTGCTTTCCATCTTCTTCAGACCACCTGGGGAAGGTGACCTAACTACAACCTGAGGCTGAGATGATGCTTCTAAAAAGAGCATGCAGAAGCACATGTATTTTCAAATGTGTTTAGGCAACAAGCATCTAAGTTAATACTCTATGTGCCTTGCTAAAGAAAAACACCCTACTTATTTCCAAATACATACTATAGCATAGCTATAGCTGATACAGCATAGCTGCTGCATAATTACTGTGTATATAATTTATTTGTGCTTGCAATATTGTCTTTTGCAAAGTTGGCCAGTTTTATAAACTGAACCTGTCATTGCATTTCCGTCCTCTCTCAGATTCTGTATGTGCAGTTGACATAAAATAATGTTTAATACAACCAAATGTTGGGATTATAAGAAACACACTTTCATTATGATGCATTCTGAACTCTTTGCCAGTGTTCACTTGTAATTTAGTGTATGTATTTTGTACACATCATACTTAACGTAGATATATGTGTGCATGCACTTGTAAGTGTGTATATATGTAATATTTATATAGGACAAATGCCTGATTATCTGAATAATAATGGGAAATTTCTTTGCAGATTCCTTCAGTTCTTCTTTGGCAATTTTTGGCACTGGTTTTCCAGTAATTGAAATAATCCAATGAAATTCTGCGTATTAGCTGCTGCTCTCTTCCTGTGAGCAGTTACGAGCGCAAGAAACATTCTTGCGTGTTGGTGCCCATGTCAGCGTGTTAAACTGGTCTGGCCTCAGGTCAGGTTGGCAAGCAGCGTCTTGCTCATCTCTGTGATGGCATTGCAGGAGATGGCATCAAATAGGCACCCACAAGAACAGACCATCTCCCGTATGCTGTCACACACAAATGAAGTATGTGCTGCGACTGCGGCATGCTATCTGCTTGGTGGATGTCATGGATGACCATAAAAGGCAAAACTCCTCTCGCAGGGATAAGGCACGTGCTAGGACTCCTTCTCTTTGCAAGGGCTGCCCTGAAGCAAACAGATCTTCTGCAGGAATATCTCACTTTGCTGCAAAGCCACTAACATGATTATGGTGTAGGGAAAGTTTCTTTCCAGGCATTAATTCTGCGTCAATATCACATGTTTTAACAGAGCTGGAGGGTGACAGTCCAACACATCTTCCTACTCCAACCCAAATAAAGCTGCAGCTCACTCCCAGTGCAGATGTAAGGCACTCAGTATTTCTGCCTCCTTGGGCAGGCCTCCAGTGTGAAAAGCTGTTAGCAGGTCTGTGCTGGAAAGTACTCCTGCCATTTCTCCACGTCCAACCAACTGCACTCAACGAAAACACATTTACCAGTTTAACTGCTTATACCTCAGAGCTTTGCTGGAAGATGTTTTGCCTCTAACCAGCATAAGGACATTATACACATCTAAGTTTATAGGACAGACTTATCCACTCAAACATGGACACTCCAAAACCTAATTTTGGGTTGTGTTATTCAAATGGCCATCAAACCTGATCAAACCCATGAGGATTGCATCAGGCTGTGAATATGTCTGCATTGCATTGTAGGTGTGTGTGGGTAAGATAATTGCTGTGATCTGGCACACCCTCCTGGCAGCTTAAAAGAAAATGTTACTGATTTTTTTATTAGATCAAAAATTGTTTTAAGATTCTTTCAAAGCAAGCTTTCTGCCCCACACTAATTTTCTGTTATTTGAGTAGTTTAATGAGCTGAATATTTGAGGATCTCTAAATTGTAAGTGCATTTACACCTACTTCACTGAGGACCTTGTATGTGGGGTGTCACCTTATTTCATAGCTAGAAGTTAAGAGAGAGAGATATTAAATGATCTGCTGTAGATCAGCCAGTAAACTGTAGAACTAGGTATGGAGGTGGGAGGTCTTCACACCCACCCCAGTTCCTGAATGGTTGGTTTACCCTTTTTTTCTACAGACAATGATACAAATGACAGTTAAACACAGATGCAAATACAGCATCATATGTCCTTGCATGGAATGGGGATGTGTTAGGGACACTGTGCATTAGTACGCTCTGTATCTTCTCTCAGAGACAGACTTTCATCTATATTTAAGATGAAGCTTTGATGTTTTCTTTGTTGTAGAAAAAATTCACCCCATCAGAAAGTACTCAACATCACTGAAAGAAACATCCACCGATTGGGTAACTATTCCTGCCTCTGGGCAGGAAAAGATTTACTTTTCATTTTCACAGAAGATTTTATGTCAGTGAAGGCAAGCAATAACTTTTTTCTCCACCACCAAAAATAATACCTTTAGAGGAAACACGCAGACTTGCTGTATGAAATCATTCTTGTGTTATGTTTATGATTTCTACCCATTCGCAAAATTGAGTCACTGTTTTAAACAAATTTAATTCATATTCTGTGCATATTATTGAATAAGAGAATACCAGGAGTCACCGTTTTCAATGGCAATGTGGTACAGTTGAATCCTTCACTGCAAACATAATGCTCTTTTTGAGATTTCTGAAGACAGCTGCAGAGAGGAACTCTTTCAAAACGGCTGAAAACCCGAGTACTAAAAATGTCTTTTCTCCTAGTTAGCTAAGTGCTTCTAGCTGTGTCTTGAGGCTTATTACAAAGGTGGCAGTGGAAGAAGTTCCCAAGAGAAAAAAAATCACCTTTTTGGTCACGGTCCTGCCATTTCTGTAGTTTATGCTGTGTTATGTATCTGAAATTCAGACAGGATCAAACTCATTTAAGAGGTAACTAGAGAGCTAAGTGTCAGCCAACCCTATACATAAAACTGTCAAGATCTCCTTGTCAAAGATAGTCAAACATCTGCTCGCCTAAGGTACTCAGAGAACTCATTTCTGCTCTGTGAAATTCCCAGTAGAGGAAATCAGTGGTAAAGGATTAGTACTTGCTCTGCCAGCATACCTTTTAATAATCTATCTAATTCATCAGATGTACATGGGTAGTTTTAGGCAATGCTTAATATCTGTGGTCTTTATGGTTAAATCAAGGCTGTAATTTTTGCCTTTTTTTTTTTTTCCCTCTTCCACAGTGCTCTATTATTTCAACAAAGAAGCACTCTAATAAAGCATGGAAGACTTGTATAAATGAGCTTCACTCATGCAAAACTCTTCTTAATGCATCCCACATAAAATTGAAGATGAAAAATTCTAGGCAGGTTTATGAGGCACTTAAATGGCTATCCACACTCATGACCTGGACCTATGCATACAAAGGGGATGGCGTTTGCAGTAGATGAGAGATTTCACAGTGCAAAGAGCTACCAAAAACTAGTTTATTCCTCCCAGCAAGCCCACATGCCTGTAAAGTGAGTCTCTTGGCAGAGAACAAGGAAGTATAAATAACCCTGGTTTTCCATGTTCTCCACCACTGTGAAATGGAGCACAGCCCATAAAACCTGTGATGTGTTATGTTCAGCAACAACTCAGCTGACATCCGTATGGTGCACAGTGGTCTTGCAAGAGTGGGCAGAAAGAACAGAGGAAAAACAGTGGGAGCACGTAAGAATGGAAATAAATTCCCTATGTTCTCCTTCCACTGAAGGTAAAACAAGGGGCTAGGGGAGACGACTGAAGGTAACAGCCTTTCATTCTGCAACAGTGGTTTTACATGCCTCACCTGCCAGTTGATAAACGTCAGGAAAGTAGAGGTGTTAGGGCATGCCACATGAAATTGAGGATGCAGTTCCTTCCTTTGTAGATACTGTTTGCCTCTGAACAGACCTTTCTAAAATGGATAAGAGAACATGATCTATTTGGGAGTGGAAGTTAAGGACAAACCCTAACTGATCATGGGCCTGACAAGACAGGTATGGAAAAACAAGAAGAAAGAAAGTTTCAGAGGAAAGTCCAGTTGAAGACATACAATAAAATAGTTACCTGGCATGGCTTCAGTGCCTGTGCCAATTCTAGATCGTGTTTAGGGAGTTATCATGCTCTGAATAATGTGATTATCCCAACACCTTAGTGGAGGCAATCCTCAGAGAGTACGACAGAAATACAGGAAGAACTGGAAAGGGCTGGATGGCAGAAAAAAAGCAAAAAACACTGCTTTTAATTTACAGTCTGACAAATATCCATCATGGGATAGAGTCCAAACACTCATCGTTACCAACATGAAGTATTTATGGTTTTAACTCACTCTGATGGGGAAACTGCAGCTTGTCCAAAGGGCAGGTGTAGCTCTCCATGCACTCATACCCCCCTGTGGTACTGGATCCAGAAAACACATTGCTGGGGGTTCAACTCCATCAGACCTGACCCGATGGAACACAATTCCACCCAAAATAACTACCTGATATATTGACAACATGAAACGTTTTCTGGTGGGTCATCTCACTGGAACAGCTCACTTCGCAATTGCATGGAGACACAATGTAAGGGAGGGAGGGAAAACGTGTAGCTGAAGGAGTTGGACTGCATTGAATTTCAGCAACCACTTACAGTTATCTTGAATTGTGTTTAAAATTAAACTAAAGATAGGCCAGTCATGGACTGCCACAGTCCGTTGGACACAGGGAACTACCAGCATTTACCAGAGATTTTTTTCCTACATCAACCCTCTTGTGCTTAGAGTTTTGTGCTACCTTTTTATGGACTCTTCCTACTGCTTCGGAAAGAGGTGTTTCACACCTTTGTGTTCTTCACATTGTTATCATTGGCATCATTGTTATCAGGCATGTCTTTTATTTTATTAGCCAGCATCATGATTTCTGCTATTGCTACTACATAAAAACATATGTTCGCATGTGCATATGGATATTATTTTCTTATCTACCTCATTAGTTACAGCAATATGAGTAAATTAGGCACATCTGAGGATGGAGTGTTACAATCATTTACCAGAATTGGTTTCAGGAGTTCCCAACATTGTATTTCTTCTATCTCACAGTCACAGTACAGCTTCAAAACTGAAAAACAAGATGACTGTTTCTTTATTTAGTAAATGATCTATGCATGTTATGCTGTAAATAGCTCCACACAACTTCATATCTTAAATGCAATGTTTTTTTCCCCAGGGGACTCAGAAAGCAATGAATAAATACATTATCTGACTTGTCCAAAACTGGTTTTATGCTTTAGACATATGTCCTATTCAGTTAGAGCCTCTTTTCTCTGACCGCCCATTCTGTAATATGACAGATACTTAGTTTGGAGGGGACCTGTGAAGATCTCTGTAGTCCAGCCTCTCACTCAAAACGATGCTAGCTTCAGAGTTAGCTCAGGTTTGTTGGGAATATTGTAACATTTTAGGATAGCGTGCACCCACAATGACAGGAATAGCAAGTTAGATTTGAAGCAATGTAGTGCCCTAGTGTAGGGATTAGGTGAGGATATCCTGGAATTGTTCTGGAGTTGGCCTCATTGCCCAGACCTTGGATAAGCTAGGGGAGAGGTCTCAGATACAATTAGGGAAACAGAATGTCTGATTTATGAAAAAGGACAAAAATTCTGCATATAATTTTAAAAATTGTAAGGATGTAAATATATAATTTATGACAAAGTGGAATGGGAATTTAAAATGAGATATGACTATATGAAATGAGGTGAACTTTTAAGAGGAAAAAATAGAAAAGGGATTATCAAGAAGCAATAGCTACTAAGGCCAGGAAAATTGTAGTAGGAAGAGAGGAGTGGTCTCGTGACAACGGTGATGTGAGAAGCAGATCTAGCTATGGGCAGAGTCTGACTGCCAATATGTTGGTTACTGCTGTTCTTGCCATGCAGATGTCGACAGCAGCAGTATGAATAAGAAACAATAGAGTGCTAAAGTGACAAAGGCTTTTTTACGGTTACACTGGGAAAGCATCATACGGTATAAGAAAATCTCAGGGACAATGAGTTAGACAAGGTCATTTCGCTTTGTTACCTTCCACGTGTTCGTCTTAGTCATGCAAAACAGAAAAAGGAAGATAAAAAAAAGAAAGGAGATGTAGAACAAAAGCCCACATTATTTCCAGCAGGGTGAGATGTTTACCTATCTGTGATCAGGACCATAAGATTGCTTCTTTAACAGAATATAACAGAGCTGCCGCCTGCACCTTGAGGATGGTTTGATTTTTGTCTCTAAGTTAGAATAAGTGGATTAAGTGTACCTGCTATTACATGGCTCGATGTGTGAAATTTCATTTGACTTTTCAGATGGTCTGAGACCTGTTGGCATGTAGAAACAACTAAAAGGAGGAACTGTGGTAGAAATACCCCATAAAACATTCTTCTCTGCTTGTAGTCTACTCCAGCTTCCATTCTACACCAAAACAATCATAAAAGCTTTCCAGCACGTGCAGGCACATTTATTTAACTACTAAAATGAAACAATTACATGAAACTTATTTACCTAATGTCTTGCACCCAGAGATTTTGTTCGAAGTAGTTTTATACCAGTTGAAAGGAGAACACGTCTCAGACGATCACCTTTAGAAGTCAGAGATGTAATAAGGCTAATAACATGTCAGAAAAGGACACTAATGATTAAAGTGATGAGACAGCCCTATAGGCAGGTGGTGTCTTGCTGAAGCAGGTGTGGAAGTTGATGTTACTGAAGGGATTGAAGCTGGTGCTGGAAGACAGTGGAGACAGCTCATTTGCAAGAGGTGCAAGATTTGTGGAATCATAGTGCCCCTTGAAGACTGTTAAAAAATACAGCAACAAACACACAAAATGTATTGTTCCACTGCTTGACCTCAGGCTGGTGTCCCTCCAGTTCCCTCCTGCAAGTATGAACTTCATGGTCAAACATAACGAGGCCTGCAAAGAACCCCAAAATAGATGGGTTATGTTTTTGGAGCATGCTAAGGATTATGAATCCATTCTTGCACTTTTTATTCATATTGACATTCTCCTCAGTGCATATCTATCTGAACTTAGCTATTCCAAACCTGAGAGACAGCATGAAACAGACTTGAAAGTAGCACTGCCACTTAAACATCTCACTCCTGAGCAATAAGTTTAGGAAGTGGTTGCAGAATTGTTTCTTGTAAGCCTGACTAATACAGGCTATTAGGAAAATAACTCGGTGCCAATTCACTGAAATCATAAAATACTGTTCAAACAGTCCCTGGTCAAACCCTATTTGTTTCAGAAGGGTAAAAAGTTATTATACGTTCTCAGAAAATACCATTTGGTTTATTGTTTTGAAACAAATGGCTGATGTTTAGGCAAAAGAAGATAAAGACTTTGCATGTGGCACAACAATGGTGAAAAAAATGTGTGTCAAATCTGTTGCAGAGATGGAAAAGTGAAAAAAAACCCACAGGGTTATTGAGTGTAGGAGTATCATGACCCCATCAGAGGGCTACAGTTTCAAAAGAGCACCTCTGATTTTTCTTGCATTGTTCATATTATGTTTTGCATAAACACTTTTGCCACCAGCCAGACAAAAAGTCTTCTCCAAGCAGCACTCCCTGTTAACTCTCAGCCACACAGCATCCAGCCAGCAATCCCCAAATATCTCTTTATGTTCATGTTCACCACAATGAAACAATACACTGATGGATTAGCAAAGCTTGCTCCCTGCAGCATCTCAGCTCCAAAGTGAAGTTCCTGTGGTCGAAATACACAGGAAGATTTTAGATTAGAAAAATGCAAAGACAGAGACCATGGTGCTGTGGTTTTGTGTTCTCTTTTGCACGCCGGTGGGTGACACGGGCTCCTGCCAAGGGGGTATCTGCCTGATACCCTGCGCGGGGATGTCCCAGCCCCAAAGCTCTGTCCGTGCTCCTTAGAGACCTACCCAGGGCTAGCCCTGGGACAGCAGGGTAAGCAGAGCTGGGTGTTGTGATACTTTCCCAGCAGAAGGGGTAGTTAGGATATAGCCTGAGACTTCTCCTGACCACTCCCGTTCTGGCCTAATAAACTGTAATCCCTTCTCTGTCCATCCCCAGAAAGGAGGAGGAAAAAAAACAGAAAAGCAGCAGCAAGGGAGGAGCAGTAAGCCGGTGCACCCTGCACGCACCTGAAACCCGTGGATCTGAAGCACCGTCATTGCAAAGAGAAACGGAACTCTCTTTGGTCTCCTGGCTTTCTCTCCTTTGTGATCCGGCTAAAATGGCAGTTTAAAAAAGGGACATCCTTGGATAGTCACAGTGGCAGATAAATGGCCTGTTCTGATCTCTTGGGACCGCTGTGCACTTTTAAAATCGATTTGCTTTGAAAGCCTGATTGGTAAAACTCTGTAGGACTACGGAGTCCTAAGTATAGGCTGAAGAAGAAAGCAATAGATGAGGAAGCTGCCTGTGTGTGGAGTGTTCATAGACGCAGGGTAGCCAGCCATATGTGGTATCTATCTATATCGACTATGCTTGGAGGCTGCGAAAGACAGCGCTACAGACTGCAGGAGGGCTTTCCTCTGTGCGTGAAATGCCTGGCTGTCATCCTGCATCCAGAAGCACTCGGCTTTGTTTTCCTTGAAGTACTTTCGTGCTTACTATTTCAGCAATTGCCCAGAGCTTAAACATTACAGGACAATATTTCTGATGGGTATTTTGATAAAGACATACTTAACAGAAGAGCTCTTTGATTTGAATAATCATATCAAAGACTCTTTTTCTGATTAGAAGGCAGAGTATTGTCTTACACAGGCCTTTTCAGCTGAGGCTTTCTGTTTTAGTTACTTCCACAAATTCACCTTCTTGTAATACAACATCTTCAGGTCCCATTCATTTTATTCTATACTTGCTGACAGAGTCTGGGCTTCTCATTTCAGCATCGCTCTTCAGAAATGCAATTGACTTTAAGTACTACTCTATTCTTCAGGTCATTTAATTGCAGCGAATTGAGCTCTTCTGAAGGTGACAGCTCTGCAAATTCAAAGAGTTCTGATCAGTTCAGAAAAATCGCTTTCAAACATAACTTCCCCTGACGTTACAAAAACCTTCTGTTAAAACTTTTTCCATTTTCCAGACTATCATTTTGTTTCTGAACGTAGATTTCTTCCCTTTGTGTTCCAGCGACAACTTTCAACTTCCCATTCCCTCCCGCCCCTCCCCCTCCCTGCACCTTGCCTCATCTTGCAAACTGCTCCACTGAATTTTGGACCATTATAAGCACGCTTTTCTGCCTTTCTCCCCAGTTCGACCTTACACAGTGGTACGGCCTTTTGTAATTCCTCCTCCGCAGCTGCTAGCATTGCCTGGGAAGATGCAATGCCCTGTTCCCTCTGGAGCCTGCTTCTTGTCAAGCTCAGAGCAGCACCGACTGGAATGAAATGCCCTCACCCCTTCATCCGGCAGGGCTTTGCATGGGGGAAAGTTTTACCTTTCACCCAAAACTATGACAAAAATCAGCCATCAGAAAACATAAGGAGTGCAACCCCACATGGTGCGAAGCCTGATCAGAGCGCGGCAGCAGCTCAGAGGAAGGGAATCTGGCTCAAAGGCGGCTGCTGCCGCACGGTGGCTCGGTCCCCCTCGGCTGCTGGCCACTCACCATCCCTGAGGAAGGGCAGGGGTCTCTAAGCAGGTCTCCGAGCTCTCTCAAGCTTTGCCCTGCTTGGTGTCTGCCTGGCTCCTGCCGCCTAATCAAGCAGAGCAGGGAGGCAGAGGTCTCCCTGCGGGGAGGGCAGCCAGCAGGCTGATGCCAAAAGGGGACATCTGACCCTGCCGCTCTCTCCCTCTTTGACCTCTGCCTGCAAAGAGATAGGACCTGCAGGCCAGCAATGGATTCAGGTGTGAGAAGTGAAGTGGCAAAACAGTGGCTGCTTCTTTTGTGGAAGAAAGGGATTTTCTTTTTTCATGAAAAATCATGTGAAATTTTCCTTCTTCTATCATTGCTTCTCCGTTACTGACATTCATGGTTACCGATTTGCTGCTCCTCTGAACTATTCTTGCTGACTCAAAAAAAAAATAGTGTTGGATGCAAGTGAGGACTCACATGTGTGGCAGCAGTTGGAAGTTTGTGGATCCCAGAAGAGCAGCAACTAGCATCTTGAAAGGCATATGCATATGAGGTAATGTAATAACAGCAACAGCAGGGTAGCAAGATGAACAATTTCTATTGTTCTATTGTGCCTTCCCCATCCCTTTTTATACTCTTTCAGCTCTAGATTTGTAAGTTGGCTTTCAGATTTTTATTCTTGCCATTATTTAGTAGCATAGTTATAGGTGTGGGTTTTTTCCGTTGGTGTTTGCAGTTGGATGGATAACAGCAAAAGGAACGCATTCATGTAAATGTCACGATTAGCAAACCAGTCTGCGTTAAACCTGACTTATCTCTTTACATGCAAGATCTTAGGCATACATCAGGAAGGCCTTGGGAAATTGCGACCCAGACAATATGTTTTTAAAATGCTGCTGCCATACAACTGCAGTTGGATTAGGAAAATTCCCAGTACAGCTAGGGAGCCAAGTTGCAAATTCTTTCTTAAAGGAAGGTCACCTTTGATTCTGTTTTTGCAAGTCAAACTCCAGACTGCTCTTTACCCCCCACTGCCAACCCCTGCCATGTTGTGTAGCTTTGCCCCTTCAACTTTGTCTTTACAGCTTGCAACCTCAGTTGGTATCTCACCCTCCTTCAGCGAACAGTAAAAAAAAAACAACACATTTTGCTTTATAACACAAAATGAAGGCTGCAAACCTCTTTCTCTTGCAACCAAGAATATTATCAAAAATAGAAGCAGTGCATCTGAAAGGGTTACTGAAGCTAATGTGTTTCAAAAGCCCTGAAAAAATAATAAATAAATCAAAGCACAGCACTATTGAGCAATTAGCAAAGGTGCTAAGTCAACTTGCTAAGCAATCTTCACTATCAGACGCAACCGACATGGGAAGAAATGGAGAGAACGCTAATTAGTAATTAAGTAGGGCTGCTGGGATCCGAAATCAGAGGGGACCCTCTGTAGCAGAGTAGGGGGGAACTAATCTTTTCATTACAGAACCCGGTGTTTACTCAGGCAACTGAATCCAAGCTACATAGGAACAATATAAAAGTATTGAAGAACAACTAAGGCAGCTTTGTGCTGCATTTCTGTGTATTTTTAAATTTGAAATGAATAATAGATGATACCTTTCTATAAAAATATGTACCAAGCAGCAGCAAGTACCAGAACACTGACCAACTCAATAACTGTAACTCCAGCTTTGTGGGCTGGTTATCAGAGATGCTGAGCACAGCCAGCTCCTGTTGATGCCTCATGAATTTCCATGTGCTCGGCATAAGTTAAGGAGGAAAAAAAATCAGAATAATTCATATTGTCTTGTTTAATCACAACCCCTAAAACAATGATTGCTGCAAATATGTGGTTTTGTAAAATAAAATAAAAGCCAGACTAACATAAACCCGTAATTTTTGTGTCCCTTTTGCTACAATCTCTGGGCTAGAGTAGTCAAGAGACTTAACAGCTGTACGAGTGAAAATGTACAAAGGTATGGTAGAGTTTTGGAGGGGGGGCAGGAACCAGACAGGCTATCCCCTGCTTGCTCATTTACACATACAAATATCAGATTTGCAGACATGGTAGATGTATGTGCTGAATGCAGTAGGTGACAGGGCACACAGCTTTTCTGGAACGGAATCTGCATGGCAACAATAGAAATAATCAAACAGCTGTGTTCTCCAGCTTCTTTAAGTATCCTGAGCACAGTATTATTCATTTCAGCGGAGGCATGCCCGATGTAGACAAATATGGGAAGCAGCCCGACCATTTCAGTAATAAACTGTAGTGTATGAATCAAGGGGATTCACTCTCTTTTGTCAGGCTTGGCACAGTTCATCCAACCTGGGGTGTGAACTGTGGTATTGTCTGAAACAACATCTGAGGGAAAACCGTGCATACACGCTTGCTTAAATGAATAATATTTACCACAAAAGCACCCACTCCCTGAGATGCATGCATTCGTGAAATGAAAGATGGCTCACGGAAGGGGTCACTGTAAAGCAATATTATTTGTGGTTTTTATTAGAACCTGGTGCTCTAATGCTAGAGAGCAGCACCATTCACAAGGGAATAAGAGCTTATGGGCATATGAATAGGGAGTGTCGTACACTCACAGAAACACCTGTGCTAAATAACCTTGCACTCATCCCCTAGGAAAATCTGCATGCTCAACAGCTCTGAAATTTCTCATGTGTATATTAAGCTGCAGTGTAAAAGCATGGTGTGATAACGCAGGCTAAAAAAAATTCTTCAAGGACATATATATAAAGCCTGCGGTTTTACTTCAGTTTTTTTTTCCCCCTCCTAAACACTGCCTGCAGTGTTAAGGCACATTTTACTTCTCAGAACGTAAAGAGGCCTCCATCTACATACAGAAACATTGTTTTTCATTGTAACAAGCACCGTAACCGCATCATGTCTTGGTGGAAAGAAGATGATTCTTACTGATTTTCAACAGCTGAGGGTTCAGCCTTCTTGTTGGGGGTGTTTGCTGAAAGCCGGTCCAAGGCATGCCAGAACAATGGCAATCCTGACACTGCTGCTTTGGATAAAAGAGGTGTTTTTTCATCTCCTAATTTTTCAGAGCCCTCTGCATTTGTGAGCTTCTGGAAAACTACCTGCCAGAATGAGTAATACTGCAGAGAGGTTACTGGCAGCCCCCAAGGCAAAATACATTTGATTAGGGATCTGACATCTTTCAGACACTCATGTATCATCATACAGAAACAGATATTTCAGTCTCAAGTGATGCTTAGCACTAGGAATTAGCTCAGCGTGTGCTCACACACATTGAAGTGCGTGCACAAAGGCTGGGTTGCAGGTTTCTCTGTAACAGTGCAGACATGGCTTGGTTGGATGCCAAATTAAAGCAAGACAGAGCATCCTTCACGGGTCACTGTTTGGCCTAGAGTATGCTATAAATCTCCCACTGGCTACAAGTTGTTCTATTTAAGCACAGCAGATTGCTATAGGGATGATAACTTTTAAAGGCAGGGCTTCTGCTCCTAAAAACTGCTGACCTGTGTCTGTCCTGTTTCAGGCACAGAATGACCCTCCCCAAAATGTACGTAAAGCGCAGAAGGACATTCACTGCCATGACTCTGCTACAAATCAGTTTAATAGACCACAGTCATCTGCATTCCTCCCTGTTTTCCCCCTTCTCCTCCTCCAAGATAATGTCACTTGAAAGTTGTTCTTGCATCTAATACACAGAAGGGAAGTTAAAGAGACTTTGGTTTTGGATTTAATGAAAACGTATGATGTCAGAGAGCATTAACATATAGTCCTTAGTACAGGGTCTGACAAGTAAATCCACCCAACTGGCAGAACATAATCTCTTGAAGGAGTACGCGGAGGTTTCTAAGCAGGATCGATACAGGACTCTATGCAGGGGAAAAGGCAGGAAATTAGAATTTTCCATCTGATCCATGCACATGGCTTCAATAGGACTGAAATCACAGTGTCATGGTGTGGGCACCAGATCTGGAGCACGAACCGGTGTTGATGGGGCATGGCCAATAGTAGTGAAAGCTCCCACATCTAATGACAAGGGAGAGTCTCTTCTGTGTTCTGGAGTGTGATAGATAGAAAGGCAAAGGATCCTGTGGTTATGAAGCTGGTCATATTAAGCTGCTCTGTGGCCAAGAAGTTTTCCCTATTTATGATTTGGAGCAGGTCAGGAGAAGGTCACTTGGTCTTTAACTACATGGCTCAATTTCTCAACTCTGAATGTCACTACTGTCTAGGCTGGGAGATTTTGTGAAGAGGTATGCCAATTATCAAAGGCTGCACTGATATTATGGTTCCAGGGCCGTGCTGTGGATCATGGACACTGACAACGCTACCAGGCTAACTGACAATTTGTTGTTGGACTCTTGGGGTGACCACTGGAGCAATACTTCCACTAATTTTAAAAAGATTCTCCCTATACATCTTTGAGTAGCCCATGCTAACCCTTACCCATTATTTTTCAGAACCGCAGACTAAAATGCAGTAACAGTTAAAGGATGAACAAAGTTTAAACTGCTACCGGTATCAATATCAGAAGCTGTTAGAAATTAGTCTGCAAATAATTAGCATCCCTGAAGCAAAAACTCAAGCTGAAAATGGAGTAGGTCATACTATCAAATCAATTTGAACAGCAAGTCAGATCTTTATTTAATATGAACTTTATGAACTCTCCTGCTGTCCAAAGCTAAATCTTCCAGATGGATATCAACTTCCGCAGGGAATCAGGAGAGAACTGCAATTTAGATTTTCAGTTTGCAAGGGACAGAGACTGAGGGAACACTTTACTAGCTCATTTACTATCACAGCAGTTTGGCCTGCCCATACAGAAAATATACCCTGTAAAAGTACCTTTTTTCCCCCTTCTCTCCCACAGGGTAAGCCAAATACACATCTTTTACAACGAATAGAAAGGCAACATATTGCTGAGATAACAGGGAAACTATAATGGCTTTGCACCTACAACAAACTAAGGGGAGGACAACACAGCTTATTTGGCAGTTTTTCTGTCTTCACTTCCATTAAAAAAAGATTGTAGGAGGAGAAATTTGAAGTGTAGCACAAATAACCATATTCTGTTTGGAAGGTAAGGGCAGGTACGTTTTTTTGTGTGGAAGATTTCAAAGAGAAGAAACTGCACCTCATATTGTTCTAACAAGCAGCCTTTTTACTTTGGTACATTAGATACCAGTCAGAAGGATGCTTGCAGTAAAAGTGAAGACAAGACAATCTGTGATCACACCATTTCCTCAGTCGGACTTGTAATCGTGCTTTAACTTCCATCTCAAACTCAGTGCTGTAAATTAGTTTTACGCATGCCTCTGCACATGTGTATGTACACCCTAGGTTTGTGAGACTTTACAAAACTTGCCAATCTTTCCCATGTCCTGTGCCCAAAAGGGTTGTAGTGTCACTCTTCTTTCTGTATTTGATGTATGGAGTAGTACTGCAGTTACCGCGTGCTCACATGCACCCTACTGATAAGAATAAAAATGTACTCAATACCATTTTGCCCTTTCCCACCATCTGGGTTTTTGAGTTCTGTTTTTTGGGGTTGTATTTATTACTAACTGGCCTGGTAATATTTAAATCTGGATCTCTCTTATTTGTGTATTTCTGAGTCATTTATTGTTGTCATCCACTAGGTAAGAGATTTCTAACTCCAAACATCCAAATTTTGATGAACAGCCTCCTAATAAATTCTGCAGGGAAAGTCTCATCTCGCACTTCATTTTAGGAGGGACATCCTAGCCAAGAACTAATAACTTTGCAGCCTTCACTGGTACAGCTCTCTTCTCTGTACCAGTAAGTCATGCCATAGCTCTTTAAGAAGTACACTCTTGATGACAGACCTGTATTTGTCTGCATGCTTCTGATCGATGAATCCAGCTGCAGCTGGCTCAAATACAATTCTTAAAGGTAAAGGTATGATGCTAAGAAATTCTTATCTTACTACTTGACCAACGCAGTGACCTTATACTAAAATCAGGAATGACTTCTGAGTCTGAAAGTTTCGTCTCTATTCTAACTGTATCTATTGGAAAGAAACAAATACTGCCTCTCAGGCAGACCTTACATTTTGAAGACGTGTGGTGTTGCTAGCTTTCTCCATGCAAGCTAGGATGTATTTTGACCCAGGGTGGGTTTACACTCAAGACATCCATTTCCAAAGCAACTGATTTTAATCGTCATATAATAAAAATGTTCCACATCCTGATCGTTGAATTTAACTGAGGGTATCTATTGTCTGTTGTTTAGATGTGTTGCAATTATTTGAGAGAGTTTAACAGCTCTCAAGGCATTGCCAAGTAAAACTCCAAACCTTTCTTCTCCCATGAGCGCAAATGAGTGTGTAACATGGACGTCTACAGAACCATCCTCTGCCCCCACAGCCCCCACTGACGAAGTGAGTCTGTTTTGAGTCCATGCTGCACTTACAGCTTGGGTCTTCAGCTGCAGAACAGCTTTCCAGTGTTGCCGTCATGCAGCAATCAGGGCTAATAAGAGGAACGAGCCTGCTATTCCCTGTATAACTGTCACTCTCCACTAAAGTGGTATCTCATGCAGAACTTCAGAAGGTGTGAGAAAACAAAGCTTGCCAACTTTATTAAAGAGAGGACCTAACCTCACTGAAACTTTTCTTTTCAGAGGGAGAGGGAGCTGAAAATATTCCTTACCGAATATTGAGACTGCATGGTCAGGCATACAAAACATTCTGATTAAGGAGAAAATGCTGATTCATTTCCCTTATCTGTCAGGATTATTATTTCCAGGAAGTGGTTTATGACACAGCTGGCACCAATACTCACAACCATATACAACACATCAACACAATGGCTGTATCATTTTGACTGGCCCTTGCTTGAGTTATAGTAATGCCTGCTGGCGTTGTCTTGTTACAGGAGGCTTGTGTCAGCAGTTCTGCTTCTGCATAAACCCATTTGTTTAGGGGATTATAATAACTCAGCTGTAAACATTATTCTGGGTTTGAATTATTATTATTAGCATCAGTAATACTAATAATATCTTAAATTTATATTGTGCCTTTCAACCACAAGAATCCTCAGGCACGTCAGTGGATGCACAGAGAGCGTCATAACTTTCCCAGTCCCCCAGCATAGCTACTTTTCAGGATAAAACAAAACAGTCATTCTGAACTAAACCCAGAAATTTTTCATGGGGAAGGAAACATGTTAAACACTTTCTTATGAGCAAGAACCAAGTGCATTTACCTGTATGCCCATCTCTCCTAAGTATGCAGTGAGACCAAGACTGCATACAATGAATTCCTAATCATGAGTGCTTAGTGCTTCTTAATTTCAACTTTTATGCTAATGTAAAAAAATTATATAGTATGTGATGCATTAAGGTTTACATGCTTAACAAAACTTGTGCTCACAACAATTACCATTTTATGGATAGGTGAAAATCAAATTGCTTGGAAATTAAGCAAGAAATACTCATTTTTCTGCCCAAATGGATAGTCAGGCGAGAAACCAAATGGATATATTGGAGACTTGTGAAGCAGGCTTAAACCAGTCTGTCTAAGGAACAGAAGAATTGAAGATCAAAGAAGCATCTTCTCTTCTACTGTGAACTCTCTTTAAGGAGCCAAGTCAGATAGCCCCGATACAAAAAACACTTCCTCTATACATTATTTGACTTATGCCATTAAGTCATTTCTACAAAAGCCTAAAGAACTCAAAGCCTCACATTAAAAACTGACTGCCTGGAAAAGTTGTGATTCATTGAATGCAAGGGAGAATGTTTGGCATCCATAAACAGGTAACCTCCAGTAAGCTGAGAAGTAAGACAACACTGGCAGCAGGGAAAGTTTTGACAGGGAAGATTGCTGCATCATGTTGTTGCAGGACTTTTCTCAGAACGAGATAAATCCCATCTTCTCCAGGCATGTCAGCCTGCCTGGGATCAGTCAACTGGGCAAAGTCAACCGAACGACCACAGCGGTTCACTCCCCTGCAGTGATCCTGGAGCTGGAGCAGGGATAGAGAGGCTAAGGCCCTCCTTTCCTGCCCAGGAAGCAGAGCTCTAGCAATAAAAGGTCATGCTATGTATTGGTCTGCAGGGACTATACTATTACTCCAGTTTTTGCAAATGTGAGCCTATTAAACCTTGTAACAGCGAGGAAACATTCACTTCAGTCTATTAGAGAACAAAATATGAGAAGTTAAGGTCATACTTTTTTAACATAGACATGTGCAATAGCATCCTATTTTCAAAATGCCTAGAGAAAGCAGACTTTGCAAACGTGCTGTCACTGGAGCTGCAGCACATTGACTCACAGCCTGTGATGAAGAAGTGATCTCATAAGACCACAGAATCACAGAATCATAGGGGTTGGAAGGGACCTCTGGAGATCATCTAGTCCAACCCCCCTGCCAGAGCAGGGTCATCCAGAGCAGGTTGCACAAGAACGCGTCCAGGTGGGTTTTGAATGTCTCCAGAGTTGGAGACTCCACCACCTCGCTGGGCAGCCTGTGCCAGTGCTCTGCCACCCTCAAAGGAAAGAAGTTCCTCCTCATCTTTAGGTGGAACTTCCTATGTTCAAGTTTGTGCCCACTACCTCTTGTCTTGTTGCCGGGCACCACTGAAAAGAGCCTGGCCACATCCTCCTGACACCCATCCTTTAAGTATTTATAAGCATTGATAAGATCCCCCCTCAGTCATCTTTTTTCCAGACTAAAAAGACCAAAATCCCTCAGCCTTTCTTCATAAGAGAGGTGTTCCAGTCCCCTAATCATCTTGGTAGCCCTGTGATACATGATACATGAATGATACATGAATGTTTTCTCTGGGACCTCAAGAGCTGTGTGAACCTCTGTCTACTGGAGTGGCAGACTCTGCCCAAGCTGCCATAGGGACCACTTCATCCAAACATTACTCCTTTGGGACCCAAGGCAGGTATCTCACCTACACAGGAACCTTGAGGCAGATATCTTCTTCCTGAATACTGCCACAAAGAGGAATATATAGATCCAGATTTGAAATGTTCAGACTTGTCTCAAATGATACCCATTATGGAAAAGGAAACTGCATGATAGAACAATTTTAAATTTGTCACTAAAAGAGGATCACTGGGCTAATATCTTCCTTTTGACTATTAAAATAATGAGGGAAGATTTAGGAGATAGAATTGATATCCATCTATAGTCTAAATTGTCTCCTTGATGCTAAAAATCTCTGGGCAAAATTTCATGCCTGATGATAGTCAAGAGATTAAACTAGATAACCACAATGAATCTTTCTGGTCTTGTGCTGCATTATTGAATTTTAAGAGCACACACAATCCCTCTGACTACAGCACTCGGTGCTGAAGTATTTGATGCACATGCACAAATTCTTGGCTGCAATCTAGTCATCATTTGAACCCACTGTTAACGTAAGTTCCAAATAATTCTGTGCTCCAAAAGGTTGTGTGGTTTCAAATCCAATTTAAATAATTCTTAGCAGAATAATAAGATGAAAGAAGGGAAATAAAGACATTTGATAGTACAGCTGTCACATTCCCATATCAAACTCATTGATATTGGGTTGATAGAGCTTTCTGAACACAGGACAACTTAAAAAAAAATAAAAAATTAACACCTTTGTAAACTCAGGAGGAGTGACAAAGTTATGATCTTTAACCAGATGAAGAGAATCATGTTTGCTAAAGAAGAAATACTCTTCTGCAACTGTCTGATTATGTGCAGCATTTCTGCCTGAGCTGACATTTCCTGGCCTTGGATTTTTTTTAAACCATAGTCAAAGTGAGTTCAGTTTACAAAAACTTACTATAATAATGGGTATCGCAGTCATGCTGAGGATAGCATGTTATTATAGAGGATATTCTATTCCTGTTGTGAGCAGCCAGTGGCCCTTTCATCTTGATTAACTCTCCAGACCTTTAGACATTTAGACCTTTAGACATAGACCTTTAAACTAGCCAGCACAACTTCATTAAGTCTCCGTAAGGAATAATTGTCATCCCCTTTATCTGTTATCCCAGTTATCCGTTATTACTCTGTTACCCACCTGTCTGTCTTCAAATATCACTTTTAAACCCACGGGTGAGGGGCTTAGCAGCCATGGATATGTGACCACAGGAACTGCTGCCCCTGGCATACCAGACCAAACACACACCATTTTTAACACCAGCCTAATAGCAGCCAATATCCTCTTTCATGGTATAAAATGTTTGAGACAGTCCACCATACAAATGCACACCTTTATTTCATACTTTTATTTCATATTCCTATGTCAGTTACTATTAAGTCCATGGTGTTCTCAAAACAGGACAAAAGAGGGAAGCCTAATCCTTAGGAGGGCATATTTTATCGGCACAAAAGCCTTACTGAGCTCAGTATTGCAAGATCAGAGATTAGACAGTAGACCCAGGTCAGATTTAAGGGTCTTTAAATACCTAAGAAATACAGAGAGACAACCAATTTCTACTGAAAGTCCATGGGCTTAATTTTATTAGTCCCTGAATATGCAGGAATATTTTAATTCTTTTATGTTTGGCCAAAGATGTCTGGAAGAAGGTAGGTCAAACGTTGGCAAAATACCTGTTTTTTTTTTCTTTCTTTGGACTACTAAGCCATGTTAGTGTTTGGCCATCTGTTTTGCATCAGTGTATTTTCCCAGCTTAACAACAATTGCCTTTTGAAACCAGAAATGCTGTTTTCTTCAGAATTCCAAATACAAGTACTTTATTTAAATAGAAGTATGTCTGAAATATGTTTCAGACCAGAATTTTCATAAATGAAAACTGAATTTTGTGTCTCTTTTCTAATGAGTTTCATGAGATAATCCAAAGTCATCAAACAAACAAGTATTCACTTTGTACCTCCTCTTTTATGCAATAAACTTGTCCTGGGTTTCACAACAGCCTCACCTTAAATATCTATTTCGGTGAAATTACTAGCTGCCTATTGAGAGTAGTGCTCAGGATCTCTTACCAACAGAGGGCAAAAAATCTTATTATATGCTCTCTGCCAGACTAAGACATTGGTGTTTCCTCGAGGCACACATTAGTGTCCCCAGATCACCAACAAATATCAGTTTCAGTGCATTGGTCCAGTCACTCAGACTAATGAACTTGTCTTGCCAAGTATTACGATGCTTCTGTCATATCACCAGCATATGGCTGGTGGCAAATAACCTAGCTATTATTTGCACATCTGCTGAGTAATATTACGTTAAAACATTACATGCACAATTATGTTCAATTATATTAAACAAATCTATTCCACATAATGCTAAATCTCCAGGGCTTGCGCATCTTTAGTTACAGGAAGTTTAGTGCAGGGTAGCAGATGTTGCTGATTTTTTAATCGGATAATATGTTTAAAATGTCAAGTGCACAACCATAATTTCATAACAGATATTCATTTTAGGCAAATAAATAAAAGTCAAAATATTTGACTTTTAAAGGCTTCAGAGGAGTTGCACAAAATTTAGTATGTCAGCATCTAGTCTTGGAGGCATGTGAGCAAGCAGGGCAATTTTCAGACAGCAGACAAGTAAGCAATGCTTCTACTTTCTTTTTGGAGTCATTCCCAAACTCATTTGCAACATGACTTGAATGTGCTAGGTTCCCTCCTCCCCTTTCCCTTCCAATGTTGTCTTATCTGTTTATCCCTTTTACTTTACGTGGAGTTTTCCTATGTCACAGATTTCACTTACACACCTTCTTTTGCCCAAAGTCTGTTTCTGGAGGGATATATGTTCAGACTACAGATTAACACCAACATTGCTACTGGGTCAGCAGAACACCAACTTTGTAAGGTGCAAAATGCATTCCTTTCTTTGTTATCTTTCTCCTGGCCCTCATCCCCAACTCATATATGCTATCCTGGCTGGTCGCGTTCTGTTAGCAGTCTGGCCAACGCAATATACACCATTAAGGCCAGAAGTTTTTGTCAGGGAGGACAGAGGCTTAGCTGAGATTTGTAGAAAATAGCATGCTAGCGCTTATCGCCCAACTGAATAAGGGATCTGTGATCAGTGAATAGTGATATTCCTTTAGGATTTAATCCTACTTCATCAGCTGCTATAGATGCTCAACAGCATATTTCACAGTTCAACCAGCTACTAGAAAGTGCTATCGCTATGCAGTTTCATACAGTTATAATCTTTGCCATACCTATGGGGTATTTACTCCTTGGCTTTCCTTCTGAGTCACAGATAGGAGCATGTGGCAATGCTGTATTCTAGTCCAGTTATAGCAAAACTTGGAATGGACCCATTTATAACCATATTCCCACCTGATACTGCAAAATATATTTGTGAATAGTATTTATGTATGGAAGCAAAAGTGTTTTTCCACTGGCTTTTTTTTTGGAATGTACCCACTACACAGCACAATGAAGATCTATGGCCTTCAGTAACACTGGGGCTCAGGAAGCCCAAGAGGGAGGCAGAGCATCCTCTCTGCAAGACTGTAGACTTACTGGAAGTAAAGGAATAGACATCCAAGTAAGACCTGTTTCAGTCCACGAGGGATCAAAAGCCAGATGAAGAAATTAAAGATTCAGGGCCTCATCCTTCACCCACCCCAATTAAGCAATAACCTAGTGAATAATAAGCACCTAAGTCACAGGAGCTGAAAAATGGTGCACTCATATCGTGCTGAAGGAAATCCTCCATTTCTTAGCCAAAACATTGCAGAAAAGGCAAATCCCAAGGGGAGACATATCCTATTCTATAAGTAGCAGAGAAAAAGGGTTTCTTTTGAAACCACTGCCAGGTAGGGCTTTGCAAACTATAATGTGCCCTTGCCAGACACTCTCTGTCACACAACTTTTTGCCCCTCCCCCCCAAAAAAACCCCCATGAGGCAATAAAGCATTATAGGAAATTTTGTACATGTGGATTCTGGCCACTGTGACTAAGCATCTGGAAGAAAACAGAGCTGCCAGAAGAATTCCCTCCCCCACAATTTCTAATAGTTTTATTTCAGCCTGCCCCAACTCTGTGATTTGCCATAGAAATGTTATGTTACCGTAGAGGCTGTTTTTTGCTTTCCTGAACTGGAAACATGCCAGGGGGTGTACTGACTAAAATAATACCAGAGTTAGCCTTAACAGAAGTGTGAATGGACATGTTGGTACTGCGGGCTAATTGGGGAAATGCCTCCATGATATGATGAAGTCCTCTGTCCCCATCCTCTTCAGCTGACCATGGTCCAGCATCCACCAGGCACAAGAAGTTCAGGGGTATCTTCTGTTTTAGTCAGAGCTTAAATAATGTTAACCAATCCCAGAGCTGGGGCATGCAAAGATAAGAAAATACCATCTTGATTTTCTTGCTGAAGTTGTACCTCTTGCATGTCAGTTGGTTCAGAGGTGCTTGGTGATGAGTTATAAAAGACGGGACAGCACACACACCCTTCCTATAAATCTCAGCAATGTGGACCAGCTCCACTTATTTTTGAGGCTCTGTTGTCCTCCCTGTGTCCCCTGCTGTCTCCCTGCTCCAGAGAGACCAGCCAATGCAACAGCTCACTTCCCATCTCGCCTCCTGCTGTGGACATGTGGTTCCACGTCTGTGGTGAAGGGATTTCCAGGGGCAATACAACTCAGTATGGTGGTCCCCTGTAAAATTATTTTAATCATCCTAGGTCCTACTACCTCCAAACTTGGGCTATTCCCTAACTCGCTGCAACCACTAAAACTATGTAGATTCCTCTCCTTCTGCATTTAATGGAAACAAGGCTGTGTCTTATAAGGCATCTTCTCCCCACCCCTGAATTGCAAGGAAAAAAACCAATAGTTTGTAGCAGGGGTCAAGGCTCTAACTTTCAGTACCGTAAATAAATCTCATTTATCTTTCTCACTTGGGAAGCCAGCAAGCAGAAATACACATTTGAGAAAGGAGACTAGCTTCCTCTGTACCTTAGGAACGGTAGCTAGGGACAGGGAAGACAGGCAGCTCGTGGCAGAGACCACTGCCCTAGATTATTTATAATGATAAATCTTCTCTTCCTTCCAATACTTTACAAGCACCAACTGGAGCTCAAAGCTGACTTACTAGCTTGTTAAAAAAATAGCAAAGGCCAGTTACATGAAGACCTCTATTGTTGCATGGTTAATGCATTTTGATGAGGACGGATTGTACTCATCAGCAATAAAATTCTTTAAGTTGACACCTGAGTCTTCAGGAGCAAGGTTTTTATGCAGGATTTTCATGAGGACAACAGCATCTGGAGTCTTGGGCTGCTCTTTTTAACTGAGTAATTAACCCCAGGATTCATTTAAGAGATTAAAAGGATAATTTGTTTTTATAGTGTGGGAGCACAGTTTATTCCAGCTCTATTTCTTTTAGCTGAAAAGACAGTTTTCAGTAAATTGGCTGCCGACTGGTATACCTTCCTTCATCTCAGAGACCCGCCTTCAGCTGCTACAGAGGAAAATTTAGGGAGTGCTCAGGACCAGCAGGAGAATCAAGACAGACCTCCTGAGTGAGCAGTGTACACCAATGGGAGCATCTTTGGAAGGGTACCGGAGGAGTCATAGGGTAGGGCATCATTTCAGGTGGTGCTTTGGGGTCAGGCCCTTCGTGTTGTAGAGTTGTTATGAATGCAGCGTGGAGGACGGGTACTCAGTCTGCCTGGGTTGGAACCCATGTAAACACTGCAGGTGCAGAATTTCAAGGTGAACGCAAACCTTCCCCTCCCCTTCCCCGTAATCTGGCTGGGGCAAAGGGGCAGGGGGAAAAGAGAGAGACAAGAGCGAGAGAGAATTACTGACAGACTGGGTGTGATTCTGCCAGTTTGCATGAGATTGCAGTAGTTTATGCTGGGAGGAAGAAGTATTTTTTTGTGTGTGAGCGCAGCGTAGATTTCCCTCTGCAAAGGAAAAAATTATTTTTTTAAAATGAATCATTGCTGGGAAAAAAATCAAAAATACTTGGTTCAAAGAGCACAATGCACAACAACAACCATGACTAGTTCCCTCACTTGAAACCATTGTGGAGACATTTACCTTAGGGAAGTACATGAAAGCCTTGAGATTCTTCCTGCTCATATGAGAAACTGTATCAAGCCTCACTGACCTCTTGCTCAAGAAAGCCTGGGGCTTTGTCATAATGAAATAAGAAGGAAGCTGAATAGATTTATGCTTTGTGGAACAATGCAGGAAATAACAACCAAAACCAACCCCAAACCCTGAAATTCTCTGCTGAAGCAGAATGCCAATATTGCTTTAACTAAATTCTACCTCCTGCACATAAGCATTCAGCAGGGAGTCTCTGTATGAGGTTTAACTGCTTTCCTCGGAGACCCCTCATTAATAAGGACTGGCTGGTAGGCCAGCTGAAGCCCAAGTATATCTTTTAGATTGGTGACCTCTTTGCAGATAAGCATGTGTCCATTATACTGTTTTCCTCCTGTTGCAGAAATGCCTTCCTTCTGCATGCAGGAAAACTCTCCTCGTGTTGGATGAATTTTGCATGCCACACAGTGTACACAGAAACCAGCCATATGCTTTTGTGCCCATGGATGATTCCCCAGAATGCAAATAAGGCCACTTCCAGCCAACAAATTGCACATCAGAGTTGACTATAAAGGCAGATTAAGGCTGCAAAAGTACTTTGACTTTACAAAGTGCAGTCCTGCCTCCACACGTCCTTGTCTCTTAGGCAGGACTCCAGGAGTACTAATGCCTTCACACTCAACTTTTCCTCCTGTTCTAGCTTTGGCTTCGCACAGTGCAATGCATAGCCCACTTGCTCAATGTGAAGATCACAGGAACCAAAAAAAAAGAAGCCTGTAGTGAAGATGCAGATCTGACCCTACACTTTATCTTTGAAGCTCTCAAGAGGAGAGCTCTCAAGGGTGGAAGAGGAAAAATGAGCACACTGAGGCAGGAGGCAGTTGACAGGAGAGTATGAAATAAATGGGTGCATGAAATACAAAAAAAATCCCAAACCAGCCCAAGAATGTAAAAGGGAAGAGCAGCAAAAGACAAGCATGCAAAGATAGGAAACAGCAAGAGAAAGAGACGCAGCTGCTCTGAAGAGATGCTGTAGATAGGCAAACACACGAAAAAGGAGAGGAGACAAGCCTTCATCCCTTCTCCCAAAATCTTACTAATTCTCTCACGCAGGACATGAAGCCATGCCTTCCCCTAAATGCTTAGCTCTTCCTTCAGCTGTCCGAATCTCAGCCTGTTGCAGCACGGGCACCGTGCATACGCCCATGGGTGGGCAGGGCGTGCCCTGAAATCTGAGGTGGGTAGGAGGAGCAAAGGCTAGGCAGAAAACCTTATTTTATGGGTCAGGCCAATAAGTGGCAGCTGCAGAAGGCACTACTCCAGTGCATCTTGGCCAGTGATGGTGCCACTCTGCTGAGAGCCATCAGGTCTTGGTGCAACACAGGGATGAGAAACCTGCATTTCAAACACACAATAAAGAGAATTACCGATGCAAAGTAAAGTGAAGAAAATAGTAGCACCATGTTACTGCCATTAGTGTTAAGGTGGTGTCAAAATTTCTTTTATAAACTTCTATTTTTGTAGGGTATATGAAGCTGACCCAACCGTAAAAATTCCTTTGAACCTGACCTACAGGACCATGTGCTGAGACCAAGAAGTCACTCTTCTTCATTGTCTCCTCTCAGTTATTATTGAAAACTTTTTTGGTCCATTTTTATAAAAGCCATAGAAAGAAAGAAATGTAACTCATGTGTCCCCATTTTGTAGAAAAATGACTGAGGTACTAATGTAAATGGTAAAAAAAAGTAAAAAATGGTATTAATTTTTTACTAATGGTAAAAAATGCATGAACTTAGCATATGTTCAGCAATTCTTTCAAAATTAAAAGGTCATAACGATTTGGAGTGCCTTGGCTTAATGATCCGACTTGGCTATTGGATTAACAGAGCTTGGACAGCTGTTATTGAGCACTGGGTGTATATTTCATGCACTAAAAGGAAGCTTCATGATAGAAAGCACTGTTGGCAAAAATTTATTAAGCCCTCTTTAATTTAACAGTCCAAATCCCTGCTTTGGGATGGCTATGGGATAGAGAAGCAGTTTACCTCTCCTCCATATCTCCATTCACCTGCTTGTGCAATGGTGGAGTGGTCAATATTATGGGACTTCCTCCAGTTTCCGAAAAAACATCAGATCCATGTGCCTCATGGTTTGGCCTTCCCCTGGTGCTGCAACCCCAATAGTCAGATTTGGCGGGGGAAAGAAAAAATTTATACTAGGACTGTGGAGATAGAGAGAAGCCAGGGAGTATGCTGGCAGTGCATTATTTGGTTGTGGTAACAGCATGGTAACAGGGAGTCCTGAGTGTGAAGCAGGACATTTGACAGATCAAATCCCAAGAAAATCCTCAGGCAAAGGCCATGGGTTGGATTCACATTTGCTGTGAGCTGCTGCAGTTTTTCTGATTTGCATGCCAGTAAAAGCCAAGTGAGCGAGCTTTTGCTGAAGTGCTGATCCACCCTGGTGAAGTCTTGATAGATGGGTTCTCTGTGCATGTGTGATATTTTAAATACATACTTGGACTTAGCTGCCTCTGCTTGCACAGAAGGTGGCTCACACATTCTCTCCATTGATTTTTTTCTACCAAATCCAAGTCCCTTCTGGAACTGTTTCTTTGGTGTAATGAAACCAAGCCATAACCCCAGGCCAGACAGCTCCTTCACCAGATGTTGAGGGGCTACTTCCAAGGAGTTGTAGGGGCTGCTGTCCCATCCCTTGCTTCATGGTAAGCTGCAGGAGCCTGTCTTCTATTGAACCATCTTTGCAGCTTCTATGACAAGGAATGTCTGTGCAGGTCCCACGTGGGGCAGATAATTGCATGTGGTTCCCCAATACAACACCAGTGGGCAATAAAGAAGAAGGTGACTTTTTTCCCAATCTGTCAAAAACCAAGTCTCCAAGGAATATACAATTACACCATTTCTTTTTCTAATTTCAAAAAATATTTATACACATAGGCACTCCACTGACTTCTGCTTAAAATTAAGGATATATGTATCTGAAGGCTATTTAGGTTGTAAACCATCCATCACAGGAGACTAGTGCCATATCCTTCACTTAAATTACCGTATGGCCATGCTTCTAACTAAGAATACACATTTTTGAGATTTTTCTAGCAAAATTCAAGGCATTTTACCGTGAAGAGGCACTAACAGACAGTTTGCTGGGTACACACCAAATACGAACAACCTGAATCCTAGTCCTGAGGGTACACTAATGTGGTTTGCTGTATGGTAAACAGGTCTTATAAATCACCTTCATGCACTGGCACTTAATTGTCAATGTGTTCCTTTTAAATCAGGACACTTAGGAAAAACAGAAAAGGAGACATTGCTTCCTGGCACTGGTATGTTTTGAAAGGACTGAGGTGTTTGTATTTTGACTGGTGTGTGAAATTGTTCCTGCTGTAGTCCAAGGCAATTCATGGGACAAGAAAGTCAAGTCTAGAAGCTGGGCTACTAGGGCTGCTCTCTGATTTCTCTTGCAGTTCAGCTGAGTATCAAGAAGTCTTGCTTAATACAACATCTCAAAAAAAATCATGTAACTCTGCAGCATAACTGAACAAAGCAATTCTCCAACCGAAGACCCATATACAAATAAGAAAGATGAAGCGGTGATGCAGGAAAAAAGGCATTGGCAAATATTGATGAGTTTCAGTTCTTCTGATACTGTTATTACACCAGATGACAAAAGGCTATTACCACCTCTCATGATAGAAAACAGAGGGAAAAATGCTATCCCCAGTGAAAAACTCCATATATTTGAAAAGAGTTACAATATATTGTGTTACTTAGAAAAACTCTAGAGGCATATCCCAATTCCCCTCATAGATCTGTCACTGTTATAGCCCTACAGATTTATGGGAACCAAAGAAAAAGTCACTGTGGTCCACAGAGCCCTCTCCAGATTAACAGCTCTGTTGCCAATGCTTGTTCAACAGGATAGGATCCTCCCTTTATACGCTACATGCATTGACTTATGAGTGAGGAACATTACTTGGTGAAGGATTGTTATTGTACCAGTTTATGAAGCTTAGTCTCCTTGTGATATTTAAGTTAATGATCTAAAACCATCTATTCAGGTGGGACCCTACATAGAGTTTTTTGCTCTGGAAAAAAGTCCCATTAATTTAAGTTCTTCAACTGCTTTACGATCTCAGGCAATATGTTTCTACCATTTAAGAACAGTTGACCATCACCAGAAAATTACAGTCTCTTTTTCCCATAGCAAGCATTCTGATTACCGGAACTTCACAACCTGTAAACATTTTTCAGTCTTAAAAAAATGCCAGCCCCAGCCGGGCATTTCTAATACAGCAATACTGCAAAATACAGTACTGCAATACAATTGTATAGAAACATGTAAAATCTTTCTGCTTTTACAGGAAACTGTGTAATTATGTCAGAGACGCTGTACGTTTCTAGGCATCCATTGAGTGTGCATTCAGGCATTTACTACACCTGTTAAACTGCCAAGAAATAAAGATCTTCTGTAATAAAGACCACTTGGGGTTCAGCTTGCACTTTTTAATCTCAGGTTTGCCATGGACTGAAAGCAAGGAGATGATCAGGTACTTCGCTTCTGCTGAAGCATGGTATTTCAGTGTGGTAAGTGGCTGCATGCTGTGCCATTAGACTATATGCTCGTACACAGGCTGGATCTTGCAAATAAGATGAGATAAGCATGTGGGCATAATAGAGCCAGAGTTAACCTGGCCAGAAAGCTGGCAGTAGTGGCAATAGCACAGCAGGAAGCACTTTGGCATGAGACAGATGCTGCATAGCAAACCCTCCAGTGGCCCCGCATCACTGTGCCTTCACTGCTCTTACATGCTCTCACCTTCAGCCCAGACATAAGCCTACCAGAACTGTGAATCACGGAGACATACTGTGTTTTGAACAAATTTAATTTCCCCAGTTATATTCAATGGGATCATGCTTAATACCCTTTGCGGTGTGTCTAACCTTACAGTGACTCCTGCCTCTAATAAAGCTGGGACTTTTTTCTTTCTTTCTTTTTTTCTCCTTATTTTTTTTTCTTTAAGGTTTTCAGATAAGGATTCCATTCAGGTTTAATATTACAGTTATTGTGGATTTAAATGAACACTATCTGTGTTACTTACACATCACATTGCCTTCCTCGATGATGCGAGATTCACAATTTAATTTCTTATTGCAAATGCATAGCTTTTGTTACTTAGAAGCTAATACATGCTTGTGCTTTAATAATACTTGGAAATAAGGAAAATGTAATTACAAAGGGTATGCTCCCCATTAACTTGTTTGTACACTGGAATACGTCCGGTCTTAGCTGTAACTCCATATTAGTTTTTCCAATGAACTGAAGAGCGAGAGAGAAGCGAGCACACGGCGACAATTCCAGCCTGAGCTTCAGGAAGGGATTAGCCTTTAATCCCCAAAGACAAAGATACAGTACCAGCCCCGCTGTTTGAGGTACTCAGTTTCTCGGTGTTCAGACACTCTCTGTCACTCAGTGGTAGCAGCAGGTGCCTCCCTCAGTTCAGCGTATCTGGGCTCACATGTTACAGGAACAGGGGAAAGGAGCAATGCTTAAATAGGGGTTAGCTGTGACTCCAGTTAGTACGACCTAGCATGCGTGCTACTTCAGAGACATTTATGTGGCAATGTAGATGGGTCACTCCTGGGAAACCACCACCTTTCTCATGAGCTGGGGCAATATAGCCTTACAAAACTGCAGAATCTGCTTGGCAAGAAATGTAAATTTTGCCACCTGAACCTTTGAAGCAGGATCTTTGGGGCATGCAAGACAATGATGGATGTCCCTCTCTTCTGCTAAAGACGCCTGTGACAAGAGAGCAGAGTTGCTTTCTCGCTGTTCTCTTGCCTTTCAAATGTTAAAACAAGTAGGGTCATAACAGCAGAAGGTAGCAAGGCTACTGGCAACCCCACGAACTTTCCTAAATATGGAAACAACCTCGGTGAGAGAAGCGGCAGAACAGCGTGCGCCTGCTAATGGCTTCCCTCTTTGAGAAGTGAACATTCACGCATCCGCTGTAAATCCCAGCAGGCCAGAGCTAGAAGAAGGGGTCATATAGATTTTTCTACACTTAATAAATTCCTTAGGGCCCTAAGCAGATGGACTGTGTCAGAAACAGGCAGTTTTAGGTACACTTATGACTCTGAAGCAATCAAGACATCATCCAAGTAAACAAGCACTTTCACTCCTAGAGACCTTAGGAAATGAATAACTCATCCCATAACCATGGCTATTCTTGGAGCAGTGCACAGGCCAAACACCCTTGCATATTGCTGATGTGTAGCATCTGTCTGCAAAGACTTTCAAAGCTCCTTTAAGTGGCTTGAATGCAGGAGGGTCAAGATGCTAAATGAGGTTTTACCTAAAATCTATCTATGGCAGAAAAGGTCCATTTCTGAGTTGTGACTTGCATGTTTGAACACTGCCATGTACAATCTATCTGTAGTCGCAAAGCAGCTCAACGAGTCAACACATATTGTGTACAGCAAACAGGAAGAGTTTAGTGTGATGAAGCTATGTTAATTCACTACCAAAGAGCAAATCCCTTTGACATGTAACACCGTGTTACATTTCTCTACATTTTCTATAACATGGATTAAGTTCAGATGTGAATTCCAGATTTTCAAACCGGTCAAGAACAGATTGCTCTAACTCCAAAACTGGTAATTATAGTGGAAAAATCATCAAAGAATAACCAAGGGGAACACTTCTACATACATAGATTAACAAGATTAACAGGATATATTCACATGGGCTTATCTATAAAAAACTCACACACTAGACTAATGACAATATAATTTCAACTTCTCTGTGAGACTTCTTTGTCACTTTGTACCAAACCTGAAAACAGGTCCTCACTTCATGTCTTTGTTTGCAACAAGTTTTACCATTGTGACTCCTGACTCCATATTTGACTTCTTTTTGTGACAGGGTAAGAAAAAGTTTGTTATTTTTATCAGTAGTAATATAGCATATGTGGCAGAACTGTACCATCAAGGTACACCCTTATCCTTCTTTCCTGGTGTGCTTGCTACTCATGTAGTCATGCAGAGACTAGTTTTGTATAAATGGAGTTTCATGTACACTTCTACAATGTGCAAACTAGCCAACTGTTCGTTTGAACTAGCGTGTATTTGCTGAAAGAGAAGTAGCACCTGACCCAAAGATGCGCTCTACTGAAAAAAATACCTAAAAAGCCTGAAAAATATAATACTACGTTTTTTAAGGTTAAGATATATTTTGATTGGCTGAATCTAATCTTAAATGTATATACAGTAACCTGAAATTTAGCATAGCCTCACTTACATTAATGAAGATATGCTAGTTACCGTAAATTGTGAATCCACCCCGAAAAAGTCTGAACTTGAAAAAGCAGTAAATGACCTTTTAAAGCTGGAATGTGAGTGTGAAAATGAAATTGATTTTGTATAGGAGAATAAATACACATTTAGCAGCTTAACTTTATGCATCTGGGTTTGTGAATTTTGGCCTTAGGCTACAACAGCACAAGATGAGCAGTTTCTCCTTGAAATGCTGAAAGTACATGATTATAAAATCCAATAGGTCTGTATTAGCTTTGCGTTTTTCTCTCTTTCCTCAGCTTCTCGAAAACTCTCACTGGTATGGTAAGAGATACACAAATTGGCATATGGCAGTCATTCGCTAGAATCAATTGCAAGAAATCTTATGCTAGAAAACAATTTAAGTAATCCTGAAGAATTATGAGCTACCTGAGTCACTCTTTTGAAAGGCATACTCCACTCTCACTAAGTGACTGAAATAGGCACTAGCCTAAATAGTTAGCAATTTTTTTTAAGGAAAGTCAGCTATTACTATATTGTTTACTTAATTCAGAGTTCTTAGGGATAGTCTCCTAAACATGATAGTTAACACTTTTTAGCTAGATTAAACTTGTCTTATGCTATCAATTGGATAACTTTCAGCTGTTCCATGATTCTTTTGTGTCTGTCACTTACAAAATATTTCAGCATACGAATCTGCAAAGCGTTTTCTGAGGAAATACTTTCTGTCACAAATTAAAATATTTCAGTATGCAGGCATGACTCCTGTCTCATCTCATCTCATGGTTGCTCTGCATGGGCTTTTTCTCTTGCCCCACATAGCCACTCTTTGGGATTTTTGCTGATTTCTTAAGTATCTAATTTTCTACCTGCACAGTAGGAAGCTGGAGTGAGTCTTAACACTGAAGACACTTAAGGATTGAAGCAACTATGAAGTTCTACTGTTCTGCAGTGTAGATGCTCTAAAGGATAAAAATCTGAAAACACCGGAGGCACAGTGGAGTCTTGTGAACAGTGCTGCTGGAAAATATTTCCCATTTCCAGAGCATAGTCCTTTCCATTGTGTTAAAACTATGTTCTCTCCCTAAATACGTAACAAGGAAATGCAGTTGACTGTTTATGGGATACACTGAGTTATTATTGACAATAATGACTAAACTTGTAGTTAGTGCTGGGTTGTGTACAGCTTCTTTTTCATCTACAACCACTGTACATCTATCTTTTTATTACAGACATAGACCTCATTGCATTACACAGAAAAGACATGATCAGTTCTGGTGATAGAGGAAATGTAGATTTTTCTTTAAAATTATTTTCAGGTCATTATTTCCTTTCTGAAGTTAATATGAAACTGCTGAAGAATTCCCAGATTCCTTATAGTTAGTCTTAATAAAAGATCTATTCTACTTCTGTAGGGCTTTTACATTAATAATTAAGACAAATGCAATTGTAAGTCCCCTAGAAGGAACACTTGTCAAATAGTTTATTATTATCTATTCTGAAGCTTTCAGTTGAATCCAATTAATATTGCTGTGTGAGAGTGGAGGACCTTCAGCTGATGCTTTTCAAATTCATCAAAAATCGTAATGAATACTTGTATCCATATTATGTCTAAGCCAAGTCCATCTTTCTGAAATGAAGGAGGATAGGAACTTTGCCAGTCATAAAAAGACACGTTTTACATTTAAGTTGTTAATCCTGTGCTATCATTCATTGCATGTAATTGGTTTCTTAATTGCATCTCCTCAGAAATCTGATCTGTTCAAAGTTCAGCAACCTCTGGCTGGTCAGACCAGCACAGTATAATTTCCAGTTAAATGTGTTTGCCTTTTCCAGGTGTTATCAGGATTTCAGTAATGAACTCATTGAGACGCACCCATTAAAGAGTAACTAAGAGAACAATGGGATGGTTCATTTTGTGGAGCATTTCTCATGCTTAAGGGAAACCAGTGCCACTTCATTTGCAATAATTAAATTTTATTAACTTAGAATAGTAGTTTTCAAAGTCTTTTTCAGCCTTCCAGTGGGGATGTACATCCCTGTATAGAGAACAGGCAGGCTGGCAGCCGGCTGGATTTCCTTAGCTAATTTTTGAGAATCATTGTGTCTGTTTCCTCTACACATCAGAGATATGCCTGTTGAAATCCATTGAGTTGTCAAGTAAATGAAGAAGGCAGGATGTCTGATTAGAAATTCTGGAAGGAAGGAGGATGATACAATGGCCAATGAATTTATTTCAGGTTAATTGTTCTGCTGCAGGACTGTACCCAAGTTAGCAAACCCCAAATTTTTGAGCATGTGTAGAGATATAGCTGCAAAGAAATGAAGGCATTTCAATGCCTTGAAAAACTGTCCATCTGTGCAGTTGCACATTCTGCATAGAAAAATAACTCATCCCGTTTCAAGAAGAGAAGGAAAGAGATAAACTTGGTATGAACATAAATGCATGAAACTTACAGAAGATACATTGATAAGCTTCAGTTCATGAATGTGGTATAGATTTAGAATCATAGAATTGCCTAGGTTGCAAGGGATCTTTCAGATCATTGAGTCCAACCATCAACATAACACTGACAAGAACCATCACTAAACCATGTCGCTAAACACCATAGCTACAAATTTACTTTGGTACCTTGCTTGACATGAAGTCAAATCTGCCAGTGGAAAGTACTGACTCTTGTATCCAGCTATTACTAGCTCACCCAGTCACTTGAGTGTCATCTTTGTAAGCTTTGACACTTCCTTGATAAGTTTAAACAATCATGAGATTGTTTAAAATGACACTAAACCATATTCCATTTAGAACAGTAGCTTAGACTTTGTATGACTTCAGATTTCTGTATACTTCTCAAGCAAACAACTTTTCCAGTTTTAGTAATTGTGAATGCTATTTGGGTGTTTTATGCTTATGTTACACAGTACTTACATTTTGCATGTATAGTTGTTGAGTTTAACTCAGAAAGCAGCACTGAGTGACCAGTGTTTCCGTACTGTTAAAGTGCAGATACATATACACGTGTAGATATGTCTAAATGTGTAGGTCTGTTATAGACACCTGTAATTTTTAAATTTTGTGAGGATGGGCCCTTGGTTCATCATCTGGCCACTAAGTTGCTGGATGCGATCAAAGGAGCTGAAATGTGACAGTAAAATTGATGTGACTTTGGAGGAACGATGGGGACAGAGGAAGAAGATTGCGTGAGGAAGATCAATGCAGGGTAAAATGATTTATACGTCACTTTGGTTTCAAAGTAAACACAACCACATGGCCTCCTTTAATAGGCACTGTTTTCCTCATCAAAATGTGTCTTTTCTATGTGTAATATTTGTGTGTTTCATTACTATGATTTATAGCAGAGTTTTCTTTCCTGCTGCACTTCTACATCAACAGGCAATTCCTCATCAGCAAAGTGCGGATCTATCATTTTAATGCAGAGGAAAAGCAGCATCTTGCAGAATCGGTGAATGAGGATTTTGAGGGGAGTACCTCAGCTGAGCTACAAAACAGGCACTTCAGGGAGCAGTTACTTGCAACTCAATTAAAGGTAAGTTGGTAGCTTTGAAAACATGCTCTTCGATCACAGAAGGAGCACTAGATGAAAGCAAAAAGTTGAGGAGCCACTTAAGCAACCTCTCTGACGTTTCCGTGAGTGACCTCAAACCTTGCTAAAACTGAAACCGGAGGCCTTTTCCCAGCTCAGGGCCAAGCTGGGACATGCCTCCCCCAGAGCAGAGGCACAGTCACCTCTTTGAAAGTCAGAAATGGGACTGGAAGAACATACAGTGTCTGTTCAACCACGATATGGAAAACGATAGCAGGTCTATAATTACAGTTTTCTGGACTGCTGCAAGTTTGGAGAAAGTCTCCATGGGACAGCATTTTGCAGAGCTAGCTAGAAGACCTTTTCTTCTATGGCGTGCAATGTATTTTGTAAGTTATTAATTAGTTTTCCTAATTCTGTCAATTTCATCTCTCAAAATATTGTAGTATTCTTACTTCCTATGTGTCAGTAACAAATTAACTTTTGACAGGACTACAAAAAACATTATAAGACTGTTCAAACAGGTCTGTTTTTCTTATTTCCATAATGAAATGTAATTCTAACAATTGCATCAAGGTACTTCTTTTATTGCTCTTTTTATACTTCTCTCGACTAATAGTAAGATAAAGTGTACATATTTGGACCAATTATGTTTTTGAAAGCATCATTCCACTCCTATTTCTGTCACTCCTTCCCCTAGAAAGCATTAAATATAACCTCTGGATATCTCAATGATTCAAAGGAAAATTGTGAAGTCTGAATGCAAAATTTCACAGGTAAGTTTTAGTGTTTGGTATTCTCCCACACTTTAGCAAGTCATGTTTCCTTATAAGAACAGCCCTACAAAAATATGTTGGCAAATTATCGTAAAATTAATACAAATATAGAAATTACATACTTTTTTGCATTTTATTCACAAAAAAAGAAAAGTAAAACCAAGCAGATCTGCAATATTACTAAAAAAAAATTAAAAAATTTTCTTACAGAAAATGTAACACGTGGCAGGGAGTAGAAGACTTTTGTGGAACAAATCAAACTTGTACTAGGACAGATTTTCTTTTAGAAGCTCTTGGGTGTGAAAAGATTGGTAGATATTCTGATTTGTGGTTTAGTGAACAGTGAGAGATCTCAATACTAAGCAAAGTAGTAAAACAAGAAGGGATTCTTAGTGAGATCTTGAGTTAAAGAAGTGTTAAAGCCCATGCTGTTGTACCAAGGTGTTCTTAGCCAAAGTTCCTAAGTAAACAGTTACTTACATATTCTCACTGTGTTTGCCTATCGCTAAGTATCCTCCCCTCCCTGGCCCAAAGGCTTTTAATCTACTGTCCAATTTCAGTCAAACTTGATGAGTACAGACAATAGAACAATTTGGAGTAACATGACAAGAATCATGCTTCATTATTTCCCTTGCTTACAGGATGATTTGTGAATCGTTGACAAGAAAATTAGGAATCTGCTTTTCACTCCAGCCAGGCTGGCCAGCACTTTATGTCACTCAATTTATCTGATATCAGCCTTTGCTCCTGATGCAACACAGTAAATCCCACTTTTGCTCAGTTTAGCATCCTATGTAGCCACCTAACCCAACCTAAATATCTTCCCATTGAGTTTGCTTTACGTCTGTGTTGTACAGGTGCAAATGACTACCCAGAATTCACAAGAGCACCAGGCGAAATGAATGGATATCAAAGATGCACAGCATCATAGTTTAAAGAACATCATTCATTCAACATCCATTTAAATCATGAATGTGCAAATGTATACAATACACTTCCATTTCACTGAAGTCCTGCAAAAATTCTGGCTTTGAATAAGAATTAAAAGTGGCAGTTTTTAAATCTTCTCCACATCATGTTAGTAGTGGTACTCTGAAACAATAGTTAAGATTTCTATCAAGTTCAGTGACACTGACAGGGGATATTAACGTGCTAAAAAACTACTGTCAGGGTAGGAAGGACTGCTGAGGTGGCTACAAAAGAGGTCTAGTTTTGTATAATCCAAGAGGCTTCGGTGGACAATGAACGACCTCCCATCAGTTCCCTGGAGCAGAGCTGAACTTCTTGGCTTTCCAACATTGTGCTGACACTTTCTGGATAGAATTTTAGCAACGAATTCCATAAAAATAATGCTACTTATCTTACTATTGGAAATGGTTATCTAGCTATATAGCCTGTGTAAAAATAGAACCTTGAAGTGTTCAAAATCAAGAATCAACATGTAAATTACTGAAAGATGGGTCTGGTATTCTTCTGAAACTTCATCTGGGACTCCTTGTCTTCGACCAGAGAGGTCAAAGCCTCTTTTAAGCCTGCAGGATAGAACTCTGTGCATTTTTTCAAATTTTATTTCTAGGCCAGCCCAACTGAAAAACTGGAAAATCATAAAAGCAGACCTTCTCCTGCAATGTTCAGCCCAGCACAGGGTTGTAAAAATAAGTAAACACAAGGAATTGTAGAAGTCTGAACGTCACGAGTCCTGTAGAAATCATTTTAGCTGGCAATACTGAAGAAGTACTTTTGTGACATTGCCAATGCTTACCAAGCAAGTGGGGTTTTTTCAGTGTTGTTTTTTTTTGAATATGAAATGCTTTTTAATAGGCCATTGCCGGTAAGCCTCTCAGACACATTCTGTCCTTGTGCGCCTGCAGCAAGACTATGAGCTTAACATCAAAGAGTGTAAGTGTGTTGTGGCTGCTTTTTGTCTATAATGGAGGGCTGGTTGTGAGACAGGGGATCTGTGAACCTTGGAAAGTTTAGTGAATGCAGCAATAGAAGTTCTGCCAAACCATTTGCAACTTGATTGGCCCTCTTCTTCTTTCCCCTCCTAAAGCTTAAATATCGAAGAATTTAGAAACTCCACAGGCAGATCTGTGCCAAAGGTAAGAATGTCAGATTTTGTCCAAATGCCAAGGTCTGGGGTTAATATGTTGGTTTCTATGCCACTGAACAAAGCTGCCATGGTGAGACTCTCTTCATCCAGAGTGGCCTTGACCCTGCCTACATCCTGTTCAGAGGAGTCAGACTTCTCCTACTGCCTGGTGTTTGTGGGGAGAGAAAGGGAAAGAAGAAGGAAATATGGAATACTGTTAAATATAAAGAAGGTCAAAGTAGTTCCATCTCACCTGGATGATTAAACACAGAATATGGATGTATCTAATAGAGGCCATCACTGCTACCACTACCACTTCTTTTTATTTCCAGGCTCAAGATCAGCATTTGGTGGCTAAACCATGTGAAATCATTTCTAGGTACAGCACAGCTGTGCAAGCCTGTTTGTTGCTCTGAAGAGCTTTCATTCCTCAACTCCTGGTTTCTGATATATACTCATCCACTCAAAGTACCAGCAATGTTATAGAGATTCTGGATTTAGGAAGGGCACCAAATAGCAGGAACAGTTGAGTTTCTGTGACAAAAATTAAATTGTTTTCATGGAAATGCATTCAGACAGAAGGCAAAAATAGGGGTATCACTGTGTCTTACTGTCCTGTGAATATTCTTGAGAGACAAATGGCAACATGGCTTAGAAAGAACTTTTCAGTAGTAACAGATAAATCAATCTCTATTTAGACAGGAAGTACTTTAAGAGTTTAGTTCAGGATTTAAACAGCAAAAGATTTCTGTTGTTCTTACTTTGGCTGCATCTCATTTCCCAAATGCTTGTTCATGTAGCTTTGATTCAATTGATCTCCATGACCACTTCTCATTGCCACTCTATTTTAATCTTTCAGCAATTGAAGGGTACCTAAATATGGAAGGATTTTCTCATGCATGCAAGGGAATAGTCATTCATTTGTACTAATTTTTCATGATCTGTCCTTTCAATATCAGAAGCTTAGTAAAAAAAAATAGCTCAGTGCAGCCTGATGCCAGCAAAACTGCACCTGGTTTTGCTTTGGATTCTTGTGCTTTGATGAAGAAGGAAAGAACAGAATTATTATGCACTCCATCTCTGGTTAGATAGATGACGAAGGCTTAAAATAGTCTGCCAGTCAAAGAAGTGGCTACTGGACCAAGGCTGCAGGAATAGGTTATGGATGTGGATCAGATGGAGTAATAAACATAACATCAAAGTTGTTTCTCCTAGGATGTTAAGATTAAGACATTTACAAGGGTTTAGTGATTCTACACAGTTTAGGCCATCAGTGGCTGAAACTTGGACTCCCACCAGGAATAAATTTCATCAAATATCTAGAAAATTCAGCAGTTTCAAGTGATGTTTCAAGTCGTGAAAAACCTTGCCTTTGTAATTCTGTGGTTAAAATAATGTTGTGGCTTGCTTTTAAAATAATTTAAGGTTCTCCTGTTCATACTTCAACACTTCAATATTCACTGAAGGGTTCATGTGAAAGTGATTGTCTAAGACCACCTTCCAGGTTTTTCTTCTGTAATGTGGCATGTAATCAGACCTTCATAAGTAAGAAGTCAATTGTTAAAACTGTGAGACAATACAAAGATACTCTCCAGAAAACCTATACAAATTACCTATATGGCTTTTGTGGTGATGCATGACACAATATTAATAAATATGGAGACTTTAAAATGCTGGGGGTTTAAGAGAAATCAAACCTACAAACCTCCAACTTTGCCCAAGTCTTCAAAATAACTAAATTTGGCTACAAAAATGTGCTCCTGGAAAAAAAATATAAACCAATCATAATTAATTCACAAGTGTAAACAAGTTGTGCTATATTGTTTTGATAGTATTTGCCTCGGATAATCCTCATATGGCTCCAGTGCCTCTTTGTTTTTCCAAGTTGAACTCTGGCAATCAAAATAGACTGTACAGTCTCACCTCAGAAAGGTAAATGGTAACAGGCTGAGAAAGAAGCAACAGACACAGTTCACCCTTCAGGACAAGTCAGTATCTAGGCACACTTTTTGTGGACATCAAGAAGATGTGATCACACACCTCAGGCCTAATTTAACAGCATGCCATAGAAATCTGTCTGAAGTACGACTGCGGCAAATTCACACTGCGTTAGGCAGACTGACTAGACAACTGTTGAAGACATCCTTCCAGGTCAAAGTTTGTCTATTTGGTTATTAGAGAAGATCAGAGGAATCTTCACAAAGCGTTTTTAATGTAATCATAGTTACAAGCTGTGCTTTTGGCTCAAGTAACTCATTAATGGCATGAAAAGGAACAGCGAGCCAGCTCGTCTTTGAGGAAATTATGTGGTAATGATAAGCTGCCTAATCCTTCAGGAGAACAGTCCATTTTGCAGAACAGATAATTTCCACGTAGTTGAAAGAACACCATGAAAGCCCCTTAAATACTGGCAGCTGACTACCGCACAGAGGGATGGGTTTTTGCTCTGTGTTTGCCAGCCAGACTAGGCTATCAGCCTAATAACTCTCTCAGTGCCTTATAACAGCTCTATGTAGACCCATTCAGAGCCCTTGATCACACCAGAAAGAGAATAAAGAGCCCTCCATACTCATGCAAGGAGGAAAGAAACCAAAGCATCTGCTTCTGTGAAAGCAAATCTATATAGCTGCTAAAAACACTTTACAGCAGCATCAGTGATGACATGAATACCAGAAGTTTGAATACCATTTCTCATCCCGATGCTCTTTTTCATTAGTCAGCGATGGAATAGCGTCATGTAAGCTGCAGCTGTTTTGGGTCTAGGGAGGGAGTAGATAGCTGTCAAAATGCTGAAGTTCAGGGTGGGCCAAAAATCTCAGAAAAAAGTGACACTCATTTGAAGCTGCTGAGAAACTTGGTTTGTTGTAATCCAGCCACACGTAACTAGTGTTCATAGTGTTCATAACTAGGTTTATAGTTCAGTTGTGGAAGGTGCATATATAAAAATATTGATAATGAGGAGTAAACCAGCTTCATCCAAAACTGGGGTTTCCCTTCCAGGCAAGGCAAGATGGAGCAGTAAAAGAGAAACACCTCTTTGAAGACTGCAGAGGAAAAAGGAAACTGTAACATAACCCTCCACAACTTCCCATGCATCCAGGTGGCTGCACTGCCAAAGTGCATGGAGAGCACAAGCTGGAGCTCTTTAAAGATCTGTGGTATGTCCGTATCCAATCCCTATGAAGTGATCTGGGAGCAAAAGGGTTGGGAAACGCTAGACTAACCCGCAAGTGAAGTTCAGTACTACAAGAAGGAAAAAGCATTGACCCTCATGTCATATTTTTTTTGTAGTCTTACATTGTTTGATGGACTTGGTAAAGGATAATAGGGTCTCATCTGGTTTACCAAGGAAGAAAATATGGTGTGTACTACTGTGACTGAACTCATGCCAGGCAGAGTTCCGACAGGGAGCGACTTTTACTGATCTTCTCCCAGATTTGTGCAGTTACACTCAGGCAATGCACACTATTCCCCCTGCCAAAGCTTTCACCCCTCCCAGCATGCCTCAGCCAGGCAAGGAGCCTGTCCTCCCTGTCCTGGCTACTCAGAGGTGTACAGTCAGTTGTGACTGAACAGATAAAAAAATCTTACCTCCTACCTCTTACAAAAATATGGTATCTTACAGAACTGTATGGACAGTTTTTTCCAGTTACTTTATATCTTCTTGGATTACCTGATTTACTTGTGCGTTGCTCCATTTCTCACCATGCCTCTGTGGCTGTAAGGAAAGGCTGATGTTCACAGGCACCACAGTGAGCACAAGTGAGCAGTGGTGACTGGGTACACTAATACTCCAATTTCAGACAACAGCCAATAACATTATTGGCTGCACCAATGCCCTAATGACAAAAAAAAAAAAGGCCAGGCAGAAGCCATGCAAAGATGATAAGTGCTCCAGTAGTTTATTCCATAATTGAGAGGTTTCTAGGCCATTCTACACCATGAAAACGCAAACAGTCCATGAGTTCAGATCTAAGTTCGCAAATGAGTGCTACGTACATTTGTGTAGCATTTGCACCAACAAATCCATCGTGCATGATGAGCAAACACGGACGTGTAAATGAGCTATTGTTTGTCACGACCAGACTGAAAAAATCTCCTTGCAGCAAAGGCAGTAATACAGACGTGGGCACTACTGTAGAGAGGACTTAGACTTGCTGATAAAACTCTAAAATTAAATGTTAATTAAGCTGTAGTACACAATAGTTGTATTTCAGGTGATGACAGCTGCCTATTCTTTACTGTTCAGGCTGGATTGATGAAAACAAGTGATTGGGATGAACAGTGAAGAGCAGAAACCTGGCCTTGTGCTACACTATGTAGTGCAACAGGTCACACAATTTCACACAGAGTGATACTGAGGACAGCTTAGCATCAGCTAAACTTATTTAAGCTTTCCTGCATCTAATCTAAGGATGAATGTCAAAAAACAGCAGGAAAACAGTTGGCATTATTTGCCACCAACCAACCAGTTTCCTGGTGGGTTGTGGTTTTGACATTCTATTCTATTCTATTCTATTCTATTCTATTCTATTCTATTCTATTCTATTCTATTCTATTCTATTCTATTCTTTTCTTTTCTTTTCTTTTCTTTTCTTTTCTTACAGTCAATATAACATTTTGTGAAAAAAAAAATAAAAATCTGAAAATCTCATATGAATGACCCCGTAGAAGTTTCTGTTACACCTTCACTGATCAGATGTCTTATGTCCTGGATGGTAGGAGAGATATAATTTTCTGTAGGTGGTGTGCAAGAGGTGTAAAAGTATACGTGCAGCATCCCAGGGGCCAGTGTGAGATTGCGTATCTCCCCTGTGGCGCAGGGACAGAAAACCCAGCGAGGCCGGGTTTGGGAAAAGGTTTTAAAAGTCTTTTTGGTGAAGGGAAGACCCTGTGTGCATTGACCTGGAAAAGGTGAGCCAGAGAAGTACCCTGGTGTCACTACTGTGTTGGGGAAGTTGTTGCTATTGGTGCTGTACCTCCAGCAAAACCAGTGTTGTCACAGGAATGAGGTCATGGGGTTAGGTTTGAAGAACTGGACCTTGCACCTCACATCTCTTTGCAGTGCATGACCGTGATGGCAACTGTCCAGAAAAGGACTGGTGAAGGATGGGAAAGAAGCTATGAGATCATCGATTCTCAGAGGAAAAGCCTCCTGACCATGACACTTAGCACTGTGGACTAGGACTGGGCAAGACACCTCTTTAGTTTAAGGCCCCAGTTTATGATTGCCAAATCTGTATTGCCTTTTTTTTTTTTTTTTGTATATTTAGCCTTTCCGTCTTTACTGTCTCTAAGCAGCAAAAATGATGTGGACCGCTGTTCAGATTAGGAGGATTATATACAAGTCCCATTGGCAGCCTTTTGAATTTGGAAAGCATCCATAATGGAATTAAACAGATGATGAATATTTAAGCAGCAACAGAAATGCAAGAAGGAGGGTTCTTAATGGATGTTTTCCAAATGACTCTCTGGGATTTTCTTGATTTTCTTACTGATGTTGCAAATTCTCTGTGAATGTACCGCTTGCTACAGAACTCAGTTTTTCCATGACACAGAAAAGTAAGTGGCATTGCTGACAAATAAAACTAAACCACTCTGACGTGTGCATGGGCTCCATCTGCATACATGTTGTATAAAGTACTAGAATTTAAATGTAACATAGTACATTTTAATCTGCTGTTTATAGATCCCAGTGGGGGTTTTGTATGTAGTTCACTCCCGGTAATTTAAATTAGACAGGAGACCAACTGTAGTTTTCTTTTGTATTGTGCCTGTTTTAACTCATAATTGAGAATAAAACAAACTAACATGACTATATTCAAAGAACTGAGTTGTGGGATCAAAGAGAGATCATGGAAACAATACTTACCTGGTAGGATTATCTGCAAGGTTCAATACAGTGCAAGAGTAAACTTCATTAGATCTAAAGCATGAGCCCAAAGCACTTTTCCCAGAATGATGATAGATTTTGTGGCAGCTCACCGTGGCAGTTATAAGCCAATATCATAGCTGGAACAACTTTGTATCTAAAAAAGCAAAAAAACCCCAACCCAGGTCTTATTTTTTTTTTTTTTGAACTGGCCATGTTCTCTCAATATCACTTGTGCTCCTAGACAATAAGAGTTTTCTGGAAGACCTATTACTAAACATTTTCTTAAAATGTGTTTCTGAGTAAGAAAGGTTTTCTCTGACTAGAATGACTTAGAGCAACCATCTAAAAATTATTTAAGAACAAATGCAGCAGAACTGGACAACCATTTCTGAGGCAAATTATCTCTCATTCTGGTCTTCCTGAGGTGTACTCAGTTGTTTGTCTTCCCAGGCTGTTAAAATATAGTAGTTATGATAAAAAAATATACCAGAGGAGTGATCAAATGACAAAATGGTGAAATGATCAAAGTTAATTGCAAAGAAAGAACAAAGAAGAGACTGGAAGTAAACATAATTAAGATTAGCTTTGTTGAAGTAATTTCATTATAGTTCATGTAGCTTTTTTTGTCAATAATTGAAGCCATTTAGAGATTTTTCTCTGTCACTTCTGGAAAGTCAAATGAAGGGAACAGAATCTCTTGACCAACCCAAGATTTTTGGGACCAATTCTGTAGGGTGGAAAAACGAAAAGCTGGCAGGAGGAATTTTATCACAAATGATAATTCTAAATTGAAAAAACCACCAAATGGCCTATGAATACATCAGATATCTTTCCACAAGAAGGAATGCAAATCAAAACCAAGAACTAATAGCTGTGCAAATCAATGGGAAAGGACTGAATTTGAGGAATGGCAATTCAGTAGGCACTGACTAGTGAACTTCCCCATGCTAACGAAGCGTGTAAGAGCTACCTGTTTGACTATTCCAGAATCAGAGAATCAGCTGGTTTTAGGGGGGAAAGTCTACAGGATAGTGTGGTGCTGATTGGCAGTAAAATGACATCCAGGAGGCCAAATCAAAGACCTATGTAATAAGTAGTATATTTTGAGTCCAAAGCACCTTGTAAATCTGGAATGACTGATTTGAGAATCAATAATTCTTTTCTATAATCACTTCAGTTACATAGAATAATTACGAACTATTACTTCTGAAGGAAGATAAAAAAAACATCAAAAACAATTAAAGGAGTGAAAGAAACAAGCAGTGCAGAAAATCTGCCATTCTTATGTATTTATTAGTTATGTAAGTGTTCAGGGAATACTTGCTATTAGTTATTACATGCTGATCTTTCTTCCCAGTTACATTTTGCAACATGTTTTGTTTTTAGGGGAAATCAGAGACTGAATTTCAAATGGGAACAAATCTGCAACAAGATGTTATTGAACCAGAAATGAAGCTTTTTTAACAGGAATTTCTTGAAGAGGCACTTCTATAAATTGTAAAGCCCTAGTTGGAGACATGAATACCAAATGAGATAAAAATTTCTGGCAGAATGACCAGGCAGCAGAATTATTATCCCATCCCTTCAATACCTGTAGTTTAAGACCACTGAACAAAGGATGAAGGCTTAAATGATTCAAGACATGAGAAACTATGTGAATTTTTAATACAGAATGTTTAATATGTTCTGTCTCATGCTTCACGCCCTTTTGATAAACTCAAGATTTCTCCATTTTGCAATGAAATCAGCAATGGGTTGTGTGTCAAGACTTCTGCACGGAGCACTGAGAAAAAAAAAATCACAGAGGGCATGAGGTAATAATGCACACACAGAGTGAAGAGTTCAGTAAAATTTGATTGGTGAGGGGTTCATTGTGGGCCTGGGAGATGGTTTCAGCTTGCAGACTGTTTTGTTTGTTCTTTCTATGTGTGTTTTTCCCCCTTGATTTTCAGAACCTGAAATTGAGTCCTCCTCTGCACCCTTGTAAGTCCCGATGCTTCCACAAAGCTCAGCAGAGTTAGGGGTGCAAGGAGGAAGCAGACATGTAAATGTCATCTCATTTCATTCCTCCTATAACTTACAATTGGGTATAACTTATATACATAGCTCCTTTCGTCTTTCCACATTTCAGAAAACATTTGCCTGACAATTTGAAGACACATGGAAAGAGAGTCTTTTTCTTTTGCTAGAGGTGTACTCAGGTGCAAATCTGAAACTCCAGCTGCAAGTCACAGCCAATTACTGTAATGGGGTAGATTCAGTGGGACTCCCACAAGGGCTTACTTCAGAGAATGATGCAGAAAGCCCTTGCACGCTCATATGTAGGAGAATTGAAGCTACATAACATAACAATACAATTACACTTTGTAACTTTGGTTTTATATGCCTTCTGGAAGTCATTCCCCATCTCTGTTATTATAGTATAAATATTTCCTGCTGCTTCCATAAATATTCAGCTCCCTTTTTACCTTTGCTAATATCTTAATGTTAACGTTCATGTCACAGACTCCTAAATTTGAAGTAAAAATTTAATCTGAATTATGTTTCAGAGAGGGGTATATATTTTTTTTTTCCCCAAGAAATCAGCAGATTTTTAGGAGCTTAAGTTCTAATTGCATAGTCATTTATTATTACCTTTATGCAAAACAGGTAGCATTTATGTTAGTAAAGGTAGTGATATTGATATCTGAGAAGACACAGTTTGACACGCATTTTATACTAAGTGAATTTTAGCAAAACAAATATACCAGACTAAATTATGCATTCACTTTCCTTCACAGAGAATTAGCACTAGAGGGGATGAATAAAAATTAACTATTAAGTAAAATTACCAAGGTTTTTGGGTGAAAAAATATCAGTCATAGAAGAAAAAAAACAATCTTAGCTCACGAGTTTGTTTTGAGAATTTATCAATGGGAGCAGCGTTGCCAACAGCAAGCATTAAAGAAACATGAACCAAGCCCCAAAAGCTGTATGTTTCTGAGTCAATCTCACATCAGTCCTGAAAGGTGGTTATCGCAGAGTGTATGAATATTTTAATGTATGCTGCATACTAGTTCTACATAGCCAGAGGACCAGGCCAGCAAAATCCATCAAGTTTACCACAGGGGCTGATGTGGACTTCTCTGTCTCACAAACAGTCTTTCTGTTTCTTCTCTCATTTTGGAAAAACTGAACAGCATCTTCTCTTCAGTGCTGTCTCATTACCTAAACAAAGCAGTGAGAAAAAGACTAGTGTTAGCCCATTCTGCAGAAACTATTTGCAGTTTTAACACCTTCCCTTACTTGCATTTGGATCTCATCAACAGTTGCCAGACCCTGCAACACCTCTGTTAGGAGGAGAAAGGAGTGTTTGCTCTTGGAAAAGAGTGGAATGAAGGCACTTGATGAAAACAAAGTACAGAAAATAATGAATAGGAAGAGGAAGATCATTTAATTTTGAGCTGCTGCTCCCCTCAACTTGTAATGCAAGAGAATATTTTAAGTTATTTAAAGGTAGCAAACTGCAAAATTATGTCAAAAGAGTTCTTTTTCATTTACTATGTCATCAGACTGTGAAACTCACTGTCCAAAAAGTTATTAAAGATCAGAGCATACCAAGATTAAAAAAATTCTAAAACATTATATTTGATCTATTGTGGCAAATCTTATGTACTATATACCCCATATGATATTTCTCTTTCCTCAGTCATTCACTTGCGTTGCCCTAAAAACACCAGAAAAAGGGTGTTCAAGTGGGCATCTGGTACCAGATTTTGTTGTATCTACTGACATCTTCATGAACTTTACTTCTGGAGACAGAATTTCTTTGTAACAGTCTGGAGTTAGCTTTTACTTGCCCAGAAAATCCCATATTGCAGAATTTGTAAAAACTTGTAGGTCTTCTGTGGATCTTCATATACTACATTACCTGCCATTTACGCAGCGTTTGTTGCAGAAGGATATACGTATTTAAATAATACTTCATTTTGAAGTCCCTGACAAAATGTTTCTTTCCTCTGTCACAGTCTGAAAATAAGGCTTCTTTGGAATATGGATTAAATAGCATTTTAATCTTCCTGTACAACCAGCTGTGTGCAGAGAGGCACTAATGCAGTAATAGAATCTTAAATTCAGTTAAGAATTTTACTACATTCCTAGAGAGACTTAAAATAAACGTGTCAGATACAGAATAAAAGATTTATGGGAGGATTCCCTGGCAGAATTGTGTAAAGCTGAGCACACAACAAAAGGAAGAAATCTTAAAGGCAAATCATAATTGAAGGGTAGTTTCTCCACCAAGTATTCAGACGCTAGGAATTTGAAAGATTGGTGGATATACAGTCTTCTTTCCCAACACCTTCAACAAAGAGAGATGATTTTTTTAGAGCACCAAAATGCATGACTCCTCTTTTCCAATGAGTTTGGGTCCACTGTCACTATGCACCTTCCATTCCTCTCAATCTCCATCCCATATTTCCTGACATCCAGGCGGATATCCCAGTGCCTGCAAGGCCTACTCCTGCTCTGCTGCTTTCCACTGCTAAGTAATATCCTGAACTAAGTCATATCCTTTAACAGCCAGCTGTGAAGCATGAAGAATGTGTCAATGCTGGTTTCAGGCTGTACACCTGCTGGAAGATCAGTGTGCTAACCTTACCCTGCAGCTTTTGCTGTAGATAACACACACAAATTTTTCTTCTCCACATAGCCACCCATTTTCTCGTGGTCTGTTGGGGCTCTTTCTCCGCTATTTTTTCATGCCTTGGCCAACTGAAATGTACATAACAACAGTTTGCAAGTTTTCAGGGAGCTGTCAGACCAATCTAATCATATCTGCTTTGTCTATATAGGAAAGTAGTCTGTAACATGAAAGTAAGAATTAAAGGATCAGAAGGCATTAGGATTGAATCAGAAGGAAATTTGACGGAAGCCGATTCTCAGTAGCCTCATGCTATTTATTGTGTAATTGTGTCTTTAACTTTATGCAATTTTCCTCAGACCTCTGGCTAGTCTAATCATAAGTTTCTGCAACTTTTCTGATTTTAATAGGTCTTTTTTGAATGCAAATAATCTGAATTGGATACCATATTCTAGGTGTTATTTGGTATAATGGCTTGAATATTGCACTCCATCTGCTGGAATTACCCTCTCTTCTTCCATTATTGCTTAAAAGCACATCCACCACTGGTTGTGAATGAGATTGCAGGAAAAGATTAAAAAGTATGTATGCTGTATGATGTAGTGATCTTTTGTCTCGACAAGAGAGCTATCACTAGTATAGGCCTGGGTACATTAAGGCCAACATTCTTTTATGTACATGGAGCAAAACAGCCTCTGCTCAAATTAGGCAAAGACAGTGACAACAGAATTCTTGCAAAATGCATCAAATACCACCAAAATCACAAATCTAAATGAATATCAAGAGCACTTTGTAGTGTACAATATACTTGTATGCAAGATGAGGAAAAGTTTCTGTCTCATTTTTAGGTAAGGGGAAGATGCAGAGAGACATAAATGCACTGACCCAGCCTCAGGCTTCAAGCCCACCTGCACAGGAGGGAGATGTTCTGTCCCAGTAGTTGCATAACCGCACTGGACTCCCTTTCCATTTCAACTTTTACACAAATCCAAAACAGAGACTACACTGCAAAAATCTTGACCACTGATGAAGCAGAACAGCACAGTATTTGTATAACGTTCTCCTCTTTGTTAAAAAAAGGTATTTGCAGCTAGCTATTTATTAAAAAAAAAAAAGGTACAGGTTAAGAATAAGTGCTGGGAGAAAACAGCATTTAGAGAGATCTGTTTATCAGTCCATATATCTTAATTAATATTTCTATATGAATGCTTTTGAAAAAACATCTTCGTCTTTTGCATATCATCCAATTTCATGTCAACATTCATTTTTTCCATCCAAGGTTGACCGATCCTGCTGTAATTTTCTTCAGAGCAAACAAACTGTGATTTACCAATATCCGTTGTATTCAAACAGCCAGATTCCTCCTCTGAAAAGGGAAGAAAAAGGTATGGTACCACACCAGTACAGATGATAGACATTTGTAGCATAAAATATTAATGATATAAAATCTAGTTTTTTTTCAGCTGTTTGCGCAGCCACTAGATCAGACTCACACTAAAATAAATGAGAGAGACTAGGGTTTTAAATGTACTTAGTTTGCCCTGCTTACTGCTACCCAGGACAGTCTGAATTTCCTTGAGAATCACTGATGACTTCTTTAGTAAATTTTGACTCCAGTGTTTATCAAAATACTCGAGACTGAAAAACGTAACAAGAAAGATCCATCAAGGCTAGAACTGCTGAATTCAAAGCAACATTAATTTACAAGTGTGGCTTTCGCTGTTCGGAAATACTGCCCATGTAGCAGTCATCAGTTTTATTGGGACACAGCGATGGCTAAAACAAAGATTACAGAGCAGGACTACCACAAACCAGCTGCTAACAAGACAGAAGCAGTCCACAATTAGTGTTATTTCTACATCTAGTGAAAAATCAAAGAATGATTTTTTATACTTTTGCCAGCCACCCTTTTTTCCCCTTAGATATATCATCTTCAGTCAGCCCTATATAGCATTCTGTGTGCAAATAATCCAGAGTAGAAAGAAGACAGTTTTCTTAAAGGATTTTCTTTTCTTCCTGTAATTGTTTTTAACAGGACTTGAATCAAAGGTCAGTCTCTGAAGTGTGAACAAGAAGTTCTCTTTACACATCTGTGCCTGAACTTGTGACCAAAAAGATTCAGGGATATCTAAAGCCTTGTAAAGGATGTCAGTTTGCCTTGATGAGAACATGCTTGAGTCCCCATGCTTAAATGCGAAGCTTCCTGCTTGTGCCCATGCAATACCCTGACTCACAGCCATGCTGGCTGACACAGATCCATAGCTACAAGGGCTAAACAGGAAGGTTTGCCCAACCATGCCAAAGGTCAAGTTGGGAAGGAGCTGTTAGCAACAAAGATCAGATGGGCTTGATCAGCAGACGGTCATCTCAAATGCGTCTGTGTCAATTGGACACTCCTCTGCCAGCTCAGCGATCACAATACTTTGATGACCTTGTGGTGGCAATGTGTGACCATGCAATCCTCCTTCCAAGCATGATAATGCAATCTCCTCCTGTGGACAACTCCCAGTACGGCATGAGCCTGCTCTGGGTGGGATTCCCAAGGTAATGGCTCTCTGGAACCTCTTTTCTGTTCAGTAGAAGAAGCCATCTGCTGCTCCATCTGCCGCTCCCCTGACTCAGCCCAGGACTAACACCAATCTTTTATTCTCCACCGGTGCTGCCCCAAACAGAGCTTCTGTGTTAAAAGCCCCTTTTTATTAACACAGGCAAATCTTAACAGGCTCCATAAGAACCAACGTAGGCTTTTCATGTCTGGGGTCTGCACGTAACAACCACAGAGAGAGAGAAAGAAGTAGAAGGAAAGAAGAAAGGAAGGGAAGCAAGCGAGTCCAAACCCAACACCAGGAACTGTGCCTCCACTCAGCAGCAAATTTAAGGACAGGCACACTTTCTGTGTGCACACTGTGAAGCACACTTTCTCACACACATGCACGCTCCCTCACACTCTTTCTCTTTTCCTAACGCCATCGGAGACATCTATCCTCAGTCAGCCATCCTTGCTTTAAATTTCTTTAAATTGGAATATGATAATCTTCCAGATTCTGGGGAACCCCCTTGTCAGAGTAATTCCTGGGGATACAGCCCCCATTTGATGAATGGAGGGTTGCTCAATTAGCAAAGGACTGACCAAAGTTAGGGTTCTGTGTTCGTAGTAGAAATCCTGTTTTACTAACAACTCGCTTCAAGGAACCTTAAAGCAAAACCTGTATGCTTATACATTCATGTTCCTACATCTTATTTTCTGTCAAAATAGACTGTGAATTTATGAACGTTATAATCTCTGTATGTGTGTCTATTTGGGAATTTGGACTCTAGCCTACGCGCTTGCTACCTTCAGCCTCAAGTATCTCACATGTATAGGCACCATTTGATCTAATTTCTCCAAATCACTTTTAGTTTTCCAATTTCTTTGAGTGTACATGTGGCTCTTTGTCACACACGTGTAATTTTGCCCTACGTGTAACTCATGGATTAATTTAGTTGTACTGGTGTGCTTACACTTGGAAGAGAAGAAGAAGAAAACCCCACCACTGTCACGGGTAGCAAAGAATATCTTTTCTTTGTTTAAGAAGATTGTGGGGGAAGGGAAGGAATTGTCATCGCCATAAGTATCACTGCTGAAGCAGTCAATGAAGTTTATGTAGACAAGACTTGGGTTAGTAAGACTCCTAGCTGACTGGTTAAGAATCAGGGTAAGTGTACATAAAATAGACTTCGGTACTCTGATGCTCTTTTCTAGATGATTTTAAAAGATACCTCAGGGCAGAAAAAAACCCCTGTCTCTATATTGTCGATTTTAATATACTCTTTATCCAGAGTTTTTATGGGGTTTTAATATACTCTTTATCCAGAATTGGGCAGCCCAGCTAAGTACTTTTACTACCACGGGGAATCTTTGCTGTTCTTCTTCTGTAGGGGCGCAAAAAGAAGTTCTTAATAGAAACCCCAGAAATAGTTACTTCCCCCCTATTTGAGAAAAGAAAATACTCCTATTTTAACCATCCTTCTCAAAAGATTTTTCTGACCCCTTAAAAGGAAAAGGGCTCCCTTTTCAATGTTCTTACTCATTGTAAGCTTTCTTCTCTCCTACCCATAGAAAATCCTTCAGAGTTATGGGGCAATTTCAGTCACTGTCTGGCCCAGAGACACAGTTTATGCTTCATGAATTTCACTTAAATTCAGCTGATGAACATCCCATTTTGTAGTGTGAACACAGACAAAGCCGCCTTTATGCCAAAAGTACTTCTGATTCCCTCCTGCAATCTCTGTCCTCTGTTTAGATGGAAAAGCTGTCTTTTTTCCGGTTAGCAGGGGCTGAACCAGACCAGCGCAGCCCAGTGAAGCACCCCAGCCCTGAACCTGTGCGAAGGTGCACACGATATCTTCTGCAATCCTCTGCATAATGCTTCTCGTCATTACATCCCCAGAGCCTAAGTAAATTTGCCCAAACACAGATTCACAGAGTGTAAATAATATTTGTTGCATTGTGCACACAGTTTGTTATCTTTGCTGCTACATTTCTAAAGAGCAAAAGAGTCAAGATTTCAGTCTCTGTTTGAACTGCCTGGTAAAGACATTCTGCAGTTCCTAAATGGCAAATCCAGACTCTGAATTTATTTTATGGGTTGCAGGTTTTCCTACTTCATCATATCAGAGAAGAAAGACAGTGTCTAGGTGAGAGATACAGATTCAGAACTACTGTTGGGTATTCGTTCTAAAGGATAATGTTAGACAAACCTCTCAGAAAAAGCAAAGTGACTAATCAAATTGTAAATGGTATATACAGGAGGGAGAATGTTATCAGCACTTGATCTGAGATAATCTCTGCCCACGCAGCCTCAGAATATTACTAATCAGACCAAATGCAAAAGGAAGGCCTTCATATCTGTCAGGCGGCTGTCCCTGGACAGCTTATAAGTGCCTTGCAGTTAACAGGCAATCACTCATTGTCTAGCCCTGATCATTATCTCAAATACTTCAGAAATTATAGAATGATTAAAACAGTGAAAAATCTCATCACTCATTGCATTGACTCCCACATGTCTAATTCTTACATCTACCTCTGAAAGCCTGCGTGTTACATTTCCCTTGCTCTGGTTAGTATTTCTCCTGTTGGATTTTCTCATGGCTTTGCTTTCATCATTTTTCATAGGCTAGTAACACTCTTTCTAAAGTGACAAAAAAGGGCGTCCTTTGCAGGCAGTCATCATGCCTGCTGCTGTTGCATGCGCTACCCAGAATTTTCAGTAGCCAATAGTTCATTCTGTTTTTCAGCAATTAAGTGGCTGATGCTATAGTCCCAATTGTAAGAGCTTTTTAATCTGGAAAATGAAGAACAAAATACATGGCACCAAGCAGCTGAATTTAATGTGGAATTAAGAACCAGTTTATATAAACTCCTACTCATGCAGTTATTGTGCTTTCAGAGGCAGAAAAATATTATTACATCACCTTTGTCTACTGTTGGACTGTCTGCTGCATTTTATACTTTTTCTATGACTTCTTCCAATTGCGTAAAAAGCAGAATTTCCTTAAACACAGACATACTGTTTTTTATGTGATGCATTTGTGCAGATAGTTCCCTTCCAGCCTAAAAGAAATGGGAATTGCTCCACAGGTTTCTTCCATTTCAGTCCTTCTTCAGGGCCTTCATTATTTCTTCTAATACATCTAGGTTAGAAGCCTAATACTAGAGTGAAAATGCTTGGCCATAGCATGTGAAATGGAATGGGAACAAATACATAATTTGAGTTCAGATATATTACAAAAAATGTGCTTTTTGGGGGAAAGACAAGATAACTTTGTCCTAGCAGACGTTATGATAGATCACGTATTCTCAGTCTACAATACCGTATAATTAAACCTATGATTAGTGCTGTATGCTAATTTGACAACAATGAGATCATTGGCTTGGCCTGATCTGTAAAAGTCTTCTACGACCAACCGCAGCACTAGCACTTGTAGCACCAGCAACATCCTTAGGACTATGTGATTCATATTCATCCTTGATCCAGGCTGCTGGTATGACTCTTCCGTATATACTTGTAGCAAAAAACCAAATCAACACAGGTAAGAAGGGGCCATCTAACAGAACAGTAATTATATTTTTCCAACAGAGCCGATCACCATCTGCAAGGTCTTACGGCCATTGCTGAGGACTGTAACTCAATGGGAACTACCGCAGGCAAGCAGTACCGGCCCAAATCCTCAAGTCTACAGGCCAGCAGAGTCCTCACTGGCAATGTCTCTTCCAAAGTGAGATAAGTACCTTGTGGTATCGAGGAAAAACTAAACAAACTAGTAATAATAATATGGGGGGTGGGGGGTGGGGAAGGGGATGGGAGAAACTTGGATTTCTACACTTGGATTTCTCCAGATGTTCTGACTAGGTGAGTCATCTGCTCTGCAGCATCTGCTAGCAGGCAAGCAAAATAAAATCCCACAAGCTGATAACAGCAGTGAAATTTAATACTTTTACTAATGTAATTCTTTAATAGATGTGATGTATTTCATGTTCTTAATGTTAAAAGTTTTAGACAATCACCTCGTTGAATGAATTATTTTATCTCTGTAACAGCAGTTATTCCAACAGATAAAGCTATGAACACCAGTGGTACACAAAATAAATGTTCCAGTGTGATATGCAAGATGGACATGTATTCAGCCATGATCTCTACCAGTGTTGTTTCTGTAGTCCAGCTGATGTAATTTAGATCAGCACTTACTGTTATTAAATCCATTGTAGATTGAAAGGTCAACATCAAAATCTTATGAATGTGCAAGCATTGAGATTGCCTAACTTAAGTACAATCATATGTCTTTGAAGGTCTAAACCAAGTTTTTGCACTAAAATGAACTGAGATTAGACACCCAAATATTTGTAGGTGAAAGATAAGGCTTTAAAGACCTGTCTTAAAAATACTGTGTGTACCATGAAACCTATGAGAAAAGTTGTAACAGAAAAAAAATAGTCATGACAACTAAACCTGCATTTTTGTATAGTGATTATATTAGAGCCTCAAAAGCCTCATAATTACGCTGTAACTCTTAGCACAGAAACATTTGACAAAGGCATCTTCTAAAGTGAAATACGGTAATCAGGAAAAAAACCGCCTAAGACTTGAAGATGGTAAAAAGTAGAATTTAAAGATAAAATTACTCTTTGGAATAAAAGGCGCTGGCAAAATCATTAACGTTTCATAATTAATTTTTTTCAAGTTACATTGTATATATTTTCATTTAGTCTCAACAGATGCGCAGCATGAAATTTCAGCTGCACGCATGTGTCCACTGAGTTTGGAGACACTATTCACAAAAAGAAGTTGCCTGAGATTGTGAAGCCTGTACTCTTCAAAATGAACAGTTTACACTAATCCTGGAATTGTGTTTGGGAACAGTGTCAGACAGACAGCGTTTGGCTGCCACTTACTACCAAACATTAGTTACTTGCAAATAGGCCTGCTGATTGCAGAACAGGAAAGGAAGGGACCATGTGATGAAACAGGTCCCAAACCTCCCGACTCAAAATACCAGAGTTGTTGATTTTTGCAGGATGAGGTTAAACAAGTGACTTACTATGGTCTATAGCCTTTTTCCGGGGTCTGAGACGTGTTAATTACACAGCCTCAGAAAATTAAAAGTTCATCGTTTGTAACCCTTTAGATAAGGTACATATCAGTATCAGCTGTGATCAGCATTCCAAACCCAAATGAATATTCTTTCAGAACAGAACTGGTAGAACTGAATCTTTATGGTTTTTACTAGACTAATATATACATGGAAACTTAAAGGACTTTCATGTCTGAAAGCTTGTCTTTTTTTCCCATTGATGCCAATTGCTCAAATAAAAGATTTTATCTTCCATGGGAAACCTCCTCATGGAGAACCACAAATTATTCCTGTATTTGGAGTAAACCAAAGCACAGCAAATAAAAAGAAGTGAAGAAATAGTTCAGCCCACAGCAAATTAATCTGCAGTTTTGGGAGGGATGTTCCAGAATATCTTCTGCCATTTTTACAGCAGACATGCATTCCCTTTACCAAGATTTGAATGGAGCTCATAAACAGAAAGAATGGAACACCAAATATTGTGTAATTTATACAATATTTTCAAACTTTGCTGCATGCATGTTTGTAGGGATTATTTGTTTCCCTGAAAAGAAGCAAATGATATTTTACTACTGAAGCTGAGGACGACATCTTCTGCACTGTAAAGCAGAGAAGCCTGGAGAAGACAAGAGGATTAGGCTGGATCCTTTCCCAAATCTCTATCATGTATTACTGTATTTTTAAAGACCTACTCTCTTTTCTTTCTTCTGTTAAAGTGTTACGTTTATATGACTCCTTTGTTTGCAAGCAGAGTCAGTAAAAAAGTGTGTTCCATATAGATGCATTAAAGACACTCTTTGGGTCAGTGCAATTCAAGTTTACCGTATGCCCTCTTTCCTACCTGCTTTGTACTTTGTAAACCACAGCCGTTCCTCCTGTCTCTAATGTAAAATAGATCATGAGATCCTGATTAGCCTCTTTCTATACGAGGAGGCAACATGCTGTATCATTATCTGAATGTTTAAACATTGACAATGCAGCTCTGATCAGGAGCAACAGGCAAGGTTTGTCAAAAAAATTGATGGTGCATTTTATTCTTGGTTTTCTGCCTGTAATGGCTTTAAGTTTGGAAGTCGTTAAATTTGGAAGAATGTATTAACCTGGGTGAACATTCAAAGCCAATAAATGAAAACTATGCATATATATCATGTTTCAGTTGATGTTCAATCAATGATATAGTCCTAGCAATGTTCTAGCAGTGATATACTTCAGGTTATAGGAACTGTCTCATGCATTAGAAAAAGCAATGTTTCTTGTATAAAATTCTCTTCTTACTGTCCTATGGTCCGTTTCCATTATATCATATTACCTGGACTCTGAATTTTAGGGGAAGTACAGGATAGAAACTTTGCCATGTGATGACATCTCCATAAATAGTCTATCTTATTTTCCTTTTAGATAAGATTGAATTAGTTCTTTTCTATCCTGCAAGAAGGAAGAAACATGCTTAAATTGCTTTACAGAACTGGGCTGTGAAATTTTAAAACAAACCCAGTGTTAGAAAGACACTACAGAATTGCCTACTATTTGCGTGTATATTGATAGATATATGTATTACTGCTTTGTATTGAATTGATCACTCAATTTCTCAAATAATCAAAGGATGCATTCAAAATTTTGGGATTGACATACATTTTGACTGCAAACTATCTGAGATTTAATTTATGAAGTATGTCCCCTTTACATACTTACGTACTTCCATGGCTAGATTAACTAGACTAGTAAATAGTTTTTAAGTGCTGATGAGGGAGAGGATTAGTTCATAAGCAGGGCTTATATATTTCTATAAATAACTAGGAGATAATGTTATATTATTTCTGAAAGCACTTCTTTCAAATTATGCCAATTGATTATACTTATTTTATGAACTTCTGGAAAAATGTACAATCCATTTTTTTTTCCCTCAGGGATGTGTGTAAGATATATGTCAAGGAAAAAATTGCTAATTTACAGATGAAACAATGCATTTAATATTTTGGCAGTTGTATCCTCCTTATGCCCTTATCTTCAAGCCTTACACTAGCTCAGTGGCAGATAGTTTATTTACTGATATTGACGTTGAGCTGACAGTAATTTTTCTATTATGTAGAACCCTGCACTTATTTGGAGAGTTCTCCATTACTGCCTTCATTATTGATCCATTACTGCAGAGACAAAAAGCAGAGCACATTGTACCAGGCCCTGTGCAAGGATATTACTGCAACATCAGCACTCATTGCTGTGCAAAGTGGCATCTTGAATATCATTCTGCAGCAAACATATTTGATTTCAAACTCACTTTATGACCTTGACTTCCTTGTCTCTTTCCTCTGTAACCTTCCCTCTCCTTTAACTGGTCCCAGTTCTTTCTTGAAACTTTTATTTTTCAGTCTTTTAAAACTCAATATTCTCGGTTTCCTGCAACAAGATAATTCAGTGTGTCTCTGGGGCCAAGGGAACTACAGTTGAAATATCCAGTGCCCAGACCCTAGGGGAGGAGAAAAAGGCAAGGAAGTTGAGGATTTGGCCGGGATATGTCATCATGTTACCATTCTTCTCAGCACATCCCTGGGAGAGATCATTGTAAGAAAAGCACACCTTTGCTTGAAAAATGAACATAACTGGATGTGCCTAAATAAAAAAAAACAGAATGTGGAAATGACATCTGTAGACCTGTCTTCCAGAAACTTCCTTTAAAAATGCTTAAATCTCCTCTCTATTATTATCTGAGACAGCTGCCAAGATTTTCTATCCAGACTGAATTTCTCTTTCTGGTGTAACTCACACTGGTGCTCTGAACTAAAGTAGGAGCCTGAATAAATTTCTGTGGCTTCCTCCCACACACAGATTTGACTAACTTACAGATACATGTTGAGTCTTACGTTCTCTTCACTGTGATTCTCATCTCCAGTAGCAGCATACAACTTTGATTCCTCAGGAATGAAATTTACCAAGATACTTAAACATTGCTTTCTATGCACAGCTTAAATAGCCAATAAAAAGTATCTTTCAAAAGATATAATTTTGCAAAGCATTAAACACTACTTCCCAGGATAATTTTTCAAGAGTCTGATTAATGTTTCCTATTATTTACTGTATCTTCAAAACTGAATATTTTCAGGAGTTTCTAAACCGTAATTTTGCCTCTGCGTATAGGAGATTATACGTGATGGGTCTAATGCTTATACACGTGTAAATCAGGAGTCACCCTGCAGCTGTGACTGTTACAGTAGCTCTACCTGTCATCCATTTTTTCTCTCAGCACACAGGCAAGCTTTTATTCTTGGGGCGACGTGCAGCTTGGACCTATAACAAACCCGCAGCATGCAGAAGCAGCGCTGGGAAGTATCGAAGGAGGCATGAAAAAGAAAATTGGTTTAGTTCCTTTGAGTTGTGTTTATAAAGCTGTACTTTGAGACAGAGGCTTTTGGATGTTGGCACTGCTTTGCCATCTGCATCATTTAGAGAGTGGTGCATAGCAGTTGGCACTCAATACACCCAGAATCCATCTTGTAGTTTCCTCAGCTGTATTCATGTCAGAAAAGGAAGCAGTATTTTAAAAAAGAGGAATAGGAGCATAAATCTGATGTTCTTGCTACACTGGCATCAGTTCATTGATCTCCCCGTAAATCATAATTCACTGGAGGAAAAGTATGTCACGGGGAGCTCTTTCCAAATTTTAATTTTTTGCCTCTTTAATAAACATATCCAAGTTGCACATACCTAAGGAGACTGTCTCTGGAAAGATAAATATTTAATTTATGTTCAATTTTATCTTCTCTTTGACATATTGCCATGTAACTGAAAGTGATTTGTTTCCAGTCAGAAATGGATTATCTGGAGAAGAAAGTGGAGTATGTTTTGTGGGAATACAGTGACACATTATTAAAGTGACATGTTTAGTTTGGACCATGACTAAAATAGTTTGGCATGCAGATGTTTCTGGGTATAAAAAAGTAAACTTATCATGGGCTTGGGCACATGTGACAGTTTAGAGAATTGTTATTTTTCTTAGAAGGGAATGCATTGCACTGTACAGTCTGTTAGGTTCTGTATTAATATCGCCATTTATTCGTTCTTTTGTTAATTAAAGTGGTTAGAAACTGAGCCAGCTACTTGGCATATTTCTTTCTCTTGGAATACAAAAGCCTGTGAAAATCTTATTGCCTGTGCTATTCAGAAGGTCAGAGAAATTGGTCAAAGAAACTTCCTTTGATCCATACATCAGCTCATCAGATTCCATGTAAAGAAACTATGGTGCTAACTTACACTAGATGACGATCTCACCCTATAAGTGTGTAGGTTAGCAGGATAAGGTTTTTAATATGTGAATAAGGCATTAGAGAAGAAGATCTGAGAAGAAGGGATTATTGTCTACCTTTCAGGGAGCACAACTGAATGGCGTGAATAGTGCATGTCATTCTACAAAATAAAATGCACAAGCTTTTCCAAGAAAAACACATTCATATAACTCAGAGGATTGAAATTACTATAATTAATGATCAGTAAAACATCTGTGGTGAATTTCAGCATCCCAGAAGTGCCTGCAAGATCAATGATCATTGCAATTACAGAGAAGACATCAGCCTAGAAAGTCTTCTTCCTGAAAGCTTTGTGGAAATGGTTTAGATTTTTGAAACCTGAGTGTTATTTTCCAACTCAGCGATTCTTCTAACTTTGAGAGTTTGAATCATGAACAAGCTCAGTCCTGCATGGGTGTGTGGAGTGCTGTTTGTGGCACAAGGAGGGCTTATAGGTTTATTTGGTAAACAGGTTTTCAGACTCCTTTCACAAAGAATTGTTAAGGGTTAAAATCTGATGCGTTCTGAGTTCCTCTTACAAGATCGTAACAGAAATGTTTTAAAAGAAAACTTTTAACTTTCCCATGAGGAGTTTCTCTCTTCAGTCTCCAGGTCTTGCTTTCTAAGGCACTTGGCTGCCACACTATATGGCAATGTCCATGTACATACCTGCATGTTAGTCTAGCTCAGCAGGGTGCACAGGGAGACCATGGCAAAGCAGGAGGCTGAATTATTTTTTGTAGATATCCTTTGACAAGATAAAGCTGCATCTACTGATTTAGAGTGGTTACAGAGAAAGAATATTTATCTCCTTTAACAAAGCAATCAGTTGAAGGGCTCTATGCACATACTTATGTTAATGTTAGTGACTACTGGGAAAGGCTACTGAGGAATTTTTGCTTCATACAGCCACAGTGTGCCTTGGATCTGCTCTAAGAACATTGGACTCCTACAGAAATCAACAGAGAATAAACAATAGCCTTAACTACCCAGTGGACCTAATTTGGGCAACTTGTTCCAAAAGTGACATGTTTTGTATCTTTAAACCATAGCATAGAGCTCAGTGAAATCATGAGAAGCTTCAGAAACCACTCCTTCTTTTTCATTAGTGTAAGTTTCTTGTTCAGCATAAGAAGAAAGTAGAAGTTATTTTCAGAAAAAAAAAAAAAAAAGAAAAAAAAAACCCGAAAGACCTGAAAACTACGGGTCAGTCTGCTGTACAGAATAATTGCTTGAAACAGTCCCACAAATTTATGGTGTGGTTTCACTGGATCATTTTTATGCCTTTCACTACACAAATATTTATGAATGACTTTTTTAATGGAAAAGAGGGATCGAAGAATGAATAAAACACAGTCTTGAAATTCTCATAACCTTAAATTCCTCAGATTAGGAAGAACAAATGTAGGCTCTGAGATTATGAACTAAGAAATCATTCCAGAGGTTCCTCATAATAGTAGTAAATATACAGGCATGTGCTTCACAGTAGTTGAAGGCCAACTCTAGGCAATTGAACCCTTTTGGCCATTGATGAATTTAATAATACATCATTTTGGTTTAGTGCATCCAGGACAGGGTCTTTAAGGATGTTCACATGTAGTGCCTTCACTACTGTCTTTCCTAATGACAGCAATAGGTCTAGGTTTATTACTTTAGCTAGTAAAATGCTTTCTCTGGTCTCTGTTAAGAAGCCAAAGCCTCCACAAATGAAGTTTAGTGAGAGCACCACAAAATCTTTATCTACACAGAATCGAAAGGCCCTGTCCTCAAAAGAATAAAAGTTCACAGATTCACATTTACACAGAAACTGTATAAGGATTTTCCAAGTATGGTTTAAAGCTTCTTCCATATTTTTGAACCAGATTTCTTCAGCAGAGTCATTTTGTGCTTTCTACTTGTGGCAGCTGGAAGCTAGCTTGCCTACTGGCTTTGCCAGGAGCCTAGGCAGACTTTCTCATAAGAATAGGAGTTATCCCAGTTCACGGACGCCCCTCCAGGAGAGAAACAATCAGATCAGTCATGATTTACATCTGTGTTTACTAGACAGGACCTGGTGCGGTCTTCAAACGAGGGAAAAGAAATAGTTCATTCAGCCTTGGGAGTGCTCTCCCAAAGTAATCCTTTGGTTTACACCCTGCTGCGGGTGGATAAGGTACAATTTACTTTATAATCCCAAATGTGTGAAACTATGAAGTTACTAGTGTTTCCTATTCCATTAGATTTATAGGTATACCACCAACCATACCAGAAAGGAACACAAAAACTAGACTGGATTGAACTTACCCATGGAGGATCCCACCAGCCATCCCCATGCTCCGTCAGACCTCACTGCTGCTCATAGACGTGGTTATGAAAACCTCTCGTGAGATCAGCTCAACTTCCCCAAGACAGGTAGTCACCATGGAATTGGACTGGACTCCGTCCTAGTGACTGCAGGTCAACACCTACTGGGATGTTCCAGCTCCTTCTCATGTAGCCATGGCCCCTTCTCTACATGAGAGATGCCCTTACATGGACCCTCCCATTTACATTCAATCCTGTCCATCCATCTGTCTTTTTATCATAGCTGGTCAAGTCTGCTGGGACCTTCAGTCAGCTATACCTAAACTGGCTCCTGTATGGAACAGTACTATGGAGACCAAAAGACTTTTAAGTGAAAATACTATCATGTGGAAGCGGTATTATTAGAATGTAAGCTAGGATTCACAACTTCTTAACTGGATAAAAGTCTAGCTGATGTGGTGTGACAGACTAGGACTAGCAGGGATTCACATGTATCTCTTTTTGAACTTGCTGTGTCCCTTCAGAAGAAATTACTTGCTTTTAGGCTTGGTGCCAGCCTGCTCAGAGGCTTTCTGGCTAGCAGAAAACTGCTCAGTCCTTTCCACAGCCTAGAAATTGCTTTTTCCTTCCCCTCTGAGACCTGCTTACTTCCTCCTGCTCTCAGCAGTTTCCCTGTGTGCACCACAACCCCCCACCAACATGCAATTTTTCCTGATTTTTCCTGCTTCACGGCCCTTTCCCACAAGCAAGTTTGTTTCCTCTCCAGGGTACTCCCACACTGTCTGAAAGAAACGTAGGAGAAGTGAGAACTTAACAAAAACACACCCAAACTCCACATTCTTTATGTTGTACTCTTAACCACAGTTGAAATCTAGATGTAAGTCTTTATTTGGTCATTTTCCTTTTAAAACCAGA